>NC_090235.1:41360499-41960499 GCF_024489055.1 Chanodichthys erythropterus | reverse complement strand
TTATTCGCAGTGTTGGAGGTAACGCATTACAAATAACCTGAGTTACATAATCAGATTACTTTTTTCAAGTAACTAGTAAAGTAATGCATTACTTTTTTCAATTTACAACAAAATATCTAAGTTACTTTTTCAAATAGGCTAAGTAACACAAGTTACTTTGTTTTCACATTTATTGACTGACAGCTCTCCTGTCCCCATGTTGAGAGAAATAAAGTGCAGAGGTGTTGTGTGCGCATGTGTATGTGATGGTTATTTTAGTTCTACACTAAATGTGAATATGCATTTACTCATCTCACTTGCATGAAAACATTAAGTATTCCTCAAAATTAATTAAAAACAGTGAAATGCAATCTCAGAATTTTACACAAAATATGGTAATAATTAATCATATTAAATTACACAAATATACTTTATGTATTTAATCTCACTTTATTAACCAATGTCTTTGTGGCTGACCTTCAGTGACTCAATTCAACCATAATAATAAGCAAAAAGTACTTAGAAATAAGAGTGTTGAACTTATACTTATTTAATCCAGAATAGCAGCACAGCTGAAAAGTTTGAGCTGTGCCCTCTACTGTACAGGTGTAAATATGCATTTCCTTCAGCCTGAGGCTTATTTATTTCACTTTTGGTGTGAAAGGGCCTTTACATTAACCAAAACATAACTTTTTTTGTTGTTATTAACCCTTTGGTGCTGTTCGTTTGGGGTCGACACTCGTGCTGTTCGGGGTCTCTGGAGACCCCAGGGAACAAAATGTAATTTTGTAACAAAATAATTATTTAATTTTTAATTTTAAATATTTTTTTAACAAATGCAATTTGACAGTTTGTCATTGTTTTTACTCAACATTTGTGGAGTTTTTGGAGTATTTATGATATTTTTTATATTTATATAAATAAATTAAATTTTTATACAAAAGCAGCTTTTTATGTAAAATTCACTTTATAAAAGACCCACATTTTTAACTTTCATTCATGGGGATAACATGGATAATTTGACATGGTTTAGTCTAAGATTTTTGCCCATCTTTTGGAAAATGCAGTTTTAAAAGTTAAAACTTTATCCAGTAAATGGCTGCAGAGCTCCACTATTTGCTTTGTGCTATTTGACTAAATGAAAGAAATCTTTCACATTTTTTTTTTTTTTTTTGCAGTTGGATTTATAGCTACATATTAAAATGTACTTTTTGTCAAAGTTTAGCATTTTTTTGTACTGAAAAAAACTAAATCAGTTATATTACATATTGCGTACAAATACATGACATAAACATCAAAATGCGATCAACTGAACAGCAATAAAAAATGAGCAAATAAAGCACATGGATCATTTTGCATTGTGGATGTTGTAAAGTGCGCCACTTCATTTCTGTCTGCATTGTTTCTGATTTTTGAGGTTGAATTTTGTCCATTTTCTAAGCTGTGGTGACATGTAATATAATATTATTGAAAAACTGATTTCCTTCAGTACAAGAAAAAATGTTAAACTTTGACAAAAAAAAAATATATTGTTATAATTCTGATTTCATAATATTTAGATATGAATACAATGATGTCTTTCAGTCAGTCAAATAACACATAGCAAATAGTGGAGCTCTGCAGCCATCTACTGGATAAAGTGATAATTTGTTTACTTTTAAAACTGCATTTTCCAAAAGACAGGCAAAAATCTTACACTAAACCAAGTCAAATTATCCATGTTATCCCCACGAATGAAAGTTAAAAATGTGGGTCTTTTATAAAGTGAATTTTACATAAAAAGCTGTTTTTGCATTAAAACATATTTAAAAAAAAAATTTTTTAATTTCCTAATATAAATTTTAAATATATAAATCCTCCAAAAACTGCATAAATGTTGAGAAAAAAAACAAAGTAAAACTAAATTTGTTTAAAATAAAAACAATTATTTTGTTACAAATAACATTTTTTTTCCCTCTTCCTTCAGAGATCCTGAACAGCAGGATTGTTACTTTTTTTTCACACTAACATAAAAACAGATATCATTCCGATTAATTTTTTTATTTGTAGACCTAGAAAGTGTTGACAACTGTACAAAGTCTCATGCCATTTGGACAAAGAGAACTTTTTTTTTAAATTTCAGAAATCATCAGCGCCAGAGGGTTAAAAAACAAACAAACAAGCAAGCCTAGCCCAGATGAGGAAAAGTAACACAAAAGTAATGTAACGCATTACTTTTCATTAAAAGTAACTAAGTAACGCAATTAGTTGCTTTTTTAGGGAGTAACTCAATATTGTAATGCATTACTTTTAAAAGTAACTATCCCAACACTGATTATTTATTACCAATAATGACCATTGTCAAAAGCAACATCTTATAACAGATCATTCATCCGGGTATTTGAGGGCAGCGCTTCTTTCACGTCTCTTGTATTACACCACGGAGGAGGGACACATTCTCTCTCCTTTCATTTAAACACAGCCTCAGTTATTGACTGTATTTACTGTAATATGAAACTGGAGAACTTTAGTATTAATAGTAGGAAATATTGTTGAAGTGTTCAATAAAAATTAAGCTTCAGGAACACCATCCTAACCTTTAAAAAATTCTGCTAACATTAAGAAGACTGGACTGGATTTTGGACTAAAAAATTTGTTAGCTGGGAAAATAGGATAATGTACATCCAGCTGGTTGTTACTGCAAAATCAACCCCTTCAAAAGTCAAACAAGACCTGATCACCCTGTCAGGGTTTATTTTGCAATAACAACCAGCTAGACGTACATTATGCTGTACATATAGACCAACGATCATGTGACCTATGAATTAATGACTTGTCCTGGTGAAGTGAGCTCTCACAGGAGTTGAAGACGGCAGCATAGACCCAGCACTGGGCATAGCAGACCGGTGTTCCCTTGGTGTTTAAGTAGTCCAGGAGGATCTCCACACTGCCGGTCCAGGACGTCGGGGGGACGCCGTATGTGTAATCTCCACTCCAGTTTCCCACCAACACACCGTCATCATCACGGGAGTTCAGCTGGTTTGAGCCACGGAAGAGGCAAGGTCAACAATAAGTTCATGAAAGTTGAAAAAGATTTGTTGTTTTACCAATAGCACACATAATAATAAACATTTTTAGTATTAAGAGCTTCAATGTTCAAAAGTTACTTGTATTTTTGTTTTTTCGAAAGAAGTCTCTTCTGTTCACCAAGGCTGCATTTATTTGATCAAAAATGCAGCAAAAACAGTAATGTTGTGAAGTATTATTTCAAATGAAAATAATTATTTTCTATTGTAATATATCTTAAAATTATGTAATTTATTCCTGTGATGGTAAAGCTGAATTTCATCAGCATCATTACTCCAGTCTTCAGTGTCACATGACCTTTCAGAAATCATAACAATATGATGAATTGTTGCTCAAGAAACATTTCTGATTATTATCGATGTTGAAAACATTGTGGAAATTGTGATAGATATATAGTGTTTTTGATGAATAGAAGGTTAAAAAGAACATCATTTATTTGAAACAGAAACATTATAAATGTTTTTACTGTCACTTTTGATCAATGTAATGTATCACTGCTGAATAAAAGTATTATTTTTCTGTCAAATAATGACAGTTCAATGCTTTACTATTAGCTATGAGCATTTATAATATAGACCAAATTTGGCACAGCAAAGCTCAGTTCCCATTCAGTCGGTCACGTTCGACGTACGTCGGACAGACCGACGAATAGGAATCTCGCTAGAGAGGCCAATCTACTTCGAGTGTAACTAAACGAGCCAATGCACATTGGCATGCAATCATATGCATCAGCTGCTCGCCTCGCAGCGCGGGTATATAATGAGCAGCAGGTGCGTTGCATCTTCAGCTTTTCGCTTCGGAGCCGAACAGTGTTTGTTCCTGTTCTCTGCAAGCGAGTGTCTGCTAGAAGACGAGTCAAGCTTTTTGGTTGAACTTCTCTTTTTTTCCGAGTGCGGGCGAACAGCACAGCAGCGGGGTCGACGTCCTCTCTTTTTCTGTTTCGTTTGCCGTTTTTGAGCAAATAGCTGTTTGACAGCGTCAGAAGGCTGTTCTCACGGCCGGTACGGTGCGCTGAAAAGCCGTTTTTACGGCTGGTAAGAGTGAGCGCCTTCAAAGAGAGAGAAAGCACATGACAGGCTGCACACAATCCCTGTCTGTGTTGCGGTGGCCGTTCCCCTGCGTGCTTCAGCACTTCTAAAAGAGTAAAGTCCCTGAAAGAGCTTACACAAGTAGATTCGCGTCTTTTTAAAGACGACATCCTACTTGTGTTTCTGGATGCGATCGTTCCTGTCCTCACTGACGGCCACGATCACCGTTTCGCATGTCTGGGCGCGTGCTGAAATGATGTTCGTGGGTGTTCATGTTTTCATATGAGAACATGATCACGTCGACACGCCGGTCGTGACTCCTCTTTCTCCGGGAAGCTTGAGTCCCCTCTGTTGTTGGCCAGCTGCCGCTTGTGTGTAAAAGCACAGCCGCGGCTCTGCCCGACACTCTGGGAGACCGCGGAGATCAGCGAGAGCAAACCTCTCGCTCCTCTGCGTGTCGTGTGCCGTCGAGCTGCCGGGTTGCAGCGCGGGTTGTCACGGCAACCCAGCGCTCGCTCGGCGCTCTAGATGCGCGGTTCCCTTGCGTAATCTCCATTGTAGCGCCCTCTCTGGTGCACCAGAAGAGGTCTACTTTGCTGATATGGCTTGGGTGACATGAGGTTGAGGGGTTCCTTCGGGGAACCAACCCCCTAGGGCCCCTCCCTCTCTAGCGCATTGCAAGCTGTGCAGTTTCTGGATTGGATTGCTGGTCCTTTTCATAGGGGAACCTAGCATTTCATTCAGAGCTCCAGCTGAGGGACAGACGTCGATTGCAGCATCGGAGAGAGTGCTGTTATGCTCTGGAAATGAGGGTGACGCTGCCCACTGTAATGGTGTGTGCTTATGCTGACTCAGATTCAGAGTTTACAGCCATGCTTTCCTGGGTCTTCCAGATGTGCATGGAAAACTTGGCAGTATGGGGGTATTTTGGTGCCATAAATATGGAATGCCAAAGGTGCCAATCTGCATAAGTTTTTCCTCTCTCACTACCCTCTTGGATGGGGTGGCTGTACACAGACCACACCCACCCTGCATGTGAGGCCAAGGCACTCTTTTTGCATGAGGGTAGTTCTGTGCTGGGGTTGAGCTGCGCTTGTTGACTAACCGTGATCAAAGTCACGGCGCAGGCCCTCAGCCAGACGATGTCCACCTCCGTGGTCCAGAAGTGCCCCCTGGCTTACCTTGTGAGGTGTGAGAGGTTGTCAAGCTAAATGCTTTCTCAATGCTCCCATATTACGAGGTGGCCTTTCGGTGACACTGTCGAGGACTGAGCCCAGCGGTTCTCCTCAGTTAGTAGCGGATAGGGGAGCTTCCCATGACAAACCATTGAGTTCCTCTTGGGCCGCCCCTCAGTCTGCTCGTCGCCAAGGGTGTCGTCCCCTGCAAGAAACTCCGGCCCAGCAGGCTCTGCTGTATCCATTGCGGGGAGATGACGCCTCCCGTCTCTGCAGCTGTTTAACTGGTTGGTGAGAATCACCCCTGAGACGGGTGACCCAGAGATGGGTGGGGCTGCTCTTCCACCCCTGGAGGAGGGCCAGGTGGTAAATCCTTTATTGGGTTTGTTTCTGTTCCGCCACTGACCCAAGAGGCAGCGGTACCCAAATTTTAAAGAGCAGTTCCTCCATTTCCAGGTCTGAAGAGGGTTTGGAGAGCAGTGGGAGGAGAAAAACCTCACCACTCTCATCCCCCTCTTCTGTCGCCAGCGGACAGCAGCGAGCAGCGGGCAGCCAAAGCCTCGACTGCTCCCTCTGTCCATCCGTGGAGCCAGGTAAGTGTTGCCTAGCACACTGTGACGCCGCTTCGGGCCGCCTCACAAAGAGAGCCCCCCGAGCCGCGTCCCTGTGTTCCACCTCGCTGCCCTGCTGCGGGTACACCGGTGGTCTCTTTGGTCCTGCTTGTACGGTCTCTGCGAGCCGGGTTAGCGCTCCCCAGTCCGTCTCGCTGGCTCCTTCGGACCATCAGGGTCGGCTTTGCGATTCAGTTCACCCGGCTCCCCCCCCCAAGTTCAGGGACGTCCTCTTCACTACAGTGAAAGATGCCGATGCCCCTGTCCTGCGTGCGGAGATCGCAGTCCTACTGGCGAAGGACGCGATAGAGCCGGTCCCTCCAGCCGATTTGAGGTCGGGGTTCTACAGCCCCTACTTCATTGTACCCAAGAAAAGCGGCGGGTTACGACCGATCTTGGACCTGCGAGTTTTGAATCGGAGCCTCCACAAGCTACCATTCAAAATGCTCACGCAGAAACGCATTTTCGAGTGCATCCGTCTCCGAGATTGGTTTGCAGCGATTGACCTGAAGGACGCGTACTTCCATGTTTCAATTCTTCCGCGACACAGGCCATTCCTGAGATTCGCTTTCGAAGGTCGAGCATATCAGTACAGAGTCCTACCCTTCGGGCTGGCCCTGTCTCCCCGCGTCTTCACGAAAGTCGTGGAGGGAGCCCTTGTTCCCATGAGAGAACAGGGTGTTCGCATTCTCAACTATCTCGACGACTGGCTCATTCTAGCACAGTCCCGGGATCAGTTGTGCAAACACAGGGATTTGGTGCTCAGACACCTCAGCCAGTTGGGGCTTCAGGTCAACTGGGAAAAGAGCAAACTCGCCCCGGTGCAGAGGATCTCTTTTCTCGGTATGGAGTTGGATTCGGTCGAGCAGATAGCACGCCTCACAGAGGAACGTGCTCGGTCAGTGTTGAACTGCCTGAATACATTCAATGGCAGGACAGCGGTCCCACTGAAGTTCTTTCAGAGGCTCCTGGGGCATATGGCGGCTGCTGCGGCTGTAACACCGCTCGGTCTGCTTCATATGAGACCGCTTCAGCACTGGCTTCACGGCCGAGTCCCGAGATGGGCGTGGCAGCGCGGCACATTCCGGGTGCCAATCACTCAGTAGTGCCGCCGAACCTTCAGTCCGTGGTCGGACCCCTTGTTTCTTCGGGCAGGAGTGCCCCTAGAACAGGTGTCCCGGCATGCTGTGGTGTTCACAGATGCTTCTGCCACCGGCTGGGGTGCCACGTAATACGGGCATGCAGTCTCAGGGGTTTGGACGGGACCCCATCTGCATTGGCACATCAATTGCCTCGAGTTGCTGGCAGTACGCCTTGCTCTGAGCCGCCTCAAAGGCCTGCTTCAGGGCAAGCATGTACTGGTCCGTATGGACAACACTGCGACCGTTGCGTACATCAACTGTCAAGGTGGTCTACGCTCCCGTCGCATGTCACAACTCGCCCGCCATCTCCTCCTGTGGAGTCGGAAGCATCTGAGGTCGCTTCGCGCCATTCATGTCTCCGGTGTGCTCAACCGTGTGGCTGACGAGCTATCATGAGCTGCGCTGCCAGGAGAGTGGTGACTCCACCCCCAGGTGGTTCAACTGATCTGGAGAGAATTCGGAGAGGCTCAGGTAGACCTGTTTGCCTCACCAGAAACCTCCCACTGCCAGTTGTTTTACTCTCTGACCGAGGGGACACTCGGGACAGATGCACTGGCTCACAGCTGGCCCCGGGGCCTGCGCAAATATGCGTTTCCCCCAGTGAGCCTACTTGCACAGACCCTGTGCAAAGTCAGGGAGGACGAGGAGCAGGTCTTTTTAGTTGCGCCTTACTGGCCCAACCGGACCTGGTTCCCAGAACTCTCACTCCTCGCGACAGCCCCTCCCTGGCCCATCCCTCTGAGGAAAGACCTTCTTTCTCAGAGACGGGGCACTCTTTGGCACCCGCGTCCAGACCTCTGGAAACTCCATGTCTGGTCCCTTGGACGGGATGCGGAGGTTCTAGGTGACTTACCCCCTGAGGTACTTAACACCATCACTTCGGCACGTGCACTGTCTACGAGACGTGCTTACGCCTCCAAAGTGGAACCTGTTCGTCGAGTGGTGCTCTTCTCGCCGGGAAGACCCCCGAAGATGCTCGATCAGAGTCGTGCTTTCCTTCTTGCAGTAGGGTTGGAGCGTAGGCTGTCCCCCCTCCACCCTCAAAGTCCATACTGCTGCTATATCTGCTTACCACGACCACTTAGATGGCAAATCTGTTGGTCAGCACGACCTGGTCATCAGGTTCCTTAGGGGGGCGAGACGGTTAAATCCTTCTCGTCCCCTCTCCATACCCTCTTGGGACCTCACTCTGGTGCTGAGAGCACTTCAGATTGCTCCCTTTGAGCCTTTGCTGTCAGCAGACTTAAAGATTCTGTCTATGAAGACTTTGCTGCTGGTGGCATTGGCCTCCATCAAGAGGGTAGGGGACCTGCAGTCATTTTCGGTCGACGAATTGTGCCTGGAGTTCGGGCCGGGTGATAGCCACGTGGTACTAAGACCCCGGCCTGGCTATGTGCCCAAGGTTCCTACCACTCCCTTCAGGGACCAGGTGGTGAGCCTGCAAGCGCTGCCCTCGGAGGAGGCAGACCCAGCCCTGGCTTTACTCTGTCCAGTCCGCGCTTTGCGACTGTACATAGACAGAACCTAAAGCCTCAGGACCTCAGACCAGCTCTTGTCTGTTATGGAGGCCAGCAGAAGGGAAAGGCTGTCTCCAAGCAGGGGATGGCCCACTGGATAGTGGATGCCATCGCCCTGGCTTACCAAGCTCAGGGTGTGCCCTGCCCGCTCAGGTTGCATGCTCACTCCACGAGAGGTGTCGCATCCTCCTGGGCGCTGGCTCGTGGCGCCTCGCTGACAGACATTTGTAGAGCTGCGGGCTGGGCGACACCTAAAACGTTCGCTAGATACTATAGCCTTCGTGTCGAGCCGGTCTCCTCCCATGTTCTCGCCACAGGTCAGAGGCACGGAGAGGCCCCGGCTTAGTGTCGGCTTGCTGCGCTACATGCGCTTCTTTTCTCCAGAGAGTCCCTACAAGGCAGACCCTGTCGAGTCCTCCGATATCCCTTCGGCAGCCGACGTGGCGGAGCGTCTGGCGCCAGGCCTATACTCCGTTGTATCCTTGAGAACCGGGTTTAGGCTGGGTTCCATATGTGTGACCCTACGGGGATCCCATATGGTTGGTTCCACGGTTGCTCCTAAACGAAGCCCGTGTCTTTCCCTCTGGGAGAACCTACCCTTCATCGGGTTGGAGTCACCCCAGCTCTTCCATATGTAGCACAGCCCTACAGGGTTAGTCCATATGTACTTCTCCACATAACTCCTTCGGGGAAGGATGTGGCTTCCGCAGCGTTCCTTTCCCAGCGAAGGGTACGCTTTCCCAGCGTTATCCAATAGTCTCACTGAATGGGTTTTGGGGAACAGCAGTGATCGACTCTCTCTGTGTTAGCCCTGTCCCACCATCCTCAGGCAAGGGAGTTCAGGTGGCTTACAACAGAGCGCTGGAAGGGGGCAGCTCCTGTGGCGCTTTGGTAGGGATTCCTATTCGTCGGTCTGTCCGACGTACGTCGAACGTGACCGACTGAATGGGAACGTCTCGGTTACAAAGGTAACCCTCGTTCCCTGAAGGAGGGAACGGAGACGTACGTCCCATCGCCACAGTCGCTGTACCCCGCTGATGCTGCCGCCTATCTGGTTCGGCTCCTCAGCGAAAACCTGAAGATGCAACGCACCTGCTGCTCATTATATACCCGCGCTGCGAGGCGAGCAGCTGATGCATATGATTGCATGCCAATGTGCATTGGCTCGTTTAGTT
Organism: Chanodichthys erythropterus; assembly: GCF_024489055.1. Taxonomy (NCBI): domain Eukaryota; kingdom Metazoa; phylum Chordata; class Actinopteri; order Cypriniformes; family Xenocyprididae; genus Chanodichthys; species Chanodichthys erythropterus. The sequence goes on along the minus strand of NC_090235.1, from coordinate 41,950,806 downwards.
ACACTCGAAGTAGATTGGCCTCTCTAGCGAGATTCCTATTCGTCGGTCTGTCCGACGTACGTCTCCGTTCCCTCCTTCAGGGAACGAGGGTTACCTTTGTAACCGAGACGTTCCTCATAAGATCATAAACAATAAGGGAAGAGGATCAATGAGTGTTTTGTAAACTCTAGCAGCAGTTCTCTGGTTCAAGTGTCTCAGTTTCTCACCATGGCTGAGGCGACGCGGGTCACTTTAATGACGTCACCACGGTTGGACAGCGGCATATCTGCTTTATCCATAATGTACAGACAGGCATCCAGGACACCAAACTCAAACTACAAAACAAACAAAATACATAATATTGCAATTTTTCTGTTTATAAACATAATATTATTACAGCCTTTATTTATAATTAACAAGGATGCACAATATCCCTCTGTCAAAATATTCCTTTGTAGCTTTGTTAAAAATTAAAAATACTAATAATTATTAACAACATAAATTGTAATCAATTTTTGACAATTTTACAATAAATATTCATCATGCTGAACATTATAAAGTTTTGATGCATAAATTCACTTTTCTAAAAAAAAAAAAAATATTAGTAAATGTTAAGATTAACATTAACTGTGATTAATAAATGCTGTAGAAATATTGTTTATTCTTAGTTCATGTTAACTAATGGTAACAAACACAACCTTATTGTGTTATCAAAATTTAATTTAATCAATTATTGTCCATAACATTAAACTAATTATTGGTTTATCAATAGTGGTTTATATTTTAATAAAAGTGCATGCATAATAATAAATAACTGAAAAATGTTTATTTTTCAAAAAGATTAAATTGGTCCCAAGTCAAGTTTAATAAATTATGTAAGACACATTAAAGCAGGCAGTCAGTTATTCTTGAACATTAGACAAAAGTGTGCAATTAAAAACATTTAAAGAACATAAAGAAGCTGCAGCAAATGTGATGCACACCTGTCCATAGTTCCAGGCACGTTCGGACACATCGTCATATGCTCCATGATAGATGATCCCCAGCTCGTTCATAACACACTCTTCACGCTCCTCCTCATCATCCAAGAACACAGGATCAGCTTCGAAAGAAACATCAGTTATCATCGCTCACATCTTCTTTTTTTTCACATGCACCAAATTTAAATGTGTACTGAAACACCAATAAGAGAGCCTATTTAATATGGGTTCTCCTCCAGAAAGAAAGAAATTTAAAACCTGATGACCACGGGTTAAAAAGGATGTATACATCCGTGCTTGGGTCTCTCCTGGTCCTGCGGATGCCGTAGGGCGTCACCACACCGATATATATCATGTACTTTCCCACAATGCACTCTGGTGAGGGTGTGATGCCCATCGTGACAACCTTGTCGCTAGTCTCTATGACCCGACCCTTCCAAATACTCTGTCGCTCCACAGTGGGGAAGACGGGAATGTAGGTGCCCTTGCTGTATTGAGGACTTGGTCCTAGTGCACAATGACAACAGATCACAGTAAGATATTTAATATTAAGAGCTTCATTATTGTGGAAAAATAAATAGCACAGTCTGTCCTGACCCAACTAGGTTTGCTCAAAATGTTTGCCTGTCTAAGGAAAAGGAGGGAGGGGGGCATTTTCCAGTAAATAGCACATTGCGTAACTAGTCATCTATTTGACTTCGTGTGCTCAGTTTCCTTAAATATCAGTGCCAGTGTGCAAATATCTGGATGTGTAAAATATTATCAAGAAAAAAAGAGAAGTGCACAAGGTTTTGCCACCAAAGGGAAGTGCGCCAACGAGAAGGGAAAGTGATGATGGTGCTCAGAAGATGCAGAACGCATTTCTTGTGAAATTTCAATGTCAAATATATGCAGAAAATGCACAGTGAATTATATTTATTGCTGTGCTGGACAATTTGCCTCTTTAAATAATTCTTAGGTATTGCAAAAGGGGGAAACTGATAATTTAAGTAGAAGGAAGCTTAAAAAAACATTTATGGTCTTAAAGGATTAGTTCACTTTGAAATGAAAATTACCCCAAGCTTTACTCACACTCAAACCATCCTAGGTGTATATGACTTTCTTCGTTCTGATGAACCCAATCAGAGATATATTAATAAATATCCTGATGCATCTGAGCTTTATAATGGCAGTGAGCGGGATCAATGAGTATGAGCTGAAGAAAGATGATGGAAGCACTTTCTTCAGCTCATACTCGTTGGTATCGTTCACTGCCATTATAAAGATGCGTCAGGATATTTATTAATACAACTCAGATTATGTTCATCAGAGAGAAGATAGTCATATACACCTAGGATGGCTTAAGGGGTGAGTAAAGCTTAAGGTAATTTTCATTTCAAAGTGAACTAATCCTTTAAAAATAAAGGTTCCAAAAGGGTTTTTTTCACAGCGATGCTATAGAAGAAACTTTTTTTTTCTTAGTATGAAGAACATTATTTTACAATATTTTAATTACTCCAATAAAAGTATTTAAACCAGTGGTTGGGTTTGTCAATATTTGACCCAAACATGGGTTGAAACAACCCAGGATTTTTAGAATGTCATAAAATATTTCTCCAATAAAATATATGTAAGCATTTTCAATATTTTCCATATTACTTGAGAAAAAGTACAAGTTTTTTAATGTATTTAAGTATTAAAAGTAAAATTGATGATCTAGCAATGATTAGACGAGTCCGATTCATTAATTAGAAATTATTATTCATTAATAAACCAATTCAATGGGTTCAATGAAAAGATTCAGCTCGTTCATCTTCTTGGGTATCAGGTGGCGATTTCTTTACTTCGAAATAGCAAGGAACGACATGTTTTTATGAAATGGCATAAGACTTGTAAAAAAATGTTAATTTCAGACTTTTCAGCCTCAAATACACCTGAATTCTTTGAAGACTCACCTATGGCAAACTCAACTGCAAACTTGTCTTCAGCTGGTTTGTAGGGCCGATCGAAGGTGATCTTGATCTGGAACTCTTGAGCCCGACGCACAATGAGGAAGTCGCTGGAGTACAGGTGCGTGTGGTGCTCTTGTTTATTGACCTCTTGAGGTCGTTTGAGAACATCAACATCACAGATATCAAGAAACTCTGAAGAACAGAAACAGGACTGTCAACACATTACAGGCTCAGCCATAAATGAGCCTTTTTTACAATAAAAAACCCTCTGCAAAAACAGTGGCATGACACTCTCACAGAGGATGTCTTCCATCTCCTTATCTCTGAGGGTTTTAAAGGAAGAGGATGACAAAAAAAAAAAAAAAAAGTCAAGATGTTACAAGATAAAAGTGTTGCGTTTCCTGCAATAAATGTTATCACTGGGACAAGAGCTCAACTGGTAAATATGGAGGAAATGGTCTTTTCAGTTGAGGGCTTTTGATTAGATAAAATATGGGTCACTCTGAAGAAATGGTACCAAGTGTGTCTGCATAATTATTACTGATAAAATGAATTAGATGCCAAACTCAGACACAGTTTTTACATTTTTGTGCAAGTAATGCAAACCAGTCTTTTAAATGTTTGTTTATATTAGCCAATTTTCATGTCTCTATCCATCACCATTACATTTTAGTCAATTTAGTGGGTTATGTATCACAAATTAGCTTTAACTGAAATTATTTTATCATGCTTTCACTTTATATGCTAATTTTAAATGTTTTATTCATTTTCAGAGGAAATGCAGAATTTATGTGATGATGGGACATTTTCCATTTGTCCAGTGTTATTTTAATATTATTTATATACTATATATTAATATTTTATTATATTCTTATATTTATTTTAGTTTAATTTTTACTAATTTTGTTATGTTTTTTATTGATTTATTTATCATTTTTCTTTTGTTTTATTCTAAATTGTTTATTTCAGCTTTATTCCAGGTCTTAGTTAACAATAACACACATTGATAATGGCAAGATCATATTGATAAAAAGACATCATATTTAAGTGAGTGACCACCTGTGAGTGATCACTTTTTTAAAATAAAGTTTCTATTACAGTATTGACCTTGTCTAACTCAATAGTTCTCTGATTTGGGACAAAATAGAGAAAAATTGTACACAGACAAAAATGGCAAGAATATCGATATTGATACAGTGGCATGAAAAAGTATGTGAACCACTTGCAGAATCTGTGAAAATGTGAATAATTTTAACAAAATAAGTGAGACCATACAAAATGCATGTTATTTTTTATTTAGTACTGTACTGAGTAAGATATTTTACATAAAAGATGTTTACATTTAGTTCACAAGACAAAACAATAGCTGAATTTATTAAAATAACCCCATTCAAAAGTTTGTGAACCATTGATTCTCAATACTGTGTGTGGTTATCTGGATGATCTATGACTGTTTTTATGTTTTGTGATGGTTGTTCATGAGTCTCTTGTTTGTTCTGAGCGGTTAAACTGAGCTCTGTTCTTTAGAAAAATCCTCCAGGTCTTGCATTTTTGCATATTTTAACCCTTTCCAGCAGTGACTGAATGATTTTGAGATCCGTCTTTTCACACTGAGGACTCAAACACAACTTTTAAAAAAGGTTCAAACATTCACTGATGCTCCGATGCAGTAAGAGCTGGGGGTGAAAACTTTTAAACAGGATGAAGATGTCACAATTTTTCTTATTATATTTAAATATCGTTGTTTTTCATTTAGTACTGCCCTACAGAAGCAACAGAAGATACTTGCATGTTTCCCGGAAGAAACATTAAGTACAATTTACCTTGATATTTAAATTCAAAAATGTTCACCCCCGGCTCTTAATGCATCTTGTTGCCTTCTGGAGCATCAGTGAATGTTTGAACCTTTTTTAAAAGTTGTGTTTGAGTCCCTCAATTGTCCTCAGTGTGAAAAGATACAATGGTTCACAAACTTTTGAATGGGTCCATTTTAATAAATTTAGCTATTGTTTTGTCTCGTGAACTAAACGCAAACATCTTTTATGTAAAATATCTTACTCAGGACAGTACTAAATAAAAAAATAATATGCATTTTGTATGATCTCCCTTATTTTATTAAAATTATTCACATTTTCAGATTCTGCAAGTGGTTCACAAACTTTTTCATGCCACTGTATATGACATTGTATTCCAATAACAATTGCTTGCCTGCCCATTCAACCTTAAAACATTATGAATATGTGATTTTTTTTAAAAGCCACCATATATAAGAGATACTACCAGAATTTACTCTAAATACATTTCTTACTATGACAAGATAATCTAAAAATATTCTAGCACTTTAAAGTTACCATGAAATCAAAATGGAAATTATTATTATTATTTTTTAATATTGCAGTTTAGTATGCAGTTTATTTACTGCAGTTTATTATGAATGATTTATCTGCACACATCATTGTTTTTAAAATTCATGTGCCTCTTAATCTTTAATCTAAATATCTTGCCCTCCCTCTTTCAGCAACATCTCTTCTCTGATGATGTGTTTGAGGGCGGGGCAACCTGTTACTCACACGAGATCCACCAATAGCAAACCACCACAACCACCCAATCAATTCCTAATAGACAAAATCAAGTTCCGCCCAATTTTTTTCCTGTTCGAGAAGCCGATGAAAAGTACAGATTTTCTGATTCTCACCCTTGAGTGGTGGTGGTCCTCTGGGCAGTAACATGAAGGGCTCAAACTCCTCCACTTTCCCCTCTTGTTGATTAGAGCTGATTTTGGCTCCTGCACTACGACCACGGTGGGACACGCGTTTGGGGCGAACAGCAGGTGTGGCAGCGGGGGCCGGGTTCTCTCGAGCCTCTTGATCAGCCATGGCAGGTACTGGTGTTGTTGCCACTTAAACTGCTGCGGTTGAGATACTAAACTCAGAAAAAAACATATACAAGTCAGCTGCACACATTGCATACATACAAAGATAAACTCAAAGCATGTGCTGCAGCACAGTTTTATTGCAGGATTTGGCCTTTATTCCTTTCATTTATTGCAGCATATGAAAAGTCCATTGTAGAAACATAAGCTAGACTAATGAGTAAGATGCAGTTTGGTTTTTCTCTCTTTCTGTCATTCTTAGAACAAGTGACAATACATTACAATAAGGTTTTGTTCATTAACATTAGTTAAACTTAAAAAGTTGAACTAACATTGAACAGTACTTCTACAGTATTTATTAATCTTAGTCAATGATAACTTTATATTTACTAATACATTTCTAAAATCATTATTTTTGTTAACAATAGTTAATGCACTGTGAAAAACAAATATTAATAAATGGTTTGAAAAATATATTGCTCATTGTTTGTTGATGTTAGCTAATGCATTAACTAACCTTAATAAATGAGACCTTATTTTAAAATGTTATTGAAAAAGCATCTGCTTTTGCATCCAGTTTTGTCCTTTCAAATTTAGAAACTTCTAAAAAAACTATTAAACTTGTGGAAATAACAAATTGACTTGTTAAAAAAAATCTAAAAATAAAAAATCTAAATATATATATATATATTTTTATTTATTGTACATTTAAGTCGTCATGAAAAGGAAGTTGCACTAGTCTTTTCTTCCCTATTGTGATGTTTATCTGAGTGAAACTGCTTCTCGAACAAGAATAAATGTAGGGTGGGGCTTGATTTTGTCCATAATTAATTGATTGGAAGGTTGAGGTTTGCTATTGGTGGATCTCATGTGATTGACAGGTTTCTTCATGCCAGTAAACACTTCATCAGAGATGTTGCTGTAAGAGGGAGGGGGAAGTTTTTTTTATAAAGATTACGAGGCACAATATATTTTTTATTTATTTATTTATTTATTTTTTAATATATGCATAGACAAGTCATTTATAATAAATACTGCAATATTCCACAAAAAAAAAAAAGAAAAAAAAAAGAATTGTCAATTTTGATTTCATGGTGACTTTAAGAACATTAACAAACTTTAACAAATATATGGGACTAAGTAAAGCTGTTAATGCTTCTGAAGGGAGAATGAAGGGAGAGAAGAAAAAAACAATAACTGGCAGGCAGAATTTTCCCATCTAATAGCCTATTCCTGCATTTCCTGGCATTTAAATGTGGAAAACTTATTTTTATGATAGGCTGCACAATGGCTGCTTTTACACTGTCAAAATATGCCACAAACACACAAACACCTGTGTGATGATGGATTACATAAACTGGGTGTCTCCTTGAATGAGGTGTGAAGTTTGAGGAGATGTTTGGCCCGCTGAACCCCACCAGAGCCGTGAACAGTGAAGTCTCTGTTCACTTCTAAACTACTAAAAGTCACTGCTGAACACAGGGCGAGGCATCTTGGCAAGGTAAATTAAACTGGAACAGCTGTTTGTTTTTTTTTAAATATTTGTCAAGATTTTTTTTCTGAGGTTACCACGAAGATATAAAACAGATGGTGGAAAACATTAAAATAGTTACATTTTGCAAACTACACAGAAAATTGGTTCTGCATGTAAACACTCACAGAATTACTTTCACAAACACATACACAAAATGCAAACACAAACCTGCACTAAAATCCAAAATACATGAATCACTTAAAATATCTTCAAAATTAAAACATTAGCTTTACAGACAATAACTTGTCCTTTGCAAGTATCCAATTATTGCAATTATACGTGCATGTTATTCACAAAAAAAAGGAGGTAATTGGATAATATACTCTACTTTTTTTTTTAAATAATATGCATGAAACTGAACAAAAGTGACAGTTAATACCTTTATAATGCTACAAAAGATTTTTATTTCAAATGTATTACTTTTTAACTTTCTATGTATTCAAGAATAAAAAAAAGTTTCCACAAAAACACTGAGCAGCACAACTTTCCAACATTGATAATAATCATAAATGTTTCTTTATTAGAATTTCTGAAGGATCATATGACACTGAAGACTGGAGAATTGATGCTTAAAATTTAGATTTGATCACAGGAATAAATTACATTTTAAAAGATATTCACATATAAAACAGTTATTTTAAATTGTAAAAATATTTCACAATATTATTGCATTTTTCATCAAATAAATGCAGTCTTAATGAGCACTCAAAATTTTGAACAGTAGTTGTCAATTTCCATCTTCCAGACTGAACTTTTTATTATTAAACATGCAAAGCATACTAACCTGGTTTATGTTTAGTTAGAAAGGTGGCACTGGTCTGCAGACAATGCAAGCTGGAGTCTGGGATCACATCAGGATGACTTCTGCCTTCACTTTTATATGGGGCTGGAATAATAGTGTGTGTGTCTGAAAACTCATGGTGGGCGTATCTATGTATGCAGATTAGCATGACATTATAAAAGCAGAGGGTGTGTGTAGTGTATGTGTGAGATTAGAGTTGAAGTGCAAACTACTGTGTGTGTGAATTTGTGTGACTTGTAGCGACCAGAATTGCAACCAAATAAAGATACAAGTGTGAAATGTGAAATGTCTTTTGGCACTGACTCGAGATTCTTATATTCAAATGTGATGCCCAAAATATTTAATAAAAGTTTTATTTTTTGCAAAACTTGCAAGCTCTATATTGCTGTGCAAAGACAACAACTTTCAATACAAATTTAATTTTTTCTGAAATATAACTCAAATCAGGTCTCTTAGATTGTGATCGATTCCTGTGACAGGAATTTTGGCTTGGATTTTGGCTAATCATGCTGAAATAGGTTGTTTGCAATCACATGGTTCTGGTGACGCGCGAAATTCCGGTGGAGGGCAAGCAGTGAAAATTAGAATGGAAGAGATGGGGAAAAGTCCTTTATTTGAAAAACAACTTTATTAAAAACAGGTCTACAACACTTATTATTCATTTTTTTAAATCAACTTTTCATTTCAAACTCTAAAGTCCTGACAGAAAGTAACAAGTTTTGTCCGTTTTTTTGGTTGTTGTTGTTTCTCGCTTGGCTTCCACCTGCTCTTGTTTCTCAGCTGATGAATCTTAAGAAGGAATCCCGTTGCTTTTCGGTATTATAAGAAAATACAGTACACCACGAAATTTTCTCATGGTTTAGGCTATTCATCTTTTCGCTTCAGACCAACTGTCACCACCCAGCTAACACACGACGTAACAGTTACGTAATGTATTCGTACTTTTTGGTAATGTCATGACTTACTAACTGACAACGTAACTACGACGTCGCATGTGTCATGAATGTGGCTCCCTCGGCTCATCCTCCGGACCACCGGAGGGAACCATCACCCGAGTATTGACTGGTTACCATTCGGACTGCAATACCCATAGGCCCTCATTCCTGGGACTGATGAACCCTGCACCTGCGCCATATCACACACACTATTTAAGAAGCTCACTTGCACACATACCTCGCGAAGTCTTGATTTGCTAAGGTGATCAATTCCGAGCGTTTTTCCTGTGGACTGATTCTTTGTTGTTACCTGGACTGTTGTACACTGTTTGATCCGTTGCCGCCTGCCCTGATTTCTGCCTGGACTTTGTACTTTGTTTGCTTGCCGCCTGCCACGACCATTGCCTGTGACCTGACTCTGATTATTGCTGCCAGCCCTGATCCTTTGCCTGTCCCTGACCACGGTACTGTCTTTGCCCTACTGTATTGTTGTATCGTTAATAAAAGCTGCAAATGGATCCGCACTCCTCTGACCCTTCATTACAGCATGCCAGTAATTTCATTACCTTAAGATTACCATCTCACAACGTCGTCAGTACGTTCTCCTAACGTTATAAGATTACCAAGAACGTTCCAGATACGTCCTCAATTCGTAATATATTGGTAATTCCATGACTTACTAGTAACGTAACGTAACGTGTTTCTCGTCAGTTTTATAGCAATAAAGTTCAACAACTGCGTCAGATTGGTTAAGTAACATTACCCACAGTCTACTTTAAGTACTTTTGTTAATATTTTTACCTCTGATTTCCTTGATCGTCTGGAATATATGTTAGCAAAATGTTACGTTAGCATAGCATATGTTTTTAATGATACTGAGAGCAAAACGTCTTGAATGCTTTTATTTTATGTTTCGCTGTAGGCTATATGTTTTTATTTATAGTTTGAGTGTATTTTATTATTTTTTATTTGGAGTTTTGTTCATGTTCTGTGTGTTTTTCAAAATAAATGAATTGAATTCATTTCAAGTCTGCATTCATCGTTCACAGCTGTTGGAATAGTCTTTACATTAGTTTGGGCAAATGAGGACAAAAATTAGGTTAAACTACTGAATGTCCGCCCATAGAAAAATAAATAAATATAAGAATTACCAACTGATGACCAACACACAACTATTGATACACAACGTTGCCACGACGTCGCAGTTACTAACTGGCAACGTCACAAAGTTACGTTGTGGCGACGTATAGGCACCTATAAAAAAAAAACTGATGGCATCCAACATCTGCGTGAGTTTCTCGGCACGCCTACGTCACGCTTCAAGTTACGGCAAGCATGAACTCTCAACCTTCGCATGCACGCGCAGAAGACAGCTGGTCGAAAGTTTTAAAAATATTCAAATATTTGGTATTTTTCTTACAAATATGTATCGTTTCACTTCAGAAGACATCGATTTATCCTTTAGGGTCGTATGGATTACTGTAGTTATTGCTGTTTGTGCTGTTTGATGCTTCGCCTTTTAGGAACACGTGAGTTTGCATTATAAAGCATTCCCAGATGATTTATTTTTTTTCCTAAAATCCTTTTTGTGTTCATCTTAAGAAGGAAAGTCGTATACATCTCAGATGGCATGAGGGTAAAAGATGAGTAAACAGTGAGCAAATTTCTGGGTGTTCTATATTTTTTAAATACAGAATAGCAAATGGGATTCCCTCTTAAGTTTCATCAGTGGAAAGAAAGAAAAAGAGGAACAAGAGGAGGAGGAAGCCAAGCAAGAGAAACAAATAAGAAGTGTTGTAACTTTAAATAGGTTTTGAAATAAGTTGTTTTTCAAATAAAGTTTTCCAAGTGATATGACTGTTTGCGTTTTTATTTATTTATTTATTTATTTTTATTAATTACTTACCCTGTAACTACATGAAACAAGAGTGTAACAAGCTCCACTTTAATTTACGGCCCGTAATGTCATACTTACCCTGTAACTACATGAAACAAGAGTGTTTTACACATACTTACTCCTATAGTTACACTATAATTATTGAAAGTTACGCTGTAAATTTGTTGTAATTACGCAGTACTTTCCGGGCTGTAATCTAAAGTGTTACCGACTTTCCTGCCATCGAGGAGACAGATAAAGAATGTAAAGCTGCCCTCACGCCGTGTTCAGTTCTAGTCTGTGTTTGTTTATATCGCACTGCCTTTCTACTAGTGAAGTTAGAGCAGTATTTTGATTTTAATTGTAGGTAATTTATGCTGAATCGGGAATTGTAATAGGAACTCACCATATCGTTCGTAGAAAAAAAGGACGGTAGGCTAATACATTTCCACCTTGGTTGAGAAGGTGAGGGAAGACGACTAGCAAATGTAATAATGTCACTAAATAAACCTACTGCCTTTAACTCAAAATAATCACATACTTTGCTGGGTTTTGTATTTAGTTTTTGTGTAATAATTAACAAAAAAAGTTGGAAAATATATATAAAAAATGTAATCATAATTCACTCAAATAACATCATAGCCATTCTAAATTCGAGTGCTTCAGAGTTACTGCATATTGCCTTTGTAAGGCTGTATAAGTGCAGCTATGGGCTATTATACTAAAAAGTCCCCTGTATTTCTACAGTAAAACATTACTCTTAATCAGATCAGCTTTCCAGTAAAAAGGAAAAACATCCTTAAATTAAGATATATTCACTTGAGAAGCAAAAGATGGTATATTAAGACTTGTTTTCAGAGAATATATGTTGAAGTTTATCTTGTTCCATTTTCTAATGTCCATTTTTGCACTGCATTATGGATCTTATGGCCAGTTTGAGTCATTGCTTCAGGCATTCAGTATGGAAAAATCGTATTTTCTGAGAGAAATCATGCTGTTCAGACCCCTTGGGATGCTTTCGGAGACTGTGAGTCATAGGCATGAGCTCACCTTTAGATTGGAGAACAGGCAAATTTCTTTCACCATGAACTTTAATGCAGAAGATGTAATGCATTGGTACAATACGAGTGCTTGTCAAAACAGTCTGACCTTAGCAAATTACATGTAGTTGCATAACAGAGGGTGGACGTGGTCTACGGCTTATAAATGGGCTTTTTATGAAACTTTTCGGTGGGCCAGAACTAGCAGGTCATATATATATATATATATATATGTATATATATATATATATATATATATATATATATATATATATATATATATATATATATATATATATATATATATATATATATATATATATATATATATATATATATATATATATATATATATATATACCTATCAAGACACTTCCCCTGAAGAAAAAGTTACAAATAAATCTTCCCGATGACTGAATAATGATTCAAAACAAAGCGTCATGATATAGAGCAAGTTAATGCACATATGAAATGAGCAGCACTGACCACAAGGCTCTTTTTTGATTTCCGCCATACCCATGCAAGCAGTACATTGTGTTTCCTGTGCAAGTTACAGAAAACCACAGGTTTGTCACATGACCAAGCTTTCACGTTCAGCGCTCTGTTCCGCTCTACTGTTGTTCCATGCATTGATAGGAAGTGAATCAATTACGCTTGAAAGATACTGGAGTGTAAAACAATGCCAATGTAAAAAAATATCGCTCAAAACGAAGAGCAAAGGAGGACGAATGCAGACAGACAAAGATGGAAAAAAAGCAGGATCCCTCATTCTTGGGTGAGATAAATATGATCATGATTGAAGACGACATGCACACATGTGAAAACATGTCTGAATTTCTTTGCATTAGACAAACAATACATCAAAGCAAGTGTTTCTTCAGAACCTTTTTTCCTTCACTAACGACCACCTTCACTAACCAACACAAAATGTCACAGCTTTTTTTCTGAGAGTGTACAGACTGTCCTCATTTTCTACACCCACATGGCTTTATGTCTAATCTTATGTCTTTAATATCACTTTTGACCAATTTATTACATCCTTGCTGAATACAAGTATGAATTACTTTTGAATTGTACTGTGACCATGCATTAAAATTAAACTACTTATCTCTCACAGACAGGACACCGCAGACAGTTGAGGCCAATGGAGGAAGTCTCAGTCACCAGCCATCTCCTCTTCCTGAACTTCGTGTGGTTTTACTAGGCCGCAAAGGTGCTGGGAAGAGCTCAGCTGGAAATACTATTCTAGGCCTGGCAGGAGGGTTTGAGGTGAATAAACCGACTGAGGAGTGTGTGAAGAGGCGCGCAGATGTGGCAGGAAGGCGCGTCACGGTTGTGGACACCCCGGGCTGGGAATGGTACTATCCAGTGAATGGGACTCCCGGTTGGGTGAGGAGAGAAACTAAGCGAAGCATGTCCTTGTGTCCACCAGGCCCTCATGCCGTTCTTCTAGTGGTGCGATCTTGTACATCAGTGACAGCCGAGTATCATCGGCAGATCGAGGAGCACCTGGAGCTGCTGGGCAAAGCAGTGTGGGATCACACACTGGTGCTGTTCACACGAGGGGATGAACTGGGCTCTGTTCCCATCGAACAGAGGATTCAAAATGGCGGCAAGGCTTTCCAGAGGCTCCTGGAACGGTGTGGGAACAGGTTTCACGTTCTGGAGAACAAACGGCGTGTCGATGATGGATCGCAGATGAAGGAACTGATGAAGAAGTTGGATGAGCTGATCGGAGAGAGAGGAGGGAGATATTATGAGACAGATGTGCTGCTTCTAGAACTGGAGGTGGAGAGTAAACGGAGGGCACGAGAAAGGAGGAAGAAACAGAGGCTGATGGAGGCGCAGACACTCAGAGGAACCATCAGAGCTGTGCTGATGAGTGAGTGAACAGCCTGCGAAATGTGTTCTTCCTCAATTTTTTTTTGTCTTGAGTTCCAGTACAAATATATAAACATGCTTGAAGGGTCAGTTCAATCAAAAATAAAAAGTCTGTCATTACTTACTCACCCTTATGTTTTTCCAATCCTATAAGACATTTGTTCATCTTTGAAACACAAATTAAGATATATTTAATGAAATCTGTTCTAAATTATTTATTTTTGCGCATATTTATATTTTTAGGTGAACTAACCCTTTAAGCAAAGTCTGGTACCACTAAGATGAACACATTTATTATTTTTATTATTATTATTATTATTATTATTATTATTTAAATTACATACTTTTGGGTCAAAATGACACTAACAGACGATTAAGGGTTAAATCAAGAAGCAAAATGACAATATTTTAAACCTAAAGTGTATCTACATGAAAAGAGTATATACTTATAGAAAACATTTTGCCTTTGAATTATTTAATCATTTTTTTTTTTTCTTGTTTTAATCCTAAACTTATTTTGATCTTTTTTTCCTTAGAAAACATTATGTCATGTATCTTAATTAAAGAATGTTTAGACAATCATACTGGAAAACAAGATAAAAGTGCTTTTTGCAGTGCATCAAATTCAACAGACTGACTTTAGTTTTTTTTTTTAGTTTTTTTTTTCTTAATGTACAATGTACAAAATCCTCAAAGGTTTACAGTGACTTCAGTAGTTACTAGAGAGTTATGTTTCTCACTTTAGAATACTGATCCAAATAATAATTCCTATTGAAAGATTTGGTGATACTTCAGTCATTACTAGTGGGTTACCACGATCTTCACTTTAGAATTAATTATACATTATGCATCATTCATGTTAATTATGAACCTGTATATAGTAGTTCTTAGTAGCTCTCTGGGAGGTATGAAAAAAACAGTAGTTACTTTAGTTAAAGGTGCTAAAGATGATCTTTTCGTCGACTGAGAAACCAAAGACTGTTACTGAGTTTCACAGCTTCACAGCTCATTTCGAGGGAACGCCTCCCAAAACTCATGCACGAGTATTGGAACACGAGTGTTTACCACCGGCATTCGCTGTGTCGTGTTAGTGGATTCATAATGTCGGACTCACCGCAGGTAATCTGCAGTTGTTACTCCTTTCTCCTGACAAAAACATTGCATGCGGCGCCTGTAGAGTGTGGAAAGTTACCGGAGCGCACATCCACGCACATCTCGCACAAGGAACGTCATGGCAGTGACTGACAAGCCAGAGGGCCAATACGCACACGTCTTTCACAAGGAACGTAATGGCAGTGATTGAAAAGCCAGAGGGCCAATTGTTTACGCGATGATTGGCTGATGTTTTTAAGGCCCTACCTCGTGCACAGAGGATGTATATTAATATTATTCCTTTCAGTGCACCTAATAAATAGTCTTTTATCAGTTAGTAAAGACAGTTTCAAGTAATATTGCAAAAATGTATAAAACAAAACATCCTTTAATAGTAGTTAGAGTGTTAATTATGCATTACTCATTTGTCCCTGTTCAGTTATTTATTAATGAAGGATCAGTATTCTAAAGTGTTACCATATGTAGAAAAAACAGCCACATGTACAGTCATGTGAAAAGGAAAGTATGCAATTTTGAATTCTATGGTTTAAAATAATAAAAATCATTTTTAAAATTAAGTAAATACAACCTCAGATGACAACAGCACATGACATATTACACCGTATCATAGTTTATTTAACAAAAGCGTGTGTGTGTTTAACAAAAATGTGTGACAAACTAAGTACACCCTTTCTGCTTCCATAGGAATTAAAAGTGTAAAGTAGCAGTCAGGCACTGCTAATCAAACACCAGCAGGGTTGTATTTACCTAATTTTAAGACCTGCTAAAGACCAGATGCTCTGTATATTAGTGCTGTATATTACTGCTGTTACATCAAACAATTTATTTTTTGCTCCTTAAAAAATAATAAAAATACTGAACATTTAAAGGGTTAGTTAACTGACACTTTAAAAATGCCCAGAAAAGTACTAAAGACATGGTTCAACCTTAATGTTATGAAGCAACTGAATACTTTTTATGCACCAAAAAAACAAAAATAGCGAACTTATTCTAAAATATCTAGTGATGGGTGATTTTAAAACATTGCTTCATGAAGCTTCAAAGCTTTGCAAATCTTTTGTTTCGAATCAGAGTTTCAGAGCGTGTATCAAACTGTCAGTCATGTGAACCATTGAAATTTCAAAACATTTTGAAACACTTATGACATAACGAAGCCTTGTTTACTGAAATCATGTGACTTTGGCAGTTTGAAACACGCTCTGAACCACTTATTCGAAACAAAAGATTCGTAATTTTGTTTGTTGAATAAAGTCGTTATTTTGGGGGGGGTTGGGGGTTTGGTGCACAAAAGTATTCTTGTCGCTTCATAACATTAAGGTTGAACCACTGTAGTCACATGAACTGTTTTAAATACATCTTTAGTACCTTTCTGGGCATTTGAAAGTGTTAATTATCTTGTTGTCAATGGAGGCCTCACTGAGCCATTGGATTTTATCAAAAATATCTTAATTTGTGTTCTGAAGATGAACGAAGGTCTTACGGGTGTGTAATTAATTTTTGGGTGAACTAACCCTTTAAGGTCAATCATTATGTAAATCTGAATGATGGAATTTCATAAATTCTATGTGTGATCTGAATGTATGCAGACACTACAATTTTGTAAGATTTTAATGCAGGCCTACATAATACATTAGCACAGTGATGTATATAACCTTTGTTTGGCAAAAAGATTTGAATAACATAAAAATCCATCTAAATGATATGTCAACAAAAGAAACAAGTAACAGCTTAATTTATTTGTTTTTGTGTATTGTGTCTCCTGTCCCCTCTAGATGACAATCCTCAAATTGAAGACCAGGATGAGAGGAATCTCTTCTCCAGAGGTTCACGGCGGCTCCCGGAGCTGAGACTGGTTCTGCTGGGAGAGAGAGAAACGGGGAAAAGCTCGGCTGGAAACGCTATCCTTGGAGGACCAGGATACTTTCAAAGTGGAGCGGCGACAGAGGAGTGTTCGAGACAGCAGACAGAGGTATCTAATAGACTGGTGACGGTGGTGGATGTGCCTGGATGGGAGGACGGACCAGAGGGAACAACTCCAGAGAGAGTGAAGCGAGAGATTGGAATGAGCGTAACGCTATGTCCTCCTGGACCTCATGCGTTTCTTTTGACATTGAGAGTGGACGCACTCGTCCAAGCACAGTCGGTGCGGGAGCACTTGGAGCTTCTGGGAGAGACGATTTGGAGACATACACTTCTTCTGTTCACAAGGGGCGACCAGCTACGAGAGGGAGTCACAATTGAGCAGCACATCCAAGGAGGAGGAAAGGAACTTCGCTGGTTGATGGAACGATGTTCAAATAGGTTCCACGTCATCAGCAGCAATTCTTATTTGGAATCACAGAATTCCAAAACACAAATAACAGAACTTCTGGAGAAGATTGAGAAGATGGTGGCGGGAAATCGGTGTGAGGCCTTCTCGCCACTAGTGCATGAGATTCAAGAGTTAGGGAGACAAAAAAATGAAAAATTTCAACTGAAGATCAAGGAGTTTAGCGAAAAGTTTCAACGGCAGGAGGAAGAACTGAAGAAGATGAAGGAACGAGAGGTCAAGAGCATTCGGTGGTTTTTCGATAGACGCAAAAAAGACAAAGTACAATCTCCTGAGAAGGCCGAAAGGGAAGAGTCACCGTACAAGGGCGAAGATGACAGGAGAAGTGTGATGGGCGAGCTGGAGGAAAGGATGGCGTGGTTAACAGAAGACAAGGAGCGAGAGATACAAGAGCTGAGCGCTGAAATAAGCAAAGTCATGGTGACTCACCATCAGGGAGTGAAAGAGAAAGAGCAACTGCTAATGAGATTAGAGGAAAGAGAACGCGAGGGGGAAGAACTTAAAGAGAAAGTGGACGAGCTTCAAATAAAATTGCTGGAACTGGAGCGTTTGGGTACCATGAAAGAGCAAGAACGAAAAGAGAGAGAGACCAAAATTCAGCGAGCTCACTTGGACGAGATGAATGAACTTAAAAACAAATTGCTGGACGCTGAAAAAGAGATTGACAGTATGAGAGGAAAGGCTGATGAAACTCAAAAAGAGATGGATTCCTCACAACGCAGGTATGAAGAAGAGGCCAGGCAGCAAAAGCAAGACATGGAGAGCAAATTGAAAGAGAAGGACAATGACACTGAAAACATTTTAAGAGAAATTGAGGAGGTGAAACTTAAGGCTGAGAGCAGAGAAAGAGAACAAAGCGAGAAATTCAGGGAAAAGGTGGAGAAGAGAGAGAAAGGGATGGACAAGCTGAGAGAGATGATGGAGATGATGACAAAAGAGATGGAGCAGCTACGAATGTCTTATCAAGAGCAAGTGAAAACAACAGAAGTCGAGAGAGAAATGCGTGGAGACATTGTGGAGAAATACAACACACTCATAGATAAACTTGTAGGGAAAGACAAAGAAATACAGCAAACGATAAAAGACAAGGAAAAAGAGCTGAATCGAAATGCTAAAACACAAGAGCAGCTTCAGCAAAAAGAAGACGAAATAGTCAAATTAAGACAAAGAGATCAAGAAAAGGACAGAGAACTGAAGACAGTGAAGCAAAACATTACCGAAAAACAGAGGGATATAGAAAAGTTAAAAGACACTGTTCAGACAAATACTGAAAAACACACAGCTGAACTTAAAGTTTTGGTGGAAGAGTTGAAAGCAAAAAAAGATGAAATAGACAAATTAAAACAAAGAACCCTAGAGAAAGACAAAGACATTGACAAACTAAAGCAAAACATTTCCGAAAAACAAAATGATATTGAAAAGTTAAAAGACAGTGTTCAGGCACATATTGAAGAAAATGCTGCACAACTTAAACATCTACAGGAGGAATTTAAAGTAAAAGAAAAGGAAAATGAAAAATTAAGACGGAAAGACCAGGAGAAAGAACGAGAAATTGACATACTTGGGCAAAACATTAGCAAAAAACAGAAAGACAATGAAAAGTTAAGAGACTATATTGAAGAAAGTGTGGCTCAACTGAAGCATTTAGAGGAAGAGCTGAAAATAAAAGAAGAGGAAATAACCAAATTAAGACAAAGAGACCTGGAGAAAGACAATGAAATTCACACACTTAAGAAAAATATTATTGGCCAACAGCAAGACGCTGAAAAATTTAAAGTCAGTCTTCAGTCAAATATTGAAGAAAGTGCTGCTCAATTGAAGCGTTTAGAGGAAGAATTAAAAAAAAAAGATGAGGAAATAATCCAATTAAGAACAAGAGACCTGAAGAAAGACAGAGAAATGAACACACTGCACGAAAACATTTTTGAAAAACAAAAAGACATTGAAAAGTTAAGAAAGAATATTCAAGCACATATTGAGGTAAGTGCAGCTCAACTAAAACATTTAGAGGAGGAGCTACAAACAAAAGAAAATGAAATAACCAAATTAAATGAGAGAGACATGGAGAAAGACAAAGAAATGGAGACACTGCTGCAAACAGTCCATGAAAAGCATATAAGAGACATAGAAAAGTTGAAAAACTGCATTCAAGCAAATACTGAACAAGGTGCTGCTCAACTAAAACTTCTAGAGGAGGAGTTTGACGTAAAGATGGAGGTCTACAAAAGAAAGAATACAGTTATGGAAAAGGAGATGGAAAATATAAAGAAACAGTATGAGGAAACAAGACTAATAATGGAGATGAAAGATAATATCATCAGTCAATTACAACAGCAACACGCAGACAATGAAAGACGCTCAGAAGAGCACAGGGAACAGCAAGAACAAAACGAAATCCTACAAAACTTGAACACAGAACTGGAGAAAGAATTCAAAGACCTGAAATGCAAATGTGAGGGACTTCAGACTCAGTTAAAGACTTCAGTTGAGCGCTATGAGATACAGATGAAAGAAACTAAAGGGTTAAAACAACAGCTAGAAGAGTTAAAACGGCTGCTGGATGAGAAGGAGAAAGAGAAAGAGAGTGATATGCAAGACATTAAGGTGTATTATGAGAAAAGACTGATAGAAAGGCATGAAGAGCATGAGACAGAGAGAGAACAAGAGCTTTGCAAAAGAGAGAGGGAGGTAGAAAAGAAAGAAGAAAAATTTGCACAAAACAAACAAGATTTGTTAATGAGAGAGGGTGAAATTAATAGGAGAGAGCAAGCACTAACAGATGAAAAGCAGGATTTGGAGGTGCAAATGTACAGGATTAAAGAAGAGGAGAAGAATCTGGAAAACGAGGGCGAGAATAACAAACGTATGGCTGTCAATCTGATGAGAATGAGAGAAGAGATTGAGAAAAAAGCGGAAGAGCTTATGGTCGAAGAGGAAAAATTAAAGGTGCAAGAGCAGCAAATAAAATGTAAAAAGGATGAGCTACAAGCAATGGAGAAGATATTGGAAAACAAGGAAAAGGAAATAAAAGATCTGACTGAAAAGGAGGAGAAAAATATGGAAAACCTTAGACAGCAGCTAGAAAGGAGAGAACAAGAGTTGTTTGAAACAGAGGAGAAATTTGTTGAAAAACAACACAGGCTTAATGAAGAAGAAAAATCTTTGGAGATGCTCAGATCAAATCTGGAAATGAGAGAAAATGAACTTAATCAACGGGAGCAGATGTGGGAAGTAAAAACCAAAGAACTTTCAAAGAGCTCAGAGGAACTTGAAAATAACAAACACAACATGCAAAAACAGCAAGCTGAGTTGAGCAATAAGGAAAATGATCTTCTGCAAAAAATAAAAGAATTGCAAGAAAAGGAGCAAGAACTTGTCCAGAGAGAGCAGGACCTTGAACTCAAAGGTCAAAGACTGATGGAGCAACAACGAGATATGGAAAAACAGGACAATACTCAGCAAAACCAGACACCTGATGAGCATGACCTGGAGCGTGAGAGCATCAGAGAAGCATTAGGAAAAAGGGAGCAAGAGCTGATAAAAGCCAAAGAAGCACTTTCTCAAAGAGAGCAAAAGCTGAAAAGTGAAGAAATCTTTTTGGAGAAAAGACAGCAAGTCATGCAAAAACGGGAAGAACATCATGAAGACTTGTTACACGGTCTGAAGAAACAGCAGGATGTTTTGAAAGACAGAGAATGCTCTTTAGATACCAGAGAAACAGATCTGCGTCAACTGCAACTGGAGCTCTCTATGAGAGATCATAAACACCAATATTTACAGAACCAAGAATTAGATCTAAAGAAAAAAGAGAGCGATGTTGAGGCCAAAACACAAATGATAGAACTCCTAAAAATAACACTAGATGGGAGAGAAAAAGAGCTTGAGGAACATCAAAACCAACTGGACAGCAGAACGCTGGAGCTAAATAATGAACAAGACAAGCTGGAAAAGAAGCGAGAGGAACTTGAGAAATGGGAGAAGTATTTGTATAACACAGAGCTCAAATCGATACAAAAAGAGTCTTTCTCAGGGTATCGCCAATGGAAAAACAGCACCGAAATTAATGGGAAACACATGGAAGCTGAAAAAATCCATGGATTGTGTCATGAAGTAGGAGTGGAGGGTAGCATTTGTGACGCAACAGACACACAAAGTGAAGAGCGACTGGAGTTGGCTACTATAAACTGTGCAAACAACAGATCAGTAAAGAACCAGTGGGTTAAACAAACACTGGAAGCCAAGCACAATGAGGAAGATGGTGAGAGTGACATTTCTGAAAGCAAAAGTGAGGAAGACTTCTTTGAATCTTCAAGCACTAGTTTCCAACCTACCGGAGGTACACCCTTTCCTGTGTCTGAACTAAGGCTGATGCTTTTAGGAGACTCCTGGTCGCCCCGTCACCCAGCGAAATGTACAATTGTGGGGCCTGATGCAAATGGAAGCAACCCTTGGAGGGGAGAAATATCCGGCAGGCAAATCACCATTGTAGAGCCTCAGGGCCTGAAATGGAGATATGGGACTGACAGTAAAGGCACATTTCAAAAACATCTCTCTCAAAGTATCTCTCTGTGTCAACCTGGACCACATGCATTCATCCTGGTAATACCTGCTTATGTATCATTCACTGGTCAGTACATGCGTGCAGTGGAACGTACCATGTCAGCGTTAGGAGAAGCATCATGGAAGCACGCTGTTGTTCTGCTCACCTGGGGGGAAACATTAGGAGAGAGTGTCCATCAGCATGTGAAGAGAAACGGTGACCTGGAGAGGCTGGTTCTGAAGTGTGGGAATAGATGCCATGTGCTTGACAACGGACATCGGGAATCTCACGTGGTTAAGTTGCTGGACAAGGTTGAGGAGTTGCTTGGAGGAAACAATGGACAGTACTACAAACTGGACTGAAATAGAGAATTTAAAGTAAGCCTTTATGACTGTGAATAATATTTAAATTATGATATAGTCTGTTAGATTGTCTTGACATTCTCGACTTTAAACATATATGTGATTAGCAGTACAAATGAAAATAAACAAGATTTTAAAAAGACTTTGTGTTTATGTAGAGTGAATACTGGTAAAGTGGAACAATGGTTAAAGTGGGACAGTTAAGCTTCATAGTTTCTATTTTTACATGTATATGATTCCATTACAAAAAATCAACACTGAGCTCATCATAATCAAGTATGCGATAAAAAAGATATAGGTTCTGTGGCTATGACATCACTTCTGGGGGGTTGTGGTACACCATATTCAACAACCTTGCAGTGAACTGTGATGATAAGTAAAATGACAGCATTCTGAGGTGAATAATGTTAAGGTTGTAAAAATAAAAATATAACTAATG
This sequence comes from Chanodichthys erythropterus, assembly GCF_024489055.1. Classification (NCBI taxonomy): domain Eukaryota; kingdom Metazoa; phylum Chordata; class Actinopteri; order Cypriniformes; family Xenocyprididae; genus Chanodichthys; species Chanodichthys erythropterus. The sequence continues at coordinate 41,928,193 of NC_090235.1, read as the reverse complement.
GTTCGTTTGTAATTGTTATATATTTGTTATAGGATGTAATGGTGAATCCAATTTTTTTTAAATTACATTCATATGTCTTTCTCTCTCAAGTCAAAAAAAAAAAAGGTTTCTGAGGAAAACATTCCAGGATGATTGTTCTCCATATAGTGGACTTCAATGGGGTTCAACAGCTTGAAGGTCCAAATTACAGTTTCAATGCAGCTTTAAATGGCTCTACACAATCCCAGATGAGGAATAAGGGTCTTATCTAGAAAAAATTATCAGCCATTTTATTAAAAATAAATAAATAAATGTATATACTTTTTAACCACAAATGCTCATCTTGCACTGCTCCTGCAATCAGCATTAAATTGTAAAACGTTATCAGACATACAGGTTTTAAGTTCCTGAAGACAACAAATAACAGAAAGAGGTGGACAAACTGAGTTGGGTTTAACCGTAAAATAAATTTGAATATCAGCGTAACTATGAAAATTGAGACCATAACATTCCTTGATCTGACCCAGTGGCAGCACATAAATAAGAAACAAAAGGGCCAACATATTTATATTGTAATTATATTGTTATTGTGTATTTAATTCATTAGGCCTGCACTTGAATAACAAGAAGAGTCAGCCATCCTGTGTTTAATGTTTCTTTCTTTTTTATTCTGTATTGTATAGCTAGCAGAGCTCTATTTAGAATAGTATCATATGAGGAGCTAAGACATTTGAATCAAATTACCAGACAGATTATCTGAAAGTGTCCCACTTTACCGATATTCACCCTACAAAAGAGTAGGCGAATGACAGCAAACATGCAATATAGGCCTACTGTAATTCAAACTCTTATCAGACGGTGGCACACTTGTATAAACGTTCCCATAGGTCATTTCACAAACAATACTGTTATTTACAGTAGCCCTTTTTATCATCTTTAGTTAATCTATTAGCAAATATGAGGAAGAAGATGCTATTTTTAATACTCTCTTTTTAATACCATGTAATGAGGTGGTAAGTACATGATTCATTTCAAACCACCTCACGTAACAGACCTTTTTATGTGTAACGATCCCTATAGTCTAAAAATGAATCATGAAGAAATTTAGCCGAGTTCCTCATAATGTGTTGCATTATGCAATGGCGTCGGATAGCGTAGTATTCCTCCGCCTTGCTATTACGCGAGTCAGATGAAATGTTGAAAAACAATTCACTAACAGCGTTTCATTTCTCCCCTACAACGTTTCTGTGTGTCTGTTTGGGGTCTATTTCCAAGTTTTTGGAAAGAATCAAATTCATCACTCATGACAAGTAGAGTTTTTAATTTATAAAACCATTTTTTATAGATTTTAGGAAAATTAGACAAAAATTATATGCACTCTAATTGAAAGTGTGTCTGGGTGCATTAGTCCATTCATTTGTCCATTAATTGTTATATTCGGTTTTCTAGTTATTATCTACACTATATACTTTTAAGGTTGGCTAAGAACACACGGCCATGCTGACATCATTTTTATCAGCATAAACTTCAAAATTCAGTCTCCAAACTGCTAGGCAGATGTGCATACATTGGCATGCTTATTGAGTAGTACATTCTGCTATTTCTAATGTATGATAAAACCTCTTGACAATCTAATTAGCCTAAATTCACTGCAATTACAATATGTGCCCATTTCTCTTTTGGTCAGATCAGATCAAGCAATGTTGAGGTTTATGCCTATGAGGATGTAAAACACTCACTTCATTCATGTTTCACCTTATCCAAACATACAAAGTCACAAGTCAAAGGTTTACTGTCATTTCTTTCCTAGACTAACAGAATATACAGATAAAATTGGCACTTTTCACATTTCTGGGTTTATAAAGCTGGGTCTAAGCAGGGTAAACTTCTATAGGAGTATAAGGGAGAATAAAAAAAATGTTGTAATTTTAAGTGAAAAAAAAAAGTAAAAACCTGTTAACTAGTTAACAGTAAGGTCCCTTACAATATATAGGAGGAAACTTTAATAGATCTAACCTTAAGTTTCTAGCAAGTTTGCAGTAAAATACTGTTAAATACCATTTATTAAAGTAAAAATAACAAATCATTATATAATTTAGAGTGAAAACTAAATTATACTGTAATAAATTTCCCTCTACATTTTTACTTTACACAAGTGTTTTCAACATACAAATAAAGAAAAAAAGACATTGAAGAACGGAGTAATGAATTCAACTTTGATCATAGGAATATGTTATATTTTAACATATATTACAATAAAAAAAAGTTAATATTTCACGATATTACTGCATTTTGATCAAATAAATGCAGCCTTGCTGATAACTGTTGAACATTGGTGTAAATGGACACAATTTTTTTTTTTTTTTTTTTTTTTTTTTTATAAAATTAAAATATAAAAAAATTTTCTAGATTTTTGAAGGTCATTATTGCGAAAAGGTCCATCCATATATGTCTGGTAGACAGAGTTGCAATAAAGATGATAATATTAAACAGTAGAGTAAAAGAGTGAAATCTTCTCATTATCATGGAAGATGTTTTAATACATAGATTCCAAATAATGCTTTATTTTTGTAGCCACTTGTTTGGCATATGCCCATCGACCGTTGAGAGACCCTGATCCCCCAGATGCCCTTTAAAATGGCCCTTTGGTGCTTGTATTTCCCTGTTTTCAAGAACTTCAGATGCCGTCTTCAGCACAGTGTGCAGCGAACTTATAAAGGTTAAACCAATGTCTCTGAGGGCAGACATATCAATTCTGATGGACCATGAGGAGCAACACTCTAAATAATGTCTTCTCATAAACAATTTTTGCTTTACCTAAAATCAATCATCACACTCAGAGAAAAATACAACACTGACCTCAGATCAGCAAATTTGTGAGTAAAGGCCAACTTTTAGCCACATTTACATATGGACCATGAAACAAAGACAATTTTATGCAATTTTAGGAAAGGTTTTTTAGTAGGAGTTTTTTTTTTTTCTTTTTTTTCTGACTTAAAGTTGCTGACTGTTAAAGAGCCTATTGCATCTCTTAATCAGACCTGGATAAGCATGTGGACAAATTATTCTACAGCTTCACACTTCACAGAAAAGTGCATCATCATCATCATCATCATCATAATCAATAATAAATAAATAAATAAATAAATAAACACAAGAAATTTTGAAGTTTGATAAAAGACTATAGGCACTATAATACACCCGGCACAATGCGACGCAAGGCGCAGCGCAAGAGTGTTTGCTAGTTTGCGTCCGGCGCCGTTCGCGTTTTCCCGTTCAGCGCCACTTCCTAAAATTAGTAAATGCATTTGCGCCAGTTAGTGCGCCCATGGGCGTGCTGGTCTAAAAAAGAGGTGTGTTCAGGCGCATTGCCAGCGCATTGCTATTTTAAGGAGCTGAAAATAGACTGCGCCATAGACCAACTCAAACCTGGTCTAAAGTCTAAAGTCAATGGCGCAATATTTTTTGGTTAGAGCGCATTGGTAGAAACTGCGCCTCTGGGCGCGTCCACAGTGCGCGTTGACTTTGCTTATTACACACAATGCGCATCACACAAACATGCCAAATATTAAAAACAAAAGGATTACAGTGTAAAAGAATATTATTGTGTAGGCTACATAAATATAAAAATTTAATGATGAATAGTCATTGCGTGTATTAGAATTCAATTCAGCCTATTACTACTTATAATGATGAACGAAATTGGCTAATTAATTGAACAATCGTGCCAATACACACACATATATATAGTAATTGACTCATCGCGTGTACGCCATGTAAATAGCAATCCGCCATGGCGCGAGCGCATCTCGCTCGTAAAAGGGAATGGGATGATTGGTTTATTGAACGTTACGCCCATTACTCATTAAGAGAATAGGGACAACCCATTTCAAAAATGCGCCCCGGCGCATGGACCGTTTTTCCGTCGTTAAAATAGCAAAAGTGGATTTGGACACACCCTGAGTGCACCTGCGCCGTGCACTTTACACTTTGCGTTTAGATCGTTAAAATAGGGCCCTATGTTTAACTTTTGGGGTTTCCAAATTCAACTCCCAAAATATCATAAAACCTGTCAAATGAAGATGAGGGTTCAAAATTAATTTTAGAAGCAATATTTGTCAACTAGGGCAACCAAGGAAAACAGGAACAAAACATGGAAATAGTGAACACATATGCAACAAGACTAAAGGAATATTAAACTAAAAGTCTGTAAACACAGATAACTAGCTTTAGCTTGTGATGTTCCTCATTTGTAAGTCACTTTGGATAAAAGCATCTGCTAAATGAAGAAATGTAAGGCTGGTATAACTGTTCTTCAAAACCACTAATTCTATCATATCATCATTTATGCAAAATAACTTCCATATCATGTTTCATACTTTGGAAATAAATTGATCTTTCTTCAGAAATCTATATTCAAATTCAAATTTATTTAAAAAGCACTGATTAAAAATAACAGCGATGTTGACCATAGTGCTGTACAAACAATGACACAGTAAGAAACAACTTTTAAAAAAGGGTCACATCCATATAGTTATATAGCCTAAGTAAAAATATAAATAAACCTTATGACAATCAAAATACATCTTAAACTAGGATCAGAAAGGGCATGATACTAGTAACCTTGCAACCTCCGCAACTTCAATGATCGAACGCTATTGTAAAGAAATACGTTTTTAAATGACTTTTAAAACTGGCCGAGCATCGGTACGTTCCTAATGTATAATGGCAGGCTGTTCCATAATTTAGGGGCAGCAACCGCAAACACGCGATCCCCTCTAGATTTCATCTTGGTCCGGGGAACAACAAGAAGTTTCAGATCGTAAGGATCTTATTGGCTTTTGTTCCTGAATTAAATGAGCAATATAAGAGGGAGCAATGCCATGTAGGAATTTAAATACAAATAATACAATTTTAAAATTAATCCTAAAAGAAATAGGCAACCAGTGCAATGATTTTAATACCGGGGTAATATGTTCTAATTTACCAGGTGAATGCCTGTAAGCATTCTTGCAGCCGCATTTTGGACCATTTGCAGTCTGTCTAAGACTTTATTTTGAGCACCATAATATAGCGAATTGCAGTAATCTAATTTTGAAACGATAAATGCATGAATAACTTTTTCCAAATTTTTCTGGGATAAAAAAGGCTTAATCTTAGAGATCATCCTCAGTTTGAAAAAAAAAACTTGTTCTGACAATTTTGTTTATCTGCTTGTCAAATTTTAGTGCGCTATCACAAATCATCCCTATATTTTTATATGGTGTTTCCTAAAAGGGCTCAGGGAACCCAGCTTAATTTTAACTGAGTTATCAAGTTCAGAAGGACCAAAGATAATCAATTCTGTTTTCGATTAATTTAGGCTTTAAACTTTACAGACATTCATGCCTTAACATCATTCAGACAAGCCAACAATCTTTCCATGGCAGTGGAATCGTTTGACTTGAATGGTACATACAATTGTGTATCATCTGCGTAGCAGTGAAAGGACACACTGTATTTGTGCAGAATTGAACCTAATGGGAGCATATAAAGAGAAAATAGAAGCAGTGCTAACACAGACCCTTGAGGAATACCACACAATAAAGGTGATGAGGATGATGTACACTCACCCATACCAACAGAGAAACTTCTATTTAACAAATACGATTTAAAAAGGCATTTCCAGAGATGCTGTAAGATCTAAAAGCAAGAGTGCAGTCATATTTCCTTGATCGGTTGCCAAAAAATATCATTAAAAACCTTTAATAATGCTGTTTCTGTGCTATGATGTTTCTTAAAACCTGACTGAAATACTTCACAAATTTCATTTTCATCAAGGAAAGACTCCAGTTGAATACTTTTCTCTAAAATCTTAGCCAGAAATGTAAGTTTAGATATTGGTCAATAGTTGCAGAGAAGGCTCTTATCCGGATTTTCTTTTTTAAGTAAGGGCTGAACTACAGTGTGTTTACAGTAATCTGGGACAAACCCTGAAATAAAACTTTTATTTATAATAGAAACTATATATGGACTGACTGCTTCAGTTATTTGCCTTAACAGAGGTGTCGGAATAATGTCTTGAGGAACAAAAGTAGGCTTCAGCTTAGAAACAATATCTTTCAAGGTGGGCATGGACATAGGCTCAAATTCCGATGGCATAGCAGGGGCTTCTAGTACAGTCAAAGGCACATATACACTGCTGTATAATATTTCGAGTCTCTGATATGCGACCAACAAAGACTTGTAAAAAGCTTTCACATAATTCAACAGACGTATCAGCAGGCACCTCTAATTTAGGATTCAGAAGAGAATCAATTGTTGAAAAAAGAGAATTCTCGGATTTTGGCGATTTTTCTCAATTACATTTGCAAAGTAGCTTGTCCTAGCAGATTTCACAGCTCGTTGGAATTTAGATAGCGCTTCTTTCAACATTTCATAAGAGATTTGTAACTTATCTTTCTTCCATTTCCGTTCACATCTTCTACATTCCCTTCTCAGGGACCTGATATGTTAATTCAACCATGGGACTGATTTGTGCTTTTTATGCAACTGCCTTAGAGGCGCCACCTGATCTAATTTATCCAAGTAAACAGAATTAAAAAATTAACCGTCTCCTCCACACTAAGCTGGGGTGAAAAGATGTCCATTTTTACATTCTGCAAAGAGTCCATAAAGGATTCATTAAAGTCCACATGTAGTTGGCTTTATCGCACAAACCAGTCTCTTTGTGGCACAAACTTTCTTCGGTGGACATGGACAAAAAACAGTAAATAAAACAAGGTTATGATCAGCTACCATGCAGGAGATTGTCTGATAATATCACTGACTGACAAACCAAGTGACAGAATCAAATCCAGCGTGTGACCATGAATATGTGGGACCCTTTACCATTTGCTGAAGGCCAACAGAGTCAATGAGATTTAAAGAATCCTTTGTAAAAGTGTTTGTCGGGCAGCATATGTGAATATTGAAGTCCCCCAATATTAGTATTTTGTCATATTTCGCAACAGTGTCTGCTAAAAACATAGACAGTTCTGACAAAAAGTTCTTATTAAATCCAGGTGGTCGATAGACAACGGCACAGAGCACAGGAGATAATAGATGCATTTCAAAGACTTGGAGTTCAAAGCTTGAAAAAGGCTCAACTTTGAGTCTAGTGCAATAAAAATATCCCTAAAAATAGAAGCAACACCACCTCCCCTTCCTGTTTCTCGGGGGGTGTTAAAAACTGTAAAGTTGCTAGGCACCGCTTCTCCAAAAGCAGACATATCCCCGACGTTCAAGTTTCGGGCTCTAATAAAGTTATTTAAAATAAAAGTCTTGTTTCTCAACGAACGGACATTTATCATCGCCGATCGCTGGTCCCGTATCATCCACCGAGGCACCGTCAGATTGCTGAGGGCCAAACGGTACAGGGCGAAAATTCTGCAGATGAACTCCATTCCAATGGAGATGCCAGGTACGCCGAAGACAAGGCGCCACAGGCCCCGCCAGTCCAACTTGCTGAATCCACCGCGGCAGCGCGCTCTCCGAGCACCGATATAACACCCGGCCGCCACACCATCCCCATAACAGTAGTGATGGGACGGTTGATACCGGGGCAGACCTGCCAACATGTACGCATTTTGCGTAGCGGGTACGCATTTTGACCTCAAAGTATGCTGGTACGATTTGTCACTCTATACTACGCAAAAACCCGGTGACTCCTCTGTGCACGCGTAGTGCTCAAATCCAGCAAAAGAGTTCAATCAATCATAGCGCTGGGTTAATTTCCCAAAATAGCAAGAGGGGATGATTGACAAATGCATACAGCCTATCAATAAAAAGATACTGCAAATCTACAGCAACACAAAATCCCGCTCGATCCCTCATTCCACTCCCGCCGTCTGAGTGACTGATTCTCAAGCGAGGACAGCACGGTACTTCTGACTCCTTAAGGTAAACGGGTATAAAATGCTCAAGTAACGTTGAACAACAAATGATGTTTTATAAACGTAGTTCAGGAGGAACAAGTCAAATAAGATACCCAATCATTACATCATCTTGATCATTATGTCATCTCAACCAGCTGTCAACAATATGTAATCAAAGCATCTACCCAATCGGCATGAGTTCAGGCCTGTATATAATCACAGTCAAACTCACCCAAGGATCCTCGACAGTTTCCAGAATCCCTCCACCACCCCGTCTCCTCACACTCTCTGGATTACTTCATATAATCTAAAAGGAGGGGGGGGGTACTCTGTGTTCGGGCCGATTACCGAGCTCGGAGCCCTCTCCCCGGACAGCACGCCAAATACGTTTACCAATTAATTTACCTGACTTATTTGTAAGTGTGAACTCGTGAAATCTAAATAAAATTTAAATCGCTATATGGCTTGGTGAATATGAAAATGCTGTAATGTGTGACTGACTGATAAGCGCAAGTCTGGAGAAACGTACTCGGTTACTAACGTAACCTCGGTTCCCTGAGATATAGAACGAGTACTGCGTATGGGGGAAAAGTCTCCCTTTTTCCCCACTACTGAAGCCTTTTCAATAACGCAGTGTAACTGCACCGTCATTGGTTCACTCATAGACAAGTTGTTGAACCAATGGCAGCGTGGCTCAGCTGCGCGGCCTATGGGAAGAGAGCGCACGAACATTCCCGCCAAAAGGGGCGGGGTAATGTGCTATATAAGCGAGCGTTTCGCCATAGGCCATCAGGCCATATCGACTGAAGCGACAACCTAAGCCGCAGCCTTGTGGCACGGCAAGTAACGCAGTATTCATTCCATATCTCAGGGAACCGAGGTTACGTTAGTAACCGAGTACGTTCCCTTTCGATATTTCACTCGTACTGCGTATGGCGGAACGAATTCAACCGCGCCGTGCCACGGCTGGGGAACGACAGAACTTGACCGGACGCCATAAGGGGGGACCAAGGACAAGTGAAGGCCGAAGCCGCCGTTACCCTGTTACACTACAAAGGAGAGAACTCCTGGGTTTGTGCAAAAAGCGGGACACCTTGAGGGCCGCGAATTTACAATGAAAGGACCCGAGCATGTAAGGTCAGAACGTCCAACTGGTAGAATCTGACAAAGGTGGATGGCAAAGACCAGCCGGCCGCTTCACAAATGCCTTTGATTGAGACTCCACTGGACCAGGCCCACGACGAAGCCATGCCTCTAGTGGAATGGGCCCTAACTCCGATGGGGCAAGTAGCGCCCACAGAGGAGTATGAAAGAGCTATAGCGTCAACGATCCATCGTGATAGACGTTGTTTCCAGACCGGGGACCCTTTGGTGCGGCCACCGAAACAAACGAATAGCTGATCAGACTGCCAGAAAGGCTGTGATCGCTCGATGTAGACGCGTAAAGCCCTAACGGGGCATAAAGATTCCAGCTCTGGCTCGTCCGATGAACGGGGAAGTGCAGAGAGTGAAATCACTTGTGCTCTGAACGGCGTTGAGAGCACTTTGGGAACGTAGCCAACTCTTGGTTTCAGAACGACCATGGAGTCATTTGGACCGAACTCAAAGCATGCAGGGCTCACCGAGAGAGCCTGCAGATTGCCAACTCGCTTTACTGATGCCAAAGCAAGTAGTAAGGCAGTTTTGAGCGTTAAGGGTCTGAGGCCTGCTAGACGCAGTGGCTCAAAAGGAGGACCTTTAAGAGCTCTGAGGACCACAGAGAGGTCCCAGGGGGGAACACTGAGGGGATGAGGAGGATGCAATCGCCTAGAACCCCTCATGAACTTAATGACCAAATCGTTCTGCCTTACTGATTGTCCAGCAATGGGCAAGTGAAATGCTGCAATGGCTGCTACGTAGACCTTAAGCGTAGAGGGGGCTCGCCCCAACTCTAAACGCTCCTGGAGGAAGGTTAGAATGGAAGAAACATCACATTCTTCCGGGTCTATGTTGCGTGTGGAACACCAGCTAACAAAGACTGACCACTTCTGGGCGTAGAGGCGTCTTGTAGACGGGGCTCGCCTGTGAAATGGTATCTAGCACTTCCCTCAGAAGGTCAGATGGTTCCCGTCGAGAATCCATAGATGTAGAGCCCAAAGCTCCGGCTGCGGGTGCCAGATTGATCTGTTCGCCTGAAAGAGGAGGTCCCGTCTCAGGGGGATTGGCCATGGGGCTTTTGTGGAAAGCCGGAACAGCTCCGAGGTCCAAATTTGGCTCCTCCAGAGTGGGGCCACTAACAGAACTCTGTGCTCGTCCTCTTTGATTCGCCTGATAACCTCAGGGATCAGGGCGATCGGAGGAAAGGCATAAAGAAGGGTATTGGGCCATGTGTGGGCCAATGCATCGTCCCCCTTCGAATAATAGGTTGGGCAATGAGAGTTGTCTTCTGAGGCGAAGAGGTCCCATATAGTGAGAACCGTCTGGGGGTGGAGCATCCACCCATCTGAGGGAACGTTGTTCCAAAACAGCATATCTTCTCCCAGATTGTTCTTTCCGGGTATATGAGATGCTCTGAGCGACCGAACCCTTGTGGATGCCCATTCCAGAAGGCTTTTTGCCAGAGCGCATAAGCGGCTGGACGAAAGAACCCCTTGGCAATTTATATAGGAGACCACTGTCATACTGTCCGACTGGACTAAGACGTGGCGATCCGTCAGATAAGCCCGAAAGGTATGGAGGGCTTGTGCCACTGCCAGCATTTCGAGGCAGTTGATATGTAGGTGGCTTTCCTCGTGTGTCCACGAGCCGAAGACCAGACTGCCCTCGCACAGAGCGCCCCAACCCGAGTTGGACGCATCTGTCGAAAGTACCATTCTTCGTGACACCGCCTGAAGGGGTACTCCGAGTGTGAACCAAGTGGGGTTCGTCCAGGGCTTCAGGGCTGCCAGACAGGCCTGATTGACCTTGAGGCACAGGCGACCGTGGCGCCAAGCATAGGGAGGTACCCAAACCTTCAGCCAGTACTGTAGAGGCCACATGCGAAGTAGGCCAAGCTGAAGAACTGGGGAGGCGGAAGCCATGAGCCCTAGCAACCTCTGGAACAGCTTCAGAGGGAGGTAGGCTTTGTTCCTGACGGAGGCTGCGAGCTGCTGAATGGCCAGAGCGCGCTCTGGCGAGACTACTGCCGTCATACGGACAGAGTCGAAAACTGCACCCAGGAACAAGATACGTTGAGTGGGAAGCAGTGAGCTCTTGGCTGGGTTGACCCTGAGACCCAGGCACTGTAAGTGGCTGAGAAGCACGGATCTGTGGTGCTCTAGTTCTGTGCGTGAGCTGGCTAAAATGAGCCAGTCGTCGAGGTAGTTTAGAACGCGTATTCCCATCTGTCTTCATGCACTTCGTAAAAGTGGGAGGAGCCAGGGAGAGCCTGAAGGGGAGCACCGTATATTGGTAAGCCACACCTTCGAACACGAATCTCAAGAATCGTCTGTGATGGGGGGCTATCTGGATGTGAAAGTAAGCGTCCTTCAGATCCAGTGAACAGAACCAGTCCTTGTGGCAAATTTGCGCGAGGATCTGCTTCAGCATCAGGACTTTGAACTTTCGCTTCATGAGGGAAAGGTTCAGTAACCTGAGGTCCAGAATGGGTCTGAGACCGCCGTCTTTCTTCGGCATCAAGAAGTAACGGCTGTAGAAGCCCAACTCGCTCTCTGGGAAGGGAACTATTTCAATACTTTCTCAACAGAGTTAAAACCTCGGTTCAGAGGACATGTGCGTCGTCCGCTTGTACCGAAGTCTGAATGACCCCGCCAAAGCGTGGAGGTCTTCTGGCAAATTGGAGCGAGTAGCCCTGGCTTATGACCTTTAGAATCCAGTCTGACACGCCGGGGATGGCTTTCCAAGCCTCGGCCCGGGTGGCAAGAGGGAGAATAATATCGAATGACGGCCCGCTGGGAAGGGGGTCGAGCACCGCATTGTGTGGAAGAGGAAATTTGCTCTTTTGTGAATTATTTAAAAATTGGGTCGCCGTGAAAATGGCGGTTGGTGAGGGCACAGCACATGTGTGCTCTATTACAGCAGGTTGTGTTTCTCCCGCCCCCAGATATAAATGAGGTGGAGGGGAGTTTGCACGGGAGCGTTTTTGGGGGGGTCTGGCCGCGGCGGTACTTGCCCCAATCCTCTTCCCTCTCAGACTAGGATGACTTAGGGGTCACAGGGTCCAGCACAATCCTGTGAAACCCTCTACCGCGGGTCCAAAGAGTCCTAACGGGGACACGGGGGCATCCAAGAAGGCCGTCTTGTCCTGCTCCTTGATCTCCGTCAGATTCAGCCATAGTTGGCACTCCAGCATAACAAGGCTGGCCATTGACCTGCCAATGGCCTGGGCTGTGGCCTTCGTGGCCCACAGGGCTAAGTCAGTAGCGCTGCAGAGGTCCTTAAAGGCAGGCGCATCAATACTGGACTTGTCCAGAGAGCGCAGGAGTTTGGCTTGAAAAACCTGAAAGATGGCCATAGAGTGAAGTGCTGAGGCGGCCTGGCCCACTGAGGCGTAGGCTCTTCCTGCTAGGGCGGAGGTGGTCCTGCAGGGTTAGGACGGGAGGGCTCTCTTGGCTTTCCATCCCATGGCCACGGGAGGGCAGAGATGAGCGGCCACTGCTTCGTCCAGGGGCGGCAGGTGTTCGTATCCTTTTTCCTCCGCTAAACTTCCTGTCCGCCATATTGTTTTTCTTTAAAAACCTACTTTTTCGAACTCCTCCTAGACCGTTGCTCCGATTTTCACCAAAATTGAACCGTGTCATCTTCAGACCATGTCGACAAAAAGTTATGGATTTCAAGTCGATAAGTCAAACCGTTTTCGTATACCAGAGCAAACAATTTGAGATATGATGCAAAAATGACTCTTGCAGCTGTATCTCTGCAATGCTTTATCATATTCAGACCAAACTTGGTATGTGTCTTCACAAGCATGACCTGAGGCAACATACAGTGTTTCGGTGCAGCGCCACCTACTGGAGTGGAGATATGAAATTTTTTTATTTTTGCTTATAACTTCTGATGGGTTTGACCAAAATTAATAAATAGGCATGGGTCATCAGGACAAAGCCCTGAAGGAGCCTGAGAAATTTTGGAACAGCGCCACCTTGTGGTCAAAAGTTATAACAAACTTGACAAAAATTCTATTAACTTTTTTTTTCTAATTGCTCACTGCTGCTGTTGGTCTGATGCTCCCAGCCATGTTGGCTGGCTTCTTGTGCCGTTTTTGTGCTTGGCCCCGTAAGTGCTGCTTGCAGCTATATTTAGGGGCCAAGCACCGAAGGTGTGGAGGCACCTATTGTTATTGTTGGCGTTCTTTTTTTTTTTTTTTTTTATTATTAGGGGCCAAGCACCGAAGGTGCTTAGGCACCTATTGTTATTGTTGGCGTTCCGTACGCTTATTAGGGGCCAAGCACCGAAGGTGCGGAGGCACCTATTGTTATTGTTGGCGTTCTTTTTTTTTTTTTTTTTTTTTAGGGGCCAAGCACCGAAGGTGCGGAGGCACCTATTGTTATTGTTGGTGTTCTTTTTTTTTTTTTTTTTTTTTTTTTATTATTCTTCTTCTTCTTCATCTTCTGCTCTTGAAGTCTATGGCAACCCATAGAACCGCTTGCGGGAAAGTTGTGAAATTTGGCACACAGTTAGAGGACAGTCTGACCTTTGTCCACAGCAAATTTGGAGTCTCTATCTCAATCCCTCTAGCGCCACCAGCTGTCCAAAGTTGCACTTATGTTTATGTTAATAACTTTTGAACCATATGGGCTAGAAACAAAATTCTTTTTTCCTCTGATTCCTTGGGTCAAGACGAATCGATCGCGCCCTATGAAGTCATTTTCCGTCATGAACAATTTTCCGCCATTTTGAATTTTCTGAAAAACTTACTTTTTCGAACTCCTCCTAGGCCGTTACTCCGATTTTCATGAAAATTGAATCAGATCATCTTCAGACCATGCTGACAAAAAGTTATGGAATTCAAGTTGATTCCTCAAACCGTTTTCGAAAAACTCACGAACGAATTGTACGTAGTGCTTGCGAAAACAGAAGTAAGGCTGTATCTCCGCAACGCTTTATCGTATTCAGACCAAACTTGGTACATGTCATCACAAGCATGACCTGAGGTACCATGCAGTGTTTCGGCGCAGCGCCACCTACTGGTGCGGAGATATGAAAAATGGGTATTTTTGCTTATAACTTCTGATGGGTTTGTCCAAAAATCATAAATTTGGTCTCGTTGGATTCGGGGAATCATGCCGAGTCGAATGATATCCAATTTTCCCATATTGGACATTTTGGCCGTCGGCCATTTTAAATTTGGTGCTAAAATGCTGTATTTTACGAACGCATTAACGTATCTTTACAAAACTTGGTATGGGTCATCAGCACAATGCCCTGAAGGAGCCTGAGAAGTTTCGGCACAGCGCCACCTTGTGGTCAAAAGTTATAACAAAATTTACAAAAATGCTAATAACTTTTGACTGTATTCACCAATTGTAATGAAACTGGTCTCAGTAGATTCCTTGGGTCATGCTGAGAACATAGATATCAAACTTGCCATAGTCAGCTAAACTTCCTGTCCGCCATATTGTTTTTCTTTAAAAACCTACTTTTTCGAACTCCTCCTAGACCGTTGCTCCGATTTTCACCAAAATTGAACCGTGTCATCTTCAGACCATGCCGACAAAAAGTTATGGATTTCAAGTCGATAAGTCAAACCGTTTTCGTATACCAGAGCAAAGAATTTGAGATGTGATGCAAAAATGACTCTTGAAGCTGTATCTCTACAATGCTTTGACATATTCAGACCAAACTTGGTACATGTCATCACAAGCATGACCTGAGGCATTATACAGTGTTTCGGTGCAGCGCCACCTACTGGAGTGGAGATATGAAAAATTGTTATTTTTGCTTATAACTTCTGATGGGTTTGACCAAAATTCATAAATTTGGTATAGGTCATCAGGACAATGCCCTGAAGGAGCCTGAGAAGTTTCGGACCAGCGCCACCTCGTGGTCAAAAGTTATAACAAAATTTACAAAAATGCTAATAACTTTTGACTGTATTCACCAATTGTAATGAAACTGGTCTCAGTAGATTCCTTGGGTCATGCTGAGAACATAGATATCAAATTTGCCATAGTCAGCTAAACTTCCTGTCCGCCATATTGTTTTTCTTTAAAAACCTACTTGTTCGAACTCCTCCTAGACCGTTGCTCCGATTTTCACCAAAATTGAACCGTGTCATCTTCAGACCATGCCGACAAAAAGTTATGGATTTCAAGTCCATATGTCAAACCGTTTTCGTATACCAGAGCAAAGAATTTGAGGCATGATGCAAAAACGACTCTTGAAGCTGTATCTCTTCAGTGCTTTGACATATTCAGACCAAACTTGGTATGTGTCTTCACAAGCATGACCTGAGGCAGCATACTCTGTTTCGGCGCAGCGCCACCTACTGGAGTGGAGATATTAAAAATGCCATTTTTGCTTATAACTTCTGATGGGTTTGACCAAAATTCATAAATTTGGTATGGGTCATCAGGACAATGCACTGAAGGAGCCTGAGAAGTTTCGGACCAGCGCCACCTTGTGGTCAAAAGATATAACAAAATTGACAAAAATGCTAATAACTTTTTTTCTAATTGCTCACTACTGCTGTTGGTCTGATGCTCCCAGCCATGTTGGCTGGCTTCTTGTGCCATTTTTGTGCTTGGCCCCGTAATTGCTGCTTGCCGCAATATTTAGGGGCCAAGCACCGAAGGTGCGGAGGCACCTATTGTTATTGTTGGCGTTCTTTTTTTTTTTTTTTAGGGGCCAAGCACCGAAGGTGCTTAGGCACCTATTGTTATTGTTGGCGTTCCGTACGCTTATTATTATTCTTCCGCTTCTTCTTCCGCTCTTGAAGTCTATGGCAACCCATAGAACCGCTTGCGGGAAAGTTGTGAAATTTGGCACACAGTTAGAGGACAGTCTGACCTTTGTCCACAGCAAATTTGGAGTCTCTATCTCAATCCCTCTAGCGCCACCAGCTGTCCAAAGTTGCACTTATGTTTATGTTAATAACTTTTGAACCATAAGGGCTAGAAACAAAACTCTTTTTTCCTCTGATTCCTTGGGTCAAGACGAATCGATCGCACCATATGACGTCATTTTCCGTCATGAAAATTTTTCCGCCATTTTGAATTTTCTGAAAAACGTACTTTTTCGAACTCCTCCTAGGCCGTTACTCCAATTTTCACGAAAATTTAACCAGATCATCTTCAGACCATGCCGACAAAATGTTATGGAATTCAAGTTGATTTCTCAAACCGTTTTCGAAAAACACGCAAACGAATTGTACGTAGTGCTTGCGAAAATAGACATAAGGCTGTATCTCCGCAACGCTTTATCGTATTCAGACCAAACTTGGTAACTGTCATCACAAGCATGACCTGAGGCAACATGCAGCGTGCACCTACTGGAGTGGAGATATGAAAAATGGCTATTTTTGCTTATAACTTCTGATGGGTTTGACCAAAATTCATTAATTTGGTCTCGTTGGATTCGGGGACTCATGCCGAGTCGAATGATATCCAATGTTCCCCTCTTGGCCATTGTGGCCGTCGGCCATTTAGAATTTTGTGCTAAAATGCTGTATTTTACGAACGCATTAGCGTATCATTACGAAACTTGGTATGGGTCATCAACACAATGCCCTGAAGGAGCCTGAGAAGTTTCGGACCAGCGCCACCTTGTGGCCAAAAGTTATAACAAAATTTACAAAAATGCTAATAACTTTTGACTATATTAACCGATTGTAATGAAACTGGTCTCTGTAGATTCCTTGGGTCATACTGAGAACATAGATATTAAATTTTCCATAGTCGGCTGAAGTTCCTGTCCGCCATATTGTTTTTCTTTAAAAACTTACTTTTTCGAACTCCTCCTAGACCGTTGCTCCGATTTTCACCAAAATTGAACCGTGCCATCTTCAGACCATGCCGACAAAAAGTTATGGATTTCAAGTCGATACGTCAAACCGTTTTCGTATACCAGAGCAAAGAATTTGAGGCATGATGCAAAAACGACTCTTGAAGCTGTATCTCTACAATGCTTCGACATATTCAGACCAAACTTGGTACGTGTCATCACAAGCATGACCTGAGGCATCATACAGTGTTTCGGCGCAGCGCCACCTACTGGAGTGGAGATATGAAAAATGGCTGTTTTTTGCTTATAACTTCTGATGGGTTTGACCAAAATTCATAAATTTGGTATGGTTCATCAGGACAATGCCCTGAAGGAGCCTGAGAAGTTTCGGACCAGCACCACCTTGTGGTCAAAAGTTATAACAAAATTGACAAAAATGCTAATAACTTTTGATAATATCTACCGATTGTAATGAAACTGGTCTCAATAGATTCCTTGGGTCATGCTGAGAACATAGATATCAAATTTGCCATATTCAGCTGAACTTCCTGTCCGCCATATTGTTTTTCTTTAAAAACCTACTTTTTCAAACTCCTCCTAGACCTTTGCTCCGATTTTCACCAAAATTGAACCGTATCATCTTCAGACCATGCCGACAAAAAGTTATGGATTTCAAGTTGATAAGTCAAACCGTTTTCGTATACCGGAGCAAAGAATTTGAGAGATGATGCAAAAATTACTCTTGAAGCTGTATCTCTACAATGCTTTGACATATTCAGACCAAACTTGGTACGTGTCATCACAAGCATGACCTGAGGCATCATACAGTGTTTCGGCGCAGCGCCACCTACTGGAGTGGAGATATGAAAAATGGCTATTTTTGCTTATAACTTCTGATGGGTTTGACCAAAATTCATTAATTTGGTATGGGTCATCAGGACAATGCCCTGAAGCAGCCTGAGAAGTTTCGGACCAGCGCCACCTCGTGCTCAAAAGTTATAACAAACTTGACAAAAATGCTAATAACTTTTTTTCTAATTGCTCACTGCTGCTGTTGGTCTGATGCTCACGGCCATGTTGGCTGGCTTCTTGTGCCGTTTTTGTGCTTGGCCCCGTAATTGCTGCTTGCAGCTATATTTAGGGGCCAAGCACCAGTGCGGAGGCACCTATTGTTATTGTTGGCGTTCTTTTCTTTTTTTTTTATTCTTCTTCTTCTTCTTCTTCTTCTTCCGCTCTTGAAGTCTATGGCAACCCATAGAACCGCTTGCGGGAAAGTTGTGAAATTTGGCACACAGTTAGAGGACAGTCTGACCTTTGTCCACAGCAAATTTGGAGTCTCTATCTCAATCCCTCTAGCGCCACCAGCTGTCCAAAGTTGCACTTATGTTTATGTTAATAACTTTTGAACCATAAGGGCTAGAAACAAAATTCTTTTTTCCTCTGATTCCTTGGGTCAAGACGAATCGATCGCACCATATGACGTCATTTTCCGTCATGAAAATTTTTCCGCCATTTTGAATTTTCTGAAAAACTTACTTTTTCGAACTCCTCCTAGGCCGTTACTCCGATTTTCATGAAAATTGAATCAGATCATCTTCAGACCATGCTGACAAAAAGTTATGGAATTCAAGTTGATTCCTCAAACCGTTTTCGAAAAACTCACGAACGAATTGTACGTAGTGCTTGCGAAAACAGAAGTAAGGCTGTATCTCCGCAACGCTTTATCGTATTCAGACCAAACTTGGTACATGTCATCACAAGCATGACCTGAGGTACCATGCAGTGTTTCGGCGCAGCGCCACCTACTGGTGCGGAGATATGAAAAATGGGTATTTTTGCTTATAACTTCTGATGGGTTTGTCCAAAAATCATAAATTTGGTCTCGTTGGATTCGGGGAATCATGCCGAGTCGAATGATATCCAATTTTCCCAATTCGGCCATTTTGGCCGTCGGCCATTTTGAATTTTGTGCTAAAATGCTGTATTTTACGAACGCATTAACGTATCTTTACAAAACTTGGTATGGGTCATCAGCACAATGCCCTGAAGGAGCCTGAGAAGTTTCGGCACAGCGCCGCCTTGTGGTCAAAAGTTATAACAAAATTTACAAAAATGCTAATAACTTTTGACTGTATTCACCAATTGTAATGAAACTGGTCTCAGTAGATTCCTTGGGTCATGCTGAGAACAAAGATATCAAATTTGCCATAGTCAGCTAAACTTCCTGTCCGCCATATTGTTTTTCTTTAAAAACCTACTTTTTCGAACTCCTCCTAGACCGTTGCTCCGATTTTCACCAAAATTGAACCGTGTCATCGTCAGACCATGCCGACAAAAAGTTATGGATTTCAAGTCGATATGTCAAACCGTTTTCGTATACCAGAGCAAAGAATTTGAGGCATGATGCAAAAACGACTCTTGAAGCTGTATCTCTTCAGTGCTTTGACATATTCAGACCAAACTTGGTATGTGTCTTCACAAGCATGACCTGAGGCAGCATACTCTGTTTCGGCGCAGCGCCACCTACTGGAGTGGAGATATTAAAAATGCCATTTTTGCTTATAACTTCTGATGGGTTTGACCAAAATTCATAAATTTGGTATGGGTCATCAGGACAATGCACTGAAGGAGCCTGAGAAGTTTCGGACCAGCGCCACCTTGTGGTCAAAAGATATAACAAAATTGACAAAAATGCTAATAACTTTTTTTCTAATTGCTCACTACTGCTGTTGGTCTGATGCTCCCAGCCATGTTGGCTTGCTTCTTGTGCCATTTTTGTGCTTGGCCCCGTAATTGCTGCTTGCAGCTATATTTAGGGGCCAAGCACCGAAGGTGCGGAGGCACCTATTGTTATTGTTGGCGTTCTTTTTTTTTTTTTTTTTTTTTTATTCTTCTTCTTCTTCTTCTTCTTCTTCCGCTCTTGAAGTCTATGGCAACCCATAGAACCGCTTGCGGGAAAGTTGTGAAATTTGGCACACAGTTAGAGGACAGTCTGACCTTTGTCCACAGCAAATTTGGAGTCTCTATCTCAATCCCTCTAGCGCCACCAGCTGTCCAAAGTTGCACTTATGTTTATGTTAATAACTTTTGAACCATAAGGGCTAGAAACAAAATTCTTTTTTCCTCTGATTCCTTGGGTCAAGACGAATCGATCGCACCATATGACGTCATTTTCCGTCATGAAAATTTTTCCGCCATTTTGAATTTTCTGAAAAACTTACTTTTTCGAACTCCTCCTAGGCCGTTACTCCGATTTTCATGAAAATTGAATCAGATCATCTTCAGACCATGCTGACAAAAAGTTATGGAATTCAAGTTGATTCCTCAAACCGTTTTCGAAAAACTCACGAACGAATTGTACGTAGTGCTTGCGAAAACAGAAGTAAGGCTGTATCTCCGCAACGCTTTATCGTATTCAGACCAAACTTGGTACATGTCATCACAAGCATGACCTGAGGTACCATGCAGTGTTTCGGCGCAGCGCCACCTACTGGTGCGGAGATATGAAAAATGGGTATTTTTGCTTATAACTTCTGATGGGTTTGTCCAAAAATCATAAATTTGGTCTCGTTGGATTCGGGGAATCATGCCGAGTCGAATGATATCCAATTTTCCCAATTCGGCCATTTTGGCCGTCGGCCATTTTGAATTTTGTGCTAAAATGCTGTATTTTACGAACGCATTAACGTATCTTTACAAAACTTGGTATGGGTCATCAGCACAATGCCCTGAAGGAGCCTGAGAAGTTTCGGCACAGCGCCGCCTTGTGGTCAAAAGTTATAACAAAATTTACAAAAATGCTAATAACTTTTGACTGTATTCACCAATTGTAATGAAACTGGTCTCAGTAGATTCCTTGGGTCATGCTGAGAACAAAGATATCAAATTTGCCATAGTCAGCTAAACTTCCTGTCCGCCATATTGTTTTTCTTTAAAAACCTACTTTTTCGAACTCCTCCTAGACCGTTGCTCCGATTTTCACCAAAATTGAACCGTGTCATCGTCAGACCATGCCGACAAAAAGTTATGGATTTCAAGTCGATATGTCAAACCGTTTTCGTATACCAGAGCAAAGAATTTGAGGCATGATGCAAAAACGACTCTTGAAGCTGTATCTCTTCAGTGCTTTGACATATTCAGACCAAACTTGGTATGTGTCTTCACAAGCATGACCTGAGGCAGCATACTCTGTTTCGGCGCAGCGCCACCTACTGGAGTGGAGATATTAAAAATGCCATTTTTGCTTATAACTTCTGATGGGTTTGACCAAAATTCATAAATTTGGTATGGGTCATCAGGACAATGCACTGAAGGAGCCTGAGAAGTTTCGGACCAGCGCCACCTTGTGGTCAAAAGATATAACAAAATTGACAAAAATGCTAATAACTTTTTTTCTAATTGCTCACTACTGCTGTTGGTCTGATGCTCCCAGCCATGTTGGCTTGCTTCTTGTGCCATTTTTGTGCTTGGCCCCGTAATTGCTGCTTGCAGCTATATTTAGGGGCCAAGCACCGAAGGTGCGGAGGCACCTATTGTTATTGTTGGCGTTCTTTTTTTTATTTTTTTTTTTTATTCTTCTTCTTCTTCTTCTTCTTCTTCCGCTCTTGAAGTCTATGGCAACCCATAGAACCGCTTGCGGGAAAGTTGTGAAATTTGGCACACAGTTAGAGGACAGTCTGACCTTTGTCCACAGCAAATTTGGAGTCTCTATCTCAATCCCTCTAGCGCCACCAGCTGTCCAAAGTTGCACTTATGTTTATGTTAATAACTTTTGAACCATAAGGGCTAGAAACAAAATTCTTTTTTCCTCTGATTCCTTGGGTCAAGACGAATCGATCGCACCATATGACGTCATTTTCCGTCATGAAAATTTTTCCGCCATTTTGAATTTTCTGAAAAACTTACTTTTTCGAACTCCTCCTAGGCCGTTACTCCGATTTTCATGAAAATTGAATCAGATCATCTTCAGACCATGCTGACAAAAAGTTATGGAATTCAAGTTGATTCCTCAAACCGTTTTCGAAAAACTCACGAACGAATTGTACGTAGTGCTTGCGAAAACAGAAGTAAGGCTGTATCTCCGCAACGCTTTATCGTATTCAGACCAAACTTGGTACATGTCATCACAAGCATGACCTGAGGTACCATGCAGTGTTTCGGCGCAGCGCCACCTACTGGTGCGGAGATATGAAAAATGGGTATTTTTGCTTATAACTTCTGATGGGTTTGTCCAAAAATCATAAATTTGGTCTCGTTGGATTCGGGGAATCATGCCGAGTCGAATGATATCCAATTTTCCCAATTCGGCCATTTTGGCCGTCGGCCATTTTGAATTTTGTGCTAAAATGCTGTATTTTACGAACGCATTAACGTATCTTTACAAAACTTGGTATGGGTCATCAGCACAATGCCCTGAAGGAGCCTGAGAAGTTTCGGCACAGCGCCGCCTTGTGGTCAAAAGTTATAACAAAATTTACAAAAATGCTAATAACTTTTGACTGTATTCACCAATTGTAATGAAACTGGTCTCAGTAGATTCCTTGGGTCATGCTGAGAACAAAGATATCAAATTTGCCATAGTCAGCTAAACTTCCTGTCCGCCATATTGTTTTTCTTTAAAAACCTACTTTTTCGAACTCCTCCTAGACCGTTGCTCCGATTTTCACCAAAATTGAACCGTGTCATCGTCAGACCATGCCGACAAAAAGTTATGGATTTCAAGTCGATATGTCAAACCGTTTTCGTATACCAGAGCAAAGAATTTGAGGCATGATGCAAAAACGACTCTTGAAGCTGTATCTCTTCAGTGCTTTGACATATTCAGACCAAACTTGGTATGTGTCTTCACAAGCATGACCTGAGGCAGCATACTCTGTTTCGGCGCAGCGCCACCTACTGGAGTGGAGATATTAAAAATGCCATTTTTGCTTATAACTTCTGATGGGTTTGACCAAAATTCATAAATTTGGTATGGGTCATCAGGACAATGCACTGAAGGAGCCTGAGAAGTTTCGGACCAGCGCCACCTTGTGGTCAAAAGATATAACAAAATTGACAAAAATGCTAATAACTTTTTTTCTAATTGCTCACTACTGCTGTTGGTCTGATGCTCCCAGCCATGTTGGCTTGCTTCTTGTGCCATTTTTGTGCTTGGCCCCGTAATTGCTGCTTGCAGCTATATTTAGGGGCCAAGCACCGAAGGTGCGGAGGCACCTATTGTTATTGTTGGCGTTCTTTTTTTTTTTTTTTTTTTTTTCTTCTTCTTCTTCTTCTTCTTCTTCTTCCGCTCTTGAAGTCTATGGCAACCCATAGAACCGCTTGCGGGAAAGTTGTGAAATTTGGCACACAGTTAGAGGACAGTCTGACCTTTGTCCACAGCAAATTTGGAGTCTCTATCTCAATCCCTCTAGCGCCACCAGCTGTCCAAAGTTGCACTTATGTTTATGTTAATAACTTTTGAACCATAAGGGCTAGAAACAAAATTCTTTTTTCCTCTGATTCCTTGGGTCAAGACGAATCGATCGCACCATATGACGTCATTTTCCGTCATGAAAATTTTTCCGCCATTTTGAATTTTCTGAAAAACTTACTTTTTCGAACTCCTCCTAGGCCGTTACTCCGATTTTCATGAAAATTGAATCAGATCATCTTCAGACCATGCTGACAAAAAGTTATGGAATTCAAGTTGATTCCTCAAACCGTTTTCGAAAAACTCACGAACGAATTGTACGTAGTGCTTGCGAAAACAGAAGTAAGGCTGTATCTCCGCAACGCTTTATCGTATTCAGACCAAACTTGGTACATGTCATCACAAGCATGACCTGAGGTACCATGCAGTGTTTCGGCGCAGCGCCACCTACTGGTGCGGAGATATGAAAAATGGGTATTTTTGCTTATAACTTCTGATGGGTTTGTCCAAAAATCATAAATTTGGTCTCGTTGGATTCGGGGAATCATGCCGAGTCGAATGATATCCAATTTTCCCAATTCGGCCATTTTGGCCGTCGGCCATTTTGAATTTTGTGCTAAAATGCTGTATTTTACGAACGCATTAACGTATCTTTACAAAACTTGGTATGGGTCATCAGCACAATGCCCTGAAGGAGCCTGAGAAGTTTCGGCACAGCGCCGCCTTGTGGTCAAAAGTTATAACAAAATTTACAAAAATGCTAATAACTTTTGACTGTATTCACCAATTGTAATGAAACTGGTCTCAGTAGATTCCTTGGGTCATGCTGAGAACAAAGATATCAAATTTGCCATAGTCAGCTAAACTTCCTGTCCGCCATATTGTTTTTCTTTAAAAACCTACTTTTTCGAACTCCTCCTAGACCGTTGCTCCGATTTTCACCAAAATTGAACCGTGTCATCGTCAGACCATGCCGACAAAAAGTTATGGATTTCAAGTCGATATGTCAAACCGTTTTCGTATACCAGAGCAAAGAATTTGAGGCATGATGCAAAAACGACTCTTGAAGCTGTATCTCTTCAGTGCTTTGACATATTCAGACCAAACTTGGTATGTGTCTTCACAAGCATGACCTGAGGCAGCATACTCTGTTTCGGCGCAGCGCCACCTACTGGAGTGGAGATATTAAAAATGCCATTTTTGCTTATAACTTCTGATGGGTTTGACCAAAATTCATAAATTTGGTATGGGTCATCAGGACAATGCACTGAAGGAGCCTGAGAAGTTTCGGACCAGCGCCACCTTGTGGTCAAAAGATATAACAAAATTGACAAAAATGCTAATAACTTTTTTTCTAATTGCTCACTACTGCTGTTGGTCTGATGCTCCCAGCCATGTTGGCTTGCTTCTTGTGCCATTTTTGTGCTTGGCCCCGTAATTGCTGCTTGCAGCTATATTTAGGGGCCAAGCACCGAAGGTGCGGAGGCACCTATTGTTATTGTTGGCGTTCTTTTTTTTTTTTTTTTTTTTTATTCTTCTTCTTCTTCTTCTTCTTCTTCCGCTCTTGAAGTCTATGGCAACCCATAGAACCGCTTGCGGGAAAGTTGTGAAATTTGGCACACAGTTAGAGGACAGTCTGACCTTTGTCCACAGCAAATTTGGAGTCTCTATCTCAATCCCTCTAGCGCCACCAGCTGTCCAAAGTTGCACTTATGTTTATGTTAATAACTTTTGAACCATAAGGGCTAGAAACAAAATTCTTTTTTCCTCTGATTCCTTGGGTCAAGACGAATCGATCGCACCATATGACGTCATTTTCCGTCATGAAAATTTTTCCGCCATTTTGAATTTTCTGAAAAACTTACTTTTTCGAACTCCTCCTAGGCCGTTACTCCGATTTTCATGAAAATTGAATCAGATCATCTTCAGACCATGCTGACAAAAAGTTATGGAATTCAAGTTGATTCCTCAAACCGTTTTCGAAAAACTCACGAACGAATTGTACGTAGTGCTTGCGAAAACAGAAGTAAGGCTGTATCTCCGCAACGCTTTATCGTATTCAGACCAAACTTGGTACATGTCATCACAAGCATGACCTGAGGTACCATGCAGTGTTTCGGCGCAGCGCCACCTACTGGTGCGGAGATATGAAAAATGGGTATTTTTGCTTATAACTTCTGATGGGTTTGTCCAAAAATCATAAATTTGGTCTCGTTGGATTCGGGGAATCATGCCGAGTCGAATGATATCCAATTTTCCCAATTCGGCCATTTTGGCCGTCGGCCATTTTGAATTTTGTGCTAAAATGCTGTATTTTACGAACGCATTAACGTATCTTTACAAAACTTGGTATGGGTCATCAGCACAATGCCCTGAAGGAGCCTGAGAAGTTTCGGCACAGCGCCGCCTTGTGGTCAAAAGTTATAACAAAATTTACAAAAATGCTAATAACTTTTGACTGTATTCACCAATTGTAATGAAACTGGTCTCAGTAGATTCCTTGGGTCATGCTGAGAACAAAGATATCAAATTTGCCATAGTCAGCTAAACTTCCTGTCCGCCATATTGTTTTTCTTTAAAAACCTACTTTTTCGAACTCCTCCTAGACCGTTGCTCCGATTTTCACCAAAATTGAACCGTGTCATCGTCAGACCATGCCGACAAAAAGTTATGGATTTCAAGTCGATATGTCAAACCGTTTTCGTATACCAGAGCAAAGAATTTGAGGCATGATGCAAAAACGACTCTTGAAGCTGTATCTCTTCAGTGCTTTGACATATTCAGACCAAACTTGGTATGTGTCTTCACAAGCATGACCTGAGGCAGCATACTCTGTTTCGGCGCAGCGCCACCTACTGGAGTGGAGATATTAAAAATGCCATTTTTGCTTATAACTTCTGATGGGTTTGACCAAAATTCATAAATTTGGTATGGGTCATCAGGACAATGCACTGAAGGAGCCTGAGAAGTTTCGGACCAGCGCCACCTTGTGGTCAAAAGATATAACAAAATTGACAAAAATGCTAATAACTTTTTTTCTAATTGCTCACTACTGCTGTTGGTCTGATGCTCCCAGCCATGTTGGCTTGCTTCTTGTGCCATTTTTGTGCTTGGCCCCGTAATTGCTGCTTGCAGCTATATTTAGGGGCCAAGCACCGAAGGTGCGGAGGCACCTATTGTTATTGTTGGCGTTCTTTTTTTTTTTTTTTTTTTTATTCTTCTTCTTCTTCTTCTTCTTCTTCTTCCGCTCTTGAAGTCTATGGCAACCCATAGAACCGCTTGCGGGAAAGTTGTGAAATTTGGCACACAGTTAGAGGACAGTCTGACCTTTGTCCACAGCAAATTTGGAGTCTCTATCTCAATCCCTCTAGCGCCACCAGCTGTCCAAAGTTGCACTTATGTTTATGTTAATAACTTTTGAACCATAAGGGCTAGAAACAAAATTCTTTTTTCCTCTGATTCCTTGGGTCAAGACGAATCGATCGCACCATATGACGTCATTTTCCGTCATGAAAATTT
Source organism: Chanodichthys erythropterus (assembly GCF_024489055.1). Classification (NCBI taxonomy): domain Eukaryota; kingdom Metazoa; phylum Chordata; class Actinopteri; order Cypriniformes; family Xenocyprididae; genus Chanodichthys; species Chanodichthys erythropterus. The sequence continues at coordinate 41,901,472 of NC_090235.1, read as the reverse complement.
TTCCGCCATTTTGAATTTTCTGAAAAACTTACTTTTTCGAACTCCTCCTAGGCCGTTACTCCGATTTTCATGAAAATTGAATCAGATCATCTTCAGACCATGCTGACAAAAAGTTATGGAATTCAAGTTGATTCCTCAAACTGTTTTCGAAAAACTCACGAACGAATTGTACGTAGTGCTTGCGAAAACAGAAGTAAGGCTGTATCTCCGCAACGCTTTATCGTATTCAGACCAAACTTGGTACATGTCATCACAAGCATGACCTGAGGTACCATGCAGTGTTTCGGCGCAGCGCCACCTACTGGTGCGGAGATATGAAAAATGGGTATTTTTGCTTATAACTTCTGATGGGTTTGTCCAAAAATCATAAATTTGGTCTCGTTGGATTCGGGGAATCATGCCGAGTCGAATGATATCCAATTTTCCCAATTCGGCCATTTTGGCCGTCGGCCATTTTGAATTTTGTGCTAAAATGCTGTATTTTACGAACGCATTAACGTATCTTTACAAAACTTGGTATGGGTCATCAGCACAATGCCCTGAAGGAGCCTGAGAAGTTTCGGCACAGCGCCGCCTTGTGGTCAAAAGTTATAACAAAATTTACAAAAATGCTAATAACTTTTGACTGTATTCACCAATTGTAATGAAACTGGTCTCAGTAGATTCCTTGGGTCATGCTGAGAACAAAGATATCAAATTTGCCATAGTCAGCTAAACTTCCTGTCCGCCATATTGTTTTTCTTTAAAAACCTACTTTTTCGAACTCCTCCTAGACCGTTGCTCCGATTTTCACCAAAATTGAACCGTGTCATCGTCAGACCATGCCGACAAAAAGTTATGGATTTCAAGTCGATATGTCAAACCGTTTTCGTATACCAGAGCAAAGAATTTGAGGCATGATGCAAAAACGACTCTTGAAGCTGTATCTCTTCAGTGCTTTGACATATTCAGACCAAACTTGGTATGTGTCTTCACAAGCATGACCTGAGGCAGCATACTCTGTTTCGGCGCAGCGCCACCTACTGGAGTGGAGATATTAAAAATGCCATTTTTGCTTATAACTTCTGATGGGTTTGACCAAAATTCATAAATTTGGTATGGGTCATCAGGACAATGCACTGAAGGAGCCTGAGAAGTTTCGGACCAGCGCCACCTTGTGGTCAAAAGATATAACAAAATTGACAAAAATGCTAATAACTTTTTTTCTAATTGCTCACTACTGCTGTTGGTCTGATGCTCCCAGCCATGTTGGCTTGCTTCTTGTGCCATTTTTGTGCTTGGCCCCGTAATTGCTGCTTGCAGCTATATTTAGGGGCCAAGCACCGAAGGTGCGGAGGCACCTATTGTTATTGTTGGCGTTCTTTTTTTTTTTTTTTTTTATTCTTCTTCTTCTTCTTCTTCTTCTTCCGCTCTTGAAGTCTATGGCAACCCATAGAACCGCTTGCGGGAAAGTTGTGAAATTTGGCACACAGTTAGAGGACAGTCTGACCTTTGTCCACAGCAAATTTGGAGTCTCTATCTCAATCCCTCTAGCGCCACCAGCTGTCCAAAGTTGCACTTATGTTTATGTTAATAACTTTTGAACCATAAGGGCTAGAAACAAAATTCTTTTTTCCTCTGATTCCTTGGGTCAAGACGAATCGATCGCACCATATGACGTCATTTTCCGTCATGAAAATTTTTCCGCCATTTTGAATTTTCTGAAAAACTTACTTTTTCGAACTCCTCCTAGGCCGTTACTCCGATTTTCATGAAAATTGAATCAGATCATCTTCAGACCATGCTGACAAAAAGTTATGGAATTCAAGTTGATTCCTCAAACTGTTTTCGAAAAACTCACGAACGAATTGTACGTAGTGCTTGCGAAAACAGAAGTAAGGCTGTATCTCCGCAACGCTTTATCGTATTCAGACCAAACTTGGTACATGTCATCACAAGCATGACCTGAGGTACCATGCAGTGTTTCGGCGCAGCGCCACCTACTGGTGCGGAGATATGAAAAATGGGTATTTTTGCTTATAACTTCTGATGGGTTTGTCCAAAAATCATAAATTTGGTCTCGTTGGATTCGGGGAATCATGCCGAGTCGAATGATATCCAATTTTCCCAATTCGGCCATTTTGGCCGTCGGCCATTTTGAATTTTGTGCTAAAATGCTGTATTTTACGAACGCATTAACGTATCTTTACAAAACTTGGTATGGGTCATCAGCACAATGCCCTGAAGGAGCCTGAGAAGTTTCGGCACAGCGCCGCCTTGTGGTCAAAAGTTATAACAAAATTTACAAAAATGCTAATAACTTTTGACTGTATTCACCAATTGTAATGAAACTGGTCTCAGTAGATTCCTTGGGTCATGCTGAGAACAAAGATATCAAATTTGCCATAGTCAGCTAAACTTCCTGTCCGCCATATTGTTTTTCTTTAAAAACCTACTTTTTCGAACTCCTCCTAGACCGTTGCTCCGATTTTCACCAAAATTGAACCGTGTCATCGTCAGACCATGCCGACAAAAAGTTATGGATTTCAAGTCGATATGTCAAACCGTTTTCGTATACCAGAGCAAAGAATTTGAGGCATGATGCAAAAACGACTCTTGAAGCTGTATCTCTTCAGTGCTTTGACATATTCAGACCAAACTTGGTATGTGTCTTCACAAGCATGACCTGAGGCAGCATACTCTGTTTCGGCGCAGCGCCACCTACTGGAGTGGAGATATTAAAAATGCCATTTTTGCTTATAACTTCTGATGGGTTTGACCAAAATTCATAAATTTGGTATGGGTCATCAGGACAATGCACTGAAGGAGCCTGAGAAGTTTCGGACCAGCGCCACCTTGTGGTCAAAAGATATAACAAAATTGACAAAAATGCTAATAACTTTTTTTCTAATTGCTCACTACTGCTGTTGGTCTGATGCTCCCAGCCATGTTGGCTTGCTTCTTGTGCCATTTTTGTGCTTGGCCCCGTAATTGCTGCTTGCAGCTATATTTAGGGGCCAAGCACCGAAGGTGCGGAGGCACCTATTGTTATTGTTGGCGTTCTTTTTTTTTTTTTTTTTTTTTCTTCTTCTTCTTCTTCTTCTTCTTCTTCTTCTTCTTCTTCTTCTTCTTCTTCCGCTCTTGAAGTCTATGGCAACCCATAGAACCGCTTGCGGGAAAGTTGTGAAATTTGGCACACAGTTAGAGGACAGTCTGACCTTTGTCCACAGCAAATTTGGAGTCTCTATCTCAATCCCTCTAGCGCCACCAGCTGTCCAAAGTTGCACTTATGTTTATGTTAATAACTTTTGAACCATAAGGGCTAGAAACAAAATTCTTTTTTCCTCTGATTCCTTGGGTCAAGACGAATCGATCGCACCATATGACGTCATTTTCCGTCATGAAAATTTTTCCGCCATTTTGAATTTTCTGAAAAACTTACTTTTTCGAACTCCTCCTAGGCCGTTACTCCGATTTTCATGAAAATTGAATCAGATCATCTTCAGACCATGCTGACAAAAAGTTATGGAATTCAAGTTGATTCCTCAAACTGTTTTCGAAAAACTCACGAACGAATTGTACGTAGTGCTTGCGAAAACAGAAGTAAGGCTGTATCTCCGCAACGCTTTATCGTATTCAGACCAAACTTGGTACATGTCATCACAAGCATGACCTGAGGTACCATGCAGTGTTTCGGCGCAGCGCCACCTACTGGTGCGGAGATATGAAAAATGGGTATTTTTGCTTATAACTTCTGATGGGTTTGTCCAAAAATCATAAATTTGGTCTCGTTGGATTCGGGGAATCATGCCGAGTCGAATGATATCCAATTTTCCCAATTCGGCCATTTTGGCCGTCGGCCATTTTGAATTTTGTGCTAAAATGCTGTATTTTACGAACGCATTAACGTATCTTTACAAAACTTGGTATGGGTCATCAGCACAATGCCCTGAAGGAGCCTGAGAAGTTTCGGCACAGCGCCGCCTTGTGGTCAAAAGTTATAACAAAATTTACAAAAATGCTAATAACTTTTGACTGTATTCACCAATTGTAATGAAACTGGTCTCAGTAGATTCCTTGGGTCATGCTGAGAACAAAGATATCAAATTTGCCATAGTCAGCTAAACTTCCTGTCCGCCATATTGTTTTTCTTTAAAAACCTACTTTTTCGAACTCCTCCTAGACCGTTGCTCCGATTTTCACCAAAATTGAACCGTGTCATCGTCAGACCATGCCGACAAAAAGTTATGGATTTCAAGTCGATATGTCAAACCGTTTTCGTATACCAGAGCAAAGAATTTGAGGCATGATGCAAAAACGACTCTTGAAGCTGTATCTCTTCAGTGCTTTGACATATTCAGACCAAACTTGGTATGTGTCTTCACAAGCATGACCTGAGGCAGCATACTCTGTTTCGGCGCAGCGCCACCTACTGGAGTGGAGATATTAAAAATGCCATTTTTGCTTATAACTTCTGATGGGTTTGACCAAAATTCATAAATTTGGTATGGGTCATCAGGACAATGCACTGAAGGAGCCTGAGAAGTTTCGGACCAGCGCCACCTTGTGGTCAAAAGATATAACAAAATTGACAAAAATGCTAATAACTTTTTTTCTAATTGCTCACTACTGCTGTTGGTCTGATGCTCCCAGCCATGTTGGCTTGCTTCTTGTGCCATTTTTGTGCTTGGCCCCGTAATTGCTGCTTGCAGCTATATTTAGGGGCCAAGCACCGAAGGTGCGGAGGCACCTATTGTTATTGTTGGCGTTCTTTTTTTTTTTTTTTTTTTTCTTCTTCTTCTTCTTCTTCTTCTTCTTCTTCTTCTTCTTCTTCTTCTTCTTCTTCTTCCGCTCTTGAAGTCTATGGCAACCCATAGAACCGCTTGCGGGAAAGTTGTGAAATTTGGCACACAGTTAGAGGACAGTCTGACCTTTGTCCACAGCAAATTTGGAGTCTCTATCTCAATCCCTCTAGCGCCACCAGCTGTCCAAAGTTGCACTTATGTTTATGTTAATAACTTTTGAACCATAAGGGCTAGAAACAAAATTCTTTTTTCCTCTGATTCCTTGGGTCAAGACGAATCGATCGCACCATATGACGTCATTTTCCGTCATGAAAATTTTTCCGCCATTTTGAATTTTCTGAAAAACTTACTTTTTCGAACTCCTCCTAGGCCGTTACTCCGATTTTCATGAAAATTGAATCAGATCATCTTCAGACCATGCTGACAAAAAGTTATGGAATTCAAGTTGATTCCTCAAACTGTTTTCGAAAAACTCACGAACGAATTGTACGTAGTGCTTGCGAAAACAGAAGTAAGGCTGTATCTCCGCAACGCTTTATCGTATTCAGACCAAACTTGGTACATGTCATCACAAGCATGACCTGAGGTACCATGCAGTGTTTCGGCGCAGCGCCACCTACTGGTGCGGAGATATGAAAAATGGGTATTTTTGCTTATAACTTCTGATGGGTTTGTCCAAAAATCATAAATTTGGTCTCGTTGGATTCGGGGAATCATGCCGAGTCGAATGATATCCAATTTTCCCAATTCGGCCATTTTGGCCGTCGGCCATTTTGAATTTTGTGCTAAAATGCTGTATTTTACGAACGCATTAACGTATCTTTACAAAACTTGGTATGGGTCATCAGCACAATGCCCTGAAGGAGCCTGAGAAGTTTCGGCACAGCGCCGCCTTGTGGTCAAAAGTTATAACAAAATTTACAAAAATGCTAATAACTTTTGACTGTATTCACCAATTGTAATGAAACTGGTCTCAGTAGATTCCTTGGGTCATGCTGAGAACAAAGATATCAAATTTGCCATAGTCAGCTAAACTTCCTGTCCGCCATATTGTTTTTCTTTAAAAACCTACTTTTTCGAACTCCTCCTAGACCGTTGCTCCGATTTTCACCAAAATTGAACCGTGTCATCGTCAGACCATGCCGACAAAAAGTTATGGATTTCAAGTCGATATGTCAAACCGTTTTCGTATACCAGAGCAAAGAATTTGAGGCATGATGCAAAAACGACTCTTGAAGCTGTATCTCTTCAGTGCTTTGACATATTCAGACCAAACTTGGTATGTGTCTTCACAAGCATGACCTGAGGCAGCATACTCTGTTTCGGCGCAGCGCCACCTACTGGAGTGGAGATATTAAAAATGCCATTTTTGCTTATAACTTCTGATGGGTTTGACCAAAATTCATAAATTTGGTATGGGTCATCAGGACAATGCACTGAAGGAGCCTGAGAAGTTTCGGACCAGCGCCACCTTGTGGTCAAAAGATATAACAAAATTGACAAAAATGCTAATAACTTTTTTTCTAATTGCTCACTACTGCTGTTGGTCTGATGCTCCCAGCCATGTTGGCTTGCTTCTTGTGCCATTTTTGTGCTTGGCCCCGTAATTGCTGCTTGCAGCTATATTTAGGGGCCAAGCACCGAAGGTGCGGAGGCACCTATTGTTATTGTTGGCGTTCTTTTTTTTTTTTTTTTTTTATTCTTCTTCTTCTTCTTCTTCTTCTTCTTCCGCTCTTGAAGTCTATGGCAACCCATAGAACCGCTTGCGGGAAAGTTGTGAAATTTGGCACACAGTTAGAGGACAGTCTGACCTTTGTCCACAGCAAATTTGGAGTCTCTATCTCAATCCCTCTAGCGCCACCAGCTGTCCAAAGTTGCACTTATGTTTATGTTAATAACTTTTGAACCATAAGGGCTAGAAACAAAATTCTTTTTTCCTCTGATTCCTTGGGTCAAGACGAATCGATCGCACCATATGACGTCATTTTCCGTCATGAAAATTTTTCCGCCATTTTGAATTTTCTGAAAAACTTACTTTTTCGAACTCCTCCTAGGCCGTTACTCCGATTTTCATGAAAATTGAATCAGATCATCTTCAGACCATGCTGACAAAAAGTTATGGAATTCAAGTTGATTCCTCAAACTGTTTTCGAAAAACTCACGAACGAATTGTACGTAGTGCTTGCGAAAACAGAAGTAAGGCTGTATCTCCGCAACGCTTTATCGTATTCAGACCAAACTTGGTACATGTCATCACAAGCATGACCTGAGGTACCATGCAGTGTTTCGGCGCAGCGCCACCTACTGGTGCGGAGATATGAAAAATGGGTATTTTTGCTTATAACTTCTGATGGGTTTGTCCAAAAATCATAAATTTGGTCTCGTTGGATTCGGGGAATCATGCCGAGTCGAATGATATCCAATTTTCCCAATTCGGCCATTTTGGCCGTCGGCCATTTTGAATTTTGTGCTAAAATGCTGTATTTTACGAACGCATTAACGTATCTTTACAAAACTTGGTATGGGTCATCAGCACAATGCCCTGAAGGAGCCTGAGAAGTTTCGGCACAGCGCCGCCTTGTGGTCAAAAGTTATAACAAAATTTACAAAAATGCTAATAACTTTTGACTGTATTCACCAATTGTAATGAAACTGGTCTCAGTAGATTCCTTGGGTCATGCTGAGAACAAAGATATCAAATTTGCCATAGTCAGCTAAACTTCCTGTCCGCCATATTGTTTTTCTTTAAAAACCTACTTTTTCGAACTCCTCCTAGACCGTTGCTCCGATTTTCACCAAAATTGAACCGTGTCATCGTCAGACCATGCCGACAAAAAGTTATGGATTTCAAGTCGATATGTCAAACCGTTTTCGTATACCAGAGCAAAGAATTTGAGGCATGATGCAAAAACGACTCTTGAAGCTGTATCTCTTCAGTGCTTTGACATATTCAGACCAAACTTGGTATGTGTCTTCACAAGCATGACCTGAGGCAGCATACTCTGTTTCGGCGCAGCGCCACCTACTGGAGTGGAGATATTAAAAATGCCATTTTTGCTTATAACTTCTGATGGGTTTGACCAAAATTCATAAATTTGGTATGGGTCATCAGGACAATGCACTGAAGGAGCCTGAGAAGTTTCGGACCAGCGCCACCTTGTGGTCAAAAGATATAACAAAATTGACAAAAATGCTAATAACTTTTTTTCTAATTGCTCACTACTGCTGTTGGTCTGATGCTCCCAGCCATGTTGGCTTGCTTCTTGTGCCATTTTTGTGCTTGGCCCCGTAATTGCTGCTTGCAGCTATATTTAGGGGCCAAGCACCGAAGGTGCGGAGGCACCTATTGTTATTGTTGGCGTTCTTTTTTTTTTTTTTTTTTTTCTTCTTCTTCTTCTTCTTCTTCCGCTCTTGAAGTCTATGGCAACCCATAGAACCGCTTGCGGGAAAGTTGTGAAATTTGGCACACAGTTAGAGGACAGTCTGACCTTTGTCCACAGCAAATTTGGAGTCTCTATCTCAATCCCTCTAGCGCCACCAGCTGTCCAAAGTTGCACTTATGTTTATGTTAATAACTTTTGAACCATAAGGGCTAGAAACAAAATTCTTTTTTCCTCTGATTCCTTGGGTCAAGACGAATCGATCGCACCATATGACGTCATTTTCCGTCATGAAAATTTTTCCGCCATTTTGAATTTTCTGAAAAACTTACTTTTTCGAACTCCTCCTAGGCCGTTACTCCGATTTTCATGAAAATTGAATCAGATCATCTTCAGACCATGCTGACAAAAAGTTATGGAATTCAAGTTGATTCCTCAAACTGTTTTCGAAAAACTCACGAACGAATTGTACGTAGTGCTTGCGAAAACAGAAGTAAGGCTGTATCTCCGCAACGCTTTATCGTATTCAGACCAAACTTGGTACATGTCATCACAAGCATGACCTGAGGTACCATGCAGTGTTTCGGCGCAGCGCCACCTACTGGTGCGGAGATATGAAAAATGGGTATTTTTGCTTATAACTTCTGATGGGTTTGTCCAAAAATCATAAATTTGGTCTCGTTGGATTCGGGGAATCATGCCGAGTCGAATGATATCCAATTTTCCCAATTCGGCCATTTTGGCCGTCGGCCATTTTGAATTTTGTGCTAAAATGCTGTATTTTACGAACGCATTAACGTATCTTTACAAAACTTGGTATGGGTCATCAGCACAATGCCCTGAAGGAGCCTGAGAAGTTTCGGCACAGCGCCGCCTTGTGGTCAAAAGTTATAACAAAATTTACAAAAATGCTAATAACTTTTGACTGTATTCACCAATTGTAATGAAACTGGTCTCAGTAGATTCCTTGGGTCATGCTGAGAACAAAGATATCAAATTTGCCATAGTCAGCTAAACTTCCTGTCCGCCATATTGTTTTTCTTTAAAAACCTACTTTTTCGAACTCCTCCTAGACCGTTGCTCCGATTTTCACCAAAATTGAACCGTGTCATCGTCAGACCATGCCGACAAAAAGTTATGGATTTCAAGTCGATATGTCAAACCGTTTTCGTATACCAGAGCAAAGAATTTGAGGCATGATGCAAAAACGACTCTTGAAGCTGTATCTCTTCAGTGCTTTGACATATTCAGACCAAACTTGGTATGTGTCTTCACAAGCATGACCTGAGGCAGCATACTCTGTTTCGGCGCAGCGCCACCTACTGGAGTGGAGATATTAAAAATGCCATTTTTGCTTATAACTTCTGATGGGTTTGACCAAAATTCATAAATTTGGTATGGGTCATCAGGACAATGCACTGAAGGAGCCTGAGAAGTTTCGGACCAGCGCCACCTTGTGGTCAAAAGATATAACAAAATTGACAAAAATGCTAATAACTTTTTTTCTAATTGCTCACTACTGCTGTTGGTCTGATGCTCCCAGCCATGTTGGCTTGCTTCTTGTGCCATTTTTGTGCTTGGCCCCGTAATTGCTGCTTGCAGCTATATTTAGGGGCCAAGCACCGAAGGTGCGGAGGCACCTATTGTTATTGTTGGCGTTCTTTTTTTTTTTTTTTTTTTTTCTTCTTCTTCTTCTTCTTCTTCTTCTTCTTCTTCCGCTCTTGAAGTCTATGGCAACCCATAGAACCGCTTGCGGGAAAGTTGTGAAATTTGGCACACAGTTAGAGGACAGTCTGACCTTTGTCCACAGCAAATTTGGAGTCTCTATCTCAATCCCTCTAGCGCCACCAGCTGTCCAAAGTTGCACTTATGTTTATGTTAATAACTTTTGAACCATAAGGGCTAGAAACAAAATTCTTTTTTCCTCTGATTCCTTGGGTCAAGACGAATCGATCGCACCATATGACGTCATTTTCCGTCATGAAAATTTTTCCGCCATTTTGAATTTTCTGAAAAACTTACTTTTTCGAACTCCTCCTAGGCCGTTACTCCGATTTTCATGAAAATTGAATCAGATCATCTTCAGACCATGCTGACAAAAAGTTATGGAATTCAAGTTGATTCCTCAAACTGTTTTCGAAAAACTCACGAACGAATTGTACGTAGTGCTTGCGAAAACAGAAGTAAGGCTGTATCTCCGCAACGCTTTATCGTATTCAGACCAAACTTGGTACATGTCATCACAAGCATGACCTGAGGTACCATGCAGTGTTTCGGCGCAGCGCCACCTACTGGTGCGGAGATATGAAAAATGGGTATTTTTGCTTATAACTTCTGATGGGTTTGTCCAAAAATCATAAATTTGGTCTCGTTGGATTCGGGGAATCATGCCGAGTCGAATGATATCCAATTTTCCCAATTCGGCCATTTTGGCCGTCGGCCATTTTGAATTTTGTGCTAAAATGCTGTATTTTACGAACGCATTAACGTATCTTTACAAAACTTGGTATGGGTCATCAGCACAATGCCCTGAAGGAGCCTGAGAAGTTTCGGCACAGCGCCGCCTTGTGGTCAAAAGTTATAACAAAATTTACAAAAATGCTAATAACTTTTGACTGTATTCACCAATTGTAATGAAACTGGTCTCAGTAGATTCCTTGGGTCATGCTGAGAACAAAGATATCAAATTTGCCATAGTCAGCTAAACTTCCTGTCCGCCATATTGTTTTTCTTTAAAAACCTACTTTTTCGAACTCCTCCTAGACCGTTGCTCCGATTTTCACCAAAATTGAACCGTGTCATCGTCAGACCATGCCGACAAAAAGTTATGGATTTCAAGTCGATATGTCAAACCGTTTTCGTATACCAGAGCAAAGAATTTGAGGCATGATGCAAAAACGACTCTTGAAGCTGTATCTCTTCAGTGCTTTGACATATTCAGACCAAACTTGGTATGTGTCTTCACAAGCATGACCTGAGGCAGCATACTCTGTTTCGGCGCAGCGCCACCTACTGGAGTGGAGATATTAAAAATGCCATTTTTGCTTATAACTTCTGATGGGTTTGACCAAAATTCATAAATTTGGTATGGGTCATCAGGACAATGCACTGAAGGAGCCTGAGAAGTTTCGGACCAGCGCCACCTTGTGGTCAAAAGATATAACAAAATTGACAAAAATGCTAATAACTTTTTTTCTAATTGCTCACTACTGCTGTTGGTCTGATGCTCCCAGCCATGTTGGCTTGCTTCTTGTGCCATTTTTGTGCTTGGCCCCGTAATTGCTGCTTGCAGCTATATTTAGGGGCCAAGCACCGAAGGTGCGGAGGCACCTATTGTTATTGTTGGCGTTCTTTTTTTTTTTTTTTTTTATTTTCTTCTTCTATTCTTCTTCTTCTTCTTCTTCTTCTTCCGCTCTTGAAGTCTATGGCAACCCATAGAACCGCTTGCGGGAAAGTTGTGAAATTTGGCACACAGTTAGAGGACAGTCTGACCTTTGTCCACAGCAAATTTGGAGTCTCTATCTCAATCCCTCTAGCGCCACCAGCTGTCCAAAGTTGCACTTATGTTTATGTTAATAACTTTTGAACCATAAGGGCTAGAAACAAAATTCTTTTTTCCTCTGATTCCTTGGGTCAAGACGAATCGATCGCACCATATGACGTCATTTTCCGTCATGAAAATTTTTCCGCCATTTTGAATTTTCTGAAAAACTTACTTTTTCGAACTCCTCCTAGGCCGTTACTCCGATTTTCATGAAAATTGAATCAGATCATCTTCAGACCATGCTGACAAAAAGTTATGGAATTCAAGTTGATTCCTCAAACTGTTTTCGAAAAACTCACGAACGAATTGTACGTAGTGCTTGCGAAAACAGAAGTAAGGCTGTATCTCCGCAACGCTTTATCGTATTCAGACCAAACTTGGTACATGTCATCACAAGCATGACCTGAGGTACCATGCAGTGTTTCGGCGCAGCGCCACCTACTGGTGCGGAGATATGAAAAATGGGTATTTTTGCTTATAACTTCTGATGGGTTTGTCCAAAAATCATAAATTTGGTCTCGTTGGATTCGGGGAATCATGCCGAGTCGAATGATATCCAATTTTCCCAATTCGGCCATTTTGGCCGTCGGCCATTTTGAATTTTGTGCTAAAATGCTGTATTTTACGAACGCATTAACGTATCTTTACAAAACTTGGTATGGGTCATCAGCACAATGCCCTGAAGGAGCCTGAGAAGTTTCGGCACAGCGCCGCCTTGTGGTCAAAAGTTATAACAAAATTTACAAAAATGCTAATAACTTTTGACTGTATTCACCAATTGTAATGAAACTGGTCTCAGTAGATTCCTTGGGTCATGCTGAGAACAAAGATATCAAATTTGCCATAGTCAGCTAAACTTCCTGTCCGCCATATTGTTTTTCTTTAAAAACCTACTTTTTCGAACTCCTCCTAGACCGTTGCTCCGATTTTCACCAAAATTGAACCGTGTCATCGTCAGACCATGCCGACAAAAAGTTATGGATTTCAAGTCGATATGTCAAACCGTTTTCGTATACCAGAGCAAAGAATTTGAGGCATGATGCAAAAACGACTCTTGAAGCTGTATCTCTTCAGTGCTTTGACATATTCAGACCAAACTTGGTATGTGTCTTCACAAGCATGACCTGAGGCAGCATACTCTGTTTCGGCGCAGCGCCACCTACTGGAGTGGAGATATTAAAAATGCCATTTTTGCTTATAACTTCTGATGGGTTTGACCAAAATTCATAAATTTGGTATGGGTCATCAGGACAATGCACTGAAGGAGCCTGAGAAGTTTCGGACCAGCGCCACCTTGTGGTCAAAAGATATAACAAAATTGACAAAAATGCTAATAACTTTTTTTCTAATTGCTCACTACTGCTGTTGGTCTGATGCTCCCAGCCATGTTGGCTTGCTTCTTGTGCCATTTTTGTGCTTGGCCCCGTAATTGCTGCTTGCAGCTATATTTAGGGGCCAAGCACCGAAGGTGCGGAGGCACCTATTGTTATTGTTGGCGTTCTTTTTTTTTTTTTTTTTTTATTCTTCTTCTTCTTCTTCTTCTTCTTCTTCCGCTCTTGAAGTCTATGGCAACCCATAGAACCGCTTGCGGGAAAGTTGTGAAATTTGGCACACAGTTAGAGGACAGTCTGACCTTTGTCCACAGCAAATTTGGAGTCTCTATCTCAATCCCTCTAGCGCCACCAGCTGTCCAAAGTTGCACTTATGTTTATGTTAATAACTTTTGAACCATAAGGGCTAGAAACAAAATTCTTTTTTCCTCTGATTCCTTGGGTCAAGACGAATCGATCGCACCATATGACGTCATTTTCCGTCATGAAAATTTTTCCGCCATTTTGAATTTTCTGAAAAACTTACTTTTTCGAACTCCTCCTAGGCCGTTACTCCGATTTTCATGAAAATTGAATCAGATCATCTTCAGACCATGCTGACAAAAAGTTATGGAATTCAAGTTGATTCCTCAAACTGTTTTCGAAAAACTCACGAACGAATTGTACGTAGTGCTTGCGAAAACAGAAGTAAGGCTGTATCTCCGCAACGCTTTATCGTATTCAGACCAAACTTGGTACATGTCATCACAAGCATGACCTGAGGTACCATGCAGTGTTTCGGCGCAGCGCCACCTACTGGTGCGGAGATATGAAAAATGGGTATTTTTGCTTATAACTTCTGATGGGTTTGTCCAAAAATCATAAATTTGGTCTCGTTGGATTCGGGGAATCATGCCGAGTCGAATGATATCCAATTTTCCCAATTCGGCCATTTTGGCCGTCGGCCATTTTGAATTTTGTGCTAAAATGCTGTATTTTACGAACGCATTAACGTATCTTTACAAAACTTGGTATGGGTCATCAGCACAATGCCCTGAAGGAGCCTGAGAAGTTTCGGCACAGCGCCGCCTTGTGGTCAAAAGTTATAACAAAATTTACAAAAATGCTAATAACTTTTGACTGTATTCACCAATTGTAATGAAACTGGTCTCAGTAGATTCCTTGGGTCATGCTGAGAACAAAGATATCAAATTTGCCATAGTCAGCTAAACTTCCTGTCCGCCATATTGTTTTTCTTTAAAAACCTACTTTTTCGAACTCCTCCTAGACCGTTGCTCCGATTTTCACCAAAATTGAACCGTGTCATCGTCAGACCATGCCGACAAAAAGTTATGGATTTCAAGTCGATATGTCAAACCGTTTTCGTATACCAGAGCAAAGAATTTGAGGCATGATGCAAAAACGACTCTTGAAGCTGTATCTCTTCAGTGCTTTGACATATTCAGACCAAACTTGGTATGTGTCTTCACAAGCATGACCTGAGGCAGCATACTCTGTTTCGGCGCAGCGCCACCTACTGGAGTGGAGATATTAAAAATGCCATTTTTGCTTATAACTTCTGATGGGTTTGACCAAAATTCATAAATTTGGTATGGGTCATCAGGACAATGCACTGAAGGAGCCTGAGAAGTTTCGGACCAGCGCCACCTTGTGGTCAAAAGATATAACAAAATTGACAAAAATGCTAATAACTTTTTTTCTAATTGCTCACTACTGCTGTTGGTCTGATGCTCCCAGCCATGTTGGCTTGCTTCTTGTGCCATTTTTGTGCTTGGCCCCGTAATTGCTGCTTGCAGCTATATTTAGGGGCCAAGCACCGAAGGTGCGGAGGCACCTATTGTTATTGTTGGCGTTCTTTTTTTTTTTTTTTTTTTTTCTTCTTCTTCTTCTTCTTCTTCTTCTTCTTCTTCTTCTTCTTCTTCCGCTCTTGAAGTCTATGGCAACCCATAGAACCGCTTGCGGGAAAGTTGTGAAATTTGGCACACAGTTAGAGGACAGTCTGACCTTTGTCCACAGCAAATTTGGAGTCTCTATCTCAATCCCTCTAGCGCCACCAGCTGTCCAAAGTTGCACTTATGTTTATGTTAATAACTTTTGAACCATAAGGGCTAGAAACAAAATTCTTTTTTCCTCTGATTCCTTGGGTCAAGACGAATCGATCGCACCATATGACGTCATTTTCCGTCATGAAAATTTTTCCGCCATTTTGAATTTTCTGAAAAACTTACTTTTTCGAACTCCTCCTAGGCCGTTACTCCGATTTTCATGAAAATTGAATCAGATCATCTTCAGACCATGCTGACAAAAAGTTATGGAATTCAAGTTGATTCCTCAAACTGTTTTCGAAAAACTCACGAACGAATTGTACGTAGTGCTTGCGAAAACAGAAGTAAGGCTGTATCTCCGCAACGCTTTATCGTATTCAGACCAAACTTGGTACATGTCATCACAAGCATGACCTGAGGTACCATGCAGTGTTTCGGCGCAGCGCCACCTACTGGTGCGGAGATATGAAAAATGGGTATTTTTGCTTATAACTTCTGATGGGTTTGTCCAAAAATCATAAATTTGGTCTCGTTGGATTCGGGGAATCATGCCGAGTCGAATGATATCCAATTTTCCCAATTCGGCCATTTTGGCCGTCGGCCATTTTGAATTTTGTGCTAAAATGCTGTATTTTACGAACGCATTAACGTATCTTTACAAAACTTGGTATGGGTCATCAGCACAATGCCCTGAAGGAGCCTGAGAAGTTTCGGCACAGCGCCGCCTTGTGGTCAAAAGTTATAACAAAATTTACAAAAATGCTAATAACTTTTGACTGTATTCACCAATTGTAATGAAACTGGTCTCAGTAGATTCCTTGGGTCATGCTGAGAACAAAGATATCAAATTTGCCATAGTCAGCTAAACTTCCTGTCCGCCATATTGTTTTTCTTTAAAAACCTACTTTTTCGAACTCCTCCTAGACCGTTGCTCCGATTTTCACCAAAATTGAACCGTGTCATCGTCAGACCATGCCGACAAAAAGTTATGGATTTCAAGTCGATATGTCAAACCGTTTTCGTATACCAGAGCAAAGAATTTGAGGCATGATGCAAAAACGACTCTTGAAGCTGTATCTCTTCAGTGCTTTGACATATTCAGACCAAACTTGGTATGTGTCTTCACAAGCATGACCTGAGGCAGCATACTCTGTTTCGGCGCAGCGCCACCTACTGGAGTGGAGATATTAAAAATGCCATTTTTGCTTATAACTTCTGATGGGTTTGACCAAAATTCATAAATTTGGTATGGGTCATCAGGACAATGCACTGAAGGAGCCTGAGAAGTTTCGGACCAGCGCCACCTTGTGGTCAAAAGATATAACAAAATTGACAAAAATGCTAATAACTTTTTTTCTAATTGCTCACTACTGCTGTTGGTCTGATGCTCCCAGCCATGTTGGCTTGCTTCTTGTGCCATTTTTGTGCTTGGCCCCGTAATTGCTGCTTGCAGCTATATTTAGGGGCCAAGCACCGAAGGTGCGGAGGCACCTATTGTTATTGTTGGCGTTCTTTTTTTTTTTTTTTTTTTTTTTTCTTCTTCTTCTTCTTCTTCTTCTTCTTCTTCTTCTTCTTCTTCCGCTCTTGAAGTCTATGGCAACCCATAGAACCGCTTGCGGGAAAGTTGTGAAATTTGGCACACAGTTAGAGGACAGTCTGACCTTTGTCCACAGCAAATTTGGAGTCTCTATCTCAATCCCTCTAGCGCCACCAGCTGTCCAAAGTTGCACTTATGTTTATGTTAATAACTTTTGAACCATAAGGGCTAGAAACAAAATTCTTTTTTCCTCTGATTCCTTGGGTCAAGACGAATCGATCGCACCATATGACGTCATTTTCCGTCATGAAAATTTTTCCGCCATTTTGAATTTTCTGAAAAACTTACTTTTTCGAACTCCTCCTAGGCCGTTACTCCGATTTTCATGAAAATTGAATCAGATCATCTTCAGACCATGCTGACAAAAAGTTATGGAATTCAAGTTGATTCCTCAAACTGTTTTCGAAAAACTCACGAACGAATTGTACGTAGTGCTTGCGAAAACAGAAGTAAGGCTGTATCTCCGCAACGCTTTATCGTATTCAGACCAAACTTGGTACATGTCATCACAAGCATGACCTGAGGTACCATGCAGTGTTTCGGCGCAGCGCCACCTACTGGTGCGGAGATATGAAAAATGGGTATTTTTGCTTATAACTTCTGATGGGTTTGTCCAAAAATCATAAATTTGGTCTCGTTGGATTCGGGGAATCATGCCGAGTCGAATGATATCCAATTTTCCCAATTCGGCCATTTTGGCCGTCGGCCATTTTGAATTTTGTGCTAAAATGCTGTATTTTACGAACGCATTAACGTATCTTTACAAAACTTGGTATGGGTCATCAGCACAATGCCCTGAAGGAGCCTGAGAAGTTTCGGCACAGCGCCGCCTTGTGGTCAAAAGTTATAACAAAATTTACAAAAATGCTAATAACTTTTGACTGTATTCACCAATTGTAATGAAACTGGTCTCAGTAGATTCCTTGGGTCATGCTGAGAACAAAGATATCAAATTTGCCATAGTCAGCTAAACTTCCTGTCCGCCATATTGTTTTTCTTTAAAAACCTACTTTTTCGAACTCCTCCTAGACCGTTGCTCCGATTTTCACCAAAATTGAACCGTGTCATCGTCAGACCATGCCGACAAAAAGTTATGGATTTCAAGTCGATATGTCAAACCGTTTTCGTATACCAGAGCAAAGAATTTGAGGCATGATGCAAAAACGACTCTTGAAGCTGTATCTCTTCAGTGCTTTGACATATTCAGACCAAACTTGGTATGTGTCTTCACAAGCATGACCTGAGGCAGCATACTCTGTTTCGGCGCAGCGCCACCTACTGGAGTGGAGATATTAAAAATGCCATTTTTGCTTATAACTTCTGATGGGTTTGACCAAAATTCATAAATTTGGTATGGGTCATCAGGACAATGCACTGAAGGAGCCTGAGAAGTTTCGGACCAGCGCCACCTTGTGGTCAAAAGATATAACAAAATTGACAAAAATGCTAATAACTTTTTTTCTAATTGCTCACTACTGCTGTTGGTCTGATGCTCCCAGCCATGTTGGCTTGCTTCTTGTGCCATTTTTGTGCTTGGCCCCGTAATTGCTGCTTGCAGCTATATTTAGGGGCCAAGCACCGAAGGTGCGGAGGCACCTATTGTTATTGTTGGCGTTCTTTTTTTTTTTTTTTTTTTTATTCTTCTTCTTCTTCTTCTTCTTCTTCCGCTCTTGAAGTCTATGGCAACCCATAGAACCGCTTGCGGGAAAGTTGTGAAATTTGGCACACAGTTAGAGGACAGTCTGACCTTTGTCCACAGCAAATTTGGAGTCTCTATCTCAATCCCTCTAGCGCCACCAGCTGTCCAAAGTTGCACTTATGTTTATGTTAATAACTTTTGAACCATAAGGGCTAGAAACAAAATTCTTTTTTCCTCTGATTCCTTGGGTCAAGACGAATCGATCGCACCATATGACGTCATTTTCCGTCATGAAAATTTTTCCGCCATTTTGAATTTTCTGAAAAACTTACTTTTTCGAACTCCTCCTAGGCCGTTACTCCGATTTTCATGAAAATTGAATCAGATCATCTTCAGACCATGCTGACAAAAAGTTATGGAATTCAAGTTGATTCCTCAAACCGTTTTCGAAAAACTAACGAACGAATTGTACGTAGTGCTTGCGAAAACAGAAGTAAGGCTGTATCTCCGCAACGCTTTATCGTATTCAGACCAAACTTGGTACATGTCATCACAAGCATGACCTGAGGTACCATGCAGTGTTTCGGCGCAGCGCCACCTACTGGTGCGGAGATATGAAAAATGGGTATTTTTGCTTATAACTTCTGATGGGTTTGTCCAAAAATCATAAATTTGGTCTCGTTGGATTCGGGGAATCATGCCGAGTCGAATGATATCCAATTTTCCCAATTCGGCCATTTTGGCCGTCGGCCATTTTGAATTTTGTGCTAAAATGCTGTATTTTACGAACGCATTAACGTATCTTTACAAAACTTGGTATGGGTCATCAGCACAATGCCCTGAAGGAGCCTGAGAAGTTTCGGCACAGCGCCGCCTTGTGGTCAAAAGTTATAACAAAATTTACAAAAATGCTAATAACTTTTGACTGTATTCACCAATTGTAATGAAACTGGTCTCAGTAGATTCCTTGGGTCATGCTGAGAACAAAGATATCAAATTTGCCATAGTCAGCTAAACTTCCTGTCCGCCATATTGTTTTTCTTTAAAAACCTACTTTTTCGAACTCCTCCTAGACCGTTGCTCCGATTTTCACCAAAATTGAACCGTGTCATCGTCAGACCATGCCGACAAAAAGTTATGGATTTCAAGTCGATATGTCAAACCGTTTTCGTATACCAGAGCAAAGAATTTGAGGCATGATGCAAAAACGACTCTTGAAGCTGTATCTCTTCAGTGCTTTGACATATTCAGACCAAACTTGGTATGTGTCTTCACAAGCATGACCTGAGGCAGCATACTCTGTTTCGGCGCAGCGCCACCTACTGGAGTGGAGATATTAAAAATGCCATTTTTGCTTATAACTTCTGATGGGTTTGACCAAAATTCATAAATTTGGTATGGGTCATCAGGACAATGCACTGAAGGAGCCTGAGAAGTTTCGGACCAGCGCCACCTTGTGGTCAAAAGATATAACAAAATTGACAAAAATGCTAATAACTTTTTTTCTAATTGCTCACTACTGCTGTTGGTCTGATGCTCCCAGCCATGTTGGCTTGCTTCTTGTGCCATTTTTGTGCTTGGCCCCGTAATTGCTGCTTGCAGCTATATTTAGGGGCCAAGCACCGAAGGTGCGGAGGCACCTATTGTTATTGTTGGCGTTCTTTTTTTTTTTTTTTTTTTTTTTATTCTTCTTCTTCTTCTTCTTCTTCTTCCGCTCTTGAAGTCTATGGCAACCCATAGAACCGCTTGCGGGAAAGTTGTGAAATTTGGCACACAGTTAGAGGACAGTCTGACCTTTGTCCACAGCAAATTTGGAGTCTCTATCTCAATCCCTCTAGCGCCACCAGCTGTCCAAAGTTGCACTTATGTTTATGTTAATAACTTTTGAACCATAAGGGCTAGAAACAAAATTCTTTTTTCCTCTGATTCCTTGGGTCAAGACGAATCGATCGCACCATATGACGTCATTTTCCGTCATGAAAATTTTTCCGCCATTTTGAATTTTCTGAAAAACTTACTTTTTCGAACTCCTCCTAGGCCGTTACTCCGATTTTCATGAAAATTGAATCAGATCATCTTCAGACCATGCTGACAAAAAGTTATGGAATTCAAGTTGATTCCTCAAACCGTTTTCGAAAAACTAACGAACGAATTGTACGTAGTGCTTGCGAAAACAGAAGTAAGGCTGTATCTCCGCAACGCTTTATCGTATTCAGACCAAACTTGGTACATGTCATCACAAGCATGACCTGAGGTACCATGCAGTGTTTCGGCGCAGCGCCACCTACTGGTGCGGAGATATGAAAAATGGGTATTTTTGCTTATAACTTCTGATGGGTTTGTCCAAAAATCATAAATTTGGTCTCGTTGGATTCGGGGAATCATGCCGAGTCGAATGATATCAAATTTTCCCAATTCGGCCATTTTGGCCGTCGGCCATTTTGAATTTTGTGCTAAAATGCTGTATTTTACGAACGCATTAACGTATCTTTACAAAACTTGGTATGGGTCATCAGCACAATGCCCTGAAGGAGCCTGAGAAGTTTCGGCACAGCGCCGCCTTGTGGTCAAAAGTTATAACAAAATTTACAAAAATGCTAATAACTTTTGACTGTATTCACCAATTGTAATGAAACTGGTCTCAGTAGATTCCTTGGGTCATGCTGAGAACAAAGATATCAAATTTGCCATAGTCAGCTAAACTTCCTGTCCGCCATATTGTTTTTCTTTAAAAACCTACTTTTTCGAACTCCTCCTAGACCGTTGCTCCGATTTTCACCAAAATTGAACCGTGTCATCGTCAGACCATGCCGACAAAAAGTTATGGATTTCAAGTCGATATGTCAAACCGTTTTCGTATACCAGAGCAAAGAATTTGAGGCATGATGCAAAAACGACTCTTGAAGCTGTATCTCTTCAGTGCTTTGACATATTCAGACCAAACTTGGTATGTGTCTTCACAAGCATGACCTGAGGCAGCATACTCTGTTTCGGCGCAGCGCCACCTACTGGAGTGGAGATATTAAAAATGCCATTTTTGCTTATAACTTCTGATGGGTTTGACCAAAATTCATAAATTTGGTATGGGTCATCAGGACAATGCACTGAAGGAGCCTGAGAAGTTTCGGACCAGCGCCACCTTGTGGTCAAAAGATATAACAAAATTGACAAAAATGCTAATAACTTTTTTTCGAATTGCTCACTACTGCTGTTGGTCTGATGCTCCCAGCCATGTTGGCTTGCTTCTTGTGCCATTTTTGTGCTTGGCCCCGTAATTGCTGCTTGCAGCTATATTTAGGGGCCAAGCACCGAAGGTGCGGAGGCACCTATTGTTATTGTTGGCGTTCTTTTTTTTTTTTTTTTCTTCTTCTTCTTCTTCTTCTTCTTCTTCTTCTTCCGCTCTTGAAGTCTATGGCAACCCATAGAACCGCTTGCGGGAAAGTTGTGAAATTTGGCACACAGTTAGAGGACAGTCTGACCTTTGTCCACAGCAAATTTGGAGTCTCTATCTCAATCCCTCTAGCGCCACCAGCTGTCCAAAGTTGCACTTATGTTTATGTTAATAACTTTTGAACCATAAGGGCTAGAAACAAAACTCTTTTTTCCTCTGATTCCTTGGGTCAAGACGAATCGATCGCACCATATGACGTCATTTTCCGTCATGAAAATTTTTCCGCCATTTTGAATTTTCTGAAAAACTTACTTTTTCGAACTCCTCCTAGGCCGTTACTCCGATTTTCATGAAAATTGAATCAGATCATCTTCAGACCATGCTGACAAAAAGTTATGGAATTCAAGTTGATTCCTCAAACTGTTTTCGAAAAACTCACGAACGAATTGTACGTAGTGCTTGCGAAAACAGAAGTAAGGCTGTATCTCCGCAACGCTTTATCGTATTCAGACCAAACTTGGTACATGTCATCACAAGCATGACCTGAGGTACCATGCAGTGTTTCGGCGCAGCGCCACCTACTGGTGCGGAGATATGAAAAATGGGTATTTTTGCTTATAACTTCTGATGGGTTTGTCCAAAAATCATAAATTTGGTCTCGTTGGATTCGGGGAATCATGCCGAGTCGAATGATATCCAATTTTCCCAATTCGGCCATTTTGGCCGTCGGCCATTTTGAATTTTGTGCTAAAATGCTGTATTTTACGAACGCATTAACGTATCTTTACAAAACTTGGTATGGGTCATCAGCACAATGCCCTGAAGGAGCCTGAGAAGTTTCGGCACAGCGCCGCCTTGTGGTCAAAAGTTATAACAAAATTTACAAAAATGCTAATAACTTTTGACTGTATTCACCAATTGTAATGAAACTGGTCTCAGTAGATTCCTTGGGTCATGCTGAGAACAAAGATATCAAATTTGCCATAGTCAGCTAAACTTCCTGTCCGCCATATTGTTTTTCTTTAAAAACCTACTTTTTCGAACTCCTCCTAGACCGTTGCTCCGATTTTCACCAAAATTGAACCGTGTCATCGTCAGACCATGCCGACAAAAAGTTATGGATTTCAAGTCGATATGTCAAACCGTTTTCGTATACCAGAGCAAAGAATTTGAGGCATGATGCAAAAACGACTCTTGAAGCTGTATCTCTTCAGTGCTTTGACATATTCAGACCAAACTTGGTATGTGTCTTCACAAGCATGACCTGAGGCAGCATACTCTGTTTCGGCGCAGCGCCACCTACTGGAGTGGAGATATTAAAAATGCCATTTTTGCTTATAACTTCTGATGGGTTTGACCAAAATTCATAAATTTGGTATGGGTCATCAGGACAATGCACTGAAGGAGCCTGAGAAGTTTCGGACCAGCGCCACCTTGTGGTCAAAAGATATAACAAAATTGACAAAAATGCTAATAACTTTTTTTCTAATTGCTCACTACTGCTGTTGGTCTGATGCTCCCAGCCATGTTGGCTTGCTTCTTGTGCCATTTTTGTGCTTGGCCCCGTAATTGCTGCTTGCAGCTATATTTAGGGGCCAAGCACCGAAGGTGCGGAGGCACCTATTGTTATTGTTGGCGTTCTTTTTTTTTTTTTTTTTTTTTATTCTTCTTCTTCTTCTTCCGCTCTTGAAGTCTATGGCAACCCATAGAACCGCTTGCGGGAAAGTTGTGAAATTTGGCACACAGTTAGAGGACAGTCTGACCTTTGTCCACAGCAAATTTGGAGTCTCTATCTCAATCCCTCTAGCGCCACCAGCTGTCCAAAGTTGCACTTATGTTTATGTTAATAACTTTTGAACCATAAGGGCTAGAAACAAAATTATTTTTTCCTCTGATTCCTTGGGTCAAGACGAATCGATCGCACTATATGACGTCATTTTCCGTCATGAAAATTTTCCGCCATTTTGAATTTTCTGAAAAACTTACTTTTTCAAACTCCTCCTAGGCCGTTACTCCGATTTTCATGAAAATTGAATCAGATCATCTTCAGACCATGCTGACAAAAATTTATGGAATTCAAGTTGATTCCTCAAACCGTTTTCGAAAAACTAACGAACGAATTGTACGTAGTGCTTGCGAAAACAGAAGTAAGGCTGTATCTCCGCAACGCTTTATCGTATTCAGACCAAACTTGGTACATGTCATCACAAGCATGACTTGAGGTACCATGCAGTGTTTCGGCGCAGCGCCACCTACTGGTGCGGAGATATGAAAAATTGGTATTTTTGCTTATAACTTCTGATGGGTTTGTCCAAAAATCATAAATTTGGTCTCGTTGGATTCGGGGAATCATGCCGAGTCGAATGATATCAAATTTTCCCAATTCGGCCATTTTGGCCGTCGGCCATTTTGAATTTTGTGCTAAAATGCTGTATTTTACGAACGCATTAACGTATCTTTACAAAACTTGGTATGGGTCATCAGCACAATGCCCTGAAGGAGCCTGAGAAGTTTCGGCACAGCGCCGCCTTGTGGTCAAAAGTTATAACAAAATTTACAAAAATGCTAATAACTTTTGACTGTATTCACCAATTGTAATGATACTGGTCTCAGTAGATTCCTTGGGTCATGCTGAGAACAAAGATATCAAATTTGCCATAGTCAGCTAAACTTCCTGTCCGCCATATTGTTTTTCTTTAAAAACCTACTTTTTCGAACTCCTCCTAGACCGTTGCTCCGATCTTCACCAAAATTGAACCGTGTCATCGTCAGACCATGCCGACAAAAAGTTATGGATTTCAAGTCGATATGTCAAACGTTTTCGTATACCAGAGCAAAGAATTTGAGGCATGATGCAAAAACGACTCTTGAAGCTGTATCTCTTCAGTGCTTTGACATATAGACCATTTCAAGGAAGTAAACAAAAACAAACGTGCTGCAATGCTACTGCGCATGTCTGGTCCTTAAGCATTTCCGGTGGCGCCATTTTTAAATCACAAAGCTGTCAAAACAAAATGACTAGTGCATATTTTTTAAGTCTAGCTAAAACAGAACAGTTAAGATATTTACAAAAACTAAAAATAGATGATAACGTGGAATTACCGGACCCTTTAAATCAAACACTGAGGCGACAACTTTTCACTCAGAACGCTAAACGTTTACCTGAAGTAACTTATCCAGACGTGTATCATTATCTAGTTGAGACAGAGTGCGTCTACACGAAAGAAGCAGTAAAGGCATATCGTAGTCTGGATGCTTACAATTACTTCCTTAGCGGAAAAGTTGGAAACATTTGTTCCTACAATGTGGACGATTTTTGTCTTGTGTTTGGTGAAGTCGGGGCAAGTCAAACGTTGTCTAAAACATACTCTGCGTGGTTCGTTGCTAAGGTGACCGGGGAGGTTATTAGTGGGCATTGCACTTGCATGGCCGGGTAAGTTTGTACGTCTATGCAAACAAGACGTACTGAATTCTAGTAGTAAACTAATTGTTGTGTTCCATTATTACCTATTACATACGTAATTATTTCATACGTTTCGAAATGTTTGTGGTTAGGTTAGGTGAAGTGTGTAGCCATGTTGCTGCGATTCTCGTTGCTGTGGAACAGTGTGTGAGAGAGGGGTTCAATGCTCCATCTGTGACATCTGAGCCCTGCATGTGGTCACGAATAAACAAGAAGGTGCATGCAATTCAATGCTGGCTAACGTGTTTTTTATTCTATTTTTTATTAAATTCTAATTCATCACATCCTTTGCGAAAATTAACTATGGTTTTACTACAACAGCAAACAATATAATCCCACTTTGTTTTAGATTGATCCAAAACCAGTGGCAGACATTGACTTTTCCAAGCCTGTCAGACAAAGGCCGGTTCAGAGTAGGGAGCCCGTCACATCTACCATAGTCACACCAGTCTCACCAAGCATGCTTTTTAGGTCCTTGAAGGTAAGGAAACATTTGCAGAAACCTGACAAATTACAATATGTGCAAAACACACGACACTAGTACCGTCTGCGTTAATTGATGTTTATCATATGCGATCTGAAATTATCGAGTATTAAAAAAAAATCACACACACACACTACGTGATGTAACGTTAGTCTAGTAGGTTAGACTAGTGCGCTTTTATTGTATATTGTTGTATATATCTTTATTGAAAATTGTCTTTAGACTGCACGCTTTCACTGTGTGATATAGTCCATTTAAACATTTATAATGCACCCCAATATTCAAGATAAGGGGGTAATAGTACATCTGTATGTCTTTTATATTTATAGAATTAATATCACATGAATGCCGTTTTCTCCAAAAAATAACATGATTGCAAATGTGATATTAATTGTATGCAAGTTCAAAAACAAGAAGTTAATATTTAGTGACTTACATTTTAGATACAGTATTCCCTATTTTCGCTCCATTTCGCCAAAGAAAGCAGCAGGAGACAGGACTGATTTTTGTCTGAGCAACACACGGCGTTGAATGAACGAATCGTTTGAATGAATGATTTAATGACTCGCACTTTAAGCTTTGTTCCTGAATGAATCAGCTGAAACGCAATGACTCACTCATTGACAGTGACTTGCTGCCACCTATTGGCGGTATTAATTTTAGTATCTGTTCAGTATTTTTATATATTTTTTTTAAGTTTCAAAATATAAATATTCAGCGTTTTATTTAAAATATGATTTATGCAGTTGTAACTGCAGTTTAAATCGCACATCCCTATTATATATACACAATGTTTAACACAATATGTAACTAGATAGTCATCAGCATATGTACATTTACTCTTAACGTGCAAAGTTGTGTTTTTGGAAAATATCTGTAGTGTCATGTGCTACTCAAAAAATATGGACTATGACGTAAATATTATTCCCATTTCAGAATGAGATCCCAGACTGTGCACTGTTCACCACTATAACTTTTGGTAGTGACACAGACACTGCATCTGAGGGAGAGCAGGAGAGCACAGGCAGGGTTGATAGTCTGACTGCAGCTGAGGCAGATTCTAATATGGAAGCACAAGTGATGGTTCAGAGTGACACACCTTGTACTGACAGCATTGTAGATGCAACTAACATGCCAAAACCCCTTACACATCTGTTTGATGAGAAGCATAGTTTGCTGTCACAAGCTGAATTACAAAAGGAGTTGGATAAAATCATGCAAACCATCCCTGCTTACTTTAGTGAACTGAATTGTAACCATCTCCAAAAGAGTACACTGGGTCAGTCCTCTTGTAAACAATGGTTTGAGCAGAGACAGGGCCGAATCACTGCAAGTCACTTTAATGAAGTGTTAAAATGCAAGACAAGTCATGTTAGCGTGACATCTAAAATCATGGGTTACACATCAAGCAGAAATACACCAGCCTTAGCTTGGGGTAAGAACAGTGAAAAACTAGCTAGAGAAGCCTTTACTTCAAACCAGATGACTTGTCATGACAGCTTATCAGTGGAAGAAGTTGGATTGGTAGTAAATCCAAAGTTTCCTCATTTAGGTGCCAGCCCAGATGGAATAGTTCATTGCAAATGCTGCCCACCTTCTACACTTGAAATAAAATGCCCCTTAAAATATTCAAATATGTCCATAACTGATGCTATTAAGAGCAAAGATTTCTGTCTAGGGAAAAACTTTGAGCTTAAAAAGAACCATGCATACTATGCACAAGTTCAGGGGCAAATGGCAGTGTGTGAACTCAAAACTTCTTACTTTGTCATTTGGACAACCGAGGACTGCCACACTCAGAAGGTAGAGTTCTCTGAAGAGTACTGGGCTCAGATCAGGCCAAAACTGGATCTCTTCTACAGACAGCACATTCTCACAGAAATTTGCACACACAAATTGAAGAAACTATTTCTGATCGCAGAGACTTCCTGTTTGTGTAAATGTAGGTCTGAAACCTCTGTCACACAGTGCTCTGTCTGTCACAAGGTGTTTCATCTGAAATGTGTAGGCTTAAAAAGGCATCCAGGTGAGCAATGGTTTTGTTCAGCATGTTCACCATAATCTACATAAATGTGAAATCACACACAGCCTTCTTAGTGATCTGTTAAAAGTTAATTTAATTGTTGTGAAATATCAAATGCAATCAAAAATTCAATCAAATGCAGTACAGCAAATGTTGTAATTAACAAATGTTTAATAATTGCAGATAGTTAGAAAAAAGAATTAAAGAACAAATTTATATACACAATATATACAATGACACATTTCATGTTTTAAATGTGCCACCAATGTTAATACTGTACACAATCATTCAATTAATAAAAAATAAAAGGTTTCTAATCACTTGTTAGTGTCTAATGTGTCTTTTTCTACTGAACTAATGACTTGTCCAAATTAGATAATGCAGAACATACCAGTAGTATTTTATCAACAGTTGCCACCGTGTCTTTGCGTCTTCGTTTGACCAAGTTTATGGGGAGTGTTTGTCGCAAAATGCTGTACTTTTTAATGCGGCCGATAGCTCTTTCCACATGAATTCTCATCCTTGACATGTGACGTGACACAGACACTTCCTGTCCTAAAAGCTGCGTCTTTCCACGGGTTGAAGCTGGTATAAGTAGCTGGACTCCTTTCGCAGCAAAATACTCAGGGAAACTGAACCCTCGGTCAGCCATGACAATGTCTCCCTCTTCCAAAAGATCAATTAAACCAGATGATTTGGTGATCGTTTTGTCACTGGCTCTCCCACCCCAAGACTTAGAAAGAAAAGTGACTGACCCTGTTGGACTGATGCCAACCAGGAATTTGATGGTGTTGTGGGACTTATAGTTGGAGTATGTCACCGCTCTTGCACTTAGTGATGTTGGTCGGTCAATAAAAATTTCGCTGCAGTCTATGATACACCTCACTGAACTGAATGGGGGCTTTTGAACAGGCCAGGAAGACTCTTTTTAATCTCTTCCCTGGAAGGCCAATGTACTAGAGAGCTGAAACGCTGTGACATTACGTCTAACCAGTCATGAAATATTGCAGAGATTGTTGCACAACTGCAATGAAACCTGTAGGCAAGATCTTTATGCGTGAGGCCAAGTCTCAGTTTCATCAAGACCAAGTAAAACTGGAGAGGTGTTGGAGGACTCAGCGTTCTCGGACTCCAAGCAGTGGTGAGATAAGTCAGAAGTGCGAAGAACACTTTGGATGAGCGAAGGCCAGTGTAGAAGTGAATGGTTTGATCATCTTTTAAATCCACGTCAGATTTTAGTTGTTTTCTTTCACAGGTGAGTGTTTGTACTTTTGACTGTAGGCTTGTCACTTGGTCTTTATAAGATGAATTCAGGTTCTGCATTTCTTCTATATCCCTCATAGTGAGATCAGTTCCAACACACATGTCATTGTAGGACTTAACTTCTGTCACATCTATGTCCATGTCCTCAACTTCCTCAGTGGGCTGAACTCTAATGCTTGTCTCAGAGACCTCCGATGCTCGTCTTAGAGACCTCTGATATCGGTCCATCTTTCTGGAGTTGTCAGGTCTGTGAGGAAGTTTTGATGGAATGTAGTCTGGACTTAGAGGGTCATCTGATGGCTTGCCTAAAGACAAAAGTAGAACAACATAATTGGGATAGGCTATAGATTTCACACATCACTGGTTGAAGATCGATGATGACAAAGACCAAGAATGGTGAACAAAACATTAATTGTGTTAACACAATTTCATTCTAGCAGTGAATTTTTAATTATGTAATCTAAAAATAAACTAGCTAGCTATCAGTATGACCACTGTATACTACCCTGTAAAAAAAAAAAAAAAAAAAGTAAATATTTTAGGTATCATGAACAATTAACATTTTACAGTGTTTAATTATTCTAATTTATAACATTACTATTTTTCACAAGTTCATAAAGTACAACGCTGTTTTTGTGGTTTGACAAGATTAAAATGTTCAATAATTAACAACTAACCAACATTAATATTCATTTAATTAATATTTAACTTAACCAGGTTAATGTGCAATATTAAAAAAGACTTATTGTTTAACACAAATAACAGTCGTGCATTTCGTAATTAACATTTAACAAAATAAGTGTTGTAAAAATGTTGTTTATCGTTCTTTTGTGAAATAACGCCGTTATTGTTATTTACACAATAAAACATTATTGTTAAGTGTTACACATTGCATCTGACAGCTAGTTAGACAATGATTGTAAACTGCTACTTTCCTAATTACAGCCCACAGAACATTTAGAAATGGAATGGAAATAAAAACCTGGCTTTTTCACTAAACGTATCAAAACGCTAACGTTAGCTATCTCGTTGAGTTACATGCTATATGAAAACAATGACGGAGCCACAATGCTAACTCAAATTATGATTCATCATACTATAGTCTATAGTGAACGTATAGAAATACAAATAATTCAGTGAAATAAATGTTTACTTACCAGAGATAAAATGTGTGCTACATATCCTAGAGTTGCAAGTTGGTATCCAGCCTTCTCTCTTAACTGCTGCAATCCAGGCGTCGCGTTGCGTTTTGTTTTTCGGAAATCTAAACGCTTTAATTTCAGAAAGCAAGTTAGTTCCCGGCCTGAGAGAGCATCCAACCACCGAACAACACGGTCCTAATTTTAATTTGGACATTTTATTCTCTGTAAATTGTCGCAGTATCACCGAACTGAAGCGCCTCCCGCCAATGTTTAGAATGTGCGCGCTAACTAACCGGAAACTTCCGAGGACCAAAGACGTCACTTCCTTATTTCGACGAATAGCAGTTGAAATGGTCTATTCAGACCAAACTTGGCATGTGTCTTCACAAGCATGACCTGAGGCAGCATACTCTGTTTCGGCGCAGCGCCACCTACTGGAGTGGAGATATTAAAAATGCCATTTTTGCTTATAACTTCTGATGGGTTTGACCAAAATTCATAAATTTGGTATGGGTCATCAGGACAATGCACTGAAGGAGCCTGAGAAGTTTCGGACCAGCGCCACCTTGTGGTCAAAAGATATAACAAAATTGACAAAAATGCTAATAACTTTTTTTCGAATTGCTCACTACTGCTGTTGGTCTGATGCTCCCAGCCATGTTGGCTTGCTTCTTGTGCCATTTTTGTGCTTGGCCCCGTAATTGCTGCTTGCAGCTATATTTAGGGGCCAAGCACCGAAGGTGCGGAGGCACCTATTGTTATTGTTGGCGTTCTTTTTTTTTTTTTTTTTATTCTTCTTCTTCTTCTTCTTCTTCTTCCGCTCTTGAAGTCTATGGCAACCCATAGAACCGCTTGCGGGAAAGTTGTGAAATTTGGCACACAGTTAGAGGACAGTCTGACCTTTGTCCACAGCAAATTTGGAGTCTCTATCTCAATCCCTCTAGCGCCACCAGCTGTCCAAAGTTGCACTTATGTTTATGTTAATAACTTTTGAACCATAAGGGCTAGAAACAAAATTCTTTTTTCCTCTGATTCCTTGGGTCAAGACGAATCGATCGCAATATATGACGTCATTTTCCGTCATGAAAATTTTCCGCCATTTTGAATTTTCTGAAAAACTTACTTTTTCAAACTCCTCCTAGGCCGTTACTCCGATTTTCATGAAAATTGAATCAGATCATCTTCAGACCATGCTGACAAAAAGTTATGGAATTCAAGTTGATTCCTCAAACCGTTTTCGAAAAACTAACGAACGAATTGTACGTAGTGCTTGCGAAAACAGAAGTAAGGCTGTATCTCCGCAACGCTTTATCGTATTCAGACCAAACTTGGTACATGTCATCACAAGCATGACCTGAGGCATCATGTAGAGTTTCGGTGCAGCGCCACCTACTGGTCTGGAGATATGAAAAATGGCTAATTATGCTTATAACTTCTGATTGTTTTTTCCAAAAATCATAACTTTGGTCTCCTAGGATTCGGGGCATCATGCCGAGTCGAATGATGTCCATTACTACCATTTCGGCCATTTTGGCTGTTGGCCATTTTGAATTTTGTGCTAAAATGCTTTATTTTGTAGTAAAATGCTGTATTTTACGAACGCATTAACGTATCGTTACGAAACTCAGTATGGCTCATTAGCACAATGCCCCAAAGGAGCCTGAGAAGTATCGGACCAGCGCCACCTAGTGGTCAAAAGTTATAACAAAATTTCCAAAAAGGCTAATAACTTTTGACTGTATTCACCAATTGTAATGAAACTGGTCTCAGTAGATTCCTTGGGTCATGCTGAGAACAAAGATATCAAATTTGCCATAGTCAGCTAAACTTCCTGTCCGCCATGTTGAATTTTGCCAAAAACCTGCTTTTTCGAACTCCTCTTAGGGCATTACTCCAATTTTCACAAAAATTGACACAGATCATCTTCAGACCATGCTTGCAAAATGTTATTAAAAGCTTTTCGATAGATCGGTCCGTTCTCGAAAACGGCACAAATGAATTTGACGAAAAGCTCGAAATCAGACTTGAGGTTATATCTCCACAACGCTTTATTGTATTCTTACCAAACTTTGTACATGTCATCACAAGCATGACCTGAGGCATCATGCAGAGTTTTGGTGCAGTGCCACCTACTGGTCTGGAGATATGAAAAATGGCTAATTATGCTTATAACTTCTGATGGGTTTGTCCAAAAATCATAACTTTGGTCTCTTAGGATTCAGGGCATTATGCCGAGTCAAATGATAACCAGTTTTACAATATCGTTCATTTTGGCCATCGGCCATTTTGAATTTTGTGGTAAAATGCTGTATTTTATGAACACATTTGCGTATCGTTATGAAACTTGGTATGGGTCATCAACACAATTACCTGAAGGAGCCTGAGAAGTTTCGGACAAGCGCCACCTAGTGGAGAATTTTTTTTTGAAATATGCTTATAACTTTTGAGTCTGATGCTCATGTCTGATGATCATGTCTGTGTTGGCTGGCTTGTTGTGCTGCTTTTGTGCTTGGCCCCATAAATGCTGCTTGCAGCTATATTTAGGGGCCAAGCACCGAAGGTGCGGAGGCACCTATTGTTATTGTTGGCGTTCTTTTTTTTTTTTTTTTTTTTTTTTATTATTATTATTATTCCGCTCTTGAGTCTATGGCAGCCCATAGAACCGTATGGTAAAAAGTTATGAAATTTGGCACACTGATAGAGGACAGTCTGAACTGTGCCCATAGCCAATTTGGTGTCTCTAACTCAATTCCTTTAGCGCCACCAGCTGTCCAAATTTGCACTTCTGTTTATGCTAATAACTTTTGAACCGTAAGGGCTAGAAACAAAATTATTTTTTCCTCTGATTCCTTGGGTCAAGACGAATCGATCGCACTATATGACGTCATTTTCCGTCATGAAAATTTTCCGCCATTTTGATTTTTCCGAAAAACCTACTTTTTCGAACTGCTCCTAGACCGTTACTCCGATTATCACCAAAATTGAACTAGATCGTCTTCAGACCATGTCTGGAAAAACTTCTCAAAATCTATTTGATAGATCGATCCGTTCTCGAATAGGGCACAAATGAATTCAACCAAAAGCTTGCAAAATCACACTTGAGGCTATATCTCCAAAACGATTTATCGTATTCTGACCAAACTTCGAACATGTCATCACAATGACTTGAGGCAACATGCAGTGTTTTGGCGCAGTGCCACCTACTGGTCTGGAGATACGAAAAATGGCTATTTTGGCTAATATCTTCTGAATGGTTTGTCCAAAAAACATAAATGTGGTCACGTCAGATTCGGGGAATCATGCCGAGTCGATTGATAACCAATATTACCATATCAGCCATTTTGGCCGTCGGCCATTTTGAATTTTGTGCTAAAATGCTGTATTTTATGAATGCATTAGCATATTGTCACAAAACTCGGTATTGGTCATCAGCACGATGCCCTGAATGAGCCTGAGAAGTTTCGGACTAGCGCCACCTAGTGGTCAAAAGTTATAACAAAATTCAAAAATGCTTATCTCTATGGGTGTGGTCAACTTATTTTCAAAAGAGTCATGATCTTTGACTCCTGAATCCCTGGTGAGTCCAACGATACCAAACTTGCTAGGTATTGACTTATGATTTTTCCGCCATATTGAATTTTTGAATTTTCGAACTCCTCCTAGACCGTTACTCTGATTATCACCAAAATTGAACCAGATCATCTTCAGACCATGCCGACAAAAAGTTATCAAAAGCTTTTTGATATAACAAACCGTTCTTGAAAACTTCACAAATGAATTTGACGAAAAGCTCGCAAAGTCAGACTTGAGGCTATATCTCCACATTGCTTTATCATATTCAGACTAAACTGGGTACATGTCATCACAAGCATGACTTGAGGCAACCTGCAGCATTTTGGTGCAGCGCCACCTACTGGTCTAGAAATACAAAAAATGGCTATTTTTGATTATAACTTCTGATGCTTTTGTCCATGAATCATAAATATGGTCTAGTTAGATTCAGGGCATAATGCCGAATCGAATAATATCCGATATTCACAGGTCGGACATTTTGGCCGTCGGCCATTTTGAATTTTGGGCTAAAATGCTGTATTTTATGAACGTTTTAGCACATCGTCACAAAACTCGGTATGGGTCATCAGCACAATAACCTGAAGGAGCCTGAGAAGTTTCACATCAGCGCCACCTAGTGGTAAAATCAAATATTCAAATGCTTATCACTTTGACTGTGGTTGACTTATTTTCAAAAGAGTCATGACCTTAGACTCCTGAATCCCTACTGAGTCCAACGGTACCAAAAATGCTAGGTTTCCACTTACGGTTTGTCCGTCATGTTGAATTTTGTGAAAAACCTGCTTTTTCGAACTCGTCCTAGATGCTTCATTTGATTGTCATGAAAATCGAATCAGATGACGACGATATTTAGTCATAATTTTCGTTGACGAAAGCAACACTAGCAGGTTATTTGCACTTTAAGAACATTGTTTTCATTTTTATTGAAAATAAATGCCTTTTTTGATATGTGATTTGAAAATAGAGAAGAGCGAACTCGGCAAAAGGCGGATTCGAAACAGCGGCGATCGCAGTAAAAGCTAGTATCGCAATCCAACACGTTAATATTGGGCCACTGAAAACACTGATGAGTGCGCGTCCTTTATCATACTTGATAGACAATAAAGTTATTATAACGACTTAATATCTTGAAATAACGAGATATTATATTGAAATAACGACTTTAAAAAAAAATGCTTTATTCAGTAACAAAAAACAAAACAAAAACAAAAAATAACAATATACATTACAAAAAATATATTACATTTAAAAAATAAATAAAATAAAAAATAATAATGTATATCTCTAATAACAAAATAAATACAAAAGGATAAAATTTCAAGGCCTTACAACAGTCTAGTCTTTTTTGCTTTGGTGTTCCTTAGCCTACACCCTCCAATGATTTAAGATAATGACAAAGCTTAAATTTAAACTGTATTAAACTAGGTGTATTTTTTTGCCCATCGACATTTATGAATATGATATTTGTTTGTTTGTTTGTTTGTTTGTTTTATTTATAAAGCACGATTAAAACAACACCAGGTTGACCAATGTGCTGTACAATAATAATTAGAAAGGGGAGACCAACAGCAGAAGGAGAAATAAATAAACAAGATAAAACATTTATGAATATGATATTTCCCTAAAATAATAAACAAATTAAGAATAAAATTTTCTTTTCTAAAGGCTTGTCATAAAAAAAATATATATTTTTGTTCTCCAGATTAATGTCAGTTACAAAGATTTCCTTAAAAAAGACCTCAAAATCACACCAGAACAATTTAGTGCAAATACACTAAAAAAGAAGATGATAAATAAAAAAAAGATGATAAATAGTCTCATCATACAAATTACAAAACAGATATTTCAAATCAATATCTTTCTTAAATCTTTTTTATAACCTGATTAACTGGGTAAATACAATGAATAATTTTAAATGAAACCTCATGGATCTTATTGGTGACACAGTATCTCCTAGAAACAAAAAACCCTTCTCCCACTGAATGTCCCGGAATCGTGAATTCCAAAAGCTTTTAGCTGGGGGTATCGTAATTGAATGACAAATCTAAGGAAATTATTGTTGCATTTTTTATCAACAATACTTATACCATCTAAATTAAAATCAATAGTTGCATCCAAATCAACAACATTAGCACCTTGCAACAACTGAAGGAGACCAAAAGGTATAGCATCAAAAACAACTGCATAATCCTTTGCAGATATAGGACGTTTGAATTTATCTAGACATTCTCCATATGAAAGTAAGTGACCATCATGGCGAAACAACTGTGTCACCAATAAAATGTTGTTTCTAAACCAATATAAAAAAAAGTGTTTTATTCTTATATTTAATATCCTTATTATTCCATATCAAACATCTGTGGGGAGAGAAATTGTGTTTATATGCCAGGGCTGGACAAACCCAGTCCACGTGGCCCACAAGTTCCCCTATGAATGTTTTTGCTGGGGTTAGGGCCTTAAATTGTTTAAATAAATGAATAAATAAAATGAGGACAGCGACAAATAATGATTTTATTAATATTATTGACAAATATTTAAAATTGTTAACAAATTTAATATTGCATTTTTGTCACATAGAATTTCACTTTGGCACCAAAGCACTTATTTTTTTTATGCCGTTAAGTAAATTTAATGCTATTAAATACTGTCATCATTTGCTCACTCTCATGTCGTTCCAAACCTGTATGACTTTCTCTCTTCTGTAAAACACAAAAGAAGATATTCTGAAGAATGTTGTCAACCAAACCATTTTGGTTAAGCTACCCTTGACACCAATAATTTTCTTTTTTATGTTACACAGAAATAAAGTAATTCATGTTTGTAATGACATTAGGGTGAGTAAATTATTACATTTTGTGTTGAACTACCCCTTTAAAACAATAACATTTTTAAAGAGTTAACACCTAATTTATCTAAGACACTGATATCCATCTTTCATGACGCTGTCATTGAAATAACATTTTATTTCAATTAAAATTCATAAGAACTATTAAAAATGTCATAAAACATATTTAAAGAAATAAAAAATAAACCTTTTTCCTTATTTCTTGGGATCCATTCCAGGCTTTAAAGCCGTTTTGTAAAATTAACCTTTATTTGCCCTGATAAAATTTACTATGGTTTAACTGTAAGATCAATGTAGACAGAGCACGGGTAAAACCATGCTTCTTATTACCGTGGGTATATGGTTTCTAAATTAAATAATAAACTATAGATTGTGTAATAAAATATTGTAAACATAGAAAATACGAAAACAGCCTATATGAGAGAAAGTATATTCCGCAATATTTAATATAAGTAGGCCTAATATTAGCAGCATTTTTAATAAATATCTGCCAAAACACCATATTTCTTCACTGTTGGTAGCAGAGAGAGATATAGGGAGGCTACTGTGTCAAAATGATTGATGGCACCTGTCATAATAAATCATTTTTATCGTGTCCGGTATGAATATTCCTATGGGGTTGGATTTGCAGAATGATTAATATTGAACTGTCAGGTTGTATTTATATAGTTGTTATTTGAACTCTCTCTAACCCGACTGATCTGTTGACCACATGTGTGAAAAATGAATAAATTATAATCAGGATGATCATAATATGACAAACAATAACCATCATTATTAGTGCAGAGCTAGACAGCCACTCTCTGTCTCACACCCACACACGCACACACCCACACACGCACACACACACACACACACACACCCACACACCCACACACACACACACACAAACAGGCGCACCTATCTTAGTGGGGTCTCTCCATAGGCGTAATGGTTTTTATACTGTACAAACCGTACTTCCTATCGCCCTACCCTACCCCTATCCCTAAACCTAACCATCACAGGAAACATTCTGCATTTTTACATTTTCAAAAAAACATCTTTTAGTAAGTTTATTAATCAATTTCCCTCGTGGGGACCGCTGGCTGGACCCCACAACGTAGGTGATCTCAGGTTTTTATTACATTGTGGGGCCATTTGGTCCCCACGATGTAATATATGTCAGAACACACACACACACACACACACACACACACACACACACACACACACACACACACACACACACACACACACACACACACAGCCAGCCATCCCACCCCCATGCACAAGCAGTCTCAGATTTCACACCTCTGGTTGTAAGAGGAGAAACAGAGAGAGAGAGAGAGTAAAATCAATGATCTATAAATTGGTTTAAAATAAACTACTAGATCACAAATGAAATAAAACAATGTAAAAGTTTTTACCTGAGTGTATAAAACCTTCTTACATTTTTCTCATGGAGAAAAGAGACTTGCATGACCGCATGAGTTCTATTGAGTCAAGGAAATGTTTAAAATAATAATAATAATAATAATAATAATAAAATGCTTAAAGTTTAAAGCTCTTGAAGTGCAGCTCTTCTCACAACTTGGTGAAACTGGTTCAGAGAAGAGGAATTTTTTTCCAACACGTGTGTATTTTAATAGATAAAAATATTTCGACCATAAACTTATCTTATTTCTGTATTGGGTTCCAATCAGTGTTTGAATGTGTATGACACAGGTGATTATGCATGAATGTAACTCAAAGTATGAGATTATTCAACAGACTGATCTTTTTTTTTTTTTATCCTACATTTTCAATGATACAAACAGTGTACATAAATGAGAACGGGTATTATATAATCTAATAAAATAGTTTAATCATCCGTCAATGCATTTGATGAGATATCACACACACACACACACATAAAGAAAATCTCAAAGAGATAGAGAACATTCGTGGTTATTTACCTTAGAATATCAGATTTCCGCGACATTCCGTTTCTGAACAGTTTTAAAAAAATAAATTATCCTCGAAAAAACAAAATTGTCACTGCTTTTCTCCGGTCGTAAATAACTGTTGTTTATCAGTAGGTAAAAACACATATTTTCACGCGCAAAAGATAAAATTGCTCCCTTGGGGAAAAATGTCATAAATGAAGCCGTGTCTTTCTGTCAACCTATATGTTCACGCATTTGATCTCCAAAACAGATGCTGCGCTCTGTCACGCGCGAGCGGAACTCGGACGACATCTAGCGGTCACAGAGAAAACAAATATCAATTACAACTCTCAATGTTAAACAATGTTGAACAAACTCTCAATGTTAAACATTACGAATTATTTCACATTTAAACATTTTTTCTTTCACAATTGATATTTTTCATATCACGTATATTTCTTATCTTTAAATACCACTAAAACTGTGGTATAAAACTATCTATAACGCATGTGATTATGTATAAATGTAACTCAAAGTATGATTATTCAACGATCTGATCTTTAATCTACATATAGCGCTACATTTTTAATGATACAAACATAGAATACATAAATGAGAACGGATATTATATAATCATCCGTCAATTCCTTTGTTCAGATAACACACACACACATTAAGAAAATCTCAGAAAGGCAGAGAGAAAAAAACATTCATTGTTATTTACCTTAGAATATCAGATTTCCGCGACATTCCGTTTCTGAACAGTTTAAAAAAAAATAAATTATCCTCGATAAAACAAAATTTGTCACTCCTTTTCTCCGGTCGTAAAATATCAAGTCAAGTTTTGTCAATATAGTGTTTTCAGTAGGAAAAAACACATGTTTTTCACGCGCAAAAGATAAAATTGCTCCCTTGGGAAAAAATGTCATAAATGAAGCCGTGTCTTTTTAACAAGCGCATGTACTCATACAAAAACACACCCAAAACAGATGGTGTGCTCTGTCACGCACGTGGAACTCAGAGGACATCTAGCGGTCACTGTTTAAAATTGTATCATGTGAAAATGAATAAACAAAAAAAAAAAAAAAGATTAAAACGGTTAACAAATGTGAAAAACAAATATATTAATAAAACAACTCATTTTAAACATTGCGAGTGCGAAGGTATTTTTACACTTAAACATACCTAGTTAATCTTATGGTCTTATAGTTAATCAATCCTTTCACAAAATGACTGAATCAAATGATATTTCTTCTCTTTAAACGGATGAAAATTAAGAAATAATATATGAATAAGAAAATATTAAAAAAAAAAAAAGAGTATATATTCATCTATTTTAAATCGTATACTCAATTGAATAATATTCATAATGAATAATATTCATAATGAATAATCTAAAAATAATGTGAAATAAATCATCATACTTTATATTTTAACCCCTCCTCGGTTCAAAGTATATTTTTTATCACAAGGAATGTTTTTACTTTAAAATGTTTGATTATTAGAAATATTATTCTAATAAATGTAAGTAGAAATTTGAGAATCATCAGAGGGCGGGGTGAAAAACTTCTAGCAGATAAAAACGCCACGAGAGGGTCCTCTTCATCACACTTTTTTTTTCGACTTCTCGAAAACTTTGTCTCATCTCAAGCTGATTTTTCCAGCCTTTTTTTCTTTTTTACAATGACTCAAAAACAAGGTGAGTTTAACTCTATCTTTTAAAAAATACTTGTATAAGTTTTGCTATCCATTTTGAATGTCTTGTTGTTATATCATCATAATAATTATGTTGTAGACAGTGTTTTATAGATTTTTTTAATTATAATAATGTTATATTAACTAATTAAGCATATTATTATTATTTTTAGAAATTATTATTTTTCACATAACAAGCTTTACGTTTTAGTCACAAATGCATTGGAATTGATTGCATTCCAGGAACTGGATCGAATCAGTAAGTTTTCTCATTCAATGTTTTTTTCAAAATTAATGTCTATTTTTTCATATTAAATATTGATGAATTTTGTATGTCCGTATTTTCATATAATAGCGGCTGATCAACTCAGAATCCGGAATTCTGATGATAATCCTTCTCAAGGTAAGTTAATTTAAAAAAAAATGCTTGACCAATGTGGGGCGCGAGTTTTTCACAGATTAAATGTTCTACATGTGTTAATGTGACAGGGGAAAAAAAACATGGAATAACCTAACCTAAAAAACTTGTTTTTCTTTGTTTTAGAAATCCAACAGTTTATAACCCAGCCCGGATTCGTGGATTTAACGCAGTCTTCCGAATTGATGGAAGAAGAAGAATCGTCAACTGAACAGGATGCAACGCCAAGTTCCACCACCAGGGATCGCTATGATGATTCTGAACTTCCGTCAGGACAACATGTGAATCCGGTCGGTGAGCAAAATAAAAGCCCGGCGGTCGGAGGTATGTCTTATTTTTTATTCAGTATCTGGATATAGTTTTGATAGTTTTAGTTAAATGATTTGTCTTAATTTTATCTTAACTTTAAAAAGTTTATAAATATAAATGTTATTTCATAATGTGATATTTTTCCTTATTTTAACAAATTATTTTAGTTTCTAATTTTAAATGATCTTGATTTATTTTTTATCATATTTTAATTTTTAAAAATGTTATTTCTTATTACCATATTTTACCTTAGTTATTTTAGATTATAATTAAAATGTTTTTTTATTTTTAAATGATCTCAATTTCACTTCAGTATGCTTATATTATTCTTTATATATATTTTTTACAGACACCGACTTAAACGATGTAACCCGTTGGTCATCTACACAGATGGACGCATGGGACCAATCCTCCTGGAGCAGTGATTGTGAAGTGGCCCCCAAAGGTCGTCAGACACCGTTTGCATTTCGGGAAGAAACAGTAGATGGTTCTCTGAATGGTCGAGGTGACGTTGGAAATTTATTTGTTGAAATCATAAATTGCCTTAGTAGTCAGCGTGAAGAAATTCTCACCAAAATGCATCAGTACCATAATGAGATTTGCAACAGACATTTATGACAATTACTTCAATATGATTTTCGATCGTCTGAATAGACAAGATGACATAATCCGTGAGCTGATTGACAATTGTGCACGCTCATCCCGTGAAATGAATGAAAATTTTGCAATCTTTCACGAAGTGTTACATGAACACTTAAGAGAGCGTCGTTTGATGGTGGATCTCCTCAGTGCTATACATCAATTATTTCGTAGATAGATGACATCCTGTTTAGCTTTGTCACATCTCTTACATTGCATGTTTTCATTATATTTTTAACAAATGTATTCATGATTTTCACACTATGATTTAAAAATTGTGTGATCTTTTTTGTCACTGATTTTCAGAAACATTTATTCAATGACTTGTATCTTTTTACACTGTAGTATTGTATCTTTTCAAAAATTGGATTCAACATATTTCAATCTTGTATTGTTTTCACTATGTTTTACTATATCATTATCTTTTTAAGTGTACTGTACATTTTGAACAAAGTTAATATGTGACTTGTTTCTCTATCTGTACTACACACATCCTGATTTAATGAATATCAGTGTATTTGACATATTACAATCTTGCGTCTTTTCACACTGTGATTTTAAAAAACATGTATCCACAAATATCTTGTATCTTTTTTACACCATATTAAAAAAAACTTGTATCCATGAGACATCTTTTTTCAATCTGTTTTTAAAAAATGTTATCTTTTTCAAATATTGTATTCAACATAGTTTAATCTTGTGTCTTTTCACACTCTGTTTTAAAAACATTTATCCAAAATAACATATCTTTTTACACCATATTAAAAACTTGTATCCATGAGTAATCTTTTCAATCTGTTTTTAAATTTAAATCTTGTATTGTTTTCACACTGTTTTACTATATCATTATCTTTTTTTAATTGTGCTGTATGTAAGTTATTATGTGATTTGTTTTTAGACTCTGTACTACACATTCTGTTTTAACGATTATCACTCTGTATGTTACTATGTCAATTGCTTCTGTACGACACTATATCATTATCTTTTTTTAATTGTGCTGTATGTTTTGAACAAAGTTATTATGTGATTTGTTTTTAGACTCTGTACTACACATTCTGATTTAACGATTATCACACCGTATGTTACTATGTGAATTGCTTCTGTACAACACTATATCATTATCTTTTTTAATTGTGCTGCATGTTTTGAACAAAGTTATTATTTGATTTGTTCTATACTCTGTACATTCTGTTTTAATGATTATCACTCTGTATGTTACTAGGTGAATTGCTTCTGTACGACACTATATCATTTTAAGTGTACGGTTGAACAAAAGTTATTATTTGATTTGTTTTTAGACTCTGTACTACACATTCTGTTTTAACGATTCATGTTATTTTCACTGTTTTACATTGTATGCTAATGATTTAGTCACTGTTTTAATTTGATTTGTTTTTGATTTTTTTCAGGTCACACCTATTCCATTTGTTTGTTTACGCTGTATTATATATTAATTTGTTTTTGTTCACATCTGTGAAGGTTAGGGGGGAAAAAATGGATGTAGAAGAAAAATGTTCAGACGGTGGGTATGGGTGTCAAACTCTCACATACCTGTTACTAAGCACGAACGAAAATAATGAAGCGAGGGTACAAAATATGTCTCTTTCCGATAGATTACAACATCTCAAAGATACGTATCCAAATTCCTTAGATTTGTCAAATATGTTTACATCGCATCAAATTTCTCATTTGGATCAGTTGGAAATAACAGTAGATCAAAGTCTAAATCTTAATTTGTGCGATCGTTTACAGGAAATGTTAATAAACACTCACAACGCACAGGTAATACAATACGGTAGTGGTTTTCGTAATACATCCAATCAGACTTCCTCTTCAGAAAATGATGATTCCGCACAACCATCGACTAGTCGCGCAACGCACGATACAAATAATGCCGACCAATCCAACAATGCAGGATCAGCTTCTGGTACTTTGCTACCGAGCCGTGCCGAAATCGCAACATTGTTAGATCGGGGAGGAACTGTAAATGGTTATCATGTTTTACCTAGACCCAGATTCAATAGCGTGGAATTGCAA
Source organism: Chanodichthys erythropterus (assembly GCF_024489055.1). Taxonomy (NCBI): domain Eukaryota; kingdom Metazoa; phylum Chordata; class Actinopteri; order Cypriniformes; family Xenocyprididae; genus Chanodichthys; species Chanodichthys erythropterus. Next base: position 41,857,966 of record NC_090235.1, on the reverse strand, counting down.
AGATCCATGAATCTGAGGGAGATTAACTCTAACGATTTGGCCGCGTATTACATTTTCTTTCACAACACCATGGCTGAAGTAGTATCCTTAGCCCGACACATTGGTGGCGATGGTAGTGTTATCAACTTGACCTTGAAAGGCCCAAATTTAAAATCGGATGTTACAGCTGTTTTAACACCCAGTAGTAATTATGATGTTAACATTTTCATCGATCAAATCAGTAGGATTTTACAAAGTGATGATCAGCTTATGTCGGACGACCAGATTGAAATTCAAGCTAACATAGCCATGAATAGACAAGGCGGTGGCACTCGTCGTAAACTTGTAGATTTATCTCTCAACGAGGTGATTAAAAGAAAAAAGAAGTTTATTTTGTCCGATGAATGTTTCAAACAAATTATGTTTCTCTATATGTCTTGCACGTTTTTTGGATCCTCAGTTACCAGAGAGCGAATTGGAATTGTGTGCACTAAGCACCCACAACAACGCTGGTTTCTCAATCAATGACCCGATTGCTCTTCATCACATAGGTACGTTTGAAAAACTGTTAGAAGTCAAAATTGTTGTTTTTTACAGGACGAGCAGTGGTGGGTTAGAAGTATTCAAAAACCATGATGAACCTCACCCTAGAACCGTCTTCCTATATTTACATGACGAACACTTTTACATGATTCTTAATCTGACTGCTTTTATCGGTAGTGAGTTTGTGTGCGGATATTGCTACAAAGGGTACAATCACCCTAGAAATCATCATTGCAAGTATGTCTGCAATGTGTGTTTCGATGCAAATTGTCACAAATACCCAAAAAGAACAGTGCACTGCACCGATTGTCTGAGGTATTGTAAATCTACCTACTGTTACGACATGCACAAGGAAGCTCCGCCGGGTAAAGAAAAGCCCCCCTGTGACAAAATAAAATATTGCAACTTGTGCAATAGGCGATATGAGGTTACAGGCACCACTGCAAAACATAAATGTCCTGACATTCGATGTGCGCATTGTAGAGAAGATCTGTCGGGTCAAGGGGAACATCGTTGTTTTATTCAACCTGTATCGGACAAGGAACCTAGCACATTATATATTTTCTATGATTTCGAAACTCGTTACGACAGTGCAAAGCACACTGCGAATTTCATTTGCACGATCACTTTTCAAGGGACAAGATTTGTGGCCGAAGGTTCCGACTGTATTGCTCGACTAATCAGTCGTTTTAGACAACCCTGATACAAAGGGTACACCTTCATAGCTCATTGCGCATCCAGATTTGACTCATTTCTGATTTTGGAGTATTTTTGCAAAGCAGGGCTCGTTGTAGATATCATAATGCAAGGATGTAAATTGATCTACATGTACGACGATGCTTTTGACCAGCGATACATCGATAGCTACAGTTTCATACCGATGGCCCTTGCTAAGATGCCTGCGGCGCTCAATTTAACCACGGCTGAAAAAGGTTATTTCCCCCACCTTTTCAATAGGGTTGAAAATGAGAATTATGTCGGAAATTATCCAGACAAAACATACTACGGGTATGAAAACCTCTCCGATAAAGATCAGGTTAAGTTCGATGCATGGTACAGCACGGTCTCTGATAAACTTTTCAACTTCAAGAAGGAGTTGTACAAGTACGGTGTCAACGATGTGGTCTTGTTACGCGAAGCGAGTATGAAATACAGAGAGTCGTTTATAGAGCGCACCAAAATCGATCCGTTTACGTATGTCACATTACCGAGCTGTTGTATGGGGATTTTTAAATCGCAGTATCTCGAAAAGATACATTGGCTCTGACGCATAATAATGCGTACATCCAAAAGAGTAAGACCTACTCAAGTGCATCAATTCAATGGCTCGAGTATGTCAGAAAGACTCGAAACGTGGACATTCATCATGCCCTGAACCATGGTGAGGTGTTGATTGGTAACTACTATTTAGATGGTTACTATGAGGAATCTGAATCAAAGTACGGTCTAGAATTTAACGGTTGCATCCATCATGGTCACGAATGCCGCTTTGAACCCCACGATACACATCCCTTGTCACACGTCCCCTACGGCGATCTCAGAATTCAATTTGATGACAAAATTGAAATCCTGCAGAACGCATACGGTTTGAAAATGGAAGTTGTTTGGGAGTGCGAATGGGAAAAAATGAAAAAAACTGACCCCTCTGTGATAGAATTTATGAGTACTTATTCAGCGCCAGAGAGGTTGAAACCTAGAGAAGCACTCTTTGGCGGTCGAACCAATGCTTATAAACTCTACCACAAAACGGCGGGTGATGAAAAAATAAGCTACGTGGATTTTACGAGCTTATATCCTTTTTGTCAGTCGAGGAAGAGCTATCCGATCGGTCACCCCGAAATTATTTTCCATGACTTTGAACCGATCGAAAATTATTATGGTCTTATTAAAGCTACCGTGTTTCCTCCTCGCAAATTACTACACCCGGTTCTCCCTTTCAGATGCTCTGGAAAACTCATGTTTCCCCTATGTGGAACATGTGCTCGGTCTGAAAACCAAACAACAAGCTGTAACCACACTGATGAAGAGAGGTCACTCACAGGTTGTTGGGTCAGTATTGAGCTTTTAAAAGCCATCGAGAAGGGTTACGTGGTAGATAGGATCTATGAAGTTTGGCATTTTCCGCAACAATCGGATACATTGTTCTGCGATTATGTAAAGACTTTTTTACAATTGAAACAGCAGGCCTCCGGTTACCCGTCAAACGTTGTCACAGATGGTGACCCCAGACTTATCTGGTGAGAGACCCTGAAGAATTTACCGGAGTTGTTTTTGGTAAAACCGAGGAACTTAAAAGAAGAAAAAAGGAAATTTCATTTGACACCAATAAAAAAATTGGTATATCTGCCAAGAAGCGAGTCTTCAATCAGACTGGAGGATTTCTTTTACCACTCCTAAGCATGCAGTACCCTTTATTTCCAGCTTAATAGCTTCTAGACGGGGTTGAGGATGGAGTATGTGGAGAAAATGTATTTAGTACCCCAACACCAGCTGGAAAAGCTGAAAAATGAAAACGTTCGCGAGAATATTCAACAGGTCGTAGAGAACGATCTGGATGCATCCATAAGAAATATCTTACTCAGGTCTGATTTGAGTCAGTACGAAAAAGCCAAACTCTACTCAAACATCCTGAACAGGTTTTTGACAATCGTTAAACAAGGTGATCGGGAGAGTAACGTTTTAACGCTATCGCTACCGTATTCTGAACAAGATCATAAAGACGAACAACCAACAAGAATGCCTGAAGACAACGGCGGTGTGGATGACGTTGTGAGTGAAGTTCTGAAGAATTTACCATCAAGAAGTGTGAAAAACAGTAGATACATATTAGACAAAATGTCTAAAGCTAAAGGACTGAGTGCATGGAACAAGTCGGGGGAGTTTGTGTTCAGGGGGAAAGCTATACCTGGTTCACACATGCTCGACTTGTTAAAGAATTTCACAAAGGTTCGGGATGACAGAAGACCACTAGGATGGTCAGAGTTTCTACACTCATTTGCCGAGTTAAACATTCCTTTTTCTACTGTGTCGAATCATAATGTTAGACGGGCAATTAATTCTTTAAAAAGACCTGATACTGCTACACCGGAATACGAAAGTCCTTCTAAAAAAGTAAAAAGACCTGATACTGCTACACAGGAATATGAAAGACCTTCTAAAAAAGTAAAACGTTCTGATATTGTTACAGCAGAGCGTAAATCGCTTTCTAAAAAACCAAAAAGAAAAAAAGTACTTCGGTCGGCTGGTTCAGAAGGTTTTGTGTTTAAATCACCGACTACGGGTCAAAGTCAATGGTTAGAATTTTAACATGATTGTGAATATTTCGTCTCATGATGTGTATATGTATTGATCAAAATTGAAATAAACACAATAATAAAGATATCAGTTTCAAGAGTCTTTATTTATAATAATAAAAAATACAATGTAAATTGATTACTCAATTATGGTTCGTATAAGTATTACACGTTTGCACACACTGAATACATGAAAATTTTTCAATACAAACATATTTTTTAATCTTTTCACAAAGCACGATACCATTTTATCATTTTTAATGTAATCATTGCTATACAGTTTCATCACATCGTTATAGTCATGACCCCTGGCCAAATGATACAGAAAAAACACACAGCGCTGCCCGCAAGTGTCCGATTCAAAATCCTGGACGCGTCTGTCAGAATATATAGTCTCATCAGCATTGGTTAGCAAAAAGTTTTTGATGCTGGGTGGAAAGCGGTCGCTGTCAGGGGGATTGCCAAAACTGTCGAAAAAATACACGGTACCATCACTTTGTAAATAAACAGCCAACCAATGATCCCCCGATAACTCGGCTGGATGGGTATTTATTATCAGCATGGATGGTAAGTTTCTTAATGGTCTTTCAGGCAGTTGATCGCTCGGGAGAACCCCGAGAAAATGAACATTGCACGAAATTTTGTCCATGATGGACGTGAGCTGTACGGTTTTCATTTCAATAGTAATCGACCAGAACCTGTCTGCGGTTAGAAATTTCAATCAGACTGTCAAAAACAGCATAAACAATTAAGTTAATAGTACGCGGTAACGGTTGTCTGAAGCGGGCCTCGAGTCTGATGTTACCGGACTTGATGAGTGATATGTGCTGACCACAGTCTTCGTCAGGTGTAAGATTAAAGGCATAAAGGGTGTAACCGTTCAGAAAATCATTTCTGTCGATAGCGAGCGGTTGATTTTTAAGATGTCTTCCAGACGCCATCGCCAACTGATAAAATTCTCGTACCGCCGACCCTGATTCAAAATTTGGTTGTAGTGGTTTGGCGGGGAATTGCTGACCGTCGACGTAGACTGCAAGGAACTCCAAATTGTAATGTTTGAATGCAAATGGGTTTTTCTCGTAGGTGCCTGTGAAGGCGTCATTATCGACTATACCCAGGATTTTGGTAGTGTTCCTAAAAACAAATTTTCTTGATTTGAAACACGAGACCCAGCCGGTATGGAGAAATTTTTCAAGCAAACTCGATCTATCGGATACTTGGCTGTGCTCGAGAGTAATGCCTGGGCATGTCCCAGTCTCACAGGCGGTGATACAGTGACTTTCTTGACGAATAGGCTCGCTGACTGAATATTTAATTTGTACGCCACATCACCGTCTCTCATCAGGCAGAATTCGTCTTTGGTTCTGATCATACGTATTTTAATGTCCACACCATTCAACATTAACTTTTCCTGAAATAATATATCGCTGTGTATAGGCGCCAACAGTTCCACCACTCGACTGTTAGCTGTGTAAGAAGCCCTCTTTGTCAACCCCTGGTTATCACCGCCAGGGTCGGTCTCATCCATATGACCGGCTGTGTCTTTGTAAAACAGCCCTGCGGAGAAAAGCGATTCCAGCGCATCTTTACTGTAGTTGATGAGACTCTCGATGATACATCGATAAGCATATGTGCTTGAACTCTGAGATATCAATCGATCACCAAAACTCACATCGACTTGTGAAAATATAGTAGCCCCAGGGTAATTTATCAGTCCGACCTTTGCATCATTTGCTAAATCTGCACCATTAGGTCTTGTGATTTTAAGACGTAGGTACAACAATGTGTTATTTAGATCGATGTAATCTTCTCCGGTTCCAGCTATAAAAAACTCCAAAGGTGAAGAATCAGATATAGCCGATAAAGGGGGTACTTTTAAATACCCGTTTTTCTCAATAACTGTTTGCGTCAGAGGAACCGTAAATAAATCCAACTCGGACTTGATACATTCTGCTGACATGCGGTGAAGTAAGGCCATGTTAGAATATGGTTCTCTTAATTGATACGTTTTGCTTTACACTCTTCTTACGCTTTCTGTGCACGACTGAGTGCTTCTTAGGTCTACGCTTTGTTTTCTTTATTGAATGACCACGCCTCCTTATACCCGGCGGTTTAGACATTCTATTACGGGTCATGACCATTAGACCCGAGCCGTCTTGAGGTTTGGTGTTATCGTTATATGATCTTGACAACGCGTTTGAGACGACATCGGTTACTATATTTTTAGCGGCCGATTTTAGGTGAGGTTTAGCAATACTGAACCCCCTTTTCAACAAAGGTATGGCCATCCTAAACAATCCTCTGAAAAGTCCACCGAGCCCCGCCCCATACATAACACCCCCTCCTGCATATCCAGGTAGCCCTGCTCCGGCCTGATTTTGGTAATAGTTAACATATTCCGTAGCATCCATCCCGCGTGGGTTATAATACGACATTTTGTTAAAAAATAGATTGTTTCACCAGTTTAAAGTGAAGTTTTATGATGACTTTCCCGTAAGAAAATGGTATTTCACGGTTTTGGTCGTCCTTCAGTTCTATGGTAATGTCTGTGATGAACTCCTTGTTGATCAATGCGTAATGGGGTTTGTCGTATCTAACACTGACAATATCGTTGTTTTCACCCGTTATATGTATGCATCTCAAAAGGGGGACATACGAATCACCGACCGATTGATATTGGATAATGTCGGTGTATACGTACATCGTATAGAAACCCGCTCTGATATCGGTTGAATGAGGAGCGTATGTAATTGTACTCCTTGTAAAATCAGCATCTTTATGGTAGGCCGAACGTCCAAAAGGATCATCCGGTTTCACACCTAAAATAGTGGCCAGTTTCCCAAAGAAGGATAAAGCGATGTTAGGTTTCGCAAGCAGATACACTTTGTTTTTTAAAGCGTCATGAGTCAATACACCCGATGATCCGAGAGCATTATTTATTGTACGGGTCACCTCACGAAGGTTATTGTAGTACCCGTCATCTATTTGTATATTCCTTGATACAGTAAACTCTGATATCTCTTTAAATACCTTTTCACCGGATTTGTTTGTGTGTGGTAAGGGGGCCGCGTGTAGGATAAAAAGTCGATCATTGTCGTTAAAGGTGTACCAACTTCTAGGATATTGAATTTCAACGAGAGTGACTTCCCATTTACCTTTCAAGTTGATAGGGCTCGCTAACCTTGTTTTGTAACTAGATATACGGTTTTCAGGATAAACTGACAAAGAAGCATTGTAGACATTGAAAGCACAGCATAAAGTCAAGATGGTGGCAGCAGGTAGCAGCTTGGCAGGTGCTGGTGCTGAATCTCTTCTTTTTCTAAAGACATCTGAAAAACCGCCCGATCTAAAATCTGTTCCTAAAACCTGGATATCATGGCCATTAAAGCCAATCAAAGCCAAGGCGTTAAATGTGCTTATTGCATCGCTCTACTTGATGACGATCATTACTACGCAGATGTATGGGAGTTGGACTGCTGTCAGTGAACGATCAAATTCACAAACAAGTGGTACACCTAGGCCTGCTACACCCCTCGACTCATGGAGCCAGTATGTCATCTACTCCAAAATACTTGATGCTGGGCGTGCGAATGCTCCAAATAAGCAACTCAAGTCGAGAGCATGGAGTATGATTCCAACGACAATCTACCGGGGTTGTACAACTTTTCTCTGCATTATTCTACTTTTATGTGGGGATATTCAAGTGAATCCAGGGCCGATGGATCTACAACAACCACTGCAGGTGGCGGAGACCACTCTGATTCACACCCCGCATGCTTCCAATACAGCGCAGATGATATCAGGTAACATTGCTAACAGTGCGCATCCACACGCATCTACGTTTATCAACACATTGCAACAAGGTAACCGTCTGTCACTACTTGCGTTTAAGCCAACAAATGGAAGTGGTAAATTAAACGCTGTGCAGACTATAGTTGTCTCAAAACAAAGCCAGATGAAACTATTTCAAACAGTAAACCATGCGTCGGTCCTATGGAACCCATTGACAAAGCCGAAAGGAATATTCAGAGGACATATCAACATACGTAGCGTAATGTCTAAAACGGAACAGTTGGAACATCTACTGCTGGGATCAAATCTACATTACCTGTGTCTTTCTGAGACTTGGATTACAGCTACAACTCCTGTATCGGCATTTATGATTCCGGGATATAAAGTATATAGACGGGACAGAGGAAAGGGGAAAGGGGGCGGGGTCTTGATTTACGTAAAGGACAGTATTGACAGTCACCAAATAGACATTCCAGATCAAACTATAGAGTGTGTTGGTGTTAGAATCAAACTATCGCCTCAAATGTCATTTATTGTACTTTGTGTATATAGACCACCAAATGCAACAAGTGATTTTTATACTGGTTTAACAAAAATTTTAAAAACATATGAACGAAAGGAAATATTGCTCTTGGGTGACCTCAACATAAATTGGCTTGATAAAGGCAAGAGGAAAAACCTAAAAGACAATGCGAATTCAATACAAATGACACAATTGATTAAAAAGCCTACTAGAATAACAAAAACGTCTCAGACTCTGATAGATTTAATATTCACTAATAAACCAGATAGGATAGTTAAAACATACAACCTAATAACTGGACTATCCGATCATAATTTTGTTCTAATAGCCAGGAAATTAAATAAATCAAGATACATAAATAAAGAACAATCAAATAAACAATGCAACATTCCTCATATTCCTAAAAGAAATAAAGAACACCTTAAAAATGATTTAAATGAAATTGACTGGGCCTCCAAAATTGATGAAGAAAGCTGTGTACATACATGCAACAATATTATAACTGCTGCAAAGAATCAAATTGATAAATATACACAGCTCAAACATAGAAAATCTAATAAAAAGAATCTCCCGTGGTTTAATAAATCCCTTTGGGATACAATGAAACAGAGAGATAAAGCTCTCAAGGTTTCTCTTAAAACTAAATTAACCACTGATTATTAAATTTATAAATCTTTGAGAAATAAAGTTACCATGCTGCTTCGAAAAGCAAAAGCAATTTTTTTCCTAAACTCAATCAAAGAGGCAAACGGTAATTGTAAAAATCTGTGGAGAAGCATGGACAAACTATTGGGAAGGAAAAAAATAAATCAGGAGCATTTACAGCTCAAAATCAATGGAATTGTTCAAAATGAGGGCTCTATCTTGGCTAAACATTACAATGACTATTTTTTGGATTCTGTATTAGACCTGGCGGAGACTTTTCCTGAAGTGAACTGCTGCAGAGATGATCATGGGGATGGTAATGCGTCTTACTGTAGGTTGCAGAATATAGATGAAGATAAAATTTTTAAAATATCAAATTTAAAAAATAGTGAAGCAAAGGATATATTTGGATTTGATACATCATTTTTAAAAGAACACAAAACCATTCTAACTCCTCCTCTAACAATAGCTGTAAATCAATCTATAAATGAAAACAATTTTCCTTTGGCTTTAAAAAAAGCAGTAGTCAAGCCGATTTTCAAGTCAGGAGACAAGCTCTGTGTCTCAAACTATCGACCTACTAGCATTCTACCAGCCATCTCCAAGATCTTTGAGAAGGTGGTGGCAGAACAGCTGGTGGAGCATCTCAACCACACTGATGCATTACATCCTTGCCAGTTTGGGTTTAGGAAAAGATACTCCACTGAGTCTGCGTGCTGCTACCTACTAGAAGACATCAAATCCAGTCTTGATGGTGGAGGTGTGGTAGGGGCGGTCTTTCTGGACTTGAAAAAGGCTTTTGATACAGTTAATCATCAGCTTCTTGTTAGCAAACTATCTGATTTTTCTCTTAACACAAATACAATAAAATGGATTCAATCTTACCTTAATGATAGACAACAATGTGTTACGGTTGATAATAAAAAAAAATCACCATTAAGACCTTGTAGCATGGGAGTACCACAGGGTTCCATTCTGGGCCCCCTGCTTTTTAGCCTTTACATAAATGACCTACCTACTGTGTGTAAAAGTAAAATTATTATGTATGCTGATGATACTGTGCTATATGCACATGGTAAAACTGCTGAAGAAGTCGCTCACAAATTGACCAAAGAGATGAAGAAAGTTTCTTTGTGGCTGAAAAATTCATGCCTTACTCTAAATTTAGATAAGACTGTCTCTATGTTTTTCACAAATCGTTTTAAAATACAATCTTACCCTAATATATTAATAGATGGACAAATCATCTCAAATCAAGAACAGGTAAAATATTTAGGTGTCATATTGGAACCAAATTTAGGCTTTAAAAAGCATATAAAAAAGTTATAATAAAATATAATATAATATAATAAAAAATATAATAAAATTTAATATGGCACAGTTCAGATACATTCGAAATTCCCTTACAATCGAGGCCTCAGGGGCCTATCTAAATGCAATGATTGTTCCTCATTTTCGATATTGTATGACAAGTTGGTCACAGGCTACTAAAACTGCCGTCAAGCCACTTGAGTCCTTATATAAAAGCTCTCTAAAGATTCATGATAAGAAAAGCAGACGATTCCATCACTGTCATATTCTTGTAAAATACCAATTTCTCAGCTTTGAAAATCTGATAACTCACACCAATCTGTGTTTGATGTATAAGATCCTTTATGATAATGCTGCTCCTCCACTAAAAAAATTCATATCTTTAGGCTCTGAAATGACAGCTCGAGCCACAAGATCAACAGTGCGAGGTGAATGCAGGATCCCTAAACGCAGGACAGTATTTGGAAACTCTGCTTTTTCTTGTATGGCTGCTCGTCAGTGGAATATGTTGCCTGTAGAGCTAAAAAAACCCACAAATTTTTACACGTTTACACGCCAAGCAAAGAAATGGCTTTTATCAAAACAAAATTGTCTTCACATCTGACCAGATATATGTATGTGCGTGTGAATATGTGTTCTAAGGTCTAAGTATTTGAAAGGTGTGAATATGAACTTTGTACTTTCTTTTTTTTTTTTCTTTTTTTTTTTTTTTGTGTGTGTTATGCTGTTTTTTGTTTGTAAATTCTATTACTTATGTATGTTTTATATCCTGTAGCTTAACATCAGCCTGCCCAGGGACTACGGGTGAAAATTAGCTCTTGAGCTAAAACCCGGTACAATGCATCTCTCCCTTTGAGGTTAATGTTTATTGTGCGCTGTCCCTGTCTCTTTAAATAAAGGAAAAAGCGTTGCATGGTAGCGTAACGTAGAAACCATTGTCGTCCATGGTAACCCCTTTTACTAAAATGATCTTATCTTGTGTGGTTGATGTGTTTTAAGGCGTTTGCAAGTCGACCAGAGATTTTTTGTCTATATAGCTATTAAATTTTGAAGGCCATCCTAACCATTTCACTAGTACAAGCGTGGATCTCCCCTGTTTTTTCTCCCCTAAAATCTTTTCTACCTTGAACGCTTTGTTTTCACTCACAATTATTTTTTGTAATTCTTTTTCATAAAAAACTCCGTCGATTACCTCCCCGTCATAATCAGACAGTCTGTATACGGCCAGTTGATGGGGGATACATGAGGCAATAGTGAAAAATTCTTCTGTGTAGTTCTGTTCATATCCTTTGGCGAATGGACCTCGCACTTTAGAAATTCGAACAACGTCTCCAACTTTATATTTAAATACAGGTTTTTCATTTTTCTTTACATCTCCGTACAGATTTTGAAACACCAGAGCCTCATTTTCTTTGTTGACGTCCACCGGTCTCATCCTAATACTTCGATGATAACTGGTGTTGTATCCCTGCATAATATCTTGTAAAACATCTATATATCGCTGAGAATTTATAGCTGTTAAAAATCTCCACATTCGACTTTTTAGCGTTCTATTAAAACGTTCCACAATGCTGGCTTTCAAATCCGTAGCAGTTGCGAAATGATTAATGTCATGCTTTTTCATTACATCTTGAAAATGTTTGTTGAAAAATTCCTTCCCCTGATCCGTCTGCAATTTCTGCGGTACGCGACCCTCTTCGAGTATAGACTTAAACGCTTTAGTAACCTCGAGTCCGCTTTTATTTTTTAGCACACGAGCCTAGGCGTACTTGCTAAAAACATCGATACATGTTAACATATATTTATTATCATCATTTTCCTTGGAATATGCCGACATGTCAACGAGATCCGCTTGGAACTGGGTATCCACTCCGTACACTACAACTCTATTACGTATATATTTTATAGGAGCGGTTCTGTGTAATGTGTAAGCATCCTCCACGGCCAACCAATCTGAAACCTGCTTATCGCTTAGACGCACTCCGCATTCCTTTAAGACGGCATCTTTTAATCGTTTTTTACCTCCTAAAGAACCGGGGTTGGACGGTGTGATGTAGCACACATGGTTAAAATGAAAACACCTTAGACATGTTTGTTAAGATCTTTATTTTGTTTGTTTTTACTTAGAAGCAGTAACATGGAAGGTGCACATTCCATAGTGACTGCTGGTAATGTGGAACACTCAATAAGGTGGTGAAATCAAGAAATGTGTGAATATTAATGTATGCGTTTCATTTCTGTGTCTTACCGGTTCCTGGAAAGCCCAAAAAGGAGTGGCCCGCGAACAGGAAACCAGTTTTATGGCATCCTGAAGGGGAGGAGTTAGTCAATCAAGGATATGTGGATTAAAATGTCTTTTACATGTATACGTCGATGAATTATTATGGAGAGAAGCCTTTGGTTAAAGGAAAACTTTCTCTTGGATGTGACTTGTGATGTTGAAAGTCTATGTGAAGTGTGAAATGTCCTGATTAACAAATGGAGTGTTGGGATTGGTCCGTTTGAATACTAAGGGAGGGGGCCAGGAGAATAAAAGACGAGTGGAAATGCTTGAACAAGAGAACTGGTGTATGTTGGGTCTGTAGCCAACAGTTTAGCTTTTTTTTTTTTTTTCTTGTCATGTCTTGAGTTGTACTCTAAGTAGTTTTTTTTTAATTATTTGTTTTTTTTTGTTTGTTGTTTTTTTTTCTCCCCTGTGTTATTTTGCCCAATCCATTGGACATGTTGCCTTGGCTTTTGCTGTGTATAGACACTTGAATCTTTGGATCCTGAAAATAAAGAACTTTCCATGGACTTTTTCTGGAGTTTTGCCATTTCTTTTGCTGTCAGTCAGCCACGGTATCGACCATCTTACCACAAATGGTGTCAGAAGTGGGATAAGAAGCCTTTGTGGAGTGACTGACAGTAGAAGAGGTAAAACTGCAAACTTCAAGATGACCTCTAGGGGATATGGAGGTCCTCAAAGGATTACCCGAGCTCATCCAATCCTGCTGTCTGAGGGGGAAGAGGACACTGTTGAAGCTCAAGCCGGTGATTTGGTGTTGGAGGCTGGGGCAACTGAGGAGGCTGTGATAGACTTGTTTCCTGGGAGAAACGTGCAGGATACTGAGAATGAACCTGTGGTGAGACCCAAGACCAGTAAAGTTAGTACACCCCGAGGTGAAGCAGAAGATATTGTGGTGGGTCAAGAGTTTCTTTTGGAGATGAAGAAGTTTATGCAGCAACAACAAAGAAATGAAAAGATATTATTTGATGAACTGAATGGTTTAAAGGCTACTATTTTTCAGAAACCCAAGACAGGGTGGGAATCAGTTGAACAGCTAAGCCAACAAACTCACTACCCATCACCTACACCCAGAACATTTCCACAGGAATCAGGGGGAAGAGCCATGCTTTCAGAACCTCCTCAAACTCATCCTGAAGACCATTTGCCAGGTATGTCCCCACCACCAGTAGCACCTTTTAGATGTTATGAACCACGAATTCCTGATTTTGTTGAAGGTGAGGATGTGGAGAGCTTCTTTGTACGGTTTGAACGTATTGCCAGAACGTGGGGATGGCAAACCGATGAGTGGGCAGCCCGAGTGGTAACTCTGTTAATGGGCAAAGCTCTGGAGGCCTATGCGGGCATGGACGAACAACGTTCTGGGAGAAGCTGGGAGAAACTATCATACTGGAACAGTACCTGCGTGTGTTGCGACATGACGTGAGAGCGTGGGTCAAAGAGAACCAACCACTGACTGGTGAAGAAGCTGCTAGACTGGCGGAGAGGTACATGGCGGCACATCGAGAGCCACCACGAACCAACAAAGGTACTGTGACTGTGGGCAGGGGTAAAGTTGAGGAGCCTATAGATAAGACTATGGGAGTGCCTGGGAAACATTCTAATGCCACTCTGATTTGTTTTTATTGCCAGCAACCTGGACATAAGGCTTCTCTTTGTCCCCTTAAAAAGCCCAAAGTGACTAACATGTGTTATGTTCCTAGGAATGAGTGCATTGGTGAATCATCAACAGTTACTGAAAAACATAGTCACCTTATAATGGTAACGGTAAATGGTCAACCTGCCCAGGCTTTGGTTGATACAGGTAGTACACAAACTTTGGTCAAATCTGACTTGCTAAATTGTGAAATGTTGAATTATGGTGATACTGTGTGCTTGGGATGTGTACATGGGGATGAACAAATGTATCCAACTGCTGAAGTCACTGTAGTGATAGAAGAACAAGCATACCTGTTAAGGGTGGGGGTGGTTGAGAAACTAGCATTTGATGTGGTTTTAGGGGAAGATTTTCCTTATTTAACTGATTTGGTGGGTTCAGTATCCAAAATGTGTGCAGTAGATACAAGGTCCCAGACCAAAGGATTGCAATCCCTTCCCAATGCTGATGCTGATCTGTTTTCTAATGTGGGGAAAGATAGAAAAAGTAAAAGATAGAAAAAGTAAAAGACAGAGACGACAAGAGAAGTATAAGGGGAAGGATAGGGTACAAGAGAGCTTACCAAATTTTCCTGACCCTGGGTCTGAGTTTAACTCTCATTGGCAGGTCCCTGATAATTTTAGGGAATTGCAAAAAGAAGATGTTGCTTTACAGCCCTTGTTTGCAAAAGTGTGTGAAGTGGATGGTAAGCCAGTAGAGGTACCAAACTTTGGAGGGGACCGGTATATTTTAAAGAACAGCCTTTTGTATCTGGCTGATACCGAGAGTCCTAGATTAGTGGTACCTAAGGTCCTGCATCAAATGGTCTTACATCTGGGTCATACCATCCCTTGGTCAGGGCATTTAGGCCAACAAAAAACATATGAGCGGGTCAGTCAACGATTTTATTGGCCAAAAATGTACCAAGATGTGCAGGACTATTGTGAAACTTGTACGGAATGTCAAATGGTAGCACCTGTTCGAAGATCTGATAGAAGTTATCTGCAACCTTTACCCATTATTGGAACTCCATTTGATAGAATAGGGATGGACATAATAGGTCCCTTGGTTAAAAGTAGTTCGGGTCATCAATTTGCATTGGTGATCTGTGACTATGCTACTCGATATCCAGAGGTGTACCCCTTGAGTTCAGTACAAGTTAAGCACATTGTGAGATGTTTGGTAGATTTGATTTCAAGAGTTGGAGTTCCGTCCGAGATTATCACTGATCAGGGAACAAACTTTATGGCTAAAGTGATGAAGCTACTGTATAAACATCTAGGCATTAAGGGAATTAGAACTACACCATTTCATCCTCAAACCGATGGTCTTGTCGAACGGTTTAACGGTACCCTGAAAAACATGCTTAAGAAGTTTGTTGACGAGTCTGGGAGGGATTGGGATAAATGGATCCCGTTTCTTCTCTTAGCATATAGAGAGGTCCCTCAGTGTTCAACCGGTTTCTCACCTTTTGAACTTTTGTTTGGCAGGCAAGTTCGTGGCCCCCTGGACGTGCTCAAAGAAGGGTGGACAACAGAGGAACCAGCCCAGTGCAGTATCGCTTCATATATTTGTAGGGACCCGTTCGACAGACGTTACCAAATGGCTTTATCAGCCAGAGGCATGATTGAACAAAGCTTCATTTGGTCCAAAAGATCCATTTCCTGACAGGAAACACCTAGCCTTAGCAGAAGTGATGATGTGACTTCTTTTAACAAAGGACTCTGTCTAAAGGACTTCTTTGCTCATCAGCAATAAACTAATCAGAACCCATCACGTGGGTCTGATCACATTAAATCTATTGATTCTCTCACAAAACCCTCTTGTATCATCGGACAGAACAGGAAAACACCCATCAACGGATTTAAAGACAAATCTGTCCTATCAATACCTCCCTTGTGTGACCGTCCATCGTGATCCGGTCACCCATGACTCTGGTCAGAGTTTAAACTATGCTTAAGGACTCAATCTTGAATCTCAAAAGGGACAATTGTCGATTACTTAAAGTATTAACTATATCCAGAATAACATTTGCTATGATGTGATTACTAATATGTTGGAGTCAATGCTTTATATGTTTGTAGTCCTGTATGCATCTTCTTTCTCTTATAATCATTGTTTTAATTAGGTCAGTCTAGTAATATGTGTGTAAGAAGTGTGTCATGTTTGAGCTCTAAATGCAGAATTTATAATTCTCTGTAATTCTGTGTGAATGAAACATTGAAATTCAGTATCAGGAAAATATTAAGAAACTTTATAAAGTTGTTAATAAAACAGGAAAATGGACTTCCGGTTAAGAGGGTTAATGGAGTAGACGTGTTTGTTTCTCGCTCCCACATTTTCTAGTCCAATCTAACATTTTAAGCCCATTAAATCTTTTTTTTGTTTTGTTCAAACAACAATCTATCACGCACGCTATATTTCTGTCTAAACATGACGTCTAAATCGGCTAAGCAGAGCAAAAAAGATATGAAAACGGACTCTGTAGATGACGCTGCTAGCGAGCTTAACATGGCAGCGATGGCCAAGCTTCTAGAGCAACATCGCCAGGCCCTGTCGGCCGAATTTAAAACGGCCATCTCAACACTCGAGGAAAAGATTGACAGCATTCAGACCAAGTTGTCAGATCACACTCATAAAATTGCTTCGCTCGAATCAAGTGCCAATGATTTAGACGAGCGGGTACGAGCGTTGGAATCGACCTGCGCCACACTGGCTGAGAGCAGCGTGAAGTTACAAGACAAAGTTGTCGACCTGGAATCACGCAGTCGCCGTAACAACATTCGGATCGTTGGCTTACCGGAATCGCTCGAAGGGCCGCGGCCTTCAGTTTTCTTCGCGCAAGTTCTCGTAGACATTTTGGGAGAGGACATCTTTCCCTCTCCGCCGGAGATTGACCGGGCACACAGAGCTCTCGTTAGCAAACCAGCGACTGGGAAGAAACCGAGGCCAGTTATCATCCGGCTCCATCGCTACCGTCAAAAAGAACTGATTATCCGTGAAGCTCGAGCCAAAAGAGGCAAACTTGTTTACCAAGGCAGCCCAGTCGCCATCTACGAAGATTACGCGCCCGAAGTGGCTGCTCAGCGCGTTAAATACCGGTCCGTGATGGCAGAACTATACAACCTCGGATTCAAACCAACGTTGTTTTTCCCTGCACGGCTCTCCATCTGGACCAAAGACGGAGGTAAGAAGATGTTCTCTTCGGCGACAGAGGCCGAGGACTTTGCTGCATCTGCCCGCTCATTGGAACATGTGCCATAACGTGGAAGGCCTCTGCTTATTCCGACTGTCAAACTGCCAGGGGCATTTTGTATTGTCGGCGGTGAAATCGAAACCAGTCGCGGGAACTATCACAATTGTTTTGTATTGATTTTTTTTTCTCTCCCCTCTCTCTTTCTATTTCTTTCTTTTTCTTTTCTTTTCTATACTAGAGAGTCGGAATTCACAATAGTTCTTTTATCTGCTTAATGAGGCAAATGTATGATATCTGACTGATTGGAGTTTTCCCTGAAAACATGCATATTGTATATTATTCCGTTTATTTACTGTATGTATACATTTCAATATGTGGTATTTCTGTCAGCAAACCTGTCTAGATGCCTGAACGTGCAGATTATTTTGCAGATAATTTTTATATATAGTTCTTTTTATGTTCAAGACTACATAATCTTGCATATCTTTTTTTTTCCTCCGTCATGGTTTGTCTGTGTGCAGGGACTAATTATTTCTAGTTTTTTATTTTTATGTATATGTGTGTATATGTATGTGTATGATGTGTGTATGTACACATACTATTGTATTGCAAAATCACTTGGTTGCTTTATAGCTGGCAGATGTACATATATAGCTTTTTTTTTTTTAAAGCTATTTTTATTTATTACAGTTTAGTAATTTTGTTCTTAAAATGTTCTTTTAATTTTTGGTATGTTAAGGTTTTTCCCTTTTGCACTTTTAAGCCATAAAAAAAAAAAAGTTATGTTTGGAAATTGTGTTTTTGTTCAAGTTCTATAGGGCTTACTTTTGAAACGGGAATGAGATCCTGAAGGATGGATTTGGTATTGGAAGTTGAGCCTAAATGCTCAGGCAAGTTAGTTGTTAAAGGTGGGTTGGGGGGTGGTTTGTTGTGGGATGGGGACGTTAGGGATTCTGATCTCCCTTTAATTTTTTTTTTTTTTTTCTTCTTTTATTTTCTTTGTTTGCTTTGTTCCTTATGTTTCTCCAGTTTATCTTCTATATTTGGATCCAGAATGTTTTCTGCCAGTTCTCAATGCTATCCTGTTTCATTAACCTCTCAGAATGGTTAATATTGCCATGCCAGGGGATGGGTGCCTGCGTATAGTGTCCTGGAACACCAAGGGAATGAACAGTGCCGTCAAAGTTAGTAAGATTTTAATGCACTTACGGGATCTTAAGGCAGATATTATGTTTCTACAAGAAACTCACTTACGAACGGTAGATATTCTTCGTATTAAGAGGGCTTGGATGGCTCACCTGTTTCACTCTAAATTCTCTCAGAGAGCTCGCGGGGCTGCTTATTAATTAATTTGATATTCTCCGACTACTATTCTAGACTGTACACTTCAGAAAGCCCTCCAAATAGTTCTACGAATTTAGATCTCCTCAACTCGCTTGAATATCCCACAATTGATGAAAACACTGCTAAGTATTTAGGCGCTCCGGTTACAGAATCAGAGATACAGGTAGCAATTAATTCCATGAAACCGGGAAAATCTCCTGGCCCTGATGGCTTTACTGTTGAGTTTTATAAAGCTTTTGCTCCCCTTTTAGTTCCTATTTTAACAAAGCTTTTCAATGATTCATTTAAAGAGGGGTGCCTTCCTCCTACTTTATCTGAGGCTTCTATTTCTTTGCTTCTTAAGAAGGATAAAGATCCTACCTCCTGCGGTAGTTACAGACCAATATCACTTTTGAACGTAGATTTTAAAATTCTGGCTAAAGTTTTAAGTTTCCGCCTTGACCGTGTATTACCATCTTTAATTTCTCATGACCAGACAGGCTTCACCCCAGGAAGACACTCATTTTTTAACACGAGGAGGCTTCTCAACATTCTGTTTTCCTGCTCATCTGATTCACCTGAAATTATTGTGTCTCTAGATGCTGAGAAGGCCTTTGATAGGGTGGAATGGGGTTATTTGTTTTTTACTTTGGATAAGTTTGGGTTCGACCCTAATTTTATTGCCTGGATTCGACTTCTTTACTCCTCCCCTATGGCATCTGTACATACTAATGGTGTACGCTCTCCCTTTTTCTCTCTCCAGCGTGGGACACGACAGGGATGTCCCCTGTCTCCCTTTTTTAATCTAGTTTTTAAAAATCTAATTTTTAATCTAGCCATAGAACCTTTAGCTATCTGGCTCCGTAGCCATGATGGATTCAAGGGAATTTTCCATCATGGTCTAGTTCACAAGCTCTCACTTTATGCTGATGACCTGTTGTTATTTGTCTCAAACCCTGCTGCCTCTCTGCCACCAGTTCTGGATATCCTAGACAAATTTGGACAACTATCTGGCTACAAGATAAATTTACAAAAAAGTGAACTTTTTTTTGTCAACTCTGAAGCTAAAAAACTTCCACGATCACTTTTACCCTTCAAGATTGCCTCTGATGGTTTTAGATATCTTGGGGTCTTTTTTACAAGTTCATTTAATAATTTATTTGCAAAAAATTTTCAACCGCTTGTGGACAAATCCAAACTGGATATGGGTAGGTGGGCCTCTCTCCCTTTATCCCTTGTAGGTCGCATTAACCTTGTCAAAATGGTTATTCTGCCTAAATTTCTATATTACTTTCAACACATACCTATTTGCATTACTAAATCTTTCTTTACTGGTTTTGACAGTCTTTTGCGTTCATTTCTATGGGGGAATAAACCCGCTCGCCTCAAGAAATCAATTCTACAACTTCCTAAAGCTAAGGGGGCTTTGCACTCCCCAACTTTCAGCAGTATTACTGGGCTTGTAACATCAATAAACTTCTCTTTTGGAACAAGGATACCTACTCTGACAGTTGTCCTCCTTGGGTGCATACAGAAACGTCATCAATGAAAAGCACTCTCTATTCTGTTGTCTGTTCTCAACTGCCCTTAGTTGTAAACAGAGTCTCGGATAACCCAATAGTCACTAGCTCCCTTAAAATTTGGGTCCAATTTAGGAAACACTATGGTTTACATAGAGGCTCTACCCAAATGCCCATCCTCAACAATTACTTTTTTCCCTCTTCTAACTCTGATCCAGCATTTCGCCTTTGGTCATCTAGTGGCCTTATCAAGATTAGTGACCTCTATGACAATGGAGTATTTGTCTCTTTTTCTTTCTTATCTCAAAAGTATAGCCTACCCAGTCATCATTTATTTCGGTTCTTTCAAATCAGACACTTTATACAGAAGCAGTTTCCTCATTTTCCTAACCGTCCCCCTGAAACACAAATTGATCACTTTCTCGCTTTAAATGCCAGCCACAGGCATTTAATCTCAGTTATTTATAATTTAATAAATTCTATTAGTTCGGACATTAATGACACTCTTAAAGATACCTGGGAGCAAGACCTTGGCATTACTATTACAGAGGATCTATGGCATAACATCTTGAACCAGGTACACTCTTCTTCTTTATGTGCCAGGCATGGCTTAATGCAATGTAAAATACTATTCAGAGCTCACTTAACCAATGCCAAACTGGCAAAAATCTTCCCAGACAAGAGTGCTGCCTGCAACCGTTGCAAGCAGTCACCTGCCAACCATCTGCATATGTTTTGGACGTGTCCACAGCTAGTAACTTTTTGGACCAATGTATTTGAGACACTTAAAAAAGCTCTCAACACTAATATTGACCCTGACCCATTCATAGCCCTTTTTGGGGTCTCCCCTAGGCCTGATCTGTTGGCCCGAGATCGTAAAGTTATTGCTTTTACTACAATCTTGGCCAGACGGGCTATCCTTCTTAAGTGGAAGCATGTTTCTCCTCCAACATATGACCGGTGGATACAGGACATTTTCTACTGCATTGGGCTTGAAAAGTTAAGATGCTCTCTCTCTGGTTCACTTAAAACTTTTCACAAGACCTGGGATCCCTTCTTAAATTACATTAAGGGTTTACCTTGCACACCTGTAACTAGCAGTGATACATAATTTTCATTCATCAGAAGGATCTTTTTAGAAGGAACTTTAAGAAATGTATTTATTTTATTTTATTTTATATGTATATGTGTATGTATGTGTGTATATGTATATATATGTGTATATGTATGTAATACACACACATGTATAATTTTTCATGTTTCCTTTTTTTTTTTTTTTTTTTTTTCTTTGACATTGATTTTGGGGAGGGGGATCATGTAAGGGGTTAATAATGGACAACATTTTATTGTTTACTGTTTTCATGATGTCCTATTCTGTACTGTCCCTAAAAACCAATAAAAAAGATTGGGAATAAAACAGGAAAATGTTCTGCAGATATCACGCGATGTGATCAATAGACAATAGACGAGGCGTGTCTAATCTCCGTAGCAACGTCTCATTGGAGGATCGCATCTGAAGGAGGGAGCCAGAATTGCTCCTTTAAAACTATGCTGTCCGAACAAGCTAAAGTCAGTCAGAAATATGAAGTAAAGTCAGAGTCAGAAGCTGGAAGTCAGAAGTCGGTCAGAAATACTTTGACCACGGCTGAAAAGTTGCTTGGGTCATGCTGAACAGAAGAAGTTGAGAAGATCCTTTATCGAGGCTGATTTTCCATCTAACAGCCGCCGATTTCAACTATGAGCCACGCCGCTGATCAACAGCCGTCACATTCAGACTCCACAACCCTCGGTGAAATATCTGACCAAAGTCTCCCAAGAAGAGAGCCACTCAAGCCAGACGCTCAGATCAGAACAGCTTCACCAGCCAGCAGCATCCTTCAAAGCTTCCGCGCAACCCACAGGGCTTTCCCGAGAAGACGTCACCTGAAAGACAGCCAATCCAGAACGGGATTCCGCTGTACACGAGTCACGGAACAACCCGATTACCTCAGCTGTCAGAGCAAACGCAGGTACAAGCAAACTTCTCTCTCTCTTGCTGGAAACTGGTGAAACTCCTTTAAACCTAAAGAATCAAGCCAAAGCTCTGCTTTTGTGATTTTCCTCAGGTTATGAGTTAGCACTGAACTTGGGACTTTTCATAACTCATCAACTCCGCGAATGTGTGTGCATGTATGTATGTGTGTGTGTGTGTGTGTGTTTAGCCTTAGTTTCCTGTAATCATTAGAAGTAGTCAATAAATCTTGTTTTGATTTTCACATATACGAGTTTTTTGTGCTGTGTGTCAAATTACTGCCTTAAACTTTAAAGATCATGTACCTCTTTCTTATAATAATATAATAATTATAATTATAATAATCATAATAAAATATTGTTACTGTTGGCCACAGAATAATATTTTATCCAGAATTGGTAAAATACTCTAACCTCAATTTTCGCTGGACGAATAATTGATGAAGTGTTAAATATTAATTCTGAATCATTTACAGTGAATCATTTACAGTTGATTCGATTCTTATTCCCTGTAACAATTAAATTGAGCTAATAAATGACCCTAAGGCTAAGCCCTTACATAATGGTGGAGAAAAATTCGTGCAGTTTAATCTAATTTGTACACAAAACAAGTAACTTGTGTGATTGTATCTTTTCTATTGGTCCGGAAAATAGATTAGAAACAGAAACGAGGCTTTTTGATTGTCATTACAATGATTGCACATAAGGCGCGGTGGATGAATGAAATCTGAACTCGAGTTGTTTGTCTGTACGTTTTGTTGTTGTTGTTAAAACTGCAGTAAATGAATCTAAGATTGTCTGCCAAGACAAAAGGAAAGCCGCCTTAGAGCGCACCAGGACAGAGTAAGCGTGTTCCTTGCTTTTGTTCTTTAGGCCTTGTAGCTAGTGGATAATATTGCGTGTTCCAATGTTATTTCAACTAAGCTAAAATCCCTGCATGTTTACATTAGAGCAGTGGTCACCAACCTTTTTAAGCCCAAGATCCCTGACCTCGACCTTTTTGAAAGACAAGATCTACTTGATAGAAAAAGACAGCCCAGATTGTATTTAGTATTTTTTTCGTGGTCATTGTAGATTCTGATTTATTTATTTATTTTTACAAACAAATTGGTCGATTCCGATACTGGTTGCAGATATTTATTATTAATATTATTATAATAAACAAAAATACATAGCCATTTCAAATTAGAG
Organism: Chanodichthys erythropterus; assembly: GCF_024489055.1. Taxonomy (NCBI): domain Eukaryota; kingdom Metazoa; phylum Chordata; class Actinopteri; order Cypriniformes; family Xenocyprididae; genus Chanodichthys; species Chanodichthys erythropterus. The sequence continues at coordinate 41,834,720 of NC_090235.1, read as the reverse complement.
GAACCACTGCTTTTTAATCACAATCCAAACAAAGATGCTATCACATTGCATGAGCAGTTGTTTTTTATTTGAATTAGATTTAATTTCAAGATTTAAAGCAAAAACAGAACGGTCTGACTTTATCTTTGTGAAATTATAAATGCTACATACAAAAACAGCAGGCTGAATGGGACGCAAATTCACTCTCTGACAGCAGGTGGCGCTTATGGAGCAGCAGTGATACAGCGTTTCCTTGGTTACCGCTGTAAACAAAGCTGAAATGCGCTAATAATTAGCTACTTTATTCAGAGGTAAGAGGAAAATAAAAAGCCATTGCCATCGAAATCTTCCTGAAGACTGATCTCTTTTTAGAGGTGAATTCATAACCCTTCACCCCCAATTCAATAGTTATATTTTCTTCCTATATTTCGAGCATCGTGAACAGTGAGCTGCTCTGCCTGCTACAGAATTTTCTCCTCTTCACGTCCGTCTTCAGCGTCTCTGGCCTCTTGTTTACATCCGTTTACAGACTCGGACATTATGTGGGCTATTTACCTTTATCTGTCTGTCTCCAGAAAATAACATAAAAATAAATACAAAAATACAGTACAAAGACTGGAGAAATGTAATGTATTTTTGTACTCATATTTCTGTTATTTTCGCGAGCTACTGGAACAGTGATAAAGATCGACCGGTCGATCGCGATCGACGGGTTGGCGACCACTGCATTAGAGAGTAGCTACCTAATGTGCCGCCTATATCCGCTCATTCGTGAGATGAGATATTAATACTCTAAACACCACGTGTCTGAGTTTGATTTGAATGGGATTATTTTAAAAATTCTTGATCAAGTATTGTTGCAGTAAATCTTGCATGTTGTTGCGTGTCCAGAAACTGACACGAATTCAGATCGCCGAGATCTCAGTAACGTTAATTATTAATTGCAGAAAAATCTGTGGATTAATGTGCCTCACTCTAACTTGAGGGGGTTGTTCAGCTCTGAAACGCGAGAAGCTGAATGGTTCATTGTGAATGAACTGCGCTGTCAGTTCAATAATTATTGTGCTTTTGTTGTTTGTTATCTGTGTGCAAAGAGTATAGAACAAGTGTATTCTTTGTTGTGCGTTAGTGACCACGACAGTGACAGCTGTAACCCGGAAGCCCTAAGAAACCTTTTCCGGGACAACCTTTAAGTGCGCATGCGCAGACTGCCAGCGCCATATTCAACTGTGTGTAAACAAAGCCTAGCATAAGCTGAGCTAGCTAAAACTAGTGCGGTTGCATTACAGTCTATGTAAAGCTAGTAGCATTGCTAAAGAGCTAGTGGCTAGCATAGCATTTTGTGGTCTGAATGCAATGTTGCAATGTTGGAATGACTTCTTTCTTACTGAACTTTAATTCACTCTTGTGCTTTCACCTCTCTCTCTAACTTGCACATCTTATTTTTTTTTTTCTCATCTCCTCCCATTTGAGAGAACGTGACAAATGTTAAATTAATAAACCTGTTTGTTAATCTCATTTGTTGAAGAGTTGTCTCTCTCCTAAATTTACTCTTGTCAGTTAAGCACGGTTTTGTTTTATATTTAGCAATCATCCTGATTACATTTGAGGACATTTCCTGTTATTTGTAACTGCTCTTACTGATTTTAATGACATCTGGGAATATGAATTTTTGATTGGGAACTTTAATTCGATTTCAATTTTAATTGAAAATCAAGTTCATAATTTCAGTTTAGCTTTCATATGGTATGGATATTTGTGGATTAATTTAATTGTAGTTGCTTACAAACATCTGGCAATTTTAATCATTAACTAATCATTATTTCTTTGAAATTTTAATTTCATTAGTCATTAATTAGGATTTTGGCTTCCCTAATTCAGATGATACTTGATTAATTAATTTGATTATAATTGCTCTCAATGTTTAATGCTGAACCCATTACAATTTTAATTCACAACTATAATTTCCAAATTTAAATTCAAATTTCATAAGAAAATAGAGTTAGTCTCAGATTTTCACTCCCTTAGTCTTTGATTTAATTCATTTATTTAAAGGAACATTTTGGGGTCTCCCTCAATACTTGGGTCAGTTGACTTCTGCTAGCGCAGTAAGCCAACCCCCTAGGTGTAGCGACTCCCTAGCGCCACCACTCTGTCAACCCTGTAATTTTTCAAAATTTTGGGAGCAAAACTTCACTCTCTTCTTCTCTCTCTCTCTCTCTCTCTCTCTCTCTCTCTCTCTCTCTCTCTCTCTCAGCTGTCCTCCTCTGGTTTGACTACTGTTGCTGGTTTTTGGATTTGTACCTGTGAAAGTCATAAAAGCAGAGTGTTTGAGAAATATTTAACAAATATTTGGGAAACAGAACACTTCTTTCAAAATTGTATGACACTCACTTTACCTTCCCTCCTCATCCTGTTATCCTAGTCAGCCTAGGCTCAAGCAGGTTGACAAGGAGACTGGTAGGCGTCCATAAACCCCGATCGCGCATCTAGAAACACTTTGTGGTGCATGGTTGTCAATCCTACTAGCTGAGAAACCAATACTGTCATTGTTATTGTTTTTCTTTCACCCCGAAGGGAATTTTAATAACAATCACAGTCCTGGTACTTTGAAATCCTTTTCAAAACCCCTGTCTAGAACCATCCTTCTAAATTAAATTTGACAAAACTCATTCTGCAAACAGTGTTAAAGACAAAAACTTCATTTTATAGGGAAACTGGAAGCACCCCATTATTACTCTGCTCTTTGCTAAATGCTGTCCTGTTGTTTCGTGCTTTACTTTTCTTCTGCTCTTCTCTAACTGTGCTACCTGTGTGTGCTTACTGATTCTTTTCGCAGAGACTCCGAGTTAGAAGCACATCCACGAGAGGACCACAGTCGAGAACCAGTCTTACCTGCACATTTACACACTCATTACTCATTCCCATTAGCCCACACTTGACATTGCACCCTTACACCTTTGATTTGCCCTGCTTGTTTGTTTTGTTTTATTGTGTTTTGTTTTGTTCTTTTCTTCAAGGTCTGTGTCAGTTTAGATCTCCCTTGCAGTGCCAAAACATGTCTCGCACATCAGACCCTGCTGGACACTGGGAGGACCTGGAGACCTGGCTAAGTGTTGTAACAGACAGCATCCTACCTAAAGCCGCTGAAACACTAAAGCATCAGACACAGGACCAGCTGGATGACAACATAGCAAGCGTCATGAAACAAGACCCAAGCCAGAGCTACAGTCACAAAGAACTAGCCAAGATCACCGGCTCCTTAAGCCACACACTCATCGCCACCCTCAAACTGAGCGACAGGCAAGCCACCCATCGCCAGCAGGAGCTGACACGTGCACAACGACGCATCGAACAGCTGGAGCTGGAGGCTCAGGAACGACAAGAAGGGCCTGATGAAGTGGAACAAGGCGCAAAAGAGGAGATCAACAGGCTAAAAGAGACCCTAGCAGCTACTACGCAAGAAATGGAACGAGGAAGAACAGACTACGCTGATCTCTCCGACAAGCTACAGTACGCAGAACAGCTACTGGAAAAAGCAAAGGCTGACTTCAGAGACAAGAACAGCTGAATTAAAGCTCTCGAAACTCACCTGAATGAGTCAAGAAATGAGGTCAGCCGCCTAACACGTCAGCTTGACTACATCAAAGAAGAGTCCGACAGTATTAAAGAGGAACTCAAGCATGCATATGAATTGCGCTGTGAGCCGTCAAGAACACGTCGGACACCAACTTCACCTTTGCCCAGCAGGACCGGCTCCCCTGTTCCTGGACTGGCACATGATCAGAAGGGGGCAGTGCCAAAACAGTCACCAGCTCCCTCCGAAGAATCCTATCTCCCCACTAAACTAAAAGACTTTGCTCCAGCCAGCCACAGATCATCTCATGGCTTGGACCTCAGAGACCTTGACAAGCTTGCTAGAAACATTGGCAAATTCACTCCAAATGTGCCAGGTAGTCCAAATGTTCAGAGTTATCTGCAAGATATTGACTTCCATCTGGAGATGAGACCCAATGTCACTGACAAAGATAGACTTTATTTGCTCAGAGCCACATCCAGCTCTGAAGTGCGCAGCTTCCTGGACCGGCAGCCTGCCCACACAAAGACTGATTACTACCTGCTCCGAGAAGCTCTCATTAAAGAGTTCGCTGACCCTGAGTCAGAACAAGGACTAGTGGCTGCCCTGGAAACAAAACAAGGTCGCCATGAATCTCCTCAAGTCTTCTATAGCCGACTCAGGCTAGCCTACTTCGGGTCTCGCAACGAACAGAATATGGAGGAGGAATTGAACTTCAAAACTCTCTTCCTGAGAAACCTCCATCCTGGGGTGAGCCACCACCTTGGCGTCCTTGCCTGTCCACGCACAATGAGTGCTCAACAGTTAAGATACTTGGCGCACAAAGCTTACTGCAAACAGAAGATGGCCTTAGAAAAGGGCACCAAAACCACCACAGTTCTTGACTTCAACACTCAGAGTCAGAGAGTGGGACTTCCACACTGGTACTCGACCTAAACAGAGAGACAACCGCTGGGATGGACCACGTGGACGACAACGCTCACCTGGACATCACTGGGAAAATTCATGGAACCAATCAAGACCTCATGAGAGTCATTGGGAGAAAACTTGGAATCAGCCAAGCTCATTTGGAAACCCTAGAGGAAAAAGCTCATGGGAATCCAAGGGAAAACGACAAACACACCCTGGAGCAACCAGCCCAAGGAATCGACAAAAAAACTCACAAAGATTCCAAGCTGACAGAGCTCAAAATGAATCCATACCAGAACAAAAGTCTTCACCTTGCTTCGACTCTCAAGAGCTGATGAAAATGATGATGAAAGAGTTCTTCCAACGAAAGGAGGAAGACCGGAAGTGGGAAGAGAAAAAGAAACCAGATTCATCCTGACTAGCGGCCGGACGAGATGGCAGCGACCACCTGACTCAACTGACCCCAGAGAATAGCACCTCACCTCTCTCCCAGAGAACCACAAGCACCATAACTCCAAACGGACAAGAAATCCCACCTGAACATCCCACAAAACAGTCAGAAACTGATCCAACACCTGATGGCAGCAGCATCCAACAAACACCTGCTGTGGAAACCACTCCAGTTCCTGAAAGTGGTGTCTTGGTCGTCTGCCACTCCTCCGAAGAAAACGAAATAAATGCTGACATCCTACCTCTCTCATCCCAAACTCCAGTCCCACAACTCCTGGGTGATCTCATTGAGAAAGATATAGCAAGAAAGTTCTACCTCTCCGTTATCATCGAACAACACATCAAGGTTGAAGCCCTCCTCGACACTGGAGCTGACATCACCCTAATGTCAACAGAACTCCTTGAAGAAGTCCAAAGCAGAACAAAGAGGTCTAATGGAACCTTTAAACTTCAAAGGTGTGAGCTAAACCTCCAAGCATATTCCCACACAGGCCTACAACTAAAACATGTGGCCCCAATTCACCTAACTTTGGGACCAATGAACCTTGTTCACCCAGTATACGTCTCACCACTCAACACATATCCTCTCCTCATTGGGAAAGACCTGCTTAACCGCTTTGAACCCTTAATAGACTTCAAGCACCTGAAGATATGGACGCAAGTCCGTGAGCCTCTGCCTCTCCAGTCAGTAAACTCCAACGAATCGCAGTGTCAAGTCACAGACACCGCCCCCCATCTACTGACTGACGATGCAAGTTCAAAACCAAGAGCAAGTTCCACTCCAAGCAACAGGAACCAAGACCCATTTCTCTGCTCATTGCAAGCATCTGACTCAGGTTCCCTCCGAATCATGACTGCCATAAATGTCCAAAACAAAGATCTCAATGACCAAACCGATGCCCTTGCCAAAGCAGGTGCATCACATGGAGTGCCTTGGAAATTCCCATCCCTCCCACCCAACCCTTCAGTTGCAGCCATAACCCGCCGCTGGCACGCAAACCCCCGCCTCCTCCCATGTTGACCTCTCACTTCAGTTCACTGCTGACGATCTCCTCACCCTCCAAGCGTCGGATCCAACGCTGCAAACCATTGTCGCTCACATTTCCGACCCGATAACTCATCCCATTTCCACCTCCGACCTATCCAAGTCCTCTGATCTCCGCCACCTTTACTCAATCAAGCACATGCTGCATCTCAAGGACGGCGTTTTCACATATGTCCCTGAGCCCCTAACTGCGCCAAAGCTTGTAGTTCCTCAGAGCCAAAGGGGGATGATGCTGACACACGCCCACGATGCACCATGCGCTGGACACCATGGCGCCAAGGTCACCTATGAAACGCTCAAACAAGTAGCATATTGGCCTGGCATGAAGCAAGATGTGACGGAATACGTAAAAGGATGCCTGGTGTGTTGCCAGTTCCAACCGACAAACCCAAACCACAGAGCACCACTACAACGGAAAGGAATGACCTTCCCATGGTCAGACCTCCAAATAGATTGGGTAGGACCCCTGCCACGGTCAACACGGGGTAACAAATACTTCCTCACCGTGGTTTGCGAATTCACCAAGTGGTTAGAGTGTCTCCCAGCTCCCAACGATACAGCAGAAACAACAGCCTGCCTGCTAATGAACCACATCTTCTCAAGATTTGGACTGCCTCTCAGAGTCAACTCTGACCAAGGAACCCATTTCACCGCTGAGTTTATGCAGGATGTATGGAAACTCCTGGGCATACAGGCCAAGCTTCACATAAGCCATCATCCAATGCCTTCAGGGCAGGTCGAACAGGCCAACAAGACAGTGGCAAGCATGTTGAAGAAGTATGTGTCCGCCAACCAAAAGGATTGGGATATCAAGCTCCCTCTGGTACTGATGGCCATCAGGGCCACCCCTCACTGGACTACCGGAGTAGCCCCATTCGAAATGATGACAGGGCGACAAATGACACTACCACTACACCTGCTGTACCAACCTGGTGACATGAACCTTGTCACCGCCTACACCACTCACCAGTATCTGGAAGAGTTGCATCAGCACCTGAGAGCGACTTTCGCCTTCGCACAACAAAACCTCCAAAGAAGCGCGGAAGGTCGTAAAGCCTACTACGATAAAAGGGCCTCTTACCAAGAACTCAATGTCGGAGACAAAGTGTGGTACTACAGCTTTGCCCAGCCAAGGCAGAAAGCTCCCCATCGCCTGTCAAAGAAATTCCTACCTCATTGGACAGGACCACATGAGATCGTGGATAAGCTCTCACCTGTCGCCTACCGAATCAAGATCGGACAAGGCCGCAACGAGCCTGTCCTTTGATGGGTCCATCGAAACCAGATAAAGAGGCACCAAGGTTCCAACCGACGGGAAAAGGGGGAGGTTCAAACCCACTGACACAGACCGACAATCCCTACTCTACACCAGACTAATGACTTTGTCATTTTTCTGGTTTTGTTTTACACAACACTTACACCTGCTCCTCCACAGCACTGCTAGGAACAACCTCTAGTAGAAAGGAGTTGCTTCACACATGTGACACTTACTTTGCTCTAGTAAACTCAGTGTCCTTGTGCCTCTTTGTGTTTTCTTTTCTCTCTCTCCTCATGCTTTCCCTTTTTCCTCCTTCACTATCATTAGTCTTCCTCCTCAGTTGCCCATTATCGATTTGAATAATGTTTACCGGCTCAAAGACGTTGTGAATGTTTGATTTTGGCAAGGGAACACCTATGTCAAAGTACACACTCCTGAGGTCGTGGCGTACCACGACAACAACAAACAGTTGTACCTGGCCCCAAACCTAAAAATGTGTACACAAATTAAAGACATTCATTACCTTTGCCCGAGTAAACCATTCCTATTTGATAATACCGAGGGCTTCTGCGGCCTAGAATCAATTAGACCCGACACTAGCTGCCACACGCATCAGTCTGCCTAACCAAACCATCTGGATCAATGTCCCTAAGGGCTCGATCCTCCACATCGACGATCTTGCAGTGTATCACGACGATGAGCACTAGGCTGAACTCGAAATCTCACCGTACTTCAAACAGCATTCCTTCGTCCTCGATCCAGAATCGGAAGAGAGGATCAGGGAGAAAGGAATGCAACTTATTGATCTCACTCCTGTCGACACAGCCTTAGAAGCTATAGCTCGCCTTCCGCCCGCTGGCGTGCCATTCATTCGGTCTTGGTCTGCTGCTGACACAGCACTTTGCTTCTCTACTATTGTAGGATATATTGTGATCTTGACACTGGCCTTCATCCTGCACAAGCGAGTGAACGCCGTGCAAGAATCTTTCGATAGATGCACGTCAGGCGTCCAGCGCATCTTCTGACGTGATAAAATCGACCAAGAACCTGAACCCGAACTCGAGAACTCAACCAACCTGATTGAAATCATGCCTCTACCTCCTCGTCGAACCACTGACAATTAGATTAGTCGAAACCACCCAATTACAACTGATCTTAAACAGTACGCCCCTATGTTAGTTGGAGTGTTCCTAACCCGTTTAGTCCAAGATACCCAAGTCCTTCACCAGGCCTCAGTCAAGTGAGGGAAGCGTTGTTTGTGTTTTTTGTTTGTCTGTTCTCTCTCTGCCTCTTGTTCCAGAGCCTGCCGACGTTCGCACCAGGAACCTCGCCAAGCAAAAGGGGGACTCTGTAGGGACCCGTTTGACAGACGTTACCAAATGGCTTTATCAGCCAGAGGCATGATTGAACAAAGCTTCATTTGGTCCAAAAGATCCATTTCCTGACAGGAAACACCTAGCCTTAGCAGAAGTGATGATGTGACTTCTTTTAACAAAGGACTCTGTCTAAAGGACTTCTTTGCTCATCAGCAATAAACTAATCAGAACCCATCACGTGGGTCTGATCACATTAAATCTATTGATTCTCTCACAAAACCCTCTTGTATTATCGGACAGAACAGGAAAACACCCATCAACGGATTTAAAGACAAATCTGTCCTATCAATACCTCCCTTGTGTGACCGTCCATCGTGACCCGGTCACCCATGACTCCGGTCAGAGTTTAAACTATGCTTAAGGACTCAATCTTGAATCTCAAAAGGGACAATTGTCGATTACTTAAAGTATTAACTATATCCAGAATAACATTTGCTATGATGTGATTACTAATATGTTGGAGTCAATGCTTTATATGTTTGTAGTCCTGTATGCATCTTCTTTCTCTTATAATCATTGTTTTAATTAGGTCAGTCTAGTAATATGTGTGTAAGAAGTGTGTCATGTTTGAGCTCTAAATGCAGAATTTATAATTCTCTGTAATTCTGTGTGAATGAAACATTGAAATTCAGTATCAGGAAAATATTAAGAAACTTTATAAAGTTGTTAATAAAACAGGAAAATGTTCTGCAGATATCATGCATTGATGTGATCAATAGACAATAGACGAGGCGTGTCTAATCTCCGTAGCAACATCTCATTGGAGGATCGCATCTGAAGGAGGGAGCCAGAATTGCTCCTTTAAAACTATGCTGTCTGAACAAGCTAAAGTCAGTCAGAAATATGAAGTAAAGTCAGAGTCAGAAGCTGGAAGTCAGAAGTCGGTCAGAAATACTTTGACCACGGCTGAAAAGTTGCTTGGGTCATGCTGAACAGAAGAAGTTGAGAAGATCCTTTATCGGGGCTGATTTTCCATCTAACAGCCGCCGATTTCAACTACGAGCCACGCCGCTGATCAACAGCTGTCACATTCAGACTCCACAACCCTCGGTGAAATATCTGACCAAAGTCTCCCAAGAAGAGAGCCGCTCAAGCCAGACGCTCAGATCAGAACAGCTTCACCAGCCAGCAGCATCCTTCAAAGCTTCTGCGCAACCCACAGGGCTTTCCCGAGAAGACGTCACCTGAAAGACAGCCAATCCAGAACGGGATTCCGCTGTACACGAGTCACGGAACAACCCGATTACCTCAGCTGTCAGAGCAAACGCAGGTACAAGCAAACTTCTCTCTCTCTTGCTGGAAACTGGTGAAACTCCTTTAAACCTAAATAATCAAGCCAAAGCTCTGCTTTTGTGATTTTCCTCAGGTTATGAGTTAGCACTGAACTTGGGACTTTTCATAACTCATCAACTCCGCGAATGTGTGTGCATGTATGTATGTGTGTGTGTGTGTGTGTTTAGCCTTAGTTTCCTGTAATCATTAGAAGTAGTCAATAAATCTTGTTTTGATTTTCACATATACGAGTTTTTTTGTGCTGTGTGTCAAATTACTGCCTTAAACTTTAAAGATCACGTACCTCTTGCTTATAATAATATAATAATTATAATAATAATAATCATAATAAAATATTGTTACTGTTGGCCACAGAATAATATTTTATCCAGAATTGGTAAAATACTCTAACCTCAATTTTCGCTGGACGAATAATTGATGAAGTGTTAAATATTAATTCTGAATCATTTACAGTGAATCATTTACAGTTGATTCGATTCTTATTCCCTGTAACAATTAAATTGAGCTAATAAATGACCCTAAGGCTAAGCCCTTACATATTTTACAGATGCGGGACAAGTTGGAGAACTTTAGAACTCTGGCTAAAGAGAATTTAACTGCCACCCAGCGAAGACAAAAGGTATGGTACGATACTCATGCCAGGGAAAGGAATTTTAAACCTGGACAAAAAGTTCTGCTATTATTACCATCAGGTACCAGCAAGTTGTTGGCCAAATGGCAGGGGCCGTATGTCGTGACCAGGAAACTGGGTCCAGTGACCTACGAGATTTTGTGTCCAGAAAGAAAACAGCCTAAGCAGGTCCTACATGTTAATCTCTTGAGAGAATTTAAAGAGAGGGTGTCTGATCTCAAAGGTCCTGAGGATGTCAAAGGTCAAGTGATGATGGTGAGGGCCATACGGGAGGAAGAGGATGAACCTGATATGGAGCCAGTTCATTCATTGCTGAAGGCCCCAGAATGTTATTCAAATTTGAATAACCAACAACAACAGCAACTAACTGAGGTACTTCAATCTTTTCCCTCTCTTTTCCAGAAAAGACCGGGTCGGACCGAGATCTTGACACACAACATCATCCTGAAAGATTCTGCTCCCATACGACAGAAACCCTATCGAGTTCCAGAGAAGATGGTGGAACAGTTAAAAGACTGAGGTCGAGACCATGTTGGAAATGGGGGTTATAGAACCATCGAAAAGTGAGTGGTCAAGTCCCATACTATTGGTCCCTAAAAAAGATGGAGTTAGATTTTGCACTGACTTCAGAAAACTTAACAGTGTCTCGTGCTTTGATTCTTATCCGATGCCTCGTATTGACGAGTTGATTGAGAGACTGGGTAAAGCATCCTTTATGACTACATTAGATCTGTGTAAAGGTTATTGGCAAGTGCCCCTTGATCCTTCTTGCAAGCCCTACACTGCCTTTCGATCTCCCTCAGGGTTATACCAATACACTGTTATGCCTTTTGGATTACATGGAGCACCAGCCACTTTCCAAAGGTTGATGGACCGTGTACTTACGGGATGTGAGCAGTATGCAGCTGCATACCTTGATGATGTGGTGATATACAGTGGTTCCTGGCAAGAACATCTACGACATCTTGTGGACATTCTGAAGAGGCTTCACGAAGCTGGGCTCACCATCAACACCAGCAAATGTTCATGGGCTCAGACGGAGGTGAGGTACTTGGGGTATTTGCTGGGGCGTGGACAGATCAGACCACAAGTGGAAAAGCTTAAGGTCATCCAAAACATTACTCGTCCTCAAACTAAAAAGCAGGTGAGATCTTTTCTTGGTTTAGTTGGCTGGTACCGCCGATTCATTCCCCACTTTGCATCACTGGCTACACCTTTGACTGATTTGACTAAAAAGAGTCCTGCTAAGTTTTGTTGGACGAATGAGTGTGAATAAGCCTTCAATGCCTTGAAAGATTTGTTATGCAATGAACCAGTGTTACAGAGCCCTAATTTCTCTCAGAGATTTATTGTACAGGTGGATGCTTCTGATGTGGGCCTGGGAGCCGTACTGGTCCAAGGAGAGGGTCATGAGAGAGACCAGTTTTATTTTTGAGCAGAAAACTCTTTGAGAGAGAGCGGAAATACTCAATTGAGAAAGAAGGACTTGCTATCAAGTGGGCTGTGGACTCTCTGCGGTATTACTTGCTGGGGTGTGAATTCACGTTACGGACTGACCATCGTGCCCTGAAGTGGATGCAAACCATGCAAAACAGTAACTCAAGGCTACTGCGCTGGTGTCTGACTCTGCAGCCCTATGTATTCACAATTGAGCACTGTCCAGGTAAGAAAAATCTTATTGCAGATTATTTGTCCCGTTTGCCAAATTTAGGCCCTCCGGAGGGGGAAGAAGGGGGAAAATGTGATGTAGCACACATGGTTAAAATGAAAACACCTTAGAAATGTTTGTTAAGATCTTTATTTTGTTTGTTTTTACTTAGAAGCAGTAACATGGAAGGTGCACATTCCATGGTGACTGCTGGTAATGTGGAACACTCAATAAGGTGGTGAAATCAAGAAATGTGTGAATATTAATGTATGCGTTTCATTTCTGTGTCTTACCGGTTCCTGGAAAGCCCAAAAAGGAGTGGCCCGCGAACAGGAAACCAGTTTTATGGCATCCTGAAGGGGAGGAGTTAGTCAATCAAGGATATGTGGATTAAAATGTCTTTTACATGTATACGTCGATGAATTATTATGGAGAGAAGCCTTTGGTTAAAGGATCAAAATCTGGGCAAATCTTCCCATGAATCTGCCAGTCCTCTTATATGACACATGTATTTCTTGAGATTTGATTCACGGGGGGTATCCTCATCATCATCAATATCATCTTCATCTTCATCCGAATCGGGTGCGTCTTGGATAATCTTTTCCAGTAATGCAATCATTTGTCTTTTGTAATGACTTTTAAACAGAAATTCTATGATGCGCCTTTGGCTACATACAGCACCCATGGTGGCGGTGGTGGTGGTGGAGTCTGGCTCACTCTCCATTCACAAGTGAGAAACCTTTCCAGAGATCGACGGTGTCGTGCACCACTTTCTCACAGGATTTGTCCAGAAGTTTCTCTCTGATTTCTTGTAGCTTTGCAGCTATGAATGGTTCGTCTTTTAATTCGTGCAGAATAGCTCCGGCTGCTCCTTGAATTCTCTGAGGATGAGACTTTAAACCAGACCGGTGTAGGGCATAGGCTATGATGGTTCGGAGATCAGGTTTAAACAGTTTGCGGGTCAGCTCGTCAAAGTGAGAGTCAAAAAAGTAGGTGGGTGGTTCAAACAGGCATGAATGTTGCAGTTGGCTGGGATGATTTATCGCACAGCCTTCACAGTCCTCCTTCAGCTTTTCATCGATGAGATGTTGCAGGAGTACAGAAATCAGAGCTTTGATGATTTTGAATCCGAGGTCGGTGAAGCATCCGTCTGGGGCATCGATCCCCTTGTCGGTTGAGGTAGAGGGTGTGTCAGACAGACCAGATAGGTAACTCAGGTTGTGATGTCCGAGTTCTTTGCAGAATTTATCTAACCATTTTTTACTGGCAGCAGATGTTCCGGGTTCGTCTGGCTGAATATTATCACCATCGTTGTCATCAGGTGGGTCAGGACCATGGTCGAAAGAAGGACTGTAGCTGCAGCCTGGAGCATCATGTTGAGACATGGCTTATAAAGCTGTTGTGCGGGGTGGGACTGGCTTGCAGCACTTCTTATGGGTGTAGTGAATGGGTGGGGACGGCAGAGAGTATGTGCCGCTGCGCGCGCATCTCTCAGGGTGGAACAGCTGCACTTTAACTTTATTGTAACCATCACGCATGTCACACCATTTGAACATTTTGTTTATGATTGAAAAAAGACAACTCAGCAGATCCCGATCACACCACTTGAACAAAAATTGCATTTCGTACATGTCGAGATGATAATTTTGTACGATTACTCCTGAGACATCGCTGAGCTTCGTCTTGTCTTTATAGCAGAATATGTAAATGCACTCATCCGGATTCTTATTAGAGTGATCACCCACCACTCGGTACCGGAAATTCGGTGTTACTCCGTCCCACTCCGCGATGTACAAAGGCCTTTCTCCATAGTCATCCAGATCTTTCCACACACGTGTGTAGAATAAAGTCCAGTCCTTTTCAGGAAATACCAGACAGGGGTCTCTTTCCGGTGTAAATTCACCGGCGCTGTCAGCGGTGTAGAGTGTGACAACTCGAGACGGTTTATGGAATATGTAACCGAATAGACGTTTACTATTCAACCTAAACTCGTCTCTCACATACTCCTTATTCTCGTGGAGAAAATTTGTCAAATAGACATGCCAGCGTTCTTTTTTTTTTTCGGAGCCAGAGTCAGACTTTTCATCATCTCTTCATCCCATTCCATCTCGGGGGTTTTAGGTGAGTATGAACTAGCCATGTTTCACAACTCTTTTTCTGTTTCCACAGGACACCACGCTCACTATTTATACAAACATGAAATGGAATGCGGATACTGACACATCTGCTACACCCATTACCCACCCAAGACTTCAAATACCAGCTGTCAAGTTTATAAATGACCCATCTACAATTTATACACCCAGAAGACAACCAAAACTCCACAGGACAACATCGTTATTCAAATATACCCTGTCAGTTATATTGCCTGAGGATATCTCCAGTGTCAAAGGTCAAGGGTGATTGAACGGTCAACGTGAAGGGAGGGGTAACATCATGGGTGGTCCCCCATGGGAATATTCATACCGGACACGATAAAAATGATTTATTATGACAGGTGCCATCAATCATTTTGACACAGTAGCCTCCCTATATCTCTCTCTGGTAGCTGCAAGGTAAATTACTATAAAGGTGGTGGTGTTGGATTGACAAGCTTGTAGTTGTGTGTATTGGCGTTTTCTGAAAGGATCAAGGCATCAAGCGACTTGCGCTGTTTATCACTTCATAGGGCAGCAGAAATGCACGTTCCCTTTCGATACTTCACTCGTACTGCGTATGGGGAAAAGTCTCCCTTTTTCCCCGTCACTGAAGCCTTTTTCAATAACGCAATGTAACTGCATCGTCATTGGTTCACTCATAGACAAGTTGTTGAACCAATGACGGCGCGGCATAGCTGCGCAACCTATGGCGAGAGAGCGCGCAAACTCTCCCGCCGAAATGGGCGGGGCAAAGGGCTATATAAGTAGGCGTTTCGCCATAGGATTTCAGTCCTTTCTCCTTCAGCGACGACAACGCATCTCTTCGCTGATCTCCGCCTGAAGCCTGAGGAAGCTCGCCGCCTTCAAGAAGCTCCCGCCGCCGTCTGAAGAGGTCCCGAAGCGGACCCAGCTGAACTCGCCGGTCGGAGACAGCGCCGGCGCCCTCGCTGACTGCCGCCCCGAGCGCCGTCCTCGAGACGCCCGCCTCCCGCTCCCGCTTCCGGCAGCCTTCTCAGCGTGTCTCCTGCCGCCATCCGGCGCGCCTTTGAGAGCTTTTCCCGCGGCTTATTGCCGCTCTAAAAGAGCGTTTCCTCAGCGGTTCTACCGCTCTAAAAGAGCTTCCGCTGCCCTCGCCGCTCTAAAAGAGCCCCCCCAATCGCCCGTTATAACGGCGGCGGCGTTGCTGCAAATGCCGCGCCACTCTTGTGGCACGTGCAGAGCCCCTCTGCATGATGACGACGGACACAGCGAGTGCGTCGCGTGCCTGGGCAAGTCCCACGCCGACGGCGTGCTCGCTGGAGCCTCATGCCCGCACTGCGAGAGCATGAGCCTCGGTTCTCTGCGCTCGCGGGTCGCCTTCTTCACTGAAGGCGATCTCGCCTCTCGCGCCCTCCCGTCTCCTTCCTCCCGCGAGCCGGCCAGGAAGAGACAGCGGGGTAGAGCTACTCAGCGCCCGGAGTCGTGCGAGCTCACGCCGGCCCAGCCCCCGCAAGCCTCGCCTTCTCCCACTAGAGAATAATCTCCTGTCTTGTTCTCCCGACCAGAGCAGCGTCCCTCTGCAGATGCGAGCGACCTCGTCTCGTTTGGAGGATCTGACGAAGAGCCCGATGACTCCATGTCTCTTGCGGCTTCTGAAGCGGAAGGACGGGCTGGCGAGCCGGACGAACCTGGTCCCCCGCCTCCTTTGGAGCCCATTGAACACGGCCAGGGTATGGATGCCGAGCTCTTCCGCATCCTATCCAGAGCAGTGGAAAAGCTAGACCTCGACTGGGCCCCGCCGGAGGAGCCATCACGCAGCCGCCTGGATGAGTGGTTCCTGCCAGGCCCCTCGCCAGCGTTCCGCTCCATTTTTTCCCGAGGTGCACGAGGAGCTTACGAAGTCGTGGCGCACTCCGTACTCCGCCCGCCTCCACACAACGCACCGTTCTGCCCTCACTGCTGTCAACGGCGCAGAAGAAAAGGGCTATGAGCACTTGCCGCCCCTAGATGAAGCGGTGGCAGCTCACCTTTGTCCTCCCGCGGCTGTGGGGTGGAAAACCAAGAGAGCCCTGCCTTCCAAGCCCTGCAGAACCACCTCTACACTGGCTGGAAGAGCCTACACCTCTGCTGGCCAAGCTGCTTCGGCGCTTCACACAATGGCGATCTTCCAGGTGTTCCAGGCCAAACTCCTCCGCTCCTTGGATGAGTCCGGCACTTATGCACCCGCCTTCAAGGATCTCCGCAGCGCCACCGATCTAGCTCTGCGGGCCACGAAGGCCACTGCCCAGGCCATCGGGCGTTCCATGTCCAGCCTGGTTGTGCTTGAGCGCCATCTTTGGCTCAACCTCACGGAAATCAAGGACCTGGATAAGACGGCCTTTCTGGACGCCCCGGTCTCCCCTTCCGGTCTTTTTGGGCCAGCAGTGGATAGTTTCACTGAGCGCTTCACAGCAGCGCAGAAGTCGTCTCAGGCCATGAGACACTTTCTGCCCAAGCGCTCCAGCTCTGCGTCTGCTCCTAGCCGCCCCAGGACTGCGCCGGCTCAGCTGACCAAACCTGCCCCATCCACCTCTCAAGCAGCACCGCCTAAGGAGCATCGTCAGCGCCCTCGCCCTGCTAAGCGCCAATCCTCCTTCCCGAGACGCCAGGGACCCCGGCCCAAGATTGTGCTTGACCCGGTGACTCCGAAGACGTCCTGATCCAGCAGGAAGGAAGAGGGTTGGGGAATGTCCCGTTACGACCGGACCACCCCAAAAGCTCCCTCGTGCAGTCTCCCCTCCGCCTCGTTTAAATGCGGGCGTGGGAGAAATGCTCTGTGTTGTAGCTGGGCCCACACATGTTGCGCCCAAACAAAACGCCGTTTTCACGGCGAACACTATTTTACTTCCTCAAAAAGAGAGCAAATTTCCTCTTCCACCTCCTTCGGTGCACGGCCCCCTAACCAGCGGCCTGTCATCCGACATCATTCAACCCCTTGTCACTCGGGCCAAGGCCTGGCAGGCCATCCCCGACGTATCAAGTTCGATCCTCCGGATCATAAAGCAGGGCTACTCGCTCCAATTTGCACGACGGCCCCCTCGCTTCGGAGGGGTGCTTCAAACCTTGGTGAACCCGGACGACGCCCCTGTCCTCCGGGCCAAGGTCATGACCTTACTGAAGAAAGGGGCTATAGAAATAGTTCCCCCTTCAGAAAGCGAGTCAGACTTTTACAGCCGTTACTTTCTGGTCCCCAAAAAGGATGGCGGCTTCAGGCCCATCCTAGATCTCAGACTTTTGAATCGCTCCCTCATGAGACGGAAGTTCAAAATGCTGACGCTGAAGCAGATCCTCGCACAGATTTGTCATGAGGACTGGTTCTGCTCGCTGGATCTGAAAGATGCATATTTTCACATCCAGATAGCCCCCCTTCACAGACGATTCTTGAGATTTGCATTCGAGGGAGTGGCATACCACTCAGAGCGCGCCCTGGCGATACAGCAGCTCGCGGCTTCCGTCAAGAACAAAGCCTATCTTCCTCTGAATCTCTTCCAGAGGCTCTTAAGGCTGATGGCTTCCGCCTCCCCGGTTCTGCAGCTCGGCCTTTTTCGGATGCGGCCACTACAGTTCTGGCTGAAATCCCGGGTCCCCCCACATGCCTGGCGGCACGGCCGCTTATGTCTCAAGGTCAATCGGGCCTGTCTTTTAGCCCTGAAACCTTGGATGAACCCTGCTTGGTTCAGTCTTGGGGTACCCCTACAGGCGGTGTCACGAAGGACGGTGCTCTCGACGGACGCATCCAACTCAGGTTGGGGGGCTCTGTGCGAGGGCAGACCGGCCTTCGGCTCGTGGTCCCACGAGGAAAGCCATCTCCATATCAACTGCCTCGAAATGTTGGCAGTGATGAAAGCCCTGCAAGCTTTCCAGGCTCACTTGACGGGACGCCACGTCTTAGTCCAATCGGACAGCATGACTGTGGTGTCATATATAAATCACCAGGGCGGTCTTTTGTCCAGCCGCCTGTGCGCTCTGGCGAAACGTCTTCTGGAGTGGGCAAAACCAAGGCTTCGGTCGCTCAGGGCGACTCATATACCTGGCAAAACCAACCTGGGTGCAGATATGTTATCACGGAGCAACGTCCCCTCAGACGAGTGGATGCTCCATCCCCAGATGGTTCTCAAGATTTGGGAGCTCTTCGGGAGAGCAGAGATAGACCTCTTCGCCTCAGAAGACAGCTCTCATTGCCCAACATATTTCTCAAAGGAAGTCGATGCGCTGGCCCACGTTGAGCCCAGCACACTCCTTTACGCATTTCCCCCGATCGCACTGATCCCGCAGGTCATCAGGCGAGTCAGGGAAGACAGGCACAGAGTCCTTCTAGTGGCCCCGCTCTGGAGGAGCTAGACTTGGTCCTCAGAGCTGTTCAGGCTCTCCACGAGAGCCCCATGGCCCATTCCCCTGAGGCGGGACCTCCTCTCTCAGGCGAACAGAACAATCTGGCACCCACAGCCAGAGCTCTGGGCCCTACATCTCTGGTCCCTCGATGGGAGCCGACTAACCTCCCCAGGGACGTACTAGAGACCGTATCTCAGGCGAGAGCCCCGTCCACGAGACGCCTCTACGCCCAGAAATGGTCGGTCTTTGTTGATCGGTGTTCCACACGCAACATAGACCCCGTGGAATGTGACGTATCTCCGATACTGTCCTTCTTACAAGAGCGTTTGGATCTGGGGCGCGCCCCCTCAACGCTCAAGGTATACGTAGCAGCCATCTCAGCGTTTCATGTTCCTATCGCTGGCCAGTCAGTGGGTCGAAACAGCCTTGTGGTTCGTTTCCTAAGGGGTTCTAGGCGATTAAATCCTCCTCGTCCCCTTACTGTTCCCACTTGGGACCTTTCCTTGGTCCTTAGGGCTCTCAAAGGTAACCCCTTCGAGCCGCTGAGTTCAGCTGACCTCAGGCCTTTAACCCTGAAAACCGCTCGGTCAAGCGCGTTGGCGACTTGCAGGCCCTCTCTGTGAGCCCTGCGTTCCTCGAATTTGGGCCTAATGACTCTAAAGTCGTGCTGAAACCTAGACATGGCTACGTACCCAAAGTGCTCTCTACTCCGTTTAGAGCTCAGGTCATTTCGCTCTCTGCTCTTCCTCCCTCCACGGATGAACAGGAGCTGGAGTTACTCTGCCCTGTCAGGGCATTGAGGACCTATGTAGAGCGATTGCAGCCTTTCAGGCAGTCGGATCAGCTCTTTGTCTGTTTTGGTGGCCGCACCAAAGGGTCTTCGGTCTCAAAACAACGTCTCTCGCGTTGGATAGTCGACGCGATTAATCTCTGTTACTCCTCCTTGGACATTCAATGCCCCTTAGGAGTTAGGGCCCATTCCACTAGAGGAATGGCTTCCTCCTGGGCCTGGTCTAATGGAGTTTCCATTAAAGACATCTGTGAGGCAGCCGGCTGGTCCTCGCCGTCCACTTTTGTCAGATTTTATCATCTGGACGTTCCGGCATTACAAGCCCGGGTCCTCTTGGTGTAACTAGGTGGCCTCTTCGAATTCCACCTCTCACCGATCAGGAGTTATCTCTTCCTTGTAGTGTAAAAAGGGTTTACGATGACTTTGCCTTCTTACTTGTTCTCTTGGTCCCCCTTCGGTGTCCAAAACAAGTTATGTCGTTCCCTGCCGTGGCACGGCGCGGTTGAATTCGTTCCCCATACACAGTACGAGTGAAGTATCGAAAGGGAACGTACTCGGTTACTAACGTAACCTCGGTTCCCTGAGATACGGAACGAGTACTGCGTTACTTGCCGTGCCACGAGGCTGCGGCTTCAGTGTCGTCGCTTCAGTCGATTGGCCTGAAATCCTATGGCGAAACGCCTGCTTATATAGCCCTTTGTACGGTGGCCGAGAGAGCTCAACGCGCTGCAAATGAGAAAACATCTTCATCAGTTTGACAACACATGCGCTGCAAACTCCACAACACTTACAAATAGTGAAACGCGCTGCAAATAAAGAAAACATCTTCATCAGTTTGACAACACATATGCGCTGCAAACTCCACAACACTTACAAATGGTGAAACGCGCTGCAAATAAAGAAAACATCTTCATCAGTTTGACAACACATGCGCTGCAAACTCCACAACACTTACAAATGGTGAAACGCGCTGCAAATAAAGAAAACATCTTCATCAGTTTGACAACACATGCGCTGCAAACTCCACAACACTTACAAATGGTGAAACGCGCTGCAAATAAAGAAAACATCTTCATCAGTTTGACAACACACATGCGCTGCAAACTCCACAACACTTACAAATGGTGAAACGCGCTGCAAATAAAGAAAACATCTTCATCAGTTTGACAACACATGCGCTGCAAACTCCACAACACTTACAAATGGTGAAACGCGCTGCAAATAAAGAAAACATCTTCATCAGTTTGACAACACATGCGCTGCAAACTCCACAACACTTACAAATGGTGAAACGCGCTGCAAATAAAGAAAACATCTTCATCAGTTTGACAACACATGCGCTGCAAACTGATGAAGATGTTTTCTTTATTTGCAGCGCGTTTCACCATTTGTAAGTGTTGTGGAGTTTGCAGCGCATGTGTTGTCAAACTGATGAAGATGTTTTCTTTATTTGCAGCGCGTTTTTCTTTTTGTAAGTGTTGTGGAGTTTGCAGCGCATGTGTTGTCAAACTGATGAAGATGTTTTCTTTATTTGCAGCGCGTTTTTCTTTTTGTAAGTGTTGTGGAGTTTGCAGCGCATGTGTTGTCAAACTGATGAAGATGTTTTCTTTATTTGCAGCGCGTTTCACTATTTGTAAGTGTTGTGGAGTTTGCAGCGCATGTGTTGTCAAACTGATGAAGATGTTTTCTTTATTTGCAGCGCGTTTCACCATTTGTAAGTGTTGTGGAGTTTGCAGCGCATGTGTTGTCAAACTGATGAAGATGTTTTCTTTATTTGCAGCGCGTTTCACTATTTGTAAGTGTTGTGGAGTTTGCAGCGCGTGTGTTGTCAAACTGATGAAGATGTTTTCTTTATTTGCAGCGCGTTGAGCTCTCTCGGCCACCGTACCTTTGCCCCGCCCATTTCAGCGGGAAAGATCGCGCGCTCTCTCGCCATAGGTCGCACAGCTATGCCGCGCCGTCATTGGTTCAACAACTTGTCTATGAGTGAACCAATGACGATGCAGCTACACTGCGTTATTGAAAAAGGCTTCAGTGACGGGGAAAAAAGGGAGACTTTTCCCCATACACAGTACTCGTTCCGTATCTCAGGGAACCGAGGTTACGTTAGTAACCGAGTACGTTCGTCAGTGGCAGCGGTGAGCGGGTATTTGCCTTTTGCAGTTTCCCATGCGCTCCAATCAAAAACAAAAATCAACGCGGGAGGGGGAGGTCTCTCTCACTTTGGCCTGTCAATTCAGAGGACAAACCACTGGGCCAGTCCATGGCAAAAAAATAAATAAATAAAAAAATAATAAAAAAATAAACCTTTTATCGGCCCCAAAGTGCGTCGGCCCACCGGGGCTGCGTTCCAGCTCGGTTTTTAAATGCCCTTCCCTCGCTAACTTCACTCAGTCTCCTTGACTCGGATGTACGTCATTGCTTACGTTGCACGAGTGCCCACTTCTGGCGGAACCTTTGTATGGGCTGAACTGGAACGTCCTAAGCCCTTGATCGCTTGGAATCCGCAATGGAGCTGATTTATTATTTATTTTTTCCCCTTGCAAAATTGTTTAATACAGCATTCTATATGAATATGTGTGTTTTAAATGTTTAAAATATAATTAATATATCATAGAGTTGTTTGTGGTGGGGAAAATTAAACGCGATATGCGGTAACGTCACAATCGTGTTGCATTGTGGGTTATGGAGCTGCCTGAAGTGCACATATGGACTCGCTCCCTCGGTCAAAATCGAGAGGAGCGAGGGTCTGTCCATATAAACTTCCCTCGTCCACTTCACGAAGTGGAACCCACTTCAAAATGGCGGCAGGGATTCCCCCGAGGGGAAGTGTTTAGGGAAGTTCGCGAGCGTGTGTCTAAAAACGAACTGGAACGCAGCCCGGGAAAATGCCCGGTATGCCAGATTACCAGTCCAGCCTTGGATCTATCACTGCTTACCACATATGTGCTGATTCTGACAACTAACCTCTTTCTCTAGATTTACCTACCATTGTGACCAGTTTTTCATTTTTTACCTCCTCTTCATTAATAACTGGAGACCATTAATTTAAGGAAATGAGCCCTAGAGAAGCGAATACCTCGTCGACTACAGCCCTCTGCACAGACCCCAAGAACCGACTACAAGGCCCAGACAAGTCTTCTGCACAGATCCCTATGGCCAGCTTCACCTCCCAACATGCTGGCATGATGTATCCCAATCTTCAAGAAGCAGCAGTTGAATTACAGCAGAATTGAATCCCATTTGCAACACTGATCATTATTTTTCTGTTTATCACTGTAAATCTGAAACAATCTGTATTGTATTAAGAGCTATATAAAAGTGACTTGATGGAGGTGGTAGAGACTTGGAAGCGGTTTTTATTAATTTTGTAGTCAGTATCTCACTTCACCACATTCATTTGCCAAACACCACAGGTTTTTCCCCACTACTACTCACATATTTTATTTTAGGACTACATTTTTAGACCAGTGTTACAAAAAATGTGCACTTACGTCAAATTTAACCCCTAACAGAGTATGGAGGACCAGAAGTGTCATGGAAATAGTAATACAGCATATCATTAATTAATAATTGTACAATAAAAATGTGCATTCATAAATGTATTTACAAATTAATTGATCAATCTAAAAATAAATAGATTAAATTGCAAAGTAAATCATTTTTTTTAATGAGCAATAAAAGCAGTAATTATAAAAAATAATTTATAAATGAAATATTAATCTATCAATAAATGGTTCAAATTAAAAATGGATTTAACAAAATAAAACACTCAAATACATCATAAAAATACATTTATGAATTCATAAATAAATATTGGAATTTCAAATTGTATTTGAAAATGCAATTTAAAAACATAAATAATTAATTGGATTCAGAAATTGAATTACAAATATAGGTTCTAATCATCCATTAAAAAAGGGAATTCAATTAACCATTTGCATTTGCCCACTGTTTTTCCTTTTTCTACTAGCTATTTGATTTGCTTAATCATTTAGCTTCTCTTTTTAGCCTCTCTGTTTAGCATTTCAGTGACACTTTTGCTATTACCTGGCAAGTCATGTGCAGACGTATGTCATTAATATGGAAAGGGGAAGGTGATTGATAGAAAACCTAAAATGGAAGAAACAATTTCCCACACACATGATAACATAAACATTGCTGTAATGCTTTAGCTATAGCTAACGACATGTAGTGTTTACAACACTGGAGAAAAGTAGTTTGCAACTTCCGGTTCACGGGGAGTCGGGGACTTTAAGGACAGCCTGCATTGGATGACGACGCTACATGTCGTTAGCCACAGCTAAAGCAATAGACAAGACAAGACACACCAAAGCGTTTTGCTATCTCCCTGCACCAGATTCCAAGGGAGATTTGTTGCTGAATCTTGTCTCTTTGTAATGTCAAGAAGGCTGAAACTCTGAGATGTTTCCAATTTGGTGAATTATATGCTCCACCTCATCAAACGGTGTCCTCCAAATGCCGACAGGATGCTTAAGTTTTCCTTAAGATGAAGCAACGTTGTCAGAGCATAGTCATAGTCAACTGGCATATTACTGTCGATGCAGTCAGCCAAAGAAATTATGGCATTTATTGTGTTATCCCATGTGGGAAATTGTTTCTTCCATTTTAGGTTCTCTATCAATCACCTTCTCCTTTCCACATCAATGACATACGTCTGCACATGACTTGCCAGGTAATAGCCAATCAGAGATTTTGTTACACTCATCTCACATTTACCTCGGGTGCATCTCAATCAGCTCCCTAGTTCAGTAGTCAGGACAGTGATCAGGGAATCAGTCACATTAATTTAAATGATATACTGATTCACGACCTAGGGAGCTGATTGAAACACAGGGCTCATTTCCCCAGCATGCAAGTCCCAAAGTGTCACTGAAATGCTAAACAGAGAGGCTAAAAAGAGAAGCTAAATGGTTAAGCAAATCGAATAGCTAATAGAAAAAGGAAAAACAGCAGGAAAATGGAAATGCAAATGGTTAATTGAATTGCCCTTTTTAATGGATGATTAGAACCTATATTTACAAATATAGATTCTAATCATCCATTAAAAAGGGCAATTCAGTTTCTGAATCCAATTAATTATTTCTCTTTTAAATTGCATTTTCAAAAACAATTTGAAATTCCATATTTATAAATTTATAAATGTATTTTTAAATGATGTGATGATGATTTATTGAGTGTTTTGTTGTTTTAGTAAATCCATTTTTAATTTGAACCATTTATTGATGGATTAATATTTCATTTACAAATTATTTTTATAATTACTGCTTTTATTGCACATTAAAAAATAAAATAATGAATTACTTTGCAATTTAATCCATTTATTTTTAGATTAATTAATTTGTAAATTTACTAATGCACATTATTGTATTGTATCGTATTGTACAATTAGTTATTAATTATATGCTTTATTACTATTTCCGTGACACTTGTGGTCCTCCATAACAGAGTACTTACAACACAAGTCTCTAATTAAACACCATATGCAGATTTAAAACTTTGACATTTTATATATGGATATTGGCGTGTTCCAACCATAGACTGTAAAAAATGATGGGCAACACACCTTCACTCTCTTCCATTGTAGTAAGTGAAGCTGTCAATCATGACGTAAAAACCTGTGTTTTTAGAGCATTAAATTACTAACAAAAAACAAACTTAAATTTAAAGAAAGAACACTTTAACTAATATCAGCGTGATAAAAACTGCCTAAAATGACAGAAACCTTTTTCCAAAATCTTTGGAAAAAAATATTTGATGAGTAATTTGACTATTTATTTTCACGTTACATTACATTACAAGGAGAGGGTGGGGTTTATGACCTACACTGCATCCAGCCACCTGGAGGCAATCGAGACACTTTGGCTTCACTTTTCAGGACTCATATGGCATGCTTGGTTCCAACCTTACAACAACTGGACAACTCTTTTCCCCACTTCATTTACACAGCAGTTTTTGTAAAATAAACAAAAAGCAATTTTTTTTGTTATATCACATAGCTGCTTTCTTGCTAACTGTAAAGCTTCTTCAACTGAGTTTAATTGTTTAAATGAAGTTAAGCCCAACTGCCTTTTTCTAGTTTTTCTGACATGTTGTATAGTCATTGTCTCTTTTAACATTTTATACTGGTCCCAAGGATGGCATATCATACTACACAGTAGAAAAGACATTGTTTGCAAGATCAATAGTTTATAAGTAAATAGTTGATATATCTGAAACAATCACTGAAATTCCATGTGCAAAAACAAACAAGAAAACATTAAATGAAACGCATTAAAAGAGACAAATTACACATAAAAACATTTCCTAAAGACGTCAAACAGACGTTCAGTGTATGTAAAACAACATTCAAGTGTGTGGGGTATTTGGGGCAATACCTTTACATATATCAGACGTCAGCAATGGAGCGATTAAGTAAAAAATTCTGCCAGATGTTTTCTTCTTATGGAGAAAAAGTTGATGCTTTACAATTAATTCTCGAAAATAATTAAAAAAGCATCTATCAATCATTAACAAATGATTCACCCAAATGTCTTAGAAACAGATCCAGTATTTGCAACAAAACAAAGCAATCTCTTAGCCAAGCTAATATATAGTTCAAAAATCACTTAAAATGTTATTTTGGTTAAGGTCTCAATGCTTAACATATCTGCAACTTCTGAAGTTGACAAATGCCATTTCTGAAGTTATTATCTCTCAAACAAAGGCTGCACAAAAGGTTTAAGGTAGAACAAAAATAATGCCCAAATGTTACAAAGCACACAATGGTGGAAGTGTTAAAATACTGACACCAAAAACTAAAATTAACTTTGGAAACTATTCTTTGAATCAGGATGGATTTCATTTTGTTTCAAAATAGAGATACTTAAACTCATGGCACAATCCCTGAACACAAAACCTTCACTTAACACTTCCTGAGGCAAAAGCAAAAATATTTCAAATATTTCAACTTTAACATTATCAAATTAAAAGAAATGTACATTTGAAAGATTTCAGAACAAAATTCTAAAAAACAAATAAAATCACATAAAACTGAGCTCATGGTTTACTGGTGCAGAGGAGAAGCCTTCACCAATATCGATACTTCTGTTTGGTTAAGAATAAACCTGCAAAAAAAAAAAAAAAAATGTGTTGGGATAATTCATACAAGTGCTGAGGGTCTCTTGAGCACAGCACTGTATTTCATTGGAGCTCTATCTGCCTTCAGCTGAACATTCAACAGGGTAAAGATGGAGATCTCCTGCAAAAGAAAACAACACACCATTATCCACTGCAAAAAAACAACCATGGTATGTGATTGCTAGGATGTACTAAGATGTAGCTAAAGTCTTGATACGCAGTTTCTATGGGCCAACCTAGACTTTGTTGGCGCCCTAGGAGAGATTTTAGATTGGCACACCCACCCCCCACAACACTGAAATGCTGATCTTTTTCATTTATATTGTAAAAATGATAATTAAATAATTTGTAACAAATAAACAAATTTGACAAACAACCTGTTCCAAATTCTTTCTTGATTCTTTCTTCAGTCAAAAGTCTTTTTTGATCTGGGACAGATCAGAGTACTGGCAGCCCTCATAAACTGCTGGTACTCTGTTCTGTCACAGTTGCCATGTGAATAACATTCCCAGCACTGTGAAATGCATTTACATATAAGCACTGTCAGTAATTAGGAAGATTTGTGGCACAACAGATAATAAAAAATATATATAAATCCTCTCATGCTCTGCCCCCATCTTTTTGCACCCTATAGGCTGCCTATGTTGCCTATGCCACGGTTCGGCCCCAAAGTAGCTCACTGTTAACTGCTTGCTGTGTTTTCTGAGAACACTGCTATTTGGTTACTAGGGTGTTCTAAGCAGCTTCCAGGGTGTTGCTAGGTTCTGAATGGTTTTAAAAATATTGATATGGACAAAAGAATTTGGACACAAATCTTAATTATCAAATTCAGGTGTTTGAATCAGACCCAATGCTGAAGGTGTACAAAATCGAGCACCTAGCCATGCAACCTACATTTACAAACATTTATGAAAAAAAAAGGGTCATTATGAAGAGCTCAGTGAATTCAAGTGTGGTACTGTGAAATTAGTGATAGGATGCCACCTTTGCTATAAGTCAGTTTGTGAAATTTCATTCCTGCTAGATATTCCACGGACCATTCCATTCCATGGTAAGTGGTATTATTGGAAAGTGGAAGCATTTAGGAAAGACAGCAACACAGCCACGAAGCGCAAGACCATTTAAAGTCACAGAACAGGGTCAGTGAGTGCTGAGGAGCATGGTACTTAAAAGTTGCCAACTCTCTACCTGTTCCATATAGGCGAACAGTTACAAACTTCCACTCCATGATATTCTACTGGATGAATGGGCAAAAATTCCTACAGAAACAGTCTAAAATCACCTGTTGTATGGACTCATTGCTTGGGTCATCTGTTTCCCAAAAAAGTGTCATCTTTGGTCTCTTTCCCACTTTACGGAAGTGGACCGCCTTTAGTCCATCTAATGACTTCAAGAGAAAGAAAGCATGATAATTATTGATTATTTCATACATTATTAAAAAGCAGTGAATGTTTTTTTCTGTTGTGGCAATATATAGTGTGCTGATTTACAGCTCAGCTTAATACCACATTACATTCAATGGATTTAAAGGGATAATTCACAACTGGCGAAATAGGATTTTAATTAAACTTGAAAAAAAAAAAAAAAAAAAAATTAAAATCAGTGCTACCTGACACACAAAAAAACAGATAAAAAGGTGCTGTTGTCTCCCTTTTTTCCAAATAGGTTGGAAAAACTCCAAACCCATGATGCACTGGGGATGTTGCCACCCAAGGCCACTCCCAGTCTGCTCCTACTGAATAGAATTGACCAGAGTCAAATACTGCCTTGCTTGAGTAGGAAATACTTCTTGCCAAACTTTTAGTCACAATGTTTTTGTTTTTTTCAGGATAAAGCACCATTGATACCATTTAAACTTAGGGCAGCCCCATCCACCTTTTATTTTAGTTCTTTAAAGTGTACACCACTTGATGCTGGGACACTATCTATTCCAAATATATTTTCAGTAAAGAATCGATTAATTAATTAATTAAATTAATTTTCCAATAATTAACTGGTGGTGTATTTCTCTGAAAATGTGCTAATACAGCATTATGAATCGGAACACTGTGGTGTAAATTTGTGGTGTAAATTGAGGGAGTAAATGAACACAGGTGGAAACTAATTACATAATTAACAGACTGACAGACAGAAACTAGGACAAACTAAGAAACACAACACAGCACACATGTGACAGTTCGCCCCCTCCCAGAAAGGCATGGTCTCATGCCGTATAAAGTCCAACTGAGGAGGGAGGGTGGAGGTTCTAGAGAAGGGGGTGGAGCAGAAGAAAATAAACATGAAACTGTCCACAGAGTTGTGGAAGGTGGGAGGAGCCAGGAGCAGGAGAAGCCAGGTGGTAGTCCAGAGACCAGCCAGGTTGAGGCCCCAGGGCAGAGTCAAAGGTGGGAGGAGTCTTGGTGTCTTCCATCAAGTCGACTCCCTGGGGACGACCAACAGATATGCAGCCAAATATGGAGACCAAGATGGAGCTGATGAGCCCATGCATAGCCAATGGTCCAGGAGACCGAGGAGGAGCCATGGCAATGAGCGTCTGGGGTGGAAGCAGAAGTCCAGAAGGCAGAGGCTGAGCTGGTGGGACTGAGGACGGAGGCGGAGCCGGGGGAAGGCGGAGCCAGACAAAGCCGAAAGTGCAGGTGGGTCAACAGCTGACCAAGGCGGAGGGACAAGGGAGCCCAGAGAAGCAGTATGACCGATGGATTCCGGTGGAGCCGAGGGAGGGAGGAGCCAAGGCGTATCCAACGTGTCTACGGGCTGTGGCGGAGCAGGGGGCACAGAGGCTGGAAACAAAGACAGGGGATCCTCTGTTCTGGACGGAGATGATGGCCTGAAGACACTAGGCAGCTCTACATGGCATGTAGGACAATTGGAGATTGCTCGATTGCTCCTGTCTGCCTCGCTGCTGGTGTTTGCGTCTCAGTATAGCTTTGTTTTCTCTTACTTTTATTGAATCTCTTACTTTTATTCATTGTTGCTTATATTATTATTATTGCCTACCACATTAATCTGACATCGCTAGCCTGTAATCTTTGAATCTAAATCGCTGTTACAACGCGTTTGCATCTCGCTTGTTAACTTTTCATCAGTCTCGCGTGCTCCTTTTCAACGCATTCATCAAACAGCTGTGGTAACTCGGATCAGTCTACAAACACGGTGAGTCATGTCATCCTTTCCCACTGTTATCTCCTGCTCAGTTTGTCACATGTTCAGTGTAGCTCTCTCTGTCAGAGTAGGGAAATAGTCAAGCTGACAGAGAGAATCTCAGAATTAGAGACACGCATCCGAACTTTAACCGAGGATAGTAAGAATGCAGGTGCTTCAGATACTGTTTTGGATGCGACTTGCTTAGTGAACTCTGTACGTTGTTCGGTTCCGGCTGTAGAGCCCGCGCAGCAGGGCACTTGGGTAATGGTGAGGCGGCCTAGCCGTGGAAAACACCATTCTTCCGTTCCATTAAGAACATCAAACAGGTTCTCCCCACTCAGTGATGCACCCACTGAGAATCCTGTTGAAAGTGCCCTAGTTATGGGTGATTCTATTACACGGAACGTGAAAATAGAGACACCAGCCACCATAGTCACATGTTTGCCGGGAGCCAGAGCACCTGACATCAAAGCAAATTTAAAAGTGCTGGCTAATGCTAATCGTAAATACTCTAAAATTATTATTCACGTCGGCACAAATGATGTTTGACTTCGCCAATCGGAGATCACTAAAATTAACATTAAAGAGGTGTGTGAACTCGCAAGTACAATGTCAGGAGAAGTAATTTGTTCTGGCCCTCTTCCTGTTCGTAGGAGTGATGAGATATTTAGCAGATTATCATCACTCAATGGCTGGCTGTCTAAGTGGTGTCCGCAGAATAATATGGGTTTCATAGACAAAAAAACATGACAAACTGGGGCCCAGGACAGGAAGCAGACAGACTGGCTAAACCGACCGTCTGCTGGCTGCCTCACGTTACAGAAGTCAGATAATTCCCAACAAATAGAAACTCTTGCACCTAGATATTATCACATAGAGACTGTGTCTGTACCCCGAATTAGTAAAAACAAAAAACGTCCAAACCCATGAAATGGTAAAAATTGAATTGATGTTCAACAAATAAAAAATAGAGATAATAATGATAAACAAATGATAAAGCTTGGGTTGTTAAATATTAGACCACTTTCTTCAAAAGCACTTATTGTAAACAATATTATCACAGACAATAATCTAGATGTGCTGTGTTTGACAGAAACCTGGCTAAAACCGGATGATAACATTACTTTAAATGAGTCTAGTCCTCAAGGTTATGATTATCGACACAATCCTCGACAGAAAGGAAAAGGGGGAGGTGTTGCTGTAATTTATAGTAATATTGACAGTATCAGCCAGAAGTCTTTCAAATATAATTCCTTCGAAGTGATGGTGTTTTACGTAACATTATGTGAGTTGACATTTGTGTTGGCTACTGTATACAGGCCACCAGGACACCATACAGACTTTATCAAAGAGATTGCAGATTTTCTATCAGAATTAGTACTAGCTGCAGATAAAGTCCTTGTTGTTGGTGATTTTAATATCCATGTAGATAATAAAAAAGACTCATTAGGATTGGCATTTACAGACATTCTAAACTCTATTGGTGTTAGACAACACGTGTCGGGACCCACTCACTGTCGTAATCATACTTTAGATCTAATATTGTCACATGGAATCGATATTGATGCCGTTGAAATTCTGCAGCAGAGTGACGACATCTCAGATCATTATCTATCTACATTTAGTCAAAGAGGCTAAACTGCCTCCCTGCCATAAATATGGTAGAACCATCACTTCTACCACTAAATATTGCTTTATAAATAATCTTCCTGATCAGTTTCATCGCCTTAGCATTCCAGACAGCTTAGAAGACCTCAATATTGCAACAGAAACTATTGCCTCTGTCTTTTCCAGCACATTAGACTCAGTTGCTCCTTTGCGTTTAAAAAAGATTAAGGAAATTAATCCAACACCATAGTACAATGAGCACACTCGGGCCCTAAAAACAGCAGTTAGAAAAATGGAGCGCAGCTGGAAGAAAACAAAACTAGAAGTATTTCGCATTTCGTGGAGAGAGAAAATAACTGAGTACAGAAAGGCCTTAAAAACTGCTAGATCTGCCTATTTTTCAAAACTTTTAGAAGAACATAAACACAACCCTAGGTATTTATTTGATACAGTGGCTAAATGAACAAGAAATAAAGCTTCAACTTCTGATGTTTCCAAAGAGCACAGCAGTAATGACTTTATGAACTTCTTTACTTGCAAGATTGATAATATTAGAGAAAAAATTATAACCATGCAACCTTCTACTACAGTCTTGTGTCAGACAGTGCATTGTAGTGTCCCTAAAGAAAAATTCAATTCATTTACTGCCTTAGGAGAGGAAGAATTGTCTAAACTTGTTAAATCATCAAAATCATCGACATGTATGTTAGACCCTATACCGACTAAGCTATTGAAAGAGATGCTTCCAGAGGTCATAGATCCTCTTCTTAATAGTGTTAATTCATCTTTATCGCTAGGATACGTACCAAAAACCTTTAAGCTGGCTGTCATTAAACCTCTCATTAAAAAACCTCAACTTGATCCTAGAGAATTAGTCAAATACAGGCCGATTTCAAATCTCACTTTTCTGTCAAAAATACTACAAAAGGCAGTTTCATCACAACTATGTTCCTTTTTAGAAAGAAATAGTATCTGTGAAGATTTCATCAGGATTTAGACCATACCATAGTACTGAGACTGCTCTCATTAGAGTTACTAATGATTTGCTCTTATCATCAGATCGTGGTTGTATCTCTCTATTAGTGTTACTGGATCTTAGTGCTGCATTTGACACTATCGATCACAATATTCTTCTAAACATACTCGAAAACTATGTTGGCATTAGTGGAATTGCATTGGCATGGTTCAAATCATACTTATCTGACCTTTATCAATTTGTAGTAGTAAACGATGAGATGTCATATCAATCACAAATTAAATATGGAGTACCGCAAGGCTCAGTACTAGGACCGTTGCTTTTTGCTCTGTACATGCTACCGTTGGGAGATATCATTAGGAAGCATGGCGTTAGTTTTCATTGTTATGCTGATGGTACTCAGCTCTATATTTCTTCGCGCCCTGACGAAAATCACCAATTCGCTAAATTAACAGAATGTATAGCTGATATAAAAAACTGGATGACTAGTAATTTCCTACTACTAAATTCAGGAAAAACAGAGATTCAAATTTTTGGACCGAAAACTTCTTCACGCAATAATCTAGTATATTGTCTAACACTTGATGGCTGCTCTGTTAAGTCTTCGTCGTCAGTTAGGAACCTGGGTGTGCTCTTTGATACCAATCTTTCATTTGAAGGCCATGTTACTAGCATCTGTAAAACTGCATTCTTCCATCTTAAAAATATATCTAAACTACGACATATGCTCTCAATGAAGAATGCAGAACAGTTAGTTCATGCGTTCATGACCTCAAGGCTAGATTACTGTAACGCTCTACTGGGTGGTTGTTCCTCCCGCTTGATAAATAAACTACAGCTCGTACAAAATGCAGCAGCTAGAGTTCTTACTAGAACTAGGAAGTATGACCATATTAGCCCAATTCTGTCATCACTGCATTGGCTTCCTGTTAAACATCGTTTAGATTTTAAAATCTTGCTAATTACTTACAAAGCACTAAATGGTTTAGCTCCCCAGTACCTAAGCGAGCTCTTAATACATTATAGTCCTTCACGTTTATTGCGATCTCAGAATTCAGGCCAGCTGATAATACCTAGAATATCAAAATCAACTGCAGGTGGTAGATCCTTCTCCTATTTGGCACCTAAACTCTGGAACAATCTTCCTAGCATTGTTCGGGAAGCAGATACACTCTGTCAGTTTAAATCTAGACTAAAAACGCATCTCTTTAACCTGGCATACACATAACACATTATCAATTTATATTTTCAAATCTGTTAAAGGATTATTAGGCTGCATAAATTAGGTCAGCCGGAACCAGGAACACTTCCTATAACACCAGATGTACTCGTTACATCAGAAAAAGAATGGCATCTACGCTAATATTAGTCTTTCTGTTTATCCCGAGGTTTACCGTAGTCAACCGGATCTGGGCCGTATCCAGCTGAGACCAAGGACCGGTGCCATGACACGACCACAACGCAGCCCTGAAGTATCAGCAGAGATCGAGTCAACTAGATCATCCATTGTGAAGACATCATCAACACGACAGCCAGTGCCACAGTTCCTCAACAGACCGTCCATACCGGCGTGATGAATACGTTCCTCAACTGGACACGACCACAACGCAGCCCTGAAGTATCAGCAGAGATCGAGTCAACTGGATCATCCATTGTGAAGGCCTCATCGACATGACAGCCAGTAGCACAGTTCCTCAACAGACCGTCCATTCCAGCATGATGAATACGATCCTCAACTGGATGGAACTGAAATAAATACTTTGATTGTTGCGATCCTATCAGAATTATGATAGCAACCTGATTGTAATAAAGCACTGTTCGCCAGAGGAGAACTGGCCCCCCGACTAAGCCTGGTTTCTCCCAAGGTTTTTTTTTTTCTCAATTTTAACAGCTATTTGCCACTTGTTTGCCACCTGATGTCACCTGATGGAGTTTGGGTTCCTTGCCGCTGTCGCCTTTGGCTTGCTTAGTTGGGTACACTTGACATTTGATATTCAATAGTATTATTGACATTTATTGAACAGTGCTTCTGATCTGTCTGCATTGACACTATTATTTAAGATCTGCTGTGCAGCCAAATTATGTACCAGTTATCAATGTAAAGCTGCTTTGACACAATCTGCATTGTAATAAGCGCTATATAAATAAAGGTGACTTGACTAGAAGATATAGAGGGGCTTAAGGACTTCAGCGGAGATGGGGCTGAGGAACTGACTGATTGAGGAGGTGGGAGAGGAAGGCTGGGAGGGAATTCTGGAGATACTCGGGATGCTGGAGAATCGAAGACACTGGGGGACTAGGAAAAACCTCTCCTCAAAAATGAATAAGGTCCTCATCAAAAATGTCCTTTAGTTCCTCATAATAGTTGCCAGAGAACAAACAAATCCCATTCTGCGTGGTGGAGTTGTGGGCAGGGATTTCCTCCCAGCCCTCAAGCTCCATGAGCACTCCCTCATCGACGAATGATGTTACCAGCTCCCGCACGTTGTCAGACTCTTGCAATGAAGTGGGCTCTGGGGCGATGTTACCATCCGACCTTGCCCTTGGTCCTGGCTCATCCATCGCGGCTGGCATGCCTCCTCGGTCTGCGGTGGGCTCATGGAACATCTCTGTCGGTTCTGCCCCTTCTCGCCAGATAGAGAAATGCACAGGTGTGGGCCTCAAGGCTTTTCTGCTCCTGCTCCAGGCATAGCAGTAATACAGCAGGTGAGTTCATCTTTAACATTCAGGCGAGTTGTCTTTGGTTTTGGTCCATTCTTCTGTTACGTAACATGTTAGTGGAAGCTCACAAAGACGAGGATGAATAGGAAACAGGATTGTTTAATAACTAAACTCAGGAAACCCTTTACAAACACCATAACTCAGACACATACATTGATGAGGATAATCCAAGACTAAGCCAGAACTGAGGAAATAACAAAAAGGAGCTAATGAGGGAGTAAATGAACACAGGTGGAAACTAATTACATAATTAACAGAATGACAGACAGAAACTAGGACAAACTAAGAAACACAACACAGCAGACATGTGACAAGTAGGGTTTTTGAAACATTTGAAAAAAAAAAAGAGGCATCATATGAGTTTGGAGCATATATATTGACAAATGCAAACCTATTTCCTTCTATTAAATGTACAGCAAAATGCAACTCTAACTTTATTATTGAACACACAGGTTCTGATGATGATGGTAGAGTTGTGTTTGAAAAGAATTGTCACCCCCCTTTTTTTAAGATTTACAACTTTATGATACTATGGCAATGTAGCGCCTGTTTTGCATTTTTTGGGAGTCCCTGGCGTTAAGGTGGGTTACTTGAAGAAACGCTACATCAATCTTTTTTCTGTGTAAAAAACCTAAAACCCGTGTATGTTTGATAGGAGAGTTTAACACCCTAACTTTCAATGACAACTTTTTTATTATAACCATAGTATGAAGTTACAGGGCTCACACAGAATGACATGTAATGCTTAGAGTAGGTTAATAAGCATACCATTAAGGTTTCCATCGGTATATGCAAAAACAAAAACAAAGATAGTCCTGAATGCTTTATGCGCCTAAGCGCCCCCTCCCTTTCCCATATCCTTCCTTTAGCAAAAGTCTGTGGTGGTCGCAAGGCAATGTCTAAACACTATTCACCTTATTAGCCCCCTATGAATTTAACAGTTGAGGAAATTAAAATTATAGAATGAATATTTCAAAAGTCAGTATAAAATGCAACGATTTTCAGAACTGGATTTTTTTTTACAGCAACCAGATTTAAACTAAGAACTGTAGCCCGTCTGAAGCAAACATACAATAATTAAACAGGATCTTTACATATAACAGTCTAACAACCTGCACATGGAAATTGTTTAAAGGAGATTTTGAAACAAAATGCAGTTATATAGAAATAAAAGTGTAGTTACCATTTCACTTTGGTGAACTGAAACTTTAAGCTGAAACTTTAAACTGAAAAGTTTACGCTGAAAAAGTCTTGGTAACACTTTACAATAAGGTTCATTAGTTAACATTAGTTAACATGTACTAATAATGAACTGCACTAAATAAAGCATTTATTAATAATAATTAATTTTGTTAATTTCAACATTTACTAATACATTATTAAAATCTTGTTAACATTAGTTAATGCACTGTGAACTAACATGAACAAACAATGAACAACTGTATTTTCATTAACATTAATACAGTAACAAATGTTTTGCTCGTGGTTAGTTTGTGTTAATACAAACCCGATTCCAAAAAAGTTGGGACACTGTACAAATTGTGAATAAAAAAGGAATGCAATCATTTACAAATCTCATAAACTTATATTTTATTCACAATAGAATATAGATAACATATCAAATGTTGAAAGTGAGACATTTTGAAATGTCATGCCAAATATTGGCTCATTTTGGATTTCATGAGAGCTACACATTCCAAAAAAGTGGGGACAGGTAGCAATAAGAGGCCGGAAAAGTTAAATGTACATATAAGGAACAGCTGGAGGACCTATTTGCAACTTATTAGGTCAATTGGAAACATGATTGGGTATAAAAAGAGCCTCTCAGAGTGGCAGTGTCTCTCAGAAGTCAAGATGGGCAGAGGATCACCAATTCCCCCAATGCTGCGGCGAAAAATAGTGGAGCAATATCAGAAAGGAGTTTCTCAGAGAAAAATTGCAAAGAGTTTGAAGTCATCATCATCTACA
Source organism: Chanodichthys erythropterus (assembly GCF_024489055.1). Taxonomy (NCBI): domain Eukaryota; kingdom Metazoa; phylum Chordata; class Actinopteri; order Cypriniformes; family Xenocyprididae; genus Chanodichthys; species Chanodichthys erythropterus. The sequence goes on along the minus strand of NC_090235.1, from coordinate 41,797,719 downwards.
GTGCATAATATTATCCAAAGATTCAGAGAATCTGGAACAATCTCTGTGCGTAAGGGTCAAGGCCGAAAACCATACTGGATGCCCGTGATCTTCAGGCCCTTAGACAGCACTGCATCACATACACGAATGCTACATGGGCTCAGGAATACTTCCAGAAAACATTGTCGGTGAACACAATCCACCGTGCCATTCGCCATTGCCGGCTAAAACTCTATAGGTCAAAAAAGAAGCCACATCTAAACATGATCCAGAAGCACAGGCGTTTTCTCTGGGCCAAGGCTCATTTAAAATGGACTGTGGCAAAGTGGAAAACTATTCTGTGGTCAGACGAATCAAAATTTGAAGTTCTTTTTGCAAAACTGAGACCCACGTTATCCGGACTAAAGAGGACAAGGACAACCCAAGTTGTTATCAGCGTTCAGTTCAGAAGCCTGCATCTCTGATGGTATGGGGTTGCATGAGTGCGTGTGGCATTGGCAGCTTAAACATCTGGAAAGGCACAATCAATGCTGAAAGGTATATCCAAGTTCTAGAACAACATGCGCTCCCATCCAGACGTCGTCTCTTTCAGGGAAGACCTTTCATTTTCCAACAGGACAATGCCAGACAACACTGCATCAATTACAACATCATGGCTGCGTAGAAGTAGGTACTGAAACGGCCAGACTGCAGTCTAGATCTTTCACCCATAGAAAACATTTGGCGCATCATAAAGAGGAAGATGCGACAAAGAAGAAAACAGTTGAGCAACTAGAAGCCTATATTAGACAAGAATGGAACAACATTCCTATTCCTAAACTTGAGCAACTTGTCTCCTCAGTCCCCAGACGTTTGCAGACTGTTATAAAAAGAAGAGGGGATGCCACACAGTGGTAAACATGGCCTTGTCCCAACTTTTTTGAGATGTGTTGATGCCATGAAATTGAAAATCAACTTATTTTTCCCTTAAAATGTTAAATTTTCTCAGTTTAAACATTTGATATGTCATCTATGTTGTATTCTGAATAAAATATTGAAATTTGAAACTTCCACATCATTGCATTCTGTTTTTATTCACAATTTGTACAGTGTCCCAACTTTTTTGGAATGGGGTTTGCACATTATGCACATCGGGTTTACATAAACTAATGTTTAACTAATGAACCTTATGTAAAGTGTTAAGCCGCAGTCACACTAGACTTTGAACATACAAAATTTCTTCGGATGCTGTAACAGTTGTGATATGATGTCATGGTCTACAGCGTCTTTTTTATAAACATGAATTCAACAAATAACAAAGCAAAACATTCAAAATGTAAAGTTATAGAACTTACTCGACTTTACTGCAAAACTATCATTCTTTTAATTCAGCCAAGAGGTCATGCCGTGGTGAATCAATCTTCTACTGGTCGCAGGTCTTCATGTGATGAAAATTCGCAGGTCAGAGTTCACCAAACATGAACTTTGGAACGCAGCGAAATGTGAAATTTTTCGCATGAGCTTGAGTTTATGGTCTGGCGCATTCGCATGCATTTGAAAGGAAGTCGATGGAACGAAAAGTGCAGTGTGACTGCACCATGTATTGTGTAGGTTTATCAGCAAAGACATTACACAACTCTTTAGTCGGCCTCATCCATTTCCTGCTGAAGCAGGAAGTTTAAAGATCTTAAAGCAGTAGGTACCGTTGCAGCATCAAGACCCTCAAGATATTTTTCATTGTCCTCCAGAGGTTCAAATGAGTATTTCTGACCCTTATGGGTGACTCGCAGTGATGCTGTGTAGATCAGGAAAGTTTTCTCATGACGGTAATCTGCATAGAATTCCAGGCGCATTCGTCCGGGCAGAGTGGGTTTTGCTTTCCGGGCTCCTGGAAGGATGGCTTGACTGTCAGGATAGCGAAGGATCTGGAATATCAATGATTGTGGTTTAGATGAGTTGAAGTTCGAGTATATTTGGTGAGCTCTATTGATCTTGATCAGGCCTGGGCATGCCATAAGTTGAGGAATCCTTTTAGGTAGCATTTTCTGTAGAAAGCCGACACAATCATCCCCTTCCATTCCTGTTGGTAGATTAACCAGGCAGACACTGTTGCGTCGTGACTGGTCTTCGAGGTCATTGCATTTTTGCTGCATCTGTTCAAGCTGAGCTTTGTATCTGTATATTTTTTTTGGTTTACTGAGCAACAAAACAATAGAGATGCCTCTGAGGATTACAAGATCTTTTGCAGTCCCAAACTGGAAAAAAACATTTCTTTGCATTGCCTTCCTTGTGATCAGGAAGTGTGAAAGAACTTTATTTTAAACAAAGTTACAGTTTGTGTCAGTAAGACTCATTTTACTAATTTGTTTTTAAACATGACACAGCTTGATGCAGGTTTTTCAGAGAGACTGAAAATAAAAGATGATGCAATGTCGACTATACTGAAACTGACAATAATGTTGCAACACACAAGTGTACATGTACTCATTTACTTTACTGAAAATAATGAACGATGAATATAAGAACGACAAACGATGGTACATTCATTCATAATTTGTTTACACAAAACATTGTAAGTTATCCTTTGTTAACTATGACTGTGGTAACTCCAAGTAAGTTACTTAAACTTTATTTACCACAACCAAGACTTATAAAGCATGTAATACGTAAGCAACAAGGTATTCGAGGCTGTGCTGTATCGTAAATAAGTCACGGCTGAAGGGCGACCTTTTCAGCCATGACTTATTCACAATACAGCACTAGCCTCGAGTACCTTATTGCTTTTATAAAACAAATATTAAAGGTGCTACAGAGGATGTTTTGTTTTATACATTTTTGCAATATTACTTGAAACTGTCTTTACTAACTGATAAAAGACTATTTATTAGGTGCACTGAAAGAAAATAATATTAATATACATCATCTGTGCACAAGGTAGGGCCTTAAAAACATCAGCCAATCCCTCTGGCTTGTCAATCACTGCCATTACGTTTCTTGTGAGAGACGTGCGCGGCTGCGCGCTCCAGTAACTTTCCACACTCCACAGGCGCCGCAATGCAATGTTTTTGTCAGGAGACAGAAGTAACAACTGCAGATTACGAGTTACCTGCGGTGAGTCCGACATAATGAATCCACTAACACGACACAGCAAATGGCGGTGGTAAACACTCATGTTCCAATACTCATGCATGAGTTTTGGGAGGTGTTCTCTCGAAATGAGCTGTGAAGGAGGAGGGGTTGTTCTTAGGCATGCACTCATTTCAAGTCTTTGGTTTCTCAGTTGGCGAAAAGATCCTCTGTAGCACCTTTAAAGCTAGAAATATTTATAAAAGCAACTTTCACAAAGTAAACTTTTTCTAAAAGCCTTCCTTCTACCAGTCAGTGTGCAGTAGTGCAAAACTCTCACTATCAAGGAAGCACAAAAAAATGAACATACAGTACACAAGAATAAATACAAACAAGTGTTTGTGAGGTGGGACCTCCACACAGAGTTAAAGGGCAACTTCACAGTGACCTCCCCTTTCCTCTTCCTTCTTCTCCTGGTTGCCGCGTGTGGGTCTAGAAACCTGGTCCAACCGTGAGGTCGCGGGCTGGCAGGCCACAAAACCTCTAGCCATGTGGAACTTCCCCGACCATAATGGAGTCAAACCAACCAGGAAAGTTCGTTATCATTTCCTCAATTAACGCAGAAGAAATTGATTGCAACTTCAAAACCATCGACTCAAGGAAGCATCAAAACCAGACAGCTTCAACTGAAAAAGCAAATGCAGGTTTTGTTCATTTAATGTATACATGATTGTGTGTGTTTGTTTGGATTAGTTGTGTTCATGACAGGGTTGGGCTGATAGACAATGCCATCGTCCATCACTGATGCTGACAGGCAGCTTGCATTGTTCCCAATCACAATAAAAATAAAGTTGAAAAAAGTTCAATGAACACAATTTAAAAAGTAAAGTTTTTATTGCGCAAAAAATGGCAAACAAATGATAGGCTACTAGATGTTTTACACAAACTAAACCCCTGATATTCATATGGCAGACTGTGGTCTGCATCCAGACCCTGGCATGTTTACATCCAGACCCCACGAGACAGAACGGTAACAGCATTTTACTGTTTCTAGTTGGAGTGGTGCGGAGCACAGCACAAGCACTCAGGATCGTTTGTGGTAATGATATTTCAGCACCATATCCTTTGGTTGTTTTATCTAAAGCCAAACGCACTACATTCGAGCCCTTCCAGCTCCTTGCACTTTCGTGCTTTCTCTCTTTCTCCAGACGCGTGCCACATTAACGGTGCATGTCCACTGGTGTGGATCAGAGCTGGCATTTTTCATTAATTCCAATGAATTAAATCCCCCTACCCCGATGTCATCCTCTGATGCCAATTTGGTAGACATAGCCAATGGTCCTAATCTTGCTACATGCTCGTAGTAGTACTGTTCAATAAGAAAGTTATTTCCATTACCCTGGAAATTAACATTTCTTGAAATTAATAAATAATCAATAATCAATACTGAGTGTCTGCTGGACGAACTGATAAATTGTTTGTAATATTAGTTCAACTACATCAAGTTAATCGGATTAACTGAGCCAAATATTCATAATTAATTATGACAAGTTATGATTAATTATTAATATTTCCCCTTTGAGCTGATTTGCTACATTATTGAAAAAAGCAGCTCATGAACCCTCGAAAAACCTCTGGCCATTGCTTTTACATGCCTTTTCATGACTCTTATGGTCGAATAATGGGGCAAATGACACCAATGTATTATTATGTAAAACATATTTTACATATTTTTACTATTCCAAGGAAAAGCTGTGAAAACAAATAGTTAAATAAGTCATACATACATTACAGTAGATTCGTTTCTGCACTCCGTAGCGAAGCACAAGCACATCAAAGGACTGGTCCAGAACCCCCATGACCATAGCCTCTGAATCCAGAGGACCACAATCCTACCAAAAACATCATGCTCATAAATAAATGGTTTGTTTACCAACATAATTTCTGCCTTTGCAGATCAATAGCAACTAAGCTTACATTATGTCAAGGGCAAAATGTATTTGTTCAAATTTGATCAATGTTTGCTTGTTTATGATTTATATACAGAAGATTTTTACTTTATGTGCAAACTTTGCAAATAATAAATAAAACCTGACCTCTTGAGCATCTTTCCTATGATACGTACCTTCACAAAGACAGCAAAGAAAAGTTCAGAGCTCAACTCTTGAACTCTCTTTGAAGCAGTCTTCCTGTCATTGCAGTGGGATGCCTGTTTGTGTACTTCCTCTCCTGAGAGACTCAAACATGGACCACAGTCTGTAACGAAACATAGAATAAATATGAGGCTTCAGATAAAACAGCACTGAACTTAAAGTCTGATTTTATTGCACATCCTTGCCATCTCTAGCTTAGAGCAGACTGCCAATTGGAGAGTGGTTAAGGATGTTCTGCTCAAGCAGTCATACTGATGCCATCAGAGAGGAACGCTATTCCAATGGAAAGCAAATTTTGACATTTTGATTAAAGATTACAAAAGATTTATTTCTGTGGATTAATTTGCACAGATTAATTGTAAAACTAGTAAAGGTCACTAAGTAAATAGGGTCAATTTATTTTTACTGAGACTTTAATAAAACACTACAGCAACAACTGAAGCATCCAGGTCAAAATATATGACAACTGAATGAAAATTTTCCACTTTCAAATGTGTTTTAGTAACAAGAACTTGGCATGTTCATGTAACTCATGTAACATATTTTGTAACCTATTTTGTCTATAGTGGGCATAAAAGGTCTACACACCCCTATTAAAATTGCAGCTTTCTGAGATCATGTCAGATCTTTGTCCACTTTTAATGTAACATTGAAAGTAAAAAAAAAAATTCATGTATTCAATTCATGCAATTCATGTAAATTCATGTAAAAAAAAAAAAAAAAAAAAAAAAAGAACAGAGAGAATAAAAATAGAAAAGAAAAAACAGAATAGAGGGGAAAAAAGGAATAAAATTACCTGGTTGCATAAATGTACAAACCCTTTTATGATGGAGCATGGTAATCTGTTTGAAATTAACCAATCACATTCAAACTCTTACTAACTAACTACTGCGTGGAAGAAGATGTGCCACACTCTGATTGGATCCTTGGTGAATGAACAAACAAATGTTCAACATAATCAGATAAGATGCCAAGACAACTGCCAGACACCTCTTCCAGGGCAGGAAGGGGGACCTTTTGCACCCACCACAACTAAGGAGAGGACTTCTCATTGGAAGACACATTGACTCTAACCACCAAACTCATTCCTAAGGTTTAGGCAAGAACTGCCATAAAAATTCCTAAAGGACATCCTGAATGCAGCAACGGTGACTGAAATAAAGAGAGGCCACAGAGATCTACCTAAATCCATTCATACCCATGTTTGGAGGTCTTAATTTGATTTAAACTGCAACACATCCAGAATATATGGTTACAGACTGTTAACACAACAGGTCATGGGACAGACCTCTTAAAGCTGCAGTAGGTAACTTTTGTAAAAATGTATTTTTTTACATATTTGTTAAACCTGTCATTATGTCCTGACAGTAGGATATGAGACAGATAATCTGTGAAGAAATCAAGCTCCTCTGGCTCCTCCCAGTGGTCCTATTGCCATTTGCAGAAATACACCGCTCCCAGTAAGAAACAACCAATCAGAGCCAGGAGGAGTGTCTTAGCAGTGTCAATCAAGCTCGCGTGCGAGCGCGTACAGGCGTTCAAATTCAAGATTACCAGTATGCCGCAGCTTTGCTTATGGCGGACAAACAATCCAAACTGCCAATTCCTCGAGTGGCACCTGCTCATAAAATAAAGACAGGTAAACGAAAAAAGACAGATGACGATGATAAAAAAGCCAAAAAGAAAGAATTAATATGAAATAAAATGAGGGTTAATATCGGAGCGGCTTTTCCGAGGTGGAGGGAGCTACATGTCCTGAAAGGATTAAAAACCGATGCAGAGTTAGCCACATTTCTGCTTGACAAGTAAGTATCCCTGCTTGATTTGTTTAATTTTTTAAGAACTACACAACTAAGATAATTTCAAAACAGGCCTGCCCGTCCCCTGCCTGATGCTCTGCGCACACCATGGCTTCCTCTTCTCCCCGCCCGTTAACTCCTCGAAGTTGCTGTGGGTGTGAATTCGTTGTCGGAGCCCACTGACTCAGTGTCAAAACTCTAGCCGCATAACATATAGATAAAATGTCACGCACTGTGTAAAGCAACTATTGAAACCTACTAATTCACTGGCTTGTCATGTTGCTGAAATAATGTACTAGCAAACCTTATTTAGCATTACATATCGATAGAATAATTACTTGCATACTGTAATGTTAGTTACCGTTATATTATCTTACTAGCTATTTATTACTTATAGAAATAATGCAACGTCATATAGTTACATTACATGTATTGCAAAATATGTAATGTTTTGAGGACCAAGTTTGTAGTCAAAGTATGGGCAGGCCATAGTCAATGTAAATCATATTGTTGATGTTTCGTCCGTACCAGTGAATGTGCCATAACTGTTTATCCGCCGTCATCGGTGGCCCTGCTTGCACAGGCAGACAATTTAAGGATAGTGAGTATGATTGAGAAACAGGCCAAAGATGAGTTAAAATCAGCCTTGTCTGAAATTTCTAGTTTGAAAATGGACTTAGAAATAGAACACAAACTGAGTATTGGTGCCCGTGAGCAGTCAGAGTTGTTACCCTCGAGTCGGCTGTTAAATCAGTTCATCTGAGTAGAGTGGGTCAACTATAATATTATAGAGCGACGAGAATATTGTTTTTGCACCAAAAAAAAAAAAAAATTTGTAACAATATCTATTTCAAAACACTGCTTCATGAAGCTTCGGAGCTCACATGAACTGATTTAAATGTTTTTAGTGCCTTTATGGATCTTGAGAGAGGAAGTACCATTGCTGTGAATACAGGGCTCACTGAGCCATTGGATTTCATCAAAATATCTTAATTTGTGTACCGAAGATGAATCTTACAGGTGTAGAACGACATGAGGGTAAGTATTAAATTACATTATTTTCATTTTTGGGTGAACTAACCCTTTAAGACCTATACCGCATTATATGAACAGTTATAGATATAATTAATTATATAAATAATATAAATGTAAGAACAGTTATAGTTATATGTTATTTTTATAATTACTTATAAGCTATGCATTTGCTTTTTCAATGCTCATGCTCATAATCCATTATACACTCATTTATAAGTAGTCAGTCATATGGTTCCATGAATGTATTTATAAAGATGCAACCTGCATTGCTATAATGTTATACATTGTTTTATGTGTCCGAGTAGGCAGAATGATTTTAACATAACTTTGAAGCAAAAACACTAAAATATACAATTCCCAAATTGTTAGTATGTGTTTTGAGGCCTTATTTCAGTGATTTTTGTTTTGTTTGTTTTTTTAACCAAAAACCATGCATATACGTAATTCTCTCAAAAATACAAACGTGTACATATTTGTTGCTCACATATTATTGTAGCCTAGTTTGTGCTGAATACAGTGTAATGAGACTTTTGTCTATGTTTATAAGCCTATGAAAAAAGCACAAATGTCAGGGCATGTCAAAACTACTCCAGTACCCCAAATTAGCCTCAATGTCCACTTTTGGGCACTGACAATATAGTTTTATCTAATAATCAGTTTAAAGGGATAGTTCACCCAAAAATGAAAATTTAATGTTTATCTGCTTACCTCCAGTACATCCAAGATGTAGGTGAATTTGTTTCTTCAGTCGAACGCAAATTATGATTTTTAACTGTAACCGCTGCCGTCTGTCAGTCAAATAATAGCAGTGGATGGGAACTTCTACTCTAACAGTAAATAAACTTGCTTAGACAAATCCAAATTAAACCCTGCGGCTCGTGACGACACATTGGTGTCCTAAGACACGAAACGATCGGTTTGTGTGAGAAACCGAACAGTATTTATATAATTTTTTACCTCTAATACACCACTATGTCCAATTGCATTCAGCTTCCGGTTAGTGAGGTCAAAAAACATGTTCTGATGACCGAAGTGATGTCTCGCCCATAGACTTCAATGAGCGCGAGACATCACTTCCGTTGTCAGAGCGCGATCAGATCTCACTAACCAGAAGCTGAACCGAGTTGGACATGGTGTATTAGAGGTAAAAAATTATATAAATACTGTTTGGTTTCTCGCACAAACCGATCGTTTCATGTCTTAGGACATCAATGTGCCGTCACGAGCCGCAGGGTTTAATTTGGATTTGTCTATGGAAGTTTTTTCGACTCTTATTGTTCAAGTTCCCAATCACTCCTATTATTTGACTGACAGATGGCAGCTGTTGCAGTTAAAAATCATAATTTGCGTTCGACTGAAGAAAAAAAAGTCACCTACATCTTGGAGGCCCTGGGGGTAAGCAGATAAACATCAAATTTTCATTTTTGGGTGAACTATCCCTTTAAAGGGGTGGTTCATTGCAATTTAACTTTTTTAACTTTAGTTAGTGTGTAATGTTGCTGATTGAGCATGAACAGTATCTGCAAATTTATAGCGCTGAAAGTTCAATGCAAACGGAGTTATTGTCTTTTAAAGTTATGGCAGTTTATTGCCTACAAAAACGACCGGTTTGGACTACAACGAGCTTCTTCCCACGTTGGTGACATCATAAACCCGGCAAAACACTGCCCCTGGGAACACGCAACAAAGTGGGCGAGGCCATGTCGCGCAGCATAATGGAAGCGGAAGAGTTGTGTTAACTGGATGTGAGCGGCGCGATGCAATGCGTCAAAAGATAATAGAAGCCATTATAATAATAAGATATTGTTTACACCATAGACTGTAAAAAACACTGTCTACACTGGATGTGCCATGGAAGACAGCTTTCAGAATCTACCCGAGTTCAATGCTGGATTTGCACAAAGGCTATTACTGAAAGAAGCAGTTCCCACCTTAAAAGCAGAAGCTGCTGTTTATTGGCCCCAAACTGTAAGTACGTTTTATTGTTTGTACATGTCTTTTAAACATATAGTTCTGTTGCTATTTTTTGGTTGCATCAAGGACGTAAACAAAGACCAATGCGGTTTGGCTTCGCTAGCCAGTTAGCTAAATTCTATTGCATACTTCAACAAATGCCAACAAACACCATCAAACTTCTATGTTCATTGTTGTTCATGCTATAAATTAAACACTACCTTTACAAAAATGTGACTACTCAGTCATGTATTCAGCTACAGTAAAGCTTTAGTTAGGATAAAACTGTATATTGAAAGCTTACAGAGCACAGCAGTGATAGCATATCTAAACACTTTGACACAAATACAAAATGAAATACCATTCATACCATTCATATCCATTCATAACCACGCATAAATGTTATTCCTTCAAAAACACAAACATGTACATACATGTTCCTCACATATTATTGTAGCCTAGTTTGTGCTGAATACAGTGTAATGACACTTTTTCCATTAATATGTTTATGAACAACTGAAAAAAGCACAAATGTCAGGGCATGTCAAAACTTCTCCAGGCCCCAAATCAGCCTCAGACTCCAGAGGGTTAATATACAGCATATTATGTTAATACTATAAATAAAAATGTGAAAAGAAATAAGCTTTTAAATAAATATTTTTAATGTGCTTGAATAAATCCAACCACCACTGTGACCGATTTAAGTTTCACTTCCATGATCCGTGACCGACAGAGGAGCATCTTTGCGGCAGGGATTAGGGCCCATCGCGGGTCCAAAATTCCTGTTTTTATTTCATTTTTAATGCATTTTATATCTTTTATGTATTATCTTGTTTTTTCTGACTTTTAATGCATTTTAAATATTGCTGTCTGGTTGAAAGAGCTGGGAGAAATAGGAAGAAAGCACTTTTGATTAGGTTAAAATTTGGTAAATTTGGATAAGGGGACAAACCATGGGGAAATTTGAGCTGTGGTGCATGGTTAAGATATCTCTGGATTACAGTCAGAACACTTTCCAAAGAGGGAAATTTCCAAAAGGGAAATTTGAACTGTGTTGCATAGATAAGATATCTCCGGAAGGGGGATTAGGGCTGTGTGGTGCAGTTTGAGGTGTCTTGGCAAAAGGGGAGATTGAAACTTTGTTTATCAGTTTGAAGTGCCTTAACAGGTAGAGCTAGACAGCGGTCCTGTCGTGTGAGAAAGATCCATTTAGATCCGTTCTTATGGATCCATTTAGATCCACTCTGGCGGACAACAACAACAACAAAAAAACTCCCTGAAAATTCCTAGCTCTTCCATCCAGATAGCAAATTTCTTTGTTTTTACTGTTATTTCTATTCCTTATGTTCTATTTTTATTATTCTTCTTTATGTAAAGCACTTTGAATTACTACTGTGTATGAAATGTGCTATACAAATAAAATTGCCTTGCCTTGCCTTATTTAATGCATATTTGTTAGAATGTAAGTTTTGTTTGCGTTTTTAAAAAAGTGTAATTACAATTGACTGTCTACTAAAATTATTTTTTTTGCTAAATTGCTAAAAATATTTAAACACATGAGAAATTAGGCAGCTACAGTGATCTGTTACACCACAATAAAGAATGCCAAAACAGTATTTATTGTTAAATTATGAATTATGTAATAACATTGTTACTTTTGAAGTCTCAGCTTTCAAATTCTGTCAAAGCACAAAGCTTCTTGTAACTATTGGATTAGAAAAATATTACATATTTTGTTTATGCATTAACAGCATAAACTAAAAAATGATTCTTGGGATTTATGAATTGAAATTGATTCAACAAGTGAATTGATTTTTTTAACAGTGTTCATACATTTAATAAATGTTGCAGTGCATAGTGGAAGCATAGTAGGGACCACTCACAAAGACTCATATAATGAACAGGCAGTAGGATGTTGAAAACCTCTAGTGGAGTTGGAGCAGATTACATTACATTCAGTCAACCAATAGTCATATGCACCCTGACTCAACAAAAGTAACTCACCGATGGAGGCGGCCAATAGACGGTGCACTATGACATCGGCATAGCGTCGTATAGGTGAAGTGAAGTGTGTGTAGAGAGGCACATTCAGAGCATAATGACAGAAGAACTTCTCATCCTTCAGAGCTCCAGTACAGAAATACACCGCCATCTAAACAGGACAACATAAAATAATTCAAATTAGATCATAAGAGTTCATAAGATCATAAGTTCAACTGAACCATTGCTTCAGTTCTAATAATCTGACACATTAGCTGTGTTACAATTCAGAGTAAGCTGCCCAACCTGGATGGAATTTTGACGCATATTATATACACACAGGCTGTTCCAAACAGCAGGTAGAAAATTTTTCTGCTTTGTAAGAAAAATCTATTATTAAAAATGCTCCCAATATGGTGGACTACTTAAACGGTTTAGTTATGAATAGTTTTTATTGATACTGGATAAAATGCATATTAGTCCTGAATAAAATGCAATTATATAATATTCAGTAATATTATTAATTTGACTGCCCTGACACTATTGGATGAAAACAAAACTTGAAATGAATTGAGCTGGATGACACCACTGTAGTGCTGCATTATAGCCAATTCGACTTCCAATTAATTTTCATAATTGATGATTTTGCAACATCAACACTGTTATTGAACTAAATTGGATCAATATTGAACTGTCTCAGAGTGGATAACAATAAGTCTATTGTCTTTTTAGAGATGATTTACAGCAGCATGCTTTTTGTATCATTGATCATTTTCCTGATTATTACTGCACAACTGCTTTGAAACAATCTGTAACACAAAGCACTATGGAAATAAAGGTGACTTGACACTGAGAAAGTGGATTTAAACTGTTAATAACAGGAGCACATCTTCACCTGCATTGGCCTGGAGCACATGTGAGTGAGAACTTCTTTCCTGGCAGCCGAATACTTGTCATCACCAAAGTTTTCATTCAGACTCCTCTGTCATAAAAAACAGACACAGACTAGTATGAGCACACACATGCAAAAACACACGCACAAGTTGGGTTTTCGTGTTTCATGAGGACTCTCCATAGACAATGATTTTTATACTGAAAAAACTTTACACTCTGTCCCCTAAACCTAACCTTTTCAAAACACTCTGCATTTTTGATTTTTTTTAAAAAACATCTGTGTTACAGATATAAGCCCTGTTCCTTTAGAGGGGAATACCTTTGGGTTGTGCCAATTGTCTGAAGCCCATATAAAATCACGGCAAGCTAAGGGAATGATATGCCACACACACCAAGCTCCGAGAGCTGCCATTTAGCTTTCCCATGTTTTCACAACATACCAAAGCCTATAGTTAACAAGGAAACTGCAATGATTTAAACAAAAAAACCTGGGAACCAGAAGCCAAGACCAAGTCCAAATTATAAAATTTTACAAAAGCATGCAAAAAGGACCAATTGCCCACAACATAAATGTCCTCCAGAGAAACATCTCTGAACAGCACCTGAAGAGATGCAACACTCCTAATAGAGTGAGCCCTGACACCTAAAGGCAAATTGATTCCACACACCTCATAGGTTAATGTGACATCCACTGTTTTGTGGCAGCTAGCCCCTCAAGGTAGCCAACAAAACAAACAATTAACTGATTAGATTTACGCCACTGGCAAGTGTGGTCAGTCGTCAAGACACAGATGCTATTGAGTCTCAAGGGAGCCAGAACAGCATCTGTGCACTGTGCAAATATGAGGCGCTAAAACCAGACTGAAAGGAGGAACCCGATTTCTGTATCCTTTGCCCCTGAACACGACCCTGAGGAACTTCCTGTGTCTCTGGATGATCCGAAAATGGAAACAAACATCCTTCAGATCCACTATGACAAACCAGTCTCCTGGTTGAATCTGCATCAGAATATACTTCAACATTTTCAGTTTGCTTTTGACTTAAGAGTAGTTCAAGCATCTCAGGTCCAAAATAAACCAAAGAGGTCCACCAAAGCGTTTTTAGCCAGCTGAAAATGCTAAGCGCTCTGCTTAAAACACCTATCTGTGATCGCTTGAGAGCGCTTCAGCTGTGCAGCGTTTTTTTTTTCAGTTGACACGCTTTGTTGCTATGATACGGAATATCCACGGCACTGTTACTTATAACTGATTTTGCAGGTAATTTGTTTCAGACTAAATGTGGAATTACTTGCTATATATGTTCGGAGAACAACAAAATATTAATTTCTCTTTGTTCCGTTCTCTGCTTGTTGATGTTGTTGTACAGCAAGAATGTTGTGACCATAGACTGTAAAAAAAGATGGACGACGCGACGCCGCTTCCTTCCATTGTAATGAACTGAGGCCAAAATGGCTGACGATGGGCGCTGACATGTTACGCAAAAACGTCATAAAAAAAACCAGGGCATGCGCAGAAGGTATCGTCCGTGGAACCGGAGGCGGAGCCGCTGTATCAAACTTCCGCCCAGACGACTGCGTCATCATTCATGTATTTTAAATAGACTATAAAAATTATACACAATTTAAAATTCTACCTATAAAATAATAGGCTATTCTGTTTCTAGAGCAATAATATTTTTGAGACAGCAAATTCAGTAGATAAACTCAATATAATATGCCACTAGAAACGACTCTAAATCGTCAGAAACGGTCTTGCCATTTTAAATCAAGTTCAACTAACTTTACAGGAGATCGACTGCTGTAATTAGAGTAGGCTATCATTAGTTTTGTCCTGCTAATTATTATTTTATACCCATGAAAATAATAAGTAACTGCCAGATAATGATCACCTGCTTTTTCCCGACATGGTTAACATTAGGTGTGTTATCTTAACTAATAACATTTATTAATTAGCTTATAATGCCCACATTTAATGTAACAGAAAAAAAGTTCAGTGATCCGTCAGATCCTGTAGGTCAGTTAGTACAGTTTACTGCTGAACAACTCATTTTGTTGGTGTTAAATAACAAAGAAATCGAAAATTAACAGTTAATACATCTTCAATCTCCCCTCGAAGCTCCGACAGTCCTCAGACAAGCTGTCAATCAACTTCGAATCATGACGACACGCTCCGTTTTTATAGCATCAAATTGCTAGCTAAAATCTAAATCGTCACAAAAACGAACAAGTGAATATATATCAGCATGATAACAACTACCTTAAATGACCAAAACCATCTTTCAGAAAGTTTTATTTGAAGCAGAATTTATTTTTAAGTTTTCACTGAAGTCTCATTCAACTGCATTGAGAGGGCGGGGTTTATGACCTGTACTGCATCCAGCCTCCAGGGGGCGATCAAAGAGCCCGTAACTCCACTTTTCAGGACGTAAGAGACCCACCCGGTTGTGACAGTTGGTCGGTGTTGTATTTGTCCCGCCCCTCCTCCACTCTGATTGGACGGCTGGCTAAAAAGGGACAGTGATGAGTGCAGCGTTTTACTCAAAGTTGAACATTCTTCAACTCAAGGTGACTAGTAAAAAACGCCGAGCTCTCAGCGCTTGAGCGTGAAAAAGACGCTCAACACGGTGCTCCCATTGAAAACAACTGAAAAAGTATGCTAGCAGGTGGAAAAAACGCTCTGGTGGACACACGGCCTGTGCGTTCACACTGCCGCCGGCGAGAGCGTCAACAGTCGCTTTGGCCACCCTGCCAACAACGCTGTACTGTTCGTTCAAACCACCGCCGACGGGAGGGTCAAAGTAAATGACAAGTTGCGTTAACCAATCGGAAGCCTCTCAAGCGAGGACATCTACATTCCGATTGGTTGCCGCCGAACCGCGTCATAGCTCATTACCATAAAGTTAACCTGATTTCAACTCTCCTCGCCGCTCTCGCCGGAGCTCGCCGCCGGGCTCTCATTGAAAATGAATGACTTCCTGTCACTTTGACGCTCTCGCTGCCGGCGGTGTGAACACACAAGAGTTTATGAATGGATTCAAAATACTGTTACACATTTTTCTCAACTATTTATGTTCCAAAACTGACTGTTTAACTGGATACTCGCCAAGATGGGCATTTTGACATAATTTTGTTTCTATTGGACTGTTTAAGGGCAGTAAGCCAATCATTTTGGTACTTGTGACTCACAAGCAGCTTGAGACGTATCAGTGGTGTGCGCACATTTGATAGCTATTTTTTCTTTTACTTCAGAAATGTTGACACCACGCACAACTGAGCTGGCATGATTATATACCAAGCGTGCCACACGAGTCCTGAAAAGTGAAGCCAAAGAATCTCGATTGCACCCAGGTGGCTGGATGCAGTATAGGTTATAAACCCCACCCTCTCCATGTAATGTAATGGGACGTGAGACAAACTAAACAGTCAAATTACACATCAAATATTTTTTTCCAAAGATGGTTTCTGTCATTTTAGACAGTTAAAGTGTTCGTTCTTTAAATAGTTTGTTTTTAGTTAGTTATTTGATGCTATAAAAATGCAGGTTTTGACGTAATGATTGACAGCTGAGATTGACAGCTTCTCTGAGCAAAGTAGTCACTGAAGCACAAACTGACTTTTTCTAGATCTTTGGGAGGAGATTGGAGCTTTAACTTTAATTTCTACATTTCCAGAACTGTTTATTTCACACCGACATAGTGAGTTGTTCTGCAGTATTAACCGATTCTGCAGGAGTGTGGGCAGGATCTTGAAATCACGGCTCCACTTCGCACTCACTACTGTGCAGACTCGGGCTCCAAGTTCACTATGCACAGACTCAAGACTCAAGATGTCAGCACCATATTGGCGGCTTCACTTATTACAAAGAAAGAGAGCAAAGGTGTGTTGTCCATCTTTTGTTACAGTCTATGTTATATACAGACAATCAGCACCACCCAAAGGTCTTCCCATAGCATCAGCTACAGATGCAGCATCAAGTTAACCTATGAAAAGGAACATTATTTAGTATGATTTATAAGCTGCTTTCCTCAAGGGCACCATACATTTAGTTTGTTATAGTAAAAAAAAAAATCAGGTTTTGCTATCCTTGTGGGATCACAACATTGGGAATATCTGGACCACACATATACGCACTCACAAAAAAATAAATAAAAATAAAATAAATAAATAAATGATTATATATATATTATATATATATATATATATATATATATATATATATATATATATATATATATATACATAGTGACTCCACAATGAAAACAATGGGATTCCTTAGTTTAGTGGCCAGAAAATGCCATAATTTCTAACATTATAAATCTCATATCCTAACCTAAAAGTTTGTTTTTTTTGGTCAAGAATGCCACAATATGTTTCTGGAAGTAAAAATCCCAATTTTTCTATTAACAATTTAACAATTGGACATCCACTTTTAAGTAGGCTTTTTGATCGTGAAGTGGAGATTGAATATCAAGGTTACCTTTAACTGCATCTTGACATATCCCAATGGTAACACTTTGTTATTTGTGGTAACCTTTAAAACATTCCTGTTAACTGGCAATAAATCACTGCTTTAATTATTAGCAAGAATTCAGAAAGGCCACATAACTATATAGCATTAGAAATGCCATATAACAGGCTTAAATAACACCTAAACAGCTATTTGGCTATTGGTTAACATTTTCCAATGGTCCATGCATACTAGGTGACATCTGCAAAAAGCACTGTTGTTTCAAAAGTTGTGCAAGTCATGACATATGATGAAAGATTATACTTTCACTTTCAGTGGGGACAAAACAATTACTAAACAATAACATCTGTCACATTG
The DNA here is from genome assembly GCF_024489055.1 of Chanodichthys erythropterus. NCBI lineage: Eukaryota > Metazoa > Chordata > Actinopteri > Cypriniformes > Xenocyprididae > Chanodichthys > Chanodichthys erythropterus. The sequence goes on along the minus strand of NC_090235.1, from coordinate 41,780,058 downwards.
TTCCTGGTTGGGATCTGGAAGTCAATTATTTTGGTATGCTGTTAACATAGTTTGTGATACCCACATGGAGTGCTCCAGATGAGGAGAAGTCAATGTCAAGGCCCATCTGTTCACAAAACTCCTGCAGGTCATCCACCATCTTGCTCTGGGGTGGCGGATGTCTCCGCAGTAGGGCTAATTCTGGGTATGTGCGGTAGATCTGATGGGCAACCGCCATGTTTGCCAGCAACATGAACTCCTCCACCAGTCTGTATGACACAGGGCATGTGATTCATTGTTCAGAAGCTAAATATGAAGGTGTTTAGGGCCACATGTTGTGCAATACCAGAACAGGAGGTGACCAGTTTAACAACACTAAGAAATTACAACCAGCAAAAGGACAGAACAGAAACAAAGCTGGCTTTAGATGACAAAGCATGCATGCCCACTTACACTGCTTATTGGTGAGTATTTTATCACAAAAACCACAGTCAGAGTCATATCAACTGCTTTTGTGTACATTCTTACTTGTTGCTGTCCCGATACTGATAGATATAACAGCCCTGAGGCATGCTGGACTCCTTATCGAGGGTGAAAGATAGCTTAAGCTGTAACCAGGAAATGTCAACAAATTAATTAGACAAACATAACTGTAATTCAAACAGATCATTAAAACATCCAGATGCAAATTACATCCTGTAGGATTTTCCCATCATTTAGAACAGTGCTTTTCAATCCTATCCTGGGGACCCCTCACCATCGCACATTTTGGTTCAATGAGAGCCCAATTTGTGTGTTTAAATGTAAATTCTTATGATATATATTAGGGCTGGGACAATACATCGATGCCTTGCGAATTGAGAAATGATTCTGGATCGATTATAATATTTTCCATATGTATCACGATTCTCTCTCGAATCGATTCTAAACTTAGGTTTTCAACAGCAGATGGCACTGCGTGCTTTAGAAACAGACATACTCTGCTTCCTTCCAATTCCTTACAAACACCAGTTGAATCTTCTATAAAATAATCATTCATAAAGTTCGAAAAGGTTGAAGCGAATTACAGTGGGCTGTTTACACTAATCTCGTGTCATAAAAGCATTGTGAGGTGCACATTGTGAGATGTTTTTCGGTCACACTTTATATTAGGTGTCTTTATCATGTAATGTCTTGTAAGTCAGTGTGGATGTTCATGTTTTTCTTTCTTCAGTCGAAAAGAAATTAAGAAAACATTCTAGGATTATTTTTGTATTCTCCAACAAGTTTACACTGTATGAACTTAAGGAACGAACGCAATGCCAGTTAATTTTTTTTTTTTTCCATAAGTAGAATAGGGAAGGTGTAGGACATACAGCGTAAACTTTTTGGAGAATACAGAAATGTGGTTTTGGCGGAAGCACTTAGAAGGCAAACATGTGTCTGGTATCGTTTTTATAGCCCTTTGAAGCAGCACTGAAACTGTAATTTTGACCTTCAACCGTCTGAAGGCCATTGAAGTCCACTATAAGGAGAATAATCCTGGAATGTTTTCATCAAAAACCTTAATTTCTTTTCAACTGAAGAAAGAAAGACATGAACATCTTGGATGACATGGGGGTGAGTAAATTATCAGGAAAAGTTTCACTAATCATTTAATAGGCTATTTATTAATTTAAACATTTTTATATCTTAATCTGGACTACAACATGCCCTAGAATTGTTTTCTGATTATTTGTTATTATTCAGTAAAACTTAGTGACATAAGGCTTCATTAGTTAGCATGTTAATTCATTATTACCAAACTGACAATGAAAAATACATATAAAGCATTCATTAATCTTAGTTAATGTTAATTTCTTAGTTAATGTTTAATAACATTAACATCAAAAGGTCTATAATTTAAGTGACCTGAGCTAATCTGACAATGATCAGTTGTATCCTTTATCGGTAGCACTTTATTTGACAGTATGTGTACTTTCCTGGTACATATATAGTAATTATGTTGTACATACAGGTAAAAGAGTGGTAACACAAGGTACTTACCTGACACGTATGTACATGGAAACTAATAAGAAACACTGCTGTACTTTCCAATGGTTCATACATGGTAATTACTTTGTACCTATAGACAAGTGTTGGGTAATAACAGGCACTTACTTATAGTGTCTGTATATGGTAACTAACAGACACATTACTGTACTTACTAATGGTATGTATATGGTAACTATGTTGTACTTATGGACAAGTGTGGGTAATAACAGGCACTTATTTATGGTAACTAGTAAGACATTACTGTACTTACTAGTGGTATATACATGGCAACAATGTTGTACTCATGGACAAGAGTGGACACAAATAACTAGGGGTGTAACGATATGCTCAGGTCACGATACGGTACGTATCTCGATTCTGGGTTCACGATACAATACGTATCACAATATTTTGAACAAAATGAAACCGAAATTCAAATAACAGATTTATTTAAAAAATATTAACAAATTTCAATAACTTTCTTTGTTGTACACACAAGATCACATTTCAAGGTTTAATAAAAACCTTCTGTATTCAGATTAACAGCTGAATAAGTCTGTCTGTCACTGAAAAAACTGTTAAATTTAACATGAACTTACTAATTAAGAATCCTAAGGGGCCGTTCACATATCGCGTCTAAAAATGCGTAGAAAGGCGCGGCCGCACTGCTGCTTCTTTCCAAAGCGTTTGCTCTCCCATGCCGTCTGTTGTTGCTATGCAACCATGAACTGCGCTCTCCGCGAGGAGTAGGAATTTTCAGCAAAGGATAAATTGATTTCTAGCCCTTGCATTAGCTTTACTACTATATATATTTATGGAGATAAGATATAAAAAACCACCATGTACAGCTACGATCAGCTGTTCGGCTGAGATTTTGATGTTTTGTTACGGAAAGGCCATAGCTGGTCGGTCGGTTCTTGTCACATGATCTGCGGTGCGCTTGCGGCATTCTGAAAAGTTAAGAATTTTTCATCTCAATGCGTCTGGAAAACTCACCGCATGTGCGTCACGACCACGTTGCTTCTATTGTGAGCGCGCCTGCTGCGCGGCTACATTAACTGACTTGCACACGGAAAAGACGCAATATGTGAAAGGCCCCTAAGACAGAACTTCTTAAAGCAAAGGAACGCAAGCATCTTTTGCTTTTCTATAAGCACAGCTTGTAGCACTGTGGTGAAAGAAAGCCACGACTTAACTCACACAACCAAGCAAGAGAGTGACATGAGAAATGTTTAAACCTGCTTGCAAGATTTGATGTGTGCGCGAAACACTTACTGAACTAGGGGAGCTGATTGAGACACACCCTTAATATGGGGTGACAACCTGGGTTCTCTCACTGCCACTGCGTGCATTGTCAATAACAACAGCAGCACTATGAGGAGCCCAGACGTCGCACTTCTGTCAGATTTCTGCAACTGCGATGAAAAGACACGCAATGCTGTTGCAGAGTAGGTCACGTCGGCAGCTCAACCTATAAGATTAGACTGCCGTCATATCGTAAAAGTATCACCATCACTCTACGATACATATCATAAAATTTTTGCATCATGAAATATCGTACTGCGATATATCGTTACACCCCTACAAATAACGGACACTTACTTACAGTGCGTAGAAATTACAACATAAGTACTATATATATGTAGGCTACCAGGTAAGTACACATACTGTCAAATATAGTGCTACCCTTTTAACTAACATAAACAAAAAATAATACCTTCTGTAAAAAGTGTAGCTATTTCTCATTCTTAAAGGTGCCCTAGAACTTTTTTTTAAAAAAAGGTGTCCCCTGAATGTGTCTGTGAAGTTTCAGCTCAAAATACCCCATACATTTTTTTTAATTAATTTTTTAACTGCCTATTTTGGGGCATAATTAGAAACGAGCCGATTTCAGGTTGCGGCACCTTTAAATCGCGCTCTCTCCGCCCCCTCCTGAGCTCTAGACTCTATCACAGCATAAACAAAGTTTACACAGCTAATATAACCCTCAAAATGGATCTTTACAAAGTGTTCGTCATGCATACTGAATGCATGTGTCGGATTATGTGCGTATTGTATTTATTTGGGTGTTTACATTTGATATTGAATGAGTTTGAGGCTATGCCCTGTGGCTAACTGGCTAACACTACACTGTTGGAGAGATTTATAAAGAATGAAGTTGTGTTTATGCATTATACAGACTGCAAGTGTTTAATAATAAAAAAATTGCGATGGCTCTTGTCTCCGTGAATACAGTAAGAAACGATGGTAACTTTAACCAGATTTAACAGTACATTAGCAACATGCTAACGAAACATTTAGAAAGACAGTTTACAAATATCATTAAAAATATCATGTTATCATAGATCATGTCAGTTATTATTGCTCCATCTGCCATTTTTCGCTGTTTTCCTTGCTTGCTTACCTAGTCTGATTTTTCAGCAGTGCACATCCAGACGTTCTGCCCTTGTGTAATGCCTCAATCATGGGCTGGCATATGCAAATATTGGGGGCGTACACCCCGACTGTTACGTAACAGTCTGTGTTATGTTGAGATTCGCCTGTTCTTCGGATGTCTTTTAAACAAATGAGATTTATATAAGAAGGAGGAAACAATGGAGTTTGAAACTCACTGTATGTCTTTTCCATGTACTGAACTCTATGCCAATATAAATTCAATTTTTAATTCTACGGCACCTTTAATCTTAGTTATAATGCATTAACTAACGTTAAATAATGAGACCTTATTGTAAAGTGTTACCTGCTGTCCTTTATAATTCTTTTGCACTTTAATCTGTTTGAAACTATATATTTTTGTGTGTATTGCGTTATTTTATTTAAATGTTCAGAGTTCTTTTTGTTATAAGAAAAAGTGTTAAAATTTAACCTGTTATACTATGACAACACTTTTTTCCCAACTTATTTCAATATGGGGATAATAGTGTATACCGTAATAAAAGCTTTAGCAATTATCGCAACATGAAAATTTGATACCATCACATGCCTAATCACCACCGAAAGAGAATCATCACTGAGACGCATCAACCAAATGTACTCATCTCTTTATAAAAACGTCCTAATAATAACAACAGGGTTCATGAAGTCTGCAAGTGAGGATGTGAGGTTGAAAGACACTCCTTGCAAAAATGTACTGCTTGTTACTGTAAACCTGTCCATGTTTATCAAATATTCATCCGTTTATCCAACTTTAATCCATCTTGCTACAACCATTTTAACACTTTTTCTCATGTTGAGGACAATTCTACCCCCATAATCCATCATCAACTCATCATGTAAAATCAGGTCACACTTCCACCCATAAGTAAAATACATGTGCATCTACTTGAAATTGACTTGCATCTGCCTGACCTGGTCAAGCCAGAGAGCTCCACACTCAAAGCGCTGGGCTCGGAGTTGTTTGGCAATGTTGTGCAAGTTGAGGACAGCCTTTTGTATCTCTTGGATGCTGTGGTCTGGGGAGCAGGATGGCAGTTCTTCAGCACTGAAGTGCTTGTCAGGAGCTTCAATCATACTCTGAGCATGATCATAACTCAACTGAATGCAGGAACAGATGACAGTTCGGCCAAACCACTCACTCAAGATCTGGAGAGTACAGATAAAATAATACTATCAAAAAAACCTTACTCAAAAAAAGTGATTATTCTGAGACAGGGCTGTCTCAGGCCTGAAAAGAGAGGTAACACCCACATTAAGGCACAGGATCTGAATTTTAGTGATTTGTTCTCAATGACCGTATAAGAGGTATATAATAAAAAGTACCTTTCCCTCTGGAGAAAGCTTCCAAATGACAGAGAATGCCAGTCTATCGGTCAGAGAATTCAAGCTGCATAGCTCCTCACACAGAAGACGAGGCAACATGGGGATCACCTGCATTTAAAAAAAAATAAATAAATAAAAAATCAGATGGGTTTTTAATTTGATGTGGATAATACAAATCCTCTGCTATTCTATCAAACAATGAAAAATGAGATACAATAATAATAGTAATAAATATAGCTGCAAGCAGCGATAACAGGCCCAAGCCCAGTGGCACCACCAACACGGAGGCTTCAGGGCAACAGCGCTCGGTGGGAAATAGGCATTTAAAATGGGTAAACATAAAAGGACTATTTCAGAGTAATTTGAATACACCACATATACTGCAGCAGTTGGTGCCCATATGATCCATGAGATCGTTTAAATTCAGATGAATTTCATGTCATAGATCGATTTCAAATGAGTGCAGAATATCATCCTAATCTGCCATGTGTGTGTTTTTCTCAGACAACCACTATAAAAATTCCAGAGCAAATTGCATACTGTTATTAGCGCAAATTCAACAGTACTCTGAGAAATGTAATCCATTCTTAATGTGAATATCTGTGATTGCTGATGTTGTATTATCCTAACACTTCTCTTCATGTTTTTTGACCTCCCTGTGCTGTCATTTGTGCACCAATCTTATGCACCAAAAGCATAGTTAATTTCAATATGTGTGGTGTACGATGAAAAAATAAAATTATAAAATTAATAAATACAGCCAAATCACAGAACCTGCAAAGACATTTTAATATCAGTCTCAGGTAAGAGTAAGGTACATGTTTAGATTTTTCTGCTCACTTATGCAAGATTACAAACAGCCACTTTTACATGATGTTAACAAACACAACACATGACCTTCTGTAACGCCCATGTCTAGAAAACACACACTTTGCTCTGTAAAAAACAGAGATGTTAGTCTTGTATGAATCAGTACATGAAATCACAGGTGTCAGGTAATAATAATTGTAACTCAAACGACATTTAGAAAACTAGACCTGTCCGAATAGTGATATAGCGTCATGGTTCTATTTCAAATGAGTGTGAAGTTATCATTTGCAGTTCATCAATAAATGGGTAATCAGTAAAAGGGTTAAAGATCACTAATCAAGATTGTAAAACACACACACACACACACACACACACACACACACACACACACACACACACACACACACACACACACACACACACAGAAATATAATATAAATATATTTAGACAGATACTTTATTTATCCCGGTGGGAAATTCACAGTTGACAGCAGTATACACAACAGATATAACATACAGTAATACTAGAATATAAAAATAATAAATATAATTTAAAATACAGTCCTGTGCAAATAAAATTTTATGCTACCACATGTACAATGTATAATCCAGGTCAAATCAATGACAAATGTCCGCCTTGAGTGGAGTTGGTGGCATGAGGAAGAAACAACCTTCTAAGTCTGTCTGTGGAGCAGGGTAATGACAGTAACCGGTCACTAAACCTGCCAACCTTCTGGGGAAGTACATCTCTGTCCTTTCCTGCACAGAGCATCCGTGTTAGCAGTCCAGTCCAGTTTCTCATCTAACTGCATCCCCAAGTATTTGTACGTCTTTACCAGCTCCACACCACCGCCATTGATGATCACAGGCTCCGGTTGAGGCCTAGGCCTTCTAAAGTCCGCCACCATCTCCCTGGTCTTGGTGGTGTTAAGGTGCAGGTGATTTAAGTTTGCTATGACTATAACAGAATATGGCCATGGACATGTGTTTGGGAAAGGACTTTTTATCAAGTGTGTGAAGTTTGGGGCAGATCGGACATTGCCTGCCTTAGTTACATGCCCTTTGACGAAAACTCAAGATCTTTGCAATTTAGCGTTGCACAAGCCTTTTGATTAAACAAACCAAATTTGAAGATGATCAGATTAAAACTGTAGGAGGAGTTTGTTAAAGTACGAGGTCTGAAAATGGAAAGAACTGCACAAAAATCGCACAGGAAATTCAAAATAGCTGACTTCCTGTTTTGATTAGGACTTAGCTTCAATTTTGTAGGTAATGGGACGGTACATGTATGTACCGAATTTCATACATGTACATCGAACGTAGCCCATGGCGCACACCGTTGAAGTTTTATAGATGCCACTATTGTTTTGCCCCACCCATTTCTGAAACCTATATCAGATGTCAATTTTCGCCAGTCCTGACACGTGTGCAAAGTTTCGTGAGTTTTCGAGCATGTTTAGGCCCTCAAAAATGCGATAACGTTTGGAAAAGAATAATAATAAATATAGCTGCAAACAGCGATGACGGGCCAAATCCCGGTGGCTTTAGAGGAACTGTGCACGTCGGGCAATAGGCATTTTAAAACAGTTAAACATAAAAGAACTATGTCAATTTCACACCACATTTACTGCAGGAGCTGATGCTCCTATGATCACAGACCACAACAGCCACATCCATGAGATTTTTAAAATTGAGATGACTTTCATGTCATAGAATATCATAGGTTAGTTTCAAATGAGTGCAGAATATCATCCTAATCTGACATGTCTGTGTTTTTCCTCAGACAACCCCTATAAAATTTCTAGAGGAAATTACATACTATATGTGCAAACTCCACAGTGCTCTGAAAAAAACTGATCCAGCCTTAATGCGAATGTTTGTGATTGCTGATGTTGTATAATCCTCACACTTCTCTTCATGTGTTTTTTGACCTCCCTGTTGTTTGTGCACCAATCTTATGCACCAAAAGCATGCTTTTATTTAATTTCAATATGTGTGGTATAAGATGAAAAATAAAATAAAATAAAATATAGCTGCGAGCAGCGATGGCGGGCCCAAGCCCGGTGGCACCGCCACCCCGGTGGCTTCAGGGCAACTGTGCACAGTGGGCAATAGGCATTTAAAATGGTTAAACATCAAAGGACTATGTCAAATTCACTCCACATTTACTGCACTACAAGGTGGCGCCATTGAGCCCCTCCTCCCTGCCCGTTTCTAAGGCTTTGTCCATGTCTACTGGATATCAATTCTGACGTATGTCGAGTTTCATACAATTTGAAGCATGCTAAGAGTCTCAAAAGCATCAAAAATGAATATTAAAGTTTGATATGTTGCCAAGGCACCAGTGTTTGAGATATCACAATTCTTTTCAAAGGACTACATCTGCCACGTTTTAACAATGTTCTGATGAAGTTTGAAGCAAATCGGGTAAAAATAAGAGGGTGATCTCAACGCATGCTATCACTTTGAATCACAATAGTCACATCCATGTGATCAGCCTTGTACAACAAACACAGCTGAAGATTAATCAAAATCAATTAATGTATGCAGAAGTAATAACACTTTGTTTCCCTTTTTGTTGTCTCACCATGGCCAAACCATTTGAGATATCCAACATCTATTTGCAATTAAACAACTTCAATGTGTTAGCACCAAGTTAAAAAAGTTTGGTGTACATTGTATAAAACCCTGTAGGAGTATAAAATTCATAGCATATTTTTTCAAAAATTTGACATTCAAACCAAAATAGCTGACTTCCTGTTGGTCGGAGCTAATGAATGTAAATTAGAAAATTGTCCGGCATGATGAGAACAATATGTGTAACGCTTTTGGTGACTGTAGGAAAAACTATCCCCCCCACTTTTGTCAAAAGGTGGCGCTACTGAGCCCCTCCACCACGCCCATTTCTATGGCTTTGTCCTTGTCTACTGGTTGACAATATTGATGTGTGCGTCAAGTTTCATGCAATTTGAAGCATTTTAAGAGCCTCAAAAACACTGTCACAGGTCTACATCTGCTGTGTATTGACATTACACTGATGAAGTTTGAAGTGAATCAGAGTGAACATAGAGTGAACTCAATGCATTTTGAAAGTGACACTTCCTGCTGCCAGTTGGTGGTGCTATGCCTTTGACTCACAATAGTTACATCCATGTGATCAGACTCCTATAACAAACACACAGCTGAAGTTTCATAAACATCACTCAATGTATGTAGAAGTTATAACACACTTCCTGTTTCCCTTTTCTCACCATAAATTTGTTGCCTCGCCATGGCCAAACCGTTCGAGATATCAAAAATCAGCTGGCAATTTTTCATCATCAATGTCTTGACTTAATGCTGACCGAGTTTGGTGGTGACTGGATTAATCGCCTAGGAGGAGTAAATCAAATTTCAGAGCATGCGTTTTTCAAACAACCCGTAATAACTTACTTCCTGTTGAGGTGACGTATAACTTAGAGTATGAAAGTTGTTTTGCCTGATGAGGTCTATATGTGTACTGAGTTTTATACTTATATGTGCAAGCGTGTTTGATATATAGACCATGATTTCGGACCCCGTTCAAGGGGGCGCTGTCGAGCCCCCCTGCCACACCCGGGTACCAGCTTCTGTACGGCCCTGATGGCCCCGGGTTCCAATGTATGTGCAAAGTTTCATGAGTTTTTGAGCATGGTAAGGGCCCCAAAAATGCCAGAATAGTCAAAAAATAAATAAATAAATATAGCTGCGAGCAGCGATGACGGGCCAAAGCCCGGTGGCACCGCCAACCCTGTGGCTTCAGGGCAACTGTGCATGGCGGGCAATGGGCATTTAAAACAGTTAAGCATAAAAGGACTGTCAAATTCACTCCAAATTTATTGCACTACAAGGTAGTGCTATAGAGCCCCTCCTCCCTGCCCGTTTCTAAGGCTTTGCCCATGTCTACTGGCTAACAATCCTGATGTGTGTGTGGAGTTTCAAACAATTTGAAGCATGCTAAGTGTCTCAAAGCATTTTAAAAAAGTGATACACTTCCTGCTGCCAGTTGGTGGCGCTATAACTTTGACTCACAATAATCACATCCATGTGATCAGACTACTACAACCAACACACTCGTGAAGTTTCATAAAGATCAATATATGTATGCAGATGTTATAACACACTTCCTGTTTCCTTTTTCTCGCCATAAATTCGTTGCCTCGCCACGGCCAAACCGTTCGAGATATCAAAAATCTGCTGGGAATTTTTAATCATCAGTGTCTTGACTTCATGCTGACCGAGTTTGGTGGCGATCGGATTAATCGTCTACGGAGGAGTATATCAAATTCCAGAGCATGTGTTTTTCAAACAACCCATAATAGCTGACTTCCTGTTGAGGTGATGTATAACTTAGAGTACGAAAGTTGTTTGGCCCGATAAAGTCTATATGTGTACCGAGTTTTATACTTGTATGTGCAAGCCTGTTTGATATATGGACCACGTTTTCTGACCCAATTCAAGGGGGCGCTGTCGAGCCCCTCTGCCACGCCCGGGTACCAGCTTTTCTACGGCTGTCATGGCCGCGGGTTCTGACCCGTGTGCACAATTTCAAGAGTTTTTGAGCATGTTAAGGGCCCCAAAAACCCCAAAAACGTAGAAAAAAAAAAAAAAATAAATATAGCTGCGAGCAGCGATGACGGGCCAAAGCCCGGTGGCACCGCCACCCCGGTTGCTTCAGGTCAGCTGTGCACGGCGGGCAATGTGCATTTCAAACAATTAAACATAAAAGGACTATGTCAATTTCAAACCACATTTACTGCAGCAGCTGATGCTCCTATGATGACAAACCACAAAAGCCACATGCATGAGATCGTTTAAATTGAGATGACTTTCATGTCACAGAATGTTATAAGTCTATTTCAAATGAGTGCAGAATATCATCATAATCTGAAATGTCTGGGTTTTTTCTCATTGAGAGTTCAGGCTGCATGATTTTAGCCCCGATTTTAGCTTGCAGACAACTTTTGTGAAATTGCAGACAAATGCACGAAATCACAGGAAAATCAGTGCTCTGTTATGCGAGTGCTCTGTCACAGTCTCTCCAACCATTTCCTCCTCCATATTCTTCTTTTATTTTTCTTGTTTTCGCTGCAAAATCAGCACACAAGCCATTCGTATTGCAAGCTTCTTGCGGGTTACTGTTTTTAATAATAAACCCAGTCTCACTTGAGAACTCCGGTCTTGCATACGTGATATTGTGTTGTTTCCTTGTCACATCTCCCGTGTGTTTGGTTGTGAAACGTAGTTTGAGTGCCAGACAGATGTGTCGGCGATTCTTCCTATTCTAAATTCATGCAGTGTGAAACCTTCTGTCGCCGATCCATCATGCATTTTGAACACAACAGCGACTGAATCGAAAGCGAAAGTAATGCAGTGTGAAAAGGACAGTGACCAGACTAGTTTGAAAATCATGCAGTCTGAAGTCGGCTTCAGACAACCCCTATCAAAATTCTAGACCAAATGATATACTTTTATTTGTGCAAACTCCACAATGCTCTGAAATAACTAATCCAGCCATAATGTGAATGTCTGTGATTGCTGATGTTGTATAATCCTCACACTTCTATTCATGTGTTTTTTGACCTCCATGAGCTGTTGTTTGTGCACCAATCTTATGCACCAAAAGCATGCATTCATTTAATTTAATATGTGTGGTATAAGATAAAAAATAAAATGGAAAAATAATAAATAATAAATAGAGCCAAATCACAGAACCTGCAAAGACAATTTTAATGTCAATCTCAGGTATTTATAAGGTTCATGTCTTGAATTTTCTGCTCACTTATGCATGTTTATTTTAAACAGCCACTTTAATAATCGTGAAATTTTACTGAAACAGGGTTTTTTAATAAATTTGAATTATATCAGTAAATAAAAAATTAAAACAATTCTCATTGTAATTGTTAAAAATAAATAACTATAAAATAAATATTTAGAAAAAAATAAGACTGTAAAGCACATATATGCATACACACAGAGAGAAAAAGATATATATAGACAGTGTGACACAGACATAGACCCACACACACACCCCCGAATGAGCCTGAGGTAATATGGGGGAGGACAGAGAGGGAGAGAGACTGAGACAGACTGAGAAAATCATTTTAAACAAACAAACAAAACAAAAACAATCTTAATTATGACAAAGTAGTCTTTGATATTTTTTTTTTTAAATATACCTGCACAAACAGTATAATTTAAACAAATTATTTGTTCTATATATATCAAACTGATTATATATGTTTGACTTATCCAACCCTGTTTTAAAAATAGGTATATGCTGCCCTCTAGTTGTTACTCTATGTATGACATTAATTATATTTGATTGAATGGATTAAAAATGGATTAATCTGCCTATTTTTAATTACACATGCTTTTTGAATTGGAAGAAAATGAATAAAATGTGTTTATTTCAAACATCTATATTATTCTATATATAAATTAATTGTGTATAGTGTTTTTCTTAATAGAGAATATGCGTCATTCCGTTTATCTTTTTTACATTACTTCAATCTATTACCATGGCAAGACGGTTCGAGATATCCATTATCCGTTTTCAATTTAACATCTTCAATGTCAAGTTTTCGGGCGCAATTCAAGGGGTCGCTGTCGAGCCCCCCTGCCATGCCCGGGTACCAGCCTCTGTAGGGCTGTCATGGCCGTAGGTTCTGACCCGTGTGCAAAATTTCAAGAGTTTTTGAGCATGTTAAGGGCCCCCAAAACCCCAAAAACTTAGAAAAATAATAATAAATATAGCTGCGAGCAGCGATGGCGGGCCCAAGCCCGGTGGCACCGCCACCCGGTGGCTTCAGGGCAACTGTGCATAGCGGGCAATAGGCATTTAAAACGTTTAAACATCAAAGGACTATGTCAAATTCACATTTACTGCACTACAAGGTGCCGCTATAGAGCCCCTCCTCCCTGCCCATTTTCAAAGGATTACATGTGCCAAGTTTTAACATTATTCTGTAGGAACTGTGGACGAACCAGACAAATGAATCATTCAGATGATTCTTTCAAAACATAATTCTAATTCAGAATTGAGGTTCCGGCTCCGGTCCGTCTGCAGATAAAGCCAGGCTGATTACTTTTACGACACATGCTTCCTGATAGCAGAAGCGACATACCAAAGGGTCACCCAAGAAGACAGAGAGACAATCCAGACCCTTTTGTTTCCTTACTTCACAGGAAAGCCAAAGATTCATGTAAATGTGTTAACTCTTGACTGAATGACTGAAAGTATGCCTTATTTGGACTTAATTTGATTCTTTCTCCCTTTCCTATATTCTGACTTGAATGAAATCTGTTTAAAATGTATTGTATTCCATTTAATAGCAATTATGTTAAAATGGCACTCTGCTAAAGCAGAGACAGACCGGGATGTAACACTTTTGTTTTATTGGGGGCAGAGGAAGGCCCCCTTGAAACAGGACAATGTCTGATTGGCCAAGACTCCTCAGAGGTGTGACAAACAACTAAGTTTAAATGATCATATTGCAAGATAGTGAAAGGAGAGAAGTTGGTAAGTAAACGAACTGGAGTTGGTTAGTTCTGGTCAAGGAAAACAGAGCAACAGAAGAAAGAACCGGTCAGCCATGACTAGAGTACCAAGAACAATGGAGTAACAAGAAAAACAGACCAGCCACTCATTTCAAGCCATCCAACCTTCACTCACTTTTCATTTATTTTACTTAAGTTTCCTTTACCGCTGAAAGTCTCGTGTTCTAAGTTTCGCCGCAAAGTTCAACCAACGACTTTTGCCGCTTCAACTCCAGCGACAAAGAGACTTCCTTCATTGTTCCACACGGACCTGATCTGGACCAATCATCGACTTGGGAAACCCCTCTCTCTACGACGAGGGAAATTCACCTTAGTCAACGCAAGCAAGTACCTCCAGATGAAAACTGAACTGGTGCATTTAAATGAAGGATTCATGGTTCGTTCTGGTCTTTAAAATGCATTGATAGGAATTCGGTTAATCAGATCTCCCTCTCTCTCTCTTTCAAAGCTCTTTCTCTCTCATTTCCTTCTTACTGCAACACGTATGAATGTGTGTGTGTGTGTGTGTGTGTGTGTGTGTGTGTGTGCGTGTCTTTGTGTTAGATTGGTTTGTGTTAGAATAAATAAAATCTCTTGTAGATTTTAAAAGGAAAGTGTCTTGTATTATGTGCTTTATGATTTAATGTCTTAAACTGTGATCAAGTTACCGTGCTCTAATCAGTGTTTTCACGATTGTTGGATATTTATATCCGTTACAAGAGCTTATTACGGCTCGAGCAAATGAACGCTGGACGAATCAGTTGCTCGGTCGTAATCTAAACAACTCTTTATAATTCCCTATAAATATTTCATTTGAGCTAATTTTACTTCCTAGGGTGTTTTCCCTACAATTCTGATGAATTTTGAAGCAAATCAGGTAAAAATAAGAGGGTGATCTCAATGTATGCTGAAAGTGACACATTTTCTGCTTCCAGTTGGTGGCGCTATGACTTTGAATCACAATAGTCACATCCATGTGATCAGCCTTGTACAACGAAGACAAAGCCGAAGTTTCATCAAAATCAATTAAAGTATGCAGAAGTTATAACACTTTGTTTCCCTTTTCTTGCCATGAATTCGTTGCCTCGCCACGGCCAAACCGTTTGCAATTAAACAACTTCAATGTGTTAGCAACAAGTTAAAAAAAGCTTGGTGTAAATTGGATAAACCCTGTAGGAGTAGTAGTATAAAATTCATAGCCTGTTTTTTCAAAAAATTAACATTCAAACAAAAATAGCCGACTTCCTGTTGGTCGGAGCTAATGACTGTAAATTAGAAAATTGTCCGGCTTGATGAGAACAATATGTGTACCGAGTTTGGTGACCGTAGGAAAAACTAACCCCCCCACTTTTGTCAAAAGGTGGGGCTACTGAGCCCCTCCACCATGCCCATTTCTATGACTTTGTCCATGTCTACTGGTTGACAATATTGATGTGTGTGTCGAGTTTCATGCAATTTGAAGCATGTTAAGAGCCTCAAAAACACTCAAGAATATTATTACAGTTTGACCTGTTGCCATGCCAACAATATTTCAAATATCAAAAATCCTGTCATAGGTCTACATCTGCTGTGTATTGACATTACACTGTTGAAGTTTGAAGCAAATCAGGTAAAAATAAGAGGGTGATCTCAAAGCATTTCAAAAAGTGATACACTTCCTGCTGCCAGTTGGTGGCGCTATAACTTTGACTCACAATAGTCACATCCATGTGATCAGACTACTACAACCAACACACTCGTGAAGTTTCATAAAGATTAATATATGTATGCAGACGTTATAACACATTTCCTGTTAATAATAATAATAATAATAATCCTAAAGAAAACAATAGGGCCTTCAGCCCCTTGGGCTTTGGCCCTAATAATCCTTAGGGGATCAAGAGCGAAAATTCGCACAGGGCCCTAAATAATAATAAATGGAGCAATTCCAATAGGGTCCTCATACCATCGATGCTCGGGCCCTAATAAACGGAGCAATTCCAATAGGGTCCTCACACCATCTGTGCTCGGGCCCTAATAAACGGAGCAATTCCAATAGGGTCCTCACACCATCGGTGCTCGGGCCCTAATAAATATATATATATTTTTAACACTAGAAGTCCCAGAGATTTGTAACCCTCCTTTAGCCAAGTGGATGCTAACTGGCTAGTCTTTTGGTTGTCATTAGCATCAATTCATGTGTAAATATGGTCATTACCTGAGCAATCTCCAGGGGGGTTGGGGGTGTGTGTGTGAATGGTTGCTGGTGGCTTGTTTGTATGTGTGGGGGAGGGAGGGCTGCTAAAAGCAGAGAACTTGATTGACCATGTCTCACATTGGCATGTAGGGTCTTGCCCAGGTGTAAACAGGTATGAATTAGCACATCTAATTGCATGCAGCTTGCTCTCAAATGAGAGGTAATTCCTTTTGTGCTGAGGTGGATAAAATCTCACTGCACATAGCCTACTACTTCAGTGCCCTCAAGAATTCTGTGGTGTACTAACCTCCTCTCCAAGAAAAGAAAATGCAGAGAAGACTCACCACTCGGCAGGCCTTGGAAATGATCCTGAGCGAAGTAAACCCTTGTGACTCAGATGGAGAAGACATAGAACTTCAGCCGGATTCGGACTCAGAGCTGTCTGATCTGTCTTCAGGTTAAGTTTAATTTCATATTATTTCCTATTTCATTTCAAACCAGTAAGTGGAAAACACCAAAAAAGCAGAGTGGAGTGACAAATATTTACTCTGCCTTTTTTGTATTGTCCACTTTTTTGTTTGTACTACTTAGCAGACATGCATTGCCATCTGAAGTGCAAAACATTATTAGTTGTTTCCTTGCTTTAGTTGTATCTTTTTTTTTAGGAAGATATTTCAGACATTATTCCGATACAGAGAAGGAGATACTGGAATTATTATTAGTATCTATGCATGCATTTGTGATATCATTTGACTTTTCCATTGCTCACAATTTGAATTTGTTCACACTGCAGATGAGGAGACTGCTCCTCAACCAAAAAAGAGAGCCCGTTTGGGGACTGACCTGACAGAGACAGCGAAAGATGGCACAGTGTGGCGTGAAGAACAGGTGGGGACGCGTCTCCCTTTCACCCCAATCAAAGCGTACGCTGCAGATGGAGAGCCAATGGCTAAGGCCAGGAAAAGTATCTCGAGTTGCCTTCAGAGCTTCCTGTGTTTCATCACTCTTGACAATGCTTCATAGCATTCAAGAATGGACTATTCAACATGCACAGGAAACGGAGCATGTTCATTGGTTCATGGCCCTTCCTGAACTAATGGCATTTATTGCAATTGTCATCTTGCGGGGGCTTACCAAGGTTCCATCACTATGTGACTGCTGGTCAGCAAACCTGAGAAACCCACATATCATTGGAACAATGCCGCAAAACCGCTTCCAAGACATCATGCGACACCTACACTTTGATGACAGGTCCACCCGGAGTTCATCGAGCAAAGACTGATAAGTTTGCTGCAATTTCCAGTGTTTGGGGATCATTTGTCACCAATTGCATCATGTCCTACAACCCTGTTCTACATATCACCGTTGATGAACAGCTTTTCCCGTCAAAGACTCGCTGCTGTTTCCTGCAGTATATTGCAACTAAACCTGACAAGTTTGGGATCAAGTTTTGGGTGGCTTGCGACCTAAAATCCAAGTACATTTGTAATGTCCTCCCATATCTTGGCAAGGACCCTAGTCGTCCCAGTGGAGAGAGACTGTCTGAAAATGTAGTGATGAGGCTGATGGAACCATTCCTAGACAACGGCAGAAATGTTACAACGGACAATTTCTTCACATCGCTGTCACTTGCGCATAAACTTCTTAGCCGGAAAACCACCATCCTCGGCAGAGTCAACAAGATTCGCCAGGAAATCCCTCAATCTGCTAGACACACAGATCGCAATGAATTCACCACTCAGGTATGTTGCAGGTCTTTTGTGGTTCTATGTTTATGTGTTTCTAATTTTTAGAATCAACACCGCCAAGTGTGTCATTGTGTCATTGTGTGTAAAAGTGCTATGAAAATAACAATTTATCTTATTTATTAGGTGTTTTCAACCACTGCTGCTACGCTGACGGCGTATGCGCCCAAATGGAAGAAGACCGTCTACATTCTTAGCAGCATGCACAGCGTGATTCAGACTGATAATACCACCAAAAGGAAGCCAAACACTGTCACCCTTTACAACACCACAAAGTGCGGCGTGGATGTGATGGAGCAGATGGTGCGGGAGTACACTGTCCGCACAGGGACACGGCGCTGGCCAGTTGCCGTGTTCTATAACATGATTGACATGGCAGCACTGAATGCACATGTGCTGTATCAAGCATGCACCGGAAGGCAGGAAAGACGGGTGGACTTCCTGGTGGAGCTTGCAAGAGAGTTGGCTAACTCTCATATGTGTGCGAAGAAGGCAAGAAAAGAACAATTGCTTCGGACACAACCCTCCACACCTAGCCCTGGAAAAAGAGCCATGTGTCAGGTCAAACACCAACACAAAAACAATCATGCCACTGTGCGATGTGTTCACTGCTACAGATACTCATGTGGTAAATGCAGACGGGAGATACCATGGCAGTGCCAGGATTGTGAGTGATTGCTGGAATGTACTCACTCACTTTTTAATATTATTTGTAAATATGTGTACAAATGGTTGGTTTCTTTATTTTATTTTGTACTATTTTTATCAATAAATCTCAGCAACAAAGGAAAAAAAAAACGTGTGTTGATTTCTCCCTAAGATGGCAAAGTGAAACAAGTTTCCTTGAAGTGGCTCAGCATGGCCCCACATTGTTTACATAACAAAAGCAACTGTTCACAGCTGATTAAGGATATTAGCCTAAAGCCTTCCAGCCCATCGGCTGTCCTGCGGGTTTTATAGGTAGAAAAGCCAAATGGCTGCTCTCTGAGAGTTTGGTCTGAATACGATAAAGCGTTGCGGAGATACAGCCTTACTTCTATTTTCGCACGCACTACGTACAATTCGTTCAACGAAAACGGTTTGAGGAATCGACTTGAATTCCATAACTTTTAGTCGGCATGGTCTGAAGATGATCTCATATCAATTGACTCGACATGGCAAATTTGATATCTGTGTTCTCGGCATGACCCTAGGAATCAACTGAGACCAGTTTCATTACAATCAGTTAATATAGTCAAAAGTTATTCGCATTTTTGTAATACAGCATTTTAGCACAAAATAAAAAATGGCCGACGGCCTAAATGGCCGATATGGAAAAATTGGATATGAATCGACTCGACATGATGCCCTGAATCTAACGAGACCAAATATATGATTTTTGGATGAACTCAGCAGAAGTTATAAGCAAATATACCCATTTTTCATATCTCCGGACCAGTAGGTGGCGCTGCGCAGAAACACTGCGTGATGACATGTACCAAGTTTGGTCTGAGTACGATAAAGCGTTGCGGAGATACAGCCTCACTTCTATTTTCGCAAGCACTACGTACAATTCGTTCGCGTGTTTCTGAAGATGATCTGGTTCAATTTTCATGAAAATCAGACTAAAAAGTTTGAAAAAGTAGGTTTTTCAGAAAATTCAAAATGGCGGAAAAATTATCATGACGGATTTTGTTTCTAGCCCTTACGGTTAAAAAGTTATTAGCATAAACATAAGTGCAACTTTGGACAGCTGGTGGCGCTAGAGGGATTGAGTTAGAGACTCATTATGAGACTCATATGAGACAAATTTGCTATGGACAAAGGTCAGACTATCCTCTAACTTTGTGCCAAATTTCATAACTTTCCCGCAAGCGGTTCTATGGGTTGCCATAGACTTCAAGAGCAGAATAAGAAGAAGAAGAAGAATAAATTAAAGCTGCAAGCAGCGATGAAAGGGCCCTCGCACCCGGGCTCACCGCCACGCGTTGGTTTCAGGAAAACAGCGAACAGTGGGCAACATGCATGTAAGCGAGTAAATACAGGAGAATTATGGCAAAATCATGTAAAAGTGCCACAATTCCTGCTGCCAGCAGGTGGCGCTATAACTAACTGAATATTGGCATATAGATATGTTCAGGCCAGGACTCTTATCACACATGTGAAGTTTGGAGCAGATCGGACATTGTATGAGTTACAACGGCTTCCTTTTTCATGGCGAAACAACAGACTTTGTCATGCCGCCACGGACACGCCCTTCGGTGAAAACTCTAGATCTTCGCAATTTAACGTCACAAAGGCCTTTACATTAGACTGACCAAATATGACATTGATCTAATTAAAAGCTCTAGGAGGAGTTCATTAAAGTACGTCTGGAAAATGCAAAAACTGTGAATTAATTAAAAATATCCGACTTCCTGTTCGGATTTCGCTCCAAGAGACTTTTTTGTATGTATTGGTCTTATAAATGTGTGTACCGAATTTCAAAACCTTAGTGAAATGTAGCGAGAAGGGCTGTACGTTAGATGGCGCTATCAAGCCATTTTGCCACACCAAATTCCGAAACCCATAACAGACGTAAATTTTCACCACTTCTGATGCGTGTGCAAAGTTTCGTGAGTTTTCGAGCACATTTAGGCCCTCTAAAATGCGATTTACTTTGGAGAAGAAGAAGAAGAAGAAACGGAGCAATTCCAATAGGGTCCTCACACCATCGGTGCTCGGGCCCTAAAAAAAAAAAAAAAAAAAAACACCAACGGACACAGTGCTCGGTGCTTGGCCCCTAATTATAATAAACAATTTTTTTTTAAAAAAGAACGCCAACGGATACAGATGTGAATCTGGTAGTGAATTACAGTGTAAAGCATGCCATTTCCTGTTGCCAGCAGGTGGCGCTATGACTAACTAAATATTGTCATATAGATGTCTTTAGGCCGGGACTCTTATCACACATGTGAAGTTTGGAGCAGATCAGACATAGTATGCCTCAGTTACAACAGCTTCCTTTGCGAAACATCAAACATTTCATGGCGAAACATCAGACTTTGTCAGGCTGCCACGGACACACCCTTCAACGAAAACTCAAGATCTTTGATATTTATCATCGCTAAGGTCTTAAGATTAGACTGACAACATATGATGTTGATCTGGTTATATCTCTATGGAGGAGTTAATCACAGTGTAAAACATGTCATTTCCTGTTGCCCCCAGGTGGCGCTATGACTGTAACTGAATTTTGTCATGAAGATGTCTTCAGGTCAGAACTCTAATAAAACATGTGAAGTTTGGGGCAGATCCGACATTGTATACCCGAGTTACAAAAACTTCCTGTTTCATGGCGAAACATCAAACTTTGTCAGGCCGCCACGGACACACCCTTTGGTGAAAACTCTAGATCTTCGCAATTTAACGTCGCAAAGGCCTTTAGATTTTGGGTATATTTAGCCACGCCCACTTTATAAATGACCCTGTTATAGCGACCCAATGGGTAAAGTTAAACTTTTTTTTTGATAATTATTGATCTAGAGTCCAGAGAATTGTCCTGCACTGGTTTTATTCCGATTGGGCGAAAAATCTAGAACTAGTTCGCAAAAGTAGGTTTTTAAAATATTTAGAATAATTAATAAATGGTTTGATTGACAGCATTGGTTCTTGAGGCAGAATTGTTCAGCATGAGGAGATCTATCAAATGATATGCATATTGTGTGGATTTATGAAACACTTTTGCTGAATGGTGAAAAATGTTAGCGCCAACTAGTGGCCGATTTCTTTCAAAATTCTTACAGACCTCCAGGCCCATGAGTCGCTCATGCACACCGAGTTTGGTTCTGATTGGCCTCCGTTAACCTTGTCTAATAGGTGCTCAAAATTCATTGGCCGATGGCAGCCATGTTTTCTGAGATACCCCAATGTCCTCATAGATTGTCATTCCCCCTTGGACCAAAACATTGCATGCCAAATTTTAAGTCAATCGGACTAACGGTTGCATAGTTATAGCCGTTTTCATGGTTTTTTGTGTTATGGCGCCATCTAGTGGCCAATCATCACGATTTTTTTATCATGACCAAAAATTTTACACGTGTACCGAGTTTGATGAAACGTTGTAAATAGTTTGCTAATTTGCAGAACAAGTTGAAACAAAGGGCATGAAAACAATTTAAGCAACTACTAGAAAAATGACTGAAATTATAGGTTGGCAGCTATACATTTGGTTAATATGTAAAACTAAGGAAAAAACATAATGGTATATATATATATTGTGAAACAGACTTCTGAAATGAATGCTTTACACCTCTTAGTAATGATCACACATGTACAAAATACATGTCACATGTACACAAAATGAAATTTCACCATGTAAGGTGAATCTACCTAATGTCCCAACCTAAACTGTGATAGTTACAGTGGCATGAACACCAAACAAAAGCACATTTTAACTGAGATCAATTACACCAACTTGCCCTAAGCTTTGTTTTCAGTGTGGAATCACCTTTGTAAACTTCTAATATTCAACTTGTCTGAAGAATTATTGCGGTCATGATCTCATTCAGGAATCCCTTTATTTTGTAAACAACACTAGCTTAAAATAGTCAATTATAAATCAAAGTGTAGCCATCATTTGTAGACTAGAACAAAAGATTTATGTACTCCCTGAGATGAGGCAGCAGATCAACGAGGTTGCAAAACACAAGGTGGAATGTGTTTACATATCAAGAAGCAGAAAAAATGAACCCAATTATGAACCAAAATTTACATGCAGAGACAAAACATTTAATCAAACATTGAGAACAATGTGTCATGCAGACAGAGCAAAACATGTGAAAGTGCTGTGGCCTAGTGGTAAAAGGGTGTGGATTTGAGCCCCGCAAGATCTTCACTGAATTCCTCAGTAAGATGTAGCCTCAGGTTGTTAACTATGTTGCTTTGAATAAAAGCATCTGAGCAAATCTCACAAAGCCTATGAGTATGTCTGCGTGGATGTTCCACCCTAAATAAAAAAAGAATGAATTTATTTTACGCATTAGTAAATTGACAAACAGTCACAACCCTACATACAGTTGGACAAAACGTTTGGAAAATAAATGTATGGATAAACAAAATCAGGCATATATTTAGGACAATTAAGATTTTATTGCACTGTGAAATTATTTATAAGAATTTAGCACATTTTACCATCAAAAAATACCATAATGTATATATATTTTTTTAATTTTAATTAATTTGTGAAGTGTTTATACATTATAGCACTAACAGTATTAATATTTGTTGTATGTTTTCCTCCAAACATGGTGATAACTGGACACATCACAGCTTTCGTACTTCAAATTACAATTTAAGGTCCATTTCCAAAAAAAAGTAATTCCATCAAATATTTAAATGCTGGTGCCTACAGCAAAGTTTAATATCTAAAATGACTAGGGCTGTGAATCTTTGGGTAGATAGCAAATCCATTCACAATTCATAGTTTTTTTTTTTTTTTTTTTTATTCGATTCGATACTTTTTTTTTTTTTTTTTTTTTTGCAAATTCGGAACGATTCGATTATCAATGATATTGGATGTGATTCGATTAACGATTTGATTTTGTATTTTTTAAGTGTATTCATAGTAGGGCTGCACGATTAATCGAAATCGAACTGAAATCGTTTAAACTTTTTGCCTTAGTGCGATTATGAAATTGCAAAGGCTGCAATTTTTTTATGTGCAGCTTGTCAGTGAAGACCCGGAAGAGAAGACAATGCTGAATAAAATCGTAGTTTTTGTTATTTTTGGACCAAAATGTATTTTAGATGCTTCAAAAACTTCTACCTAACCCACTGATGTCACATGGACTACTTTGATGATGTTTTTATTACCTTTCTGGACATGGACAGTATACCGTACATACATTTTCAATGGAGGAACAGAAAGCTCTCGGACTAAATCTAAAATATCTTAAACTGTGTTCCAAAGATTAACGGAGGTCTTACAGGTTTTAAATGACATGAGGGTGAGTCATTATATGACATAATTTTAATTTTTGGGTTGAAAAACCCTTTAAGTATATATACAGTCTGTTTGTGCTGCATGTTTTAAATAGAAGAGTGCACTTTGCTCACGCGATCAGCTGGTGATCTGGTGATCAAAATAAAAGCTCAAGAATTTACTTAATTAATTTACTTAATTAATTTACAGTGTATTTGTTATAATATATGGATATTACTGTCATATGACTAATTACATAGGCATAAATCATTATATTATTGTAATAATTGTTTGGCATCCTAAAACACAATGTAGACTGAGACTCTATATCACAAATAAAAAGATGTTTGAACCCTCTTTCATGTCCAGGTATGTCCAAGCTGTTTCTTTAGTCAATTTGCACACTGTACAGGTTGAAGCTCCTAATTTTGAGCTTCCAAAGTGCACCAGATTAATGTATTTAATCTTAAAATGTACAAAATTTTCTTCTGGGGGTGGGGGGCAATCATCCCAGACCTCCCTAGAGGAGGAATACCCAACATAGTTTTACAAATTCCAGTGGGAAATACTGTACTTTTTATGAACTTTACTCAAGCATACTACAACAAAGCTCCTTTCATGTCAGTAAAGCTATTAACAGAAAATTAAAATGTCACTGGACAAAATCGATTTGGACCAAGCCTTTGGACCAATGTTTACAATGTCTGGCTCCACCCCTGGCTGAGCATAAGGCTTTCTGATTAATTTAAATATAATGTTTTGCCTAGATTTTATTATTTTTAAATTGAGAAATCACGTTTTTGAATAAAAATGTTAACAAACCTTACAATTAGACATGTTGACAACACAACAATGATAACAGTTAAGAGAAGAAAATGATCTGACCACATGATGGCGTGCCTGATTAACTGCTCTTGTGTGACGCTCTATGAATGTAGAACACATTGCTAGTCTCAAGCGGCTGTTTACTCAGAAAAAACGAGATGCGGGAAGTGGAATGGGGGAACAAAAACAGTTATTAAACGAGAGTTGAATTTTTTTTTTTTAACTTGACCACTGATTTTTTAGAATCCCGAGACACGAGTGCAACAGATAAACACATCCGCCAAACATAAAAACAATAGGAAAAATAGCGCAATGGAATGCAAAAACTGTAAAGAACTACTACTGTATATTTGATATTACATGTTTGCATGATGGTGAGAGGCTGAAAGGTGCTGTTATTTTCTGTTTTTACAAAGCATTTGCTGTTGGTAATAGCCTATTACCGGTGTATTTATTGGTATTACTTTTTGGCTAAAAAAAGTATTAGAAATATTTAGCAATTTTCTTATTTTATATTATTTCTGAGTATATTAGAATATGTTGAAGATAAGTTTGTACAACATTTGCCCTCATATTTCATGCATATTTTCTGCAAAGATATTTAACAAATAAGTTATTTGTTTTACATTTACACTATGTTTATCACTTCAAACAAGCAAAAAAATCAAAATCATGAATCGGTCAATCGTTTTTTTTTTTTTTTGCCATATCGCCTAAAAGCATTATATATATATATATATATATATATATATATATATATATATATATATATATATATATATATATATATTTATTTGCAG
Organism: Chanodichthys erythropterus; assembly: GCF_024489055.1. Taxonomy (NCBI): domain Eukaryota; kingdom Metazoa; phylum Chordata; class Actinopteri; order Cypriniformes; family Xenocyprididae; genus Chanodichthys; species Chanodichthys erythropterus. Next base: position 41,754,453 of record NC_090235.1, on the reverse strand, counting down.
CCTTTGCCAAATCCAGATATTGGTTTAATTTTGATTAATCGTGCATCCCTAATTCATATGATTATTTAAATGATTCCCCTAATGTGTCTTATTTAATTAAAAAAAGAATCATTGCTACGTGCACTTTGCTGGAATAACTGGGACTTGACACAACACTTGCATACTGTTGCACTCATGTTGATTTGATTGCTTATATTGTTCTCATTTGTAAGTCGTTTTGAAGAAAAAACCTGCTAAATGATTAAATGTAAATGTTAGTCAGGGTGAGAATTGCACCACGACTTTCATGGGATCAAAAAAAATAAAAATAATAAAAAATAAAAGCTTTTCTCCACTGTTAAATGTTAGTTCTTAATGATGCTACATATACTAATTTTTATAAGCTATTAAAATAAAGTTAAGTAGAAATTTACATAAAAGGCTTTAAAATTAACTAATTAATTATTGTGTAGGATAGTGGTAATGTATAGGCTACACAACTTTATTACATATACATTAAACATACAAGGCTTCCATGGACAGACTACCCTAAAATATCATGCACTTTCAAAACTAATCCTAAACTAACTTTTCTTCACTGAATAGTAAACAATTGAACTCTATGTTCTCTTTCTCTGACTCATGTCAATTACCAGTTTATACCAATCATTTTTATAACATTCCCCTGCATGATGTGAGGTTCTTCATCTTATTTTCATTTAAAATAAAATGCTACATTTTTTAACTTTTCCTTTTTACTGGCCAATGATGATTCCAAAAATGGAAAACACACTTATTTCAGTGTTGTTGTTAATGTTGGGTTATTTCAGCAAACAGTTTGCTTTGTACATTCAGTTAAACGGCATCAAGTTAAATTTCATTAATCATTCAATGGAATTGTGTGCATAAATTTTTTAGTCACATTTATGTTTTTGCTGTGTCGCAATAAATGCACATCCTTGAATAAGTGGGTGTGGCGAGGGGCGTGGTTCCACAAGGTCTGCAGCGGGAGAGAGAGTTGGGAGACGAGCAGTGAGTAAGTGGGTCAAGTTCAAATGATGAAAACCTGTGTCTTGTTTCAGTAATTGGCATGGAGAGACCGCATAAAGCCACCTGGAAGTGAGACGCTGGTGGAGAGGGACAGACTCATGACTCGTGCGTGTGTGTGTGTGTGGGAATCTTTGCTCTGGAGAGCCACAACTTTGTTGAATGTGTTTGTTGCACTGATGCTGAGCGCTGGTAGCACGACTTTGTTTGTTTATTAAGAGAATTCAAATAAAGCACGAGTCTCAGCTTAGCCGACCCCGTCCTCTTCCTTCCTAAAACATTGAACTTGTTACAGTGGGGTTTTACTGCAACTGCTCAATTAATGTAAATGGTATGGCCATGCTGAGGAGAGATTAAACATGGGCTGCTAAAAAAACTGTCAACAAGAGAAAGACAGAAGGCAAGCGCAATCCAGTGAAAGGCAGTTGACAGTGCAGCCTGTATCTGTGAGGGAAAGCTGTGAGGACATGAACGAAATCACACAACATCTCCATTAATTTCCGCATAAAAAAAAAAAAAAAAAGAAGTAAGGCTTACTGTATATATTTTAAAGCACTGAATCGCTATCGAAAAGCATTTTTGATTCACAATTGATTCACGATTCAAAAAAACAAGTTTCAAGATCAATGAATATGTATTGTCTATATTTGTAATTGATGCATCGAGAAAACGAGTGAATAGTTACACCCCTAAAAATTACCATTGCTTCTACACTGCAACATTGCTGCAAGAATTTTAAGAAAATTGTTTGAAAAATCAAACTTAGACTTGTACCTTTTGGACTAGATAAACACTTGTGGCTCTTTGGCCAGCAATTTGATCCAAGGCATTTCCTTCCTCCACGAAGTAACTCACATCAGCTATATGAACACCAACTTCAAAACTGCCTACATGAGGAGAGGAAAGAAAACTTTAATTTTTATAAGTGTAATAAACTTTTTAAATGAGATTCAATGTCAAAGGCAGCATACATACCATCAGAGAGTTGTTTGCAGGACAGTGCATCATCCAGATCTCTGGCTGTAGCTGGGTCGATGGTAAATATGCATTCTTTTCTTAAAGATAAATTAAAATTAAACTGAAAATCAGAACCAAATAATTAAAATTTTAATTAAAATTAAATTTCAGATGGACTTGCCTACAAATAACAGATGATACATGAAATGGATATAAAATGAATAGATCAAATATGGAGCCTTGCAGAGTGGGGACAAGGTAGGAGGTTACCTGAGATCTCTTCTTTTAGAGAGCTCATGATCAGGAATGCTCCAGGGCAGATTTTGGGGAAGACAATTAAAGACATCCTCTGAAAACTCTGAGAAGTCAACATCATATTCAGTCAGAATGCCTTCTGTTTCTGCCTCTATTTCACCTGCTTGCCCTAATGTTTTTGCAAGCCGCCTTAAAACAGAAAAACAACATTGAGAAACACTGTTATAAAGCACAATTGCAAATGCAAAACTCATCATTTGGAGTATATACAGGTTACAAAAATCTCACCCTTCAGCAAAGTTGTTGTCTGCTGGCCACTGTGTTATTCGGCAGATGAAGAGTATGTTTTCATAGTCTCCAGGTCTGGATGTAAAGTCTGCAGGACAGTCTGCTAGAGGCACATTAACTCTCGGGACCCGATGGTCCACAGGAGAGAACATAGCAAAATTCTTGCTGGGGAGAAATTTTAGGAAGCCTGATGCTGCTCTTGAGTGCTTCTTTTCAACAATGAATACAACCTGAAATTACAACGTCCATGTATAATTATTCACAAAAGAATAAAGAAAGACATGTTATTTTTGGATAATCTTCAAAGTTGTATTATCGACAATGAAGTTAAAAAATTAGCCCATTTACTTTCTTAATAAAGGTTTCTGATGTTTTTGAGCATGATCCATCAGTGATGCACATTAATCCAAAAAAAGATTTAAAAAAATGACAAAGACATAACATTGTAAGAATTTAGTTAAACCAGAAAAAAAATTGCAAAATTGATTTAATCTATTTCTAATGTTAAGTTTACTAACTGAAAATACTGATCATCTTAGAAATGATCTAAACTTCTGAATCTTGTCTGAATGCATTTTTATTTATAACTGTCATGAACAATGAATAATGCTAAGAACTCATGATTGTATTGTCTTAAAAGTAAGCAAATTGCATATCCTTTCAAACAAATGGCTTACCTTTCCAGTCCTTTGTATAGCTCTCTCTGAACTTGATCCAGAAGTGTAGCATACATTAGCATGTTTGACAGAATGTGTTGCGATAGGGGCTAAATCAGAAAAAAACAAAACAAAACAAACAAACAAACAAACAAACAACATTACAACAAGATCAAATTTGATTGCAATTTTTTTTTTCTTACACTTCTTTAAACTGATTTTTTATCAAATGTAGAAGTTCTCTACAGATTGTTGTTTTAATAATTAAAGAAAAAAACATTTAGTTTAAGCCTATGTCAAAAACATTAAGGTGATGGACATGCACAGTTTTAAAAAAAAAATAATAATAATAATACATCTAATTATTTAACATTTTGAGGAGATTAAATAGTTAATCTCTCATTTTGATTAAACTAGATTCTCCTGCCTAACCTCTCTACACTGGCTTTTACAAGAACTGCACTTCACTATCTAAGTCACATTAGGTAACCATCAGTGTGCCTCAGTGTTCAATATTTGGTCCCCTCTTCTTCTAAATATGCACAACATCACCGGGACAAATCATTCTGGAACAAAGCATTATTTCTCATTTGCTAAATCAGTGAATTACATTTAAAGCATTGGAATGATTAAGCTAAATTTAAAAACTTTAACATCAACTGTAAACAACACCACAACACAAGGGTCATTTAAGGACTTAACAATGAGTCATGAAGATCTTGGTTTTTGGAAAGAGGTAAAATAGCTCATTCATTCTGCAAACACAATCATGTCTTTCATTGCTTGTTCACTTCAGTCACCACATGCCCTGTATCAAACTTGACACTCTGGAATCTGTTGCCATGTTTTGAGAAATGAATGCTTAATGATTTAATATGTAGACGTCTTTATGAGGCATGTGCAAACAAAGATATCTGGGCTTGATAATTAGAAAAAAATGATCACAGCTCTTGGCTGTTCAATCATCAATGAGTGACTCAACTTTTTGCTGCCCTATAAGAGAAAGCACATGTGTCAAGAGAGATATACATGTTAAAGATTCCATGGGCAATGTGTCTAATCTGCGGTGGTGTGAGTTTAATTAACAACTAAAAGGAAATTGGCACAGAACTGACCAAACCAATGAAATGCTTACAAGGTAAATTTTGATTATATAGTGACATATTTGTCTAGTTTCCATTTCAAAATGCAACATAATATAATATTTTAATAAATAAATAATAATCTACTTCAATTATAAATATTAATTCAAAATAGATATATAGATATAAAATTATGGTGAAGACTTAAGCTTAGTGTAAAAAATAATAAATACAACTAAATAAATGATTGTTTATCAGCAAAACCTTGAGTAAGAGGTGAACAGAACATTGTGCCTGCAGGAAAAGCTCATTACCTTTATCATGGAGACTGGCACTCTTCATTTTACTGATCACCTCATCATCTTCATTGTAATGGGCCTCCACTACGACACCAGCCTTTGGCGCATTCTGACTGGCTAGAGTTCTCTCATTTATATCTCCATTGAGTGCCTGTGTACACAATATGATTTATATTATGCATTGACATGTATTGATGTTAGACTGTCATTATCACTGCCTCTCACTTTTCATTATGATTCTACACAATCACATACTATACAAAACTACTAGTAATACATTCTACATGCATTCATTATACATCAATTTTAATACAAAACGTTTTGCACTACTTGTATTGAAGTACTGTATGTCTTAGTATAAAAACATCACTGCGATCGATAGGCTTGATTGTGCACTCTTTTCCACATTGTGTAGTGCCAATTGTAGGGGAAATCTGTAATTTTGCTGATTGGACTTAAATATGCTAAAATATGTGAAATGGAGATGAGAATATTAAACTACTGGAAGCAGAAAACATTGGCTAATTTGACAAAAAGAATTAAACACAAAAGGGCCAGGGGATCTATAGAATTTAATTACTCTGCGAAAATCTGTGGAGGATTTCTGCAAGCTCAGATTTCATGACGGTATGGGTGCCATTTCAGAAGAGGAAAATGAGGGACATTCTAGCAGAGGTCTTCAACCCTGCTCCTGGGGACCCACTGTCCTGCAAAGTTTATTTCAAACTTGCTTCTGCAAACCTGCCTGTCATATCAAGCAATCCTAAAGAGCTTGATTAGCTGGTTCAGTTATGTGTTCAGTTAAGGTTGGAGATAAACTTTGACATCCAGTGGCACAGATCCTCTACAAACCTGTCTCCACACCAGAGTGATGAATCCGATCTTCAACCAGATGGAACTGGATTAAATATTTTGAATGTTCCGATCCCAATCTGACTTCTGACCTGTAATGCTGCCTGAATCATAATCAAACCATGTTCATTTGTTGGCAGCAGTGAACTGACATAGGATTTCTGTTTCCCATTCATTTTCTATAACAAACTGTGCTTGCTCCTTATGGCTTTAATAACACAACTTTGATCCTTCAAATATTGGACATTAAATATCAGCCATTAAGATGACCTAAGATTTTGTTTTAATTATTTTTGTTTACAAAACCCTCAGACTTTGAAAAGCCAGTAAGGCCCATTTTTGGTTTTGATGCCTTCTCTTTGGATTTCGATGATAATGGCTAACCTTACACGACTCTGCAAATCTAAAATATATTTGTGCCTTCAGGGTGTACATTTTCTCATTTTTAATTGCTTTCCTATGCTGCTGATTATTTACAAAGCTGATTATTTTCATCTTGACAAAACTTGCCTGGCAGCAGTTTAGATTTCCTGACACACAACTGCCCACACATGCACATATCTACCCTCAATTTGCCAATTCTGATATAAAGAATGTTTATATAACTGATGAATTCAAAAAGCAAACATCTACTTGCTCTGCTGTACTAAAAATACTAAAGTCATAGAGCAGACATATAAATAACATAAGCAGACAGAAGTTGACATGCAGCATGACAAACATTATGCCACCTAATACTATTTTAAAAAGCCTTTGCCATATCTTTTATATTTATCATGCATGCAGCTTATTGAACCTCATATTATTTTAGACTACACTGAATATGTTTACTTTTCAAAAATACTTTTATAAGATTAACTAGTGAAAGCACTATTAAAAAATAAATCAATAAATAAAAAACAGTAAACAGTAACAGGGTGGCTACAATGGCTACAAACAGAGAGAGTGTGAGTGTGTGTGTGTGTTAGTGATGTCAAACGATTAATCGCAGAGTTTGGAGAACACCTGACAAGAGATCAAAGACCATTCCTTCATGCAGAATCTCAGGGGACTGGGATGGCCATGGCAAAAGCTTCATTTTGTGCAGTGACACATTTTTGTGTTGGTTTTGGATCACTGTTCTGATGGAAGATCCAACCATGGCCCATTATTGGATTTCTATCAGAAGCGGTCAGGTTTTGATTTTTTATCTGTTGGTATTTGATAGAATCCATGATACCATGTATCTGAACAAGATGTCCAGAACCTCCAGCAGAAAAATAGACCCACAACATAAAAGATCCAGCAGTATATTTAACTGTGGGCATGGGGTACTTTTTATCCATGTGCACACCAAACCCATCTGGTGGGTTTGCTGGCAAAAAGCTCTTTTTTTAGTTTCATTTGACCATAGAAGCCCAGTCCTGTCTAACAACTGAATATGCTGGAGATTGTTTCTGGATTAGAGCAGAGGATTTTTCTTGAAACCCTCCCGAACAACTTGGGGATGTAGATGCTGTTTGATATTTTTTTAGGCTTTCTGAGACTCAAGACTCAACTAATCTCTGCAATTCTCCAGCTGTGATCCTTGGAGAGTCTTTGGCCACTCAAACTTTCCTCCTCAACGTGCATTAGGACGATTTAAACACACGTCCTCTTCCAGGCAGACTTGTAACATCTTTAGTTGATAGGGCAATAATTAAGAATGTGGATTTTCAAGGTTTTAGCTATTTTCTTACAGCCACTTTCTATTTTGTGAACAATCTTTTGCTGCACATCAAAACTGTATTCTTTGGTTTTACTTAGGGATGCACCGATGTATCAGCCGCCGATATTTATTGGCCAATTTTTGCTCAATTTAAAAACAATCGGCATATCGGCTGTAGCAGGAGAAAGGACGACGGTTTATTAATTAACTGCGTGAAGGCACTGAGCTGTATTATGACCGTTACATAATCCTAGCACTGCTGTCTGCGCTTTAATGCTGATCAAATAACAAAAGATCGCACACTATTCTTGACTAAATATCTTTACTAATGTTTTATTAAGTTTATTGCATTCGTTTTCATGCCAAACAAATCACCACAAAAGCTGAAAATACAGAGCACAAGAAGTGCACATTAAACTCTCTCTCTCCATTGCATTATCATTCACATACAGTGAATTACTCAAAACACTTCTTATAACGAACAGTAAACAAATACATACGGATCTTATGCCTTTTTGGGGGATGCTTAATAAACGGACAAACTTGAAATCTGCAAAATAACTCTGAAGAACTGTATGCTCTCCTCAGACCGTAAACGAGAACACTCATCAAAAGTCCTTCCTTAGTAAAGGGTAGTGAAGATCTCATACATATTTAAACTTACAAAAATATTAAAATGTATACAAAAACAAATTAGAAGATTAATCAAAATAAAGTCTGTTACAATAAAGAAGGATTAATATGTATGTAATTTATACAGTAAAGAATATGCAGTGTTATTTTGCATTTGTTTACTTTATTTCTGTACCTGAAAACTTTTAAACCTACCTAAAAAGCACTGTTTATTTAATGTGTATCTTTGTTCTGTTGTCTTTATATGTAGGCCTGCTGAACAATGTTAAATGGATCCAATCCATGTTCATTAAAAATTATTTATATTATATATGCAGCAATTAACCTGCTAGTATATTTTAATGAAGGTGTTTTTGAACTTTGCTTATTTAAAACATGATCAAAATACTATCTATTTTGATGATAAAATTTCAAATAAGAGAGGAAGTGACAAATATCGGTATCGGCCAATAATTGTTTGTTAAAATCGGTATCGGCCCCAAAAAAATCATATCGGTGCATCCCTAGTTTTAAGTAAATATGAATGGGAATATACTTCGGAGATATTTTACTCATAAAAAATTCTAGGGGTGCCAATAATTGTGGCCAACGTGTTTTGGAGAAAAAACATTCAACATTTCAAACATTTCAACATTTCATTGCCGCTAAATCGCCATCACCTGCTTTCAAATGGAGCAGCATTTAATAGACAGAGCCGTAGTTCACTGATAAGCCACGCAATATCGCGTTCAATATCGATATGAATCGCCGTCGATATTGAACGCGATATTGCGTGGCTTATCAGTGAACTACGGCTCTGTCTATTAAATGCCGCTTCATTTGAAAGCAGGTGATGGCGATTTAGCGGTAATCAGGGAACCGGCTTTACTGACGAAATGCGCGTGACAAAAGCATTCGATATATCGCCCAGCCCTAGTAAAGACAAAATTGCTTTGTTAGCCTTTCACCAGCTAAAGAGGAGACTAAACGCAGAAACTCCACAAAACAAGCAACTGTTGAAAATGGCTGTATTAAAGGCCTGGAAAAGCATTTCAAAGTGTGAAACCGAGTGTCTGGTGATGTCTATGGGTCACAGATTCTCTCCTGTGATTTACAGCTAAATATTAGCTTTTAACACTTTTACATTTGCTTTAAGTTAAACCGTCCCAATACTTGCTCACATTAGGCAGAGGGATGAATCTCTAAAAGCGCTGCACTTCTTAGTTCGTAAAACATTTTGTGTTGAAACAGCTAATAATAAAATGGGACATTCTGTACTTCTGCCTCATATTACTCTTTTAATCCTATTTATAGATGTCTTGACATGATAGCTAACAGAGCAATTTTGTCTTTACTTACGGAAGACACTGTATATATTATATATATATATATATATATATATATATATATATATATATATATATATATATATATATATATATATATATATATATATATATATATATATATATATATATATATACACAGTAGGTGGACAACCAAAATGGGCATTACCGCCACGCATACCGCCGCCGCAGGGCCATTGCGTTAACTGAAATTCAGTCGCGTGTAAACAACTACCGCCAGTTGGCGCAAAGGGACGGATTGGAAAGTGACTGTAATAATAAAATGTCGGTTTGTATATATAAATTATATATATAAATATATAAACCTTATTTTGCTTTAAAGAAGGGTTGAAAAGTACACCTGTGATTTAAGTTCAACAAATGTGTAATATTATATTCTAGTATGTATGTCCTCCAAAACTACAATACTGAACTGACCCTTCTTGGCACTGAATATACAAGTTTATGACACATTTTGACATCTTCTGTATAACTCTTGGAGGATGACCTCCTTAAGTGCCCTTATGTTTAATGGGGAGTGTTACTCAACTTATCTCTATAAAATCCCCCAAAGGTGCCCATTAGCATTGGTTGGGTGAAATACTTGTCCATTGAAGGAACTTTACTACCACAAAATTTCACTGTGGGGGACAGGCATTTAATTTTGACATGGTAATTAATCAAGCAGACTTGTTATAACATTATATATTCAAGGAACACTAATATGTCTTCTACGTAAAGAGCAATTGCTGAATATGTTAACATTCAGAGGGGGTTCAGTTTTTTATGCAGAGACCTGCATATAAATGGGATAATCTACGGCTAGGCTAGCTGTGCATTAAATGATTTTAATGCATGATATGGAGGCAACAAATCACTCAATACGAAGACTTTTAGAACAATGTCTATTTATGTTTAAATTGTAACATTCCAATAAGTTTAACATGCTCAAATGTGAAATGATCACTTCCTGCAGGGGCAAGAAGGTAAACTCGGCCCAGCTGTTATCTGACTGATATCACTATACCTGTATTTGTATAACTTCATTTAACATTAAATAATAAAATGTTCGCATTGCGCATTTAAGTTGAATAATGATATACATGCATAATAACAAACCACAAATCATAAAGTGTATTTTAAAGCCTATTAATAGATATTTAGATACCATTATTTTTTTTTTTTATTTCAAACATTATATTGATTACATTGATGTTCTAAATTTAAAAATAATAATACTAAAAAATAAATAAAGCTGCAAGCAGCAATTACGGGGAGCAATTATACACCTGTTAAGATAATTTTAGGCAAAATAGCTGAAAAATCATAAATAAAGTCAATAATAAAGATTTACTGGTTTATTACTTTCAACCAATAGGTGGTGCTGTGACCAAATCAATGTGTTAAGGTCAAAGTGAGGTGACAATGACACTCTCAAAGTTTGGTGTCAATATGTCAAAGCATTACAGAGATACAGCCTCAAGAGTCATTTTGACATCAAGCCTCTACTTCGTTGCTGCGGTATACAAAAACGGTTTGATGAATCAACTTTTTTTTTTAAAAAGTAGGTTTTTAAGGAAAAACAAAATGGCGGACAAGAAGTTCGGCTGATTATGGCAAATTTGGCATCTATGTTCTTTCCATGACCTATGGAATCTATTAAGACCAGTCTCATTACAATAGGACCATAATGAGTTTCATAGCACCAATGCATTCATAAAATATAGCATTTTTATCATAATACTGTATTGTAGTTAACTGTTAACCTGCACTGGTGCGCCGACGCACGGAAGCTTCTTTGTTTAAATTAGCTCAAATTTAATGTTAGATTTAATGTAATTACCTTGACAAACTATACATCATTAAAAAGATCTAACACTCAAGCTTCAATTTTTAATCTCTATTTTACTCTCAACATCGTATAGTGACCGTTATTTGTTAATATGCGTCGGGAGTTATGAATATGAGAAACGGAGTCGTTACCTTTTCATTGAAATATGAGCGTCAGCTTCAGCCATTGAGAAAAAAACTCTGTACGATCATCATGAAAAAACTCCACAAAATAACATCCAAGAGGCAATCATGTGACATACATGGAACTAACAGAGGCTACCAGACATCGCTATGATCATTGATATAAACATACAGAACGTCACTTTTGAAAGTAATAAATACACGATTGTGACGATATGTGGTTTATCTGTGTTCTTCACGCCATGTCAGGTATTCATAATAGTAGATTCATAAAAGCAACATCACATCAAAGAAGGTTATTTAAAACAATCGACTAGTAAGTTTGGAGAAAAAAAACGTGGCTTTAATCTTATAAATTGTCGTGTTCGGTAACACTTTATAATAACGTTCAGTTATAAGTCATTTATGAATTATTAGTTAATGATTAACAAATAATTTACAAAACATGAATATAAATTTATAAATGAATGATAAGTGATCTACTAATATTTTATGAATGTTTTATAAATTCAGTTATAAGTCATTTATAAATTATTTGTTAATTATGAACAAATCATTTACAAAACATGGCTATATGTTCATAAATGATTAATAAGTGATATGTTAACATTTTATGAATGTTTTATTAGTTCAGTTATGAGACACATAAGTTATTAGTTAATGATGAACGAATCATTTACAAAACATTACATACGTTCATAAATGATTAATACGTGTTATGCTAAAAATGTACAAATGTGTTGTAAGTTATCTCAATTAAATAAATCAAACAAACAGATCATTAGTAGATGGTTTATAAGTTATTAGTTAAGACATTATTTATCACTTATAATAACTGAAGTACAAAATTGTTTTAGTATCATTATCTCAATTAACAATTGTTACTCATGAACAAATGTTGAACAAACCATTAGTAAATGATCAGTTTATGATTTATTGATGAAGATAAGCTGGTCTGTGTTCAAAAGCACAAACATGCAGGTATGCTAAAGCACTATTTTTAAGAAGAGTAATTTATTTGTTTTGACGTGGATGAACATTTATAAATGCCTTACAGTCAGGCGATTCCACTGGATTAAATCCTTTCACTAATCAACACAGACTTCTTGTTCTCTGTGTGGAGTGAAGTCAACCTCTGATCCAGATTTACCTTCCACTGAAGCTCACATCAGGTGCACAGAGTTAAACACTCCATGTGTGTCAGAGAAGACAGCTGTCTATACCCTCAGTCAGCACTTACACTGCAGTACACACTGCACCTGATGTGAGCTTCAGTGGAAGGTAAATCTGGATCAGAGGTTGACTTAATCACTAGACCCCACACAAAACAAATCTGTGCTGATGAGTGAAAGGATTTAATATTATCCACTGGAATCACCTGACTGTAAGGCATTTATAAATGTTTATCCACGTCAAAACAAATAAATTACTCTTCTTAAAAATAGTGCTTTAGCATACCTGCATGTTTGTGCTTTTGAACACAGACCAGCTTACAACTTCATCAATAAATCATATACTGATCATTTACTAATGATCATTTACTAATAATCATGAACTAATCACTGATCATTAACTAATAAATTATAAATGACTTAATAAAAATTAATAAAACATTCATAAAATGTTAGTATATCACTTATTAATCATATATGAATGTATATTCATGTTTTGTAAATGATTTGTTGAACATTATCTAATAATTTATAAATGACCTAAAACTGAATTAATAAAACATTCATAAAATATTAACATATAACTTATCATTTATGAACATATAATCATGTTTTGTAAATGATTAGTTCATCATTAACTAATAATTTACAAGTGACTTAAGTGAAATAACTGAACGTTATTATAAAGTGTTACCGTGAGGGGTTTGGTGAATGAAATGAGGGATTAAATGATCTTGAATAGAACATCAATAATTATAATAGAGACAAAAGAAAATAATAAGAGCCATAAGCAGGCTGGAGAGGTGTGAATGTGTTCAGGGGAGACTGAAACTGAATGGGGCAGTTAGCACAACAAAGCATAGAAAATACACTTGAATAGATGACAATAAACATCAGTTAACATTTTAGAGTCCTTTCTAAATAAAATCTCATGACATGGTCTTGAAAAACATATAATAAAAAAGTTTTAAACCTATCATCTTCAGATTTGAAATATAACATGGTCAGACATGTGGCTTTAGCTGCAGTGCATTTCTAGATTGCCACAAGGCCAACTTCACTTTTATTTTCATAAATATATTTCATAAAAATAAATTTCTAATAATTTTTCAAAATTTCGAAGCTATTTTTAACTATTTTCTTCATTGTGATAATAATTAATTATGAGTTTACCATAATCTGCAAAGTGTCTGCTTTCAAATGAGACCTTACTTATGCTTTTAGTGCAAAGGGTTCATGAACTCTATCTGTTTTAGTTTGGGTATGTCATTTTTTGAGATTTTCCAAAAGCGGGGATGCTGGCTAACTGGTTAATGGCAATTTCATGTTTTGTTTAAGTATAGCACCACCAAGAGGCACAATCACACTAATTTTTTTATGTGTCCTCAGAGTGAGGCCATACATGTGTTTGTCAAATTTGATGAAAATATCTCATTTTGTTTGAAGTTATAGACACTTATATGTATGAGACCATAAAAAATGACCCATGGACAACTTTGTTGATTTTTTTTTTTTTTGCCACTTCCTATCAAAATTGACATTTAGGCCATGACATATAGTTAACCAACCTGGGTTCCTTGTTTCCTATGCTGATTTCGTCTCGATCGGACTAAGGGTTTCGAAGATATTCGCAAGCGTTTTTTTAAGTGCTAAATCACCACATCGCACAAACCTGTTATGAGTCAGGCTTGATTACTCCTTGTTTTGGGTTTCTTTTTCTTCTCTCTTTCATCTTTCATTGGTCTCAGCTGTTTCCCTTTACCTCTGATGCGCGCGCTCTCGTACACGCATCTGTTCTGTGTCTTCGCGCTAATTGCGCTGCTTATTTCTCCCTGTTCTTTGTCCTTGTCTGTGTCCGGGAATTGATGATTGTGAGTAGCGCTTGCTCCTTGTAACCTCGCTAAATCTTTGTTCGTGTGTGTCTTAGCAGTCCGTTTACGGAGTCTGAGTTCCAGTCCCAGTCCCAGTCGATACCCCGTACTGGATTTCTTCTGTTGCTCTGCTGAACTGTGAGCCGGTTGTCTGGCGTGGACCTTGCTATCCGCCAGTACGGCACTTACCTACTGCTCGCGCTTCTCTCCAGTGGGAATACAGACGCGGACCTGTGACTCGGGAGACCGCTGTTGTTTCTGTTGATCACCAGCTGCAACGTGCCTGTTTCTCTACGTCTGGCAGAACTGTTTCTGTTTGTTTTTGGGAACTCAAATAAATCATTCACAAACTCCTTTCGCCTCTGGGTCTTCCAGTCTCCCCTGACAGAATTCCCGGACCAACATGGACCCGGCGAAGGAGGCTCCGATTCGCTCCGTGGTGGAGATGCAGGGAGCAATGCTTGGACATCATGAGGAGGAGCTCTCCGCGGCCAGACATGCGGTCGAGAACCTCGCAGGACAGGTGATGGATCTGTCTCATCGGTTCCAATTTTTCCGACATGAGCTCTCTGATTCTTCGCCTCCCGGTCAAGCCTCTGAACCAAGAGTGAACAATCCGCCAAGATATGCCGGTGAGCCCACAGAGTGTAAAGCCTTTCTAACTCAATGTCAAGTTGTCTTTTCTCTCCAACCCACCACTTATGCGACCGACTGTGCGAAGGTTGCATTTGATATTTCTTTGCTGACAGGGAGAGCACAGGACTGGGTCACGGCTGTCTGGGAGGCGGAGGCTGTTTGCTGTCAGTCATTCCCTGCGTTCCGGGAGGAGATGGTTAAGGTTTTTGACCGTTCCATTAGCGGACGCGAAGCATCCCGCCAGCTTGCTATCCTGCGTCAGGGAAGGCGTTCAGTTTCCGACTTCTCCATTGAATTCCGTACCCTATCAGCTTCTTGTGAATGGAATGAGCCTGCCCTGATGGCGTGATTTCTGGAAGGATTGTGTCCTGAGATTAAGGATGAGATTTACGCACGAGAAGTCCCCGCTACCCTCGATCAGCTGGTGGAATTGGCTATTCGTTTGGAGAAGTGCTCAGACCTCGGACGCCGTGCCCGCGGTACCCATCAAACCCCATCTCCTCCATGACCTGGACCAGCGCCTGTTTCCTTTGGAGCTGCCCAGTCTTCTGAACCCATGCAGACGGCGGGTATTCGAATTTCTCTGGCCGAACGTCAGTGTCGTATCACTCTCCAACTTTGTATGTACTGTGGCCGTTCAGGACATCTGGTAGCGGTCTGCCCGCTAAAAGAGGATGCTCGCCAGTAGACCGGGGGATACTGTCGAGCATAGTTTCCATTTCTGCTCCCGCCAAATCCATGACCACTCTGCCCGTAGTGCTCCGGTGGGCAGGGACTACCACCACGTGTAAAGCCTTCATTGACTCTGGGTCGGAGGGAAATTTCATGGACGAGCAGTGGGATCGTGAACAAAAGATTCCTTTGTTGAGACTCGATGACCCTACACCTGTGTTTGCATTAGACGGCAGTGAGCTGCCTGGTATTCATTATGCACTGGTGAGTCTCCATTTCTGGCAACCATCAAGAGACAATTTCTTTTTCTATTTTTCGTTCTACCTTCGCCCTTGTTGTCTTGGGTCATCCTTGGCTCGTTCAACATAATCCACAGATAGACTGGTCTCACGGAACCATTCAGTCTTGGAATTTGTCTTGTCATGTCCAGTGTCTTGTGTCTGCTGTGTCTCCCGTCTCTTCTGTCTCTGTGTTACAGGAGGAGCCTGCTGATTTGTCTGGAGTGCCCGAATATCACGATGTGCGGGCGGTCTTTAGTCGTTCCCGGGCTGCTTCCCTTCCTCCTCACCGTCAGTATGACTGTAGCATTAAACTTCTTCCTGGAACCACTCCTCCCCGCGGTCGTTTATACTCGCTTTCTGCCCCTGAACGCAATGCTCTCGAGAAATACTTATCTGAGAGTTTAGCTGCCAGTACTATTGTGCCTTCCACCTCTCCCGTGGGCGCAGGGTTTTTTTGTGTTAAGAAAAAAGACGGTTCGTTGCGCCCCTGTATTGACTATAGAGGGTTGAATGACATAACGGTCAAGTCAAGTCAAGTCACCTTTATTTATATAGCGCTTTTTACAATGCAGATTGTATCAAAGCAGCTTTACATTGATAACTGGTACATAATTTTTGCTGCACAGCAGCTCTTCAAGAATAGTGTCAATGCAGGCAGATCAAAGCACTGTTGAATAAATGTCAAGAATACTGTTGAATATCAAATGTCAAGTCAAATGTCAAATGTCCCCAACTAAGCAAGCCAAAGGCAACAGCGGCAAGGAACCCAAACTCCAACAGGTGACATCAGGTGGCAAACAAGGGGCAAATAGGTGTTAAAATGGAGAAAAAAAAACCTTGGGAGAAACCAGGCTTAGTCGAGGGGCCAGTTCTCCTCTGGCGAACAGTGCTTTGTTACGAATCAGGTTGCTATCATAAATCTGATATGATCGCAACATTCAAAGTATTTAATTCAGTTCCATCCAGTTGAGGATCGTATTCATCACGCCGGTATGGACGGTTTGTTGAGGAACTGTGGTACATCGTGTTGATGAGGCCTTCACAGTGGATGATCTAGTTGACTCGATCTCTGCTGATACTTCAGGGCTTCATTGTGGTCGTGTCCAATTGAGGATCGTATTCATCACGCCAGTATGGTCGGTTTGTTGAGGAGCTGTGGCACTAGCTGTCGTGTTGATGATGTCTTCCCAATGGATGATCTAGTCGACTCGATCTCTGCTTATACTTCAGGGCTGCGTTGTGGTCTTATCAAGGCGCAGGTCCTTGGTCACAGCTGGATACGGCCCAGATCCGATTGACTACGGTAAACCTCGGGATAAACAGAAAGACTAATATTAGCGTAGATGTCATTCTTTTTCTGATGTAACGAGTACATCTGGTGTTATAGGAAGTGTTCCCGGCTGACCTAATTTATGCAGCCTAATAATCCTTTAACAAATTTGAAAATATAAATTGATAATGTGTTATGTGTATGCCAGGTTAAAGAGATGTGTTTTTAGTCTAGATTTAAACTGACAGAGTGTGTCTGCATCCCAAACAATGTTAGGAAGATTGTTCCAGAGTTTGGGTGCCAAATAGGAGAAGGATCTACTGCCTGCAGTTGATTTTGATATTCTAGGTATTATCAGCTGGCCTGAATTCTGAGATCGCAATAAACGTGAAGGACTATAATGCATTAAGAGCTCGCTCGGGTACTGGGGAGCTAAACCATTTAGTGATTTGTAAGTAATTAGCAAGATTTTAAAATCTATACGATGTTTAAGAGGAAGCCAATGCAGTGATGACAGAACTGGGCTACTATGGTCATACTTTCTAGTTCTAGTAAGAACTCTAGCTGCTGCATTTTGTATGAGCTGTAGTTTATTTATCAAGCGGGAGGAACAACCACCCAGTAGAGCGTTACAGAAATCTAGCCTTGAGGTCATGAACGCATGAACTAACTGTTCTGCATTTTTCATTGAGAGCATATGACATAGTTTAGATATATTTTTATAAATTTTTTATAGATTATATTTGCAGATGCTAGTAACATGGCCTTCAAATGAAAGATTGGTATCAAAGAGCACACCCAGTTTCCTAACTGACGACGAAGACTTAACAGAGCAGCCATCAAGTGTTAGACAGTATTCTAGGTTACTGCGTGAAGTAGTTTTTGGTCCAAAAATTAGAATCTCTGTTTTTTTCTGAATTTAGTAGTAGGAAATTACTGGTCATCCAGTTTTTTATATCAGCTATACATTCTGTTTATTTAGTGAATTGGTAAGGTTTCATCAGGGCGTGAAGAAATATAGAGCTGAGTATCATCAGCGTAACAATAAAAACTAACGCCATGCTTCCTAATGATATCTCCCAAGAGTAGCATGTACAGAGTGAAAAGCAACGGTCCTAGTACTGAGCCTTAGGTCAAGAATCGATACCCCTTGCCCCTTATGTCTTCCGCCTTTGAGTTGCTTCAGGGGGCCCGCATTTTCACCAAATTGGACCTCCGTAACGCTTACCACTTGGTGCATATTAAAGAGGGAGATGAGTGGAAGACGGCGTTTAACACACCTCTCGGTCACTTTGAATATCGGGTTCTTCCGTTTGGCCTAGTCAACACACCGGCTGTGTTCCAAGCCCTAATTAATATTATGAGAGACATGCTAAATTTATTTGTTTTCGTTTATTTAGATGACATTCTCATCTTTTCCCCGTCTCTGGCGGTGCATGTTCAGCACGTTCGTCGTGTCTTTGTTAAGGCTGAGAAATGTGTCTTCCATGCCCGGTCTGTGTCTTTCCTGGGTTCGATTATCTCTGCTGACGGCATCAGCATGGATCCTGCTAAGGTACACGCAGTTAAGGAATGGCCCACTCTAGATTCTCGTACTAGTCTCCAGGGTTTTCTGGGGTTTGCCAATTTTTATCGCTGTTTTATTGCTAATTTCAGTCACATTGCCGGGCCCCTAACGGCTCTCACTTTGCCTAAGAAACGATTTGAATGGAACGAGGGAGCTCAGCGCGCTTTCGACAAACTCAAGGAGCTGTTCACTTCAGCACCTGTTCTTATCATGCCTGTTCCTACCGAACAATTTATTGTTGAGGTGGATGCCTCCGATATTGCCGCGGGCGCTGTTCTTTCCCAGCGCTCTTCTGCTGATATGGTGCCTCCGATATTTTCGTGGGCACTGTTCTTTCCCAGCGCTCTTCTGCTGATAAGGTGCATCCGTGCGCGTTCTTCTCGCACCGTCTCTCGCCGGCCAAACGTAATTCCGACATCGGCAACCGTGAGCTTTTCGCCATTCGTTTTGCTCTGGGCGAGTGGCATCACTGGTTGGAGGGCTCCTCTGTTCCGTTTATTGTGTGGACGGATCATAGGAATCTCGAGTATATCTGGTCTGCTAAGCGGTTGAGTGCTCGTCAGGCTCGTTGGGCGCTTTTTTTTTTGATGTTTTGATTTCACTATTTCCTATAGGCCCGGATCGAAGAATACTAAACCTGACGCTCTTTCTCGGCAGTTTGGTTCCGCTGGTGATGCCTCTTCCACGGAACCTATTTTACCTGAGGGTTGCGTGGTGGCAGGCGTTTCCTGGGGAATCGAGAGACAAGTCAAGTCCGCTCTTACTGGTGTGTCTATTCCGAAACGATGCCCTCCTAAACGATTGTTTGTCCCTCCGACCATGCGGCCCGCCATCCTCCGATGGGGGCACTCCTCTAAACTGGTGATTCATCCAGGGGTTAGGGAACCCTAGCGTTCATAAGCCGACAATTCTGGTGGCCTTCTAGAACACATGACGTACGTCGTTTTGTTGCTTTGTGTCCTGTATGTGCTCAGACTAAGTCGAATAATTCTCCGCCCGCCGGCCTCCTTAGACCCCTTCCTATTCCGTCTCGCCCTTGGTCTCACCTGGCCATGGACTTCGTTACTGGTCTCCCTGCTTCTAACGGCAACACTGTTATCCTCACAATTGTTGATCGCTTTTCTAAAGCCGCCCATTTTGTACCACTTTGTAAGCTCCCATCCGCCAAGGAGACCACTTCTGGAAAGAGTTTTGTCGGTTGATTGGAGCCACTACCAGTTTGTCCTCGGTTTTTCACCCTCAAACACCCTGGAGACTAGACATCAGGCTCCCCTGACAAAACCATAAGGTGAAACCTAGCATGTTTGATATCGTTGGACTCAGCAAGAATTCAGAATCAGAATCAGAAAGAGAAGTGATGGAGTAAGGAGTGAGGAGTGATGGAATGATGGTGTTAAAAGCAGAGCTGAAGTCCACAAACAGGATCCTCACATAAGTCCCTGGTCTGTCCAGATGCTGGAGAACATAATGCAGTCCCATATTGACTGCATCATCCACAGACCTGTTTGCTCGGTAAGCAAACTGCAGGGGGTCCAGTAAGGGTCCAGTGATGTCCTTCAGGTAAGCCAGAACTAGTCTTTCAAATGACTTCATGGCCACAGACATTAGAGCCACAGGTCTGTAGTCATTTAGTCATTTAATTCAGGATTCAGGAGGAAAAGTCTCGGGACCAGTAGGTGGTGCTGCGCCAAAACTCTGCATGTTGCCTCGGGTCATGCTTGTGATGAAGCATACCAAGCTTGTTTTGAAAATGATAAAGCATTGCGGAGATACAGCCTTATGTATATTTTTGCATGTGCTACGTAATATAAGTTTGCGCATTTTTTAAAAAAGGTTTGAGAAACCAACTTGAATTTCAATAACTTTTGAATTCCATAACTTTGCCAGCATGGTCTGAAGATGATGTGGCTCAATTTTTAATGAAAATCAGAGTAACTTTTAACTTTAACATTTAACTTAAAATTTTAATGACGGAAAATTAAGTCAGAGTGCAATCAAATCGTTTTGCCAAAGAATCAGAGGTAAGAAGAATTTTGTTTCTAACTTTCCCACATACGGATCTATGGGCTGCCATGGCGGAATAATAATAATAAGAACACTAAGGATTACAATAGGTAATCAATAATAATATATTCTTTAATATTTATATAAATTTTGGGGTTCCTCCACCAAAATCCCAGTTAAAACCCTGGATATTATTGATTGAGATTTATGCAAGGTTAGCATTGTACAATATATGGAATTACAATGTAATTAGTGTTAGCTCACTATATTTGCCTATTTCAATATACTAGGTGAGAAACTATTTCATAACATCTAATTTCTTTACCGCAAAATAAAAAAATAAAAAAAAGTTTCTCTCTCTTTTTTAACCCATCTCTGGTGTGCAATGCTGAACTCTTGTATGAGTTTCTAAAGGTTTTTGTATTCTTTGCACTGTTCTGAACGTAATATTTTATGTGCAACAAATGCTCGCTCAGTATTCATTAAACCTTATACTTAAACTGATTTTAATTTTTTTTATACATTATGATTTAAAATAGTGATGAGTGTACTTAAAATTACAACCTATGCAATGACATTGAAAACCAAAGTGACATTTCACAGAGTGAGAGACAAAAAAAAAAAAAAACTTAAAACCCTTTGATTTTATTGCAGCACTCAGTCTGTTTAGATAGGAGTTTATCAGCTTGGCACATCTTGCCAAGATCTGATGTGCATTCCAGATCTGATGTGCTATGTTTTGCACCAAACAAACATACCTTTTACAATTTTGGCTAAAAGGTTCAGTCTTATTCTTGATAATGTCACTGTTGTGCCACACTTTCTCTCCACTTTTCTAGGGTGCTATACAGTCAAAATTATGTTTGTGCTATCACTGTAAAGCTGCTTTTAAACAATCTGCATTGTAAAAAGCTCTATATAAATGAAGGTGACTTACCTTGACTTATTGATTATTGTCTTCACTGTGTTCCTTAGTATATCTAATGATGCCTTGGAAATTTTCTGTAGCCCTCACCTGAGTAATAGCTATCAGCAACAAGATCCCATTGATGCTTCGCAAACTAATTGTGAACCATGGCTCATGTAGTAGAATGCAACCATGAAGATGTCAGAAAAAAAGTCTCAGCTCTTTGAATTTATTTGGAATATATCAGTCACTTCAGGTGAATACAGGTGTGTGCTATTTCACATGAGCTTGATGATTTGTTAATTCTGAACACAGCCACATATCCTATTATAAAAAGGTGTGTACACTCATGCAGTAATGTTATTTTAAGTTGTAAAAAATGTAAAAAAAAAAAGGGGTAGGGTTAGGGTTAGGATTAGGGGATAGAATACACGGTTTTGTTTCGTTTGCTGATTCTTCTTTTTGGCCCTGGCACAATATGACCAAACATGGGAAGGTGTGAACAAGTACTAGGTGAATGATAGGTGAAATCACTATCATTCTGATTGGATTATAAGAGAAAACTGATTGCTATAAAAGCAGGGAAGAAGTGCTTCCAATCATTGTGTTCAAGTGGTAGCAATGGTTACTACCAAAGAAAGACATGAAAGAACCATTTACAGCATCATCAAGAACTCCAAGGACAGAAGTTCAACTGCAGTGAAGAAGGCTTCAGGACACTCCAGAGTGTCCAGCAAGCACTAGGACAGTCTCCTCCTGAGGAGTCAGCTGTGGAATCATGTCATCACCAGTGCAGAGTTTGCTCAATAATGGCAGCAGGTGGGTGTGAGTGCATCTGCAGCACAGTGAGGCCAAGACACTGGACAATGGCCTAGTGTCAAGGAGGGCAGCAAAGAAGCCACTTCTCTCAAAAAATAAATAAATAAATAAATAAAAAAAAAAATCAAGGACAGATTCTGCAGGAAGTACAAGAATTAGAAAGCAGAAGAGTGGTGCAAAGTAATTTTTTTCTGATGAAGCCCCATATGACTGTTTAGGACATCTGGAAAATCAATTGTCCAGAGAAGAAAAGGTGGAAGCTACCATGAATCCTGTGTCATGCCAACAGTGAAGCATCCTGAGACCATCCATGTGCTGGGTTGCTTTTCATCCAAGGGAGTGGGCTCTCACAATTCTGTCCAAAACACTGCCATGAATAAAGAATCAAAACGTCGTACAAGAGAAACTTCTCCCAAAGATCCAGGAGCAATCTGGTGATGATCCGTGCATTTTCCAGAATGATAGAGCTCCATGTCACAAGACAAGAATAATAATGAAGTGGCTTGGAAATCACTACATTGAATTTTGGATCCATGGCCAGGCAACTCCCTGGATCTTAATCCCAAGAAAACCTGTGATCAATCCACCAAAGGCTAAAAGACGAGCAGAAGCCCACAAATTGTGATCAACTTCCATCCATTGGGATTTGGCCCAGAAGCTGATATCCAGCATGCCAGAGCAAACTGCAGAGGTTATAAAGAAGGGTCAACACTGTATATATTGACTCTTCGAATATATTGAATGTTTTTGCCAATAAAAGCTTTTACAACATATGAAATGTGATGTGATCTGGGAAAACCCATCACATGGTGAAATTTTACCTATCACAGGTATGTACCATATGAAATGTATGTTCAATACCATATCTGGATTCGAAAGTTATGGTTATCTGAAGTCGGCTGATCGCTCTGATTTTCAGGAATGGAATTTTGAGAAAAATAGGTTTAAATAACTGTCACCCCCTTTTTTCGCATAGTGCATTTTCATGTCTATCCAAACATAAATGGTTGTAATTCAAGAATGCTTTGGAATATAGACCTAAGGTTGGTCTTGTTTTAAAGAAGACGCTATTCAGATTATTGTAGAAGTTAATAAAATCGGTATTGGTAGTGAATAAATTATTAAAGTGAATCAATTTTGAAAGTGAAATTAAAAAAAAGTTATATAACTTAAATAAGATTAAGTTTATGAAAATGTAACAATATAATTGTTTATATTTTATAACAACATATTACAAAGCATGTTTTACTCTTGACTGCAAGAAAATAAAAAGCAAAACTGTCAACATTCCAAATTTTAGGTTGAATTAAAGCTGCAAGCAGCGATGAAAGGGCCCTCGCACCCGGGCTCACCGCCACCTGTTGGCCTTAGGAAAACAGTGAACAGTGGGCATCATGCATGTAAGCGAGTGAATACAGGAGAATTATGCCAAAGCCATTTCGAAATGCCACACTTCCTGCTGTTAACAGATGGTGCTTTGACCGTAACTGAATATTGCTATGTTGATGTCTTCAGGCCAGGACTTTTATCGAACATGTGAAGTTTGGAGCAGATTGGACATTGTATGTCTGAGTTACAACGACTTCCTGTTTCTTTAGTGGCGTTAATCGCATAAATTAGCACTCAGCAAAGTGTTGCATGATTTAACATGTTTCTAGCATGTTTGGTACTTCGTGGCATAATGAAATGTGAATCTGGTAGTGAATTACAGTGTAAAGCATGCCATTTCCTGTTGCCAGCAGGTGGCGCTATGACTGTAACTGAATATTGTCATATAGATGTCTTCAGGTCAGGACTCTAATAAAACATGTGAAGTTTGGGGCAGATCAGACATTGCATGCCCGAGTTACAACAACTTCCTGTTTCATGGCAAAACATCGAACTTTGCCAGGTCTCCACGAACACGCCTTTCAGCGAAAACTCTAGATCTTCACAATTTAACGTCTCAAAGGCCTTTAGATTAGACTGACCAAATATGATGTTGATCTGATTAAAGCTCTAGGAGAAGTTCGTTAAAGTACAACGTGTGGAAATGGCAAAAACTGCCAAATTTTTGTAGAGAAAATTCAAAATATCTCACTTCCTGCTGGGTTTACAAACTTTGCACCCAGGGGCTTTTTTGTAGGTATTGGGCTGTTACATCTGTCTACCGAAATTCATAACTGTACGTGAAACGTAGCACGAAGGGCGCTTAATTGAAATTTTGTAGGTGGCGCTATCGAGCCATTTTGCCACACCTAATTCTGAAACCCATATCAGATGTAAATTTTCACCACTTCTGACGCGTGTGCAAAGTTTCATGAGTTTTTGAGAACGTTTAGGCCCTCAAAAATGCGATTCATTTTGAAGAATAATTGGCTGAGCAATTCCAATAGGTTCCTCACACCATCGTTGCTCGGGCCCTAATTAAAGCTGCAAGCAGCGTTGAAAGGGCCCTCGCACCCGGGCTCACCGCCACCCGTTGGCCTTAGGAAACAGTGAAAAGTGGGCGACATGCATGTAAGCGAGAGAATACAGGAGAATTATGGCCAAAGTCATTTCGAAATGCCACACTTCCTGCTGCCAACAGGTGGCGCATTGACCGTAACTGAATTTTGCCATGTTGATGTCTTCAGGCCAGGACTATCATTGAACACGTGAAGTTTGAAGCAGATCGGACATCGTATGCATGAGTTACAACAACTTCCTGTTTCTTTAGTGGCATTAATCGCATACATTAGCACTCAGCCAAGTGTTGCATGATTTAATGTGTTTCTAGCATGTCTGGTACTTCGTGGCATGATGAAATGTGAATCTGGTAGTGAATTACAGTATAAAGCATGCCACTTCCTGTTGCCAGCAGGTGGCGCTACGACTAACTGAATATTATCATATAGACGTCTTTAGGCTAGGACTCTTATCACACATGTGAAGTTTGGAGCAGATCGGACATAGTATGCCTGAGTTACAACAGTTTCCTCTTTCATGGCGAAACATCAGACTTTGTCAGGCCGCCACGGACACGCCCTTCAACGAAAACTCAAGATCTTTGATATTTATCATCGCTAAGGTCTTAAGATTAGACTGACAACATATGATGTTGATCTGGTTAAATCTCCATGAGGAGTTAATCACAGTGTAAAACATGTCATTTCCTGTTGCCTGCAGGTGGCGCTATGACTGTAACTGAATATTGTTATGAAGATGTCTTCAGGTCAGGACTCTTATAAAACATGTGAAGTTTGGGGCAGATCCGACATTGTTTGTCTGAGTTACAACAACTTCCTTTTTCATGGCGAAAACATCAAACTTTGTCAGGCCGCCACGGACACGCCCTTCAGTGAAAACTCTAGATCTTCGCAATTTAACGTCACAAAGGCCTTTAGATTAGACTGACAAAAAAATGACATTGATCTGATTAAATCTCTAGGAGGAGTTCGTTAAAGTACAACGTCTGGAAAATGCAAAAAACGGTGAATTAATTCAAAATATCTGACTTCCTGTTCGGTTTCGGATTTCGCTCCAAGATAATTTTTTGTAGGTACTGGGCTGATAAATTTGTGTACCGAATTTCAAACACCTAGTGTAATGTAGCGAGCGGGGCTGTACGTTAGATGGCGCTATCGAGCCATTTTGCCACGCCCAATTCCGAAACCCATAACAGACGTAAATTTTCACCACTTCTGACGCGTGTGCAAAGTTTCGTGAGTTTTCGAGCACGTTTAGCCCTCTCAAATGCGATTCACTTTGGAGAAGAAGAAGAAGAAGAAGAAATATAGCTGCGAGCAGCGATGGCGGGCCCAAGCCCGGTGGCACCGCCACCCCGGTGGCTTCAGGGCAACTGTGCACAGCGGGCAATAGGCACTTAAAACGGTTAAACATCAAAGGACTATGTCAAATTCACTCCACATTTACTGCACTACAAGGTGCCGCTATAGAGCCCCTCCTCCCTGCCCATTTTCAAAGGATTACATGTGCCAAGTTTTAACATTATTCTGATGAATTTTGAAGCAAATCAGGTAAAAATAAGAGGGTGATCTCAATGTATGCTGAAAGTGACACATTTTCTGCTTCCAGTTGGTGGCGCTATGACTTTGAATCACAATAGTCAAATCCATGTGATCAGCCTTGTACAACGAAGACTAAGCCAAAGTTTCATCAAAATCAATTAATGTATGCAGAAGTTATAACACTTTGTTTCCCTTTTCTTGCCATAAATTCGTTGCCTCGCCACGGCCAAACCGTTTGAGATATCCAAAATCCGTTTGCAATTAAACAACTTCAATGTGTTAGCAACAAGTTAAAAAAAGCTTGGTGTAAATTGGATAAACCCTGTAGGAGTAGTAGTATAAAATTCATAGCCTGTTTTTTCAAAAAATTAACATTCAAACCAAAATAGCTGACTTCCTGTTGGTCGGAGCTAATGAATGTAAATTAGAAAATTGTCCGGCTTGATGAGAATAATATGTGTACCGAGTTTGGTGACTGTAGGAAAAACTAACCCCCCCACTTTTGTCAAAAGGTGGCGCTACTGAGCCCCTCCACCACGCCCATTTCTATGGCTTTGTCCATGTCTACTGGTTGACAATATTGATGTGTGTGTCGAGTTTCATGCAATTTGAAGCATGTTAAGAGCCTCAAAAACACTCAAGAATATTATTACAGTTTGACCTGTTGCCATGGCAACAATATTTCAAATATCAAAAATCCTGTCATAGGTCTACATCTGCTGTGTATTGACATTACACTGATGAAGTTTGAAGCAAATCAGGTAAAAATAAGAGGGTGATCTCAAAACATTTCAAAAAGTGATACACTTCCTGCTGCCAGTTGGTGGCGCTATAACTTTGACTCACAATAGTCACATCCATGTGATCAGACTCCTATAACGAACGCACTCGTGAAGTTTCATAAAGATCAATATATGTATTAAGACGTTATAACACATTTCCTGTTTCCTTTTTCTCGCCATAAATTCGTTGCCTCGCCACGGCCAAACCGTTCGAGATATCAAAAATCCCCTGGCAATTTTTAATCATCAGTGTCTTGACTTCATGCTGACCGAGTTTGGTGGCGATCGGATTAATCGTCTAGGAGGAGTATATCAAATTCCAGAGCATGCGTTTTTCAAACAACCCTTAATAGCTGACTTCCTGTTGGCGTGGCGATTAACTTAGAGCGCGAAAGTTGTTCGGCCCGATGAGGTCTATATGTGTACCGAGTTTCATACTAATACGTGCAAGCATGTTTAATATATGGACCAAATTTTCAGACTTTTTTCAAGGGGGCGCTGTCGAGCCCCCCTGCCACGCCCGGGTACCAGCCTCTCCGGCGTCCTAATGGCCGCGGATTCCAATGTGTGTGCCAATTTTCAAGAGTTTTTGAGCATGTTAAGGCCCCCAAAAAGCCCCGGAAGACGGAAAAAAATAAAAATAAAAAAAAAATAAAAAAAATAAAAAAATAATAATAAATATAGCTGCGAGCAGCGATGGCGGGCCCAAGCCCGGTGGCACCGCCACCCCGGTGGCTTCAGGGCAACTGTGCACAGCGGGCAATAGGCACTTAAAACGGTTAAACATCAAAGGACTATGTCAAATTCACTCCACATTTACTGCACTACAAGGTGCCGTTATAGAGCCCCTCCTCCCCGCCCATTTTCAAAGGATTACATGTGCCAAGTTTTAACATTATTCTGATGAATTTTGAAGGAAATCAGGTAAAAATAAGAGGGTGATCTCAATGTATGCTGAAAGTGACACATTTTCTGCTTCCAGTTGGTGGCGCTATGACTTTGAATCACAATAGTCAAATCCATGTGATCAGCCTTGTACAACGAAGACTAAGCCAAAGTTTCATCAAAATCAATTAATGTATGCAGAAGTTATAACACTTTGTTTCCCTTTTCTTGCCATAAATTCGTTGCCTCGCCACGGCCAAACCGTTTGAGATATCCAAAATCTGTTTGCAATTAAACAACTTCAATGTGTTAGCAACAAGTTAAAAAAGCTTGGTGTAAATTGGATAAACCCTGTAGGAGTAGTAGTATAAAATTCATAGCCTGTTTTTTCAAAAAATTAACATTCAAACCAAAATAGCTGACTTCCTGTTGGTTGGAGCTAATGAATGTAAATTAGAAAATTGTCCGGCTTGATGAGAATAATATGTGTACCGAGTTTGGTGACTGTAGGAAAAACTAACCCCCCCACTTTTGTCAAAAGGTGGCGCTACTGAGCCCCTCCACCACGCCCATTTCTATGGCTTTGTCCATGTCTACTGGTTGACAATATTGATGTGTGTGTCGAGTTTCATGCAATTTGAAGCATGTTAAGAGCCTCAAAAACACTCAAGAATATTATTACAGTTTGACCTGTTGCCATGGCAACAATATTTCAAATATCAAAAATCCTGTCATAGGTCTACATCTGCTGTGTATTGACATTACACTGATGAAGTTTGAAGCAAATCAGGTAAAAATAAGAGGGTGATCTCAAAGCATTTTAAAAGTGATACACTTCTTGCTGCCATTTGGTGGCGCTATAACTTTGACTCACAATAGTTACATCCATGTGATCAGACTACTACAACCAACACACTCCTGAAGTTTCATAAACATCAATCAATGTATGCAGAAGTTATAACACATTTCCTGTTTCCCTTTTCTCGCCATAAATTCGTTGCCTCGCCACGGCCAAACCGTTTGAGATATCCAAAATCCGTTTGCAATTAAACAACTTCAATGTGTTCGCAACAAGTTAAAAAAAAGCTTGGTGTAAATTGGATAAACCCTGTAGGAGTAGTAGTATAAAATTCATAGCCTGTTTTTTCAAAAAATTAACATTCAAACCAAAATAGCTGACTTCCTGTTGGTCGGAGCTAATGAATGTAAATTAGAAAATTGTCCGGCTTGATGAGAATAATATGTGTACCGAGTTTGGTGACTGTAGGAAAAACTAACCCCCCCACTTTTGTCAAAAGGTGGCGCTACTGAGCCCCTCCACCACGCCCATTTCTATGGCTTTGTCCATGTCTACTGGTTGACAATATTGATGTGTGTGTCGAGTTTCATGCAATTTGAAGCATGTTAAGAGCCTCAAAAACACTCAAGAATATTATTACAGTTTGACCTGTTGCCATGGCAACAATATTTCAAATATCAAAAATCCTGTCATAGGTCTACATCTGCTGTGTATTGACATTACACTGATGAAGTTTGAAGCAAATCAGGTAAAAATAAGAGGGTGATCTCAAAACATTTCAAAAAGTGATACACTTCCTGCTGCCAGTTGGTGGCGCTATAACTTTGACTCACAATAGTCACATCCATGTGATCAGACTCCTATAACGAACACACTCGTGAAGTTTCATAAAGATCAATATATGTATTAAGACGTTATAACACATTTCCTGTTTCCTTTTTCTCGCCATAAATTCGTTGCCTCGCCACGGCCAAACCGTTCGAGATATCAAAAATCCCCTGGCAATTTTTAATCATCAGTGTCTTGACTTCATGCTGACCGAGTTTGGTGGCGATCGGATTAATCGTCTAGGAGGAGTATATCAAATTCCAGAGCATGCGTTTTTCAAACAACCCTTAATAGCTGACTTCCTGTTGGCGTGGTGTTTAACTTAGAGCACGAAAGTTGTTGGGCCCGATGAGGTCTATATGTGTACTGAGTTTCATACTAATACGTGCAAGCGTGTTTAATATATGGACCAAATTTTCAGACTTTTTTCAAGGGGGCGCTGTCGAGCCCCCCTGCCACGCCCGGGTACCAGCCTCTCCGGCGTCCTAATGGCCGCGGATTCCAATGTGTGTGCCAATTTTCAAGAGTTTTTGAGCATGTTAAGGCCCCCAAAAAGCCCCGGAAGACGGAAAAAAAATAAAAAAATAAAATAAAAATATAGCTGCGAACAGCGATGGCGGGCCCAAGCCCGGTGGCACCGCCACCCCGGTGGCTTCAGGGCAACTGTGCACAGCGGGCAATAGGCACTTAAAACGGTTAAACATCAAAGGACTATGTCAAATTCACTCCACATTTACTGCACTACAAGGTGCCGTTATAGAGCCCCTCCTCCCTGCCCATTTTCAAAGGATTACATGTGCCAAGTTTTAACATTATTCTGATGAATTTTGAAGCAAATCAGGTAAAAATAAGAGGGTGATCTCAATGTATGCTGAAAGTGACACATTTTCTGCTTCCAGTTGGTGGCGCTATGACTTTGAATCACAATAGTTAAATCCATGTGATCAGCCTTGTACAACGAAGACTAAGCCAAAGTTTCATCAAAATCAATTAATGTATGCAGAAGTTATAACACTTTGTTTCCCTTTTCTCGCCATAAATTCGTTGCCTCGCCACGGCCAAACCGTTTGAGATATCCAAAATCCGTTTGCAATTAAACAACTTCAATGTGTTAGCAACAAGTTAAAAAAAGCTTGGTGTAAATTGGATAAACCCTGTAGGAGTAGTAGTATAAAATTCATAGCCTGTTTTTTCAAAAAATTAACATTTAAACCAAAATAGCTGACTTCCTGTTGGTCGGAGCTAATGAATGTAAATTAGAAAATTGTCCGGCTTGATGAGAATAATATGTGTACCGAGTTTGGTGACTGTAGGAAAAACTAACCCCCCCACTTTTGTCAAAAGGTGGCGCTACTGAGCCCCTCCACCACGCCCATTTCTATGGCTTTGTCCATGTCTACTGGTTGACAATATTGATGTGTGTGTCGAGTTTCATGCAATTTGAAGCATGTTAAGAGCCTCAAAAACACTCAAGAATATTATTACAGTTTGACCTGTTGCCATGGCAACAATATTTCAAATATCAAAAATCCTGTCATAGGTCTACATCTGCTGTGTATTGACATTACACTGATGAAGTTTGAAGCAAATCAGGTAAAAATAAGAGGGTGATCTCAAAGCATTTTAAAAGTGATACACTTCTTGCTGCCATTTGGTGGCGCTATAACTTTGACTCACAATAGTCACATCCATGTGATCAGACTACTACAACCAACACACTCGTGAAGTTTCATAAAGATCAATATATGTATTAAGACGTTATAACACATTTCCTGTTTCCTTTTTCTCGCCATAAATTCGTTGCCTCGCCACGGCCAAACCGTTCGAGATATCAAAAATCCCCTGGCAATTTTTAATCATCAGTGTCTTGACTTCATGCTGACCGAGTTTGGTGGCGATCGGATTAATCGTCTAGGAGGAGTATATCAAATTCCAGAGCATGCGTTTTTCAAACAACCCTTAATAGCTGACTTCCTGTTGGCGTGGCGATTAACTTAGAGCGCGAAAGTTGTTCGGCCCGATGAGGTCTATATGTGTACCGAGTTTCATACTAATACGTGCAAGCATGTTTAATATATGGACCAAATTTTCAGACTTTTTTCAAGGGGGCGCTGTCGAGCCCCCCTGCCACGCCCGGGTACCAGCCTCTCCGGCGTCCTAATGGCCGCGGATTCCAATGTGTGTGCCAATTTTCAAGAGTTTTTGAGCATGTTAAGGCCCCCAAAAAGCCCCGGAAGACGGAAAAAAAAAAAAAAATAATAATAATAATAAATATAGCTGCGAGCAGCGATGGCGGGCCCAAGCCCGGTGGCACCGCCACCCCGGTGGCTTCAGGGCAACTGTGCACAGCGGGCAATAGGCACTTAAAACGGTTAAACATCAAAGGACTATGTCAAATTCACTCCACATTTACTGCACTACAAGGTGCCGTTATAGAGCCCCTCCTCCCTGCCCATTTTCAAAGGATTACAAGTGCCAAGTTTTAACATTATTCTGATGAATTTTGAAGCAAATCAGGTAAAAATAAGAGGGTGATCTCAATGTATGCTGAAAGTGACACATTTTCTGCTTCCAGTTGGTGGCGCTATGACTTTGAATCACAATAGTCAAATCCATGTGATCAGCCTTGTACAACGAAGACTAAGCCAAAGTTTCATCAAAATCAATTAATGTATGCAGAAGTTATAACACTTTGTTTCCCTTTTCTTGCCATAAATTCGTTGCCTCGCCACGGCCAAACCGTTTGAGATATCCAAAATCCGTTTGCAATTAAACAACTTCAATGTGTTAGCAACAAGTTAAAAAAAGCTTGGTGTAAATTGGATACACCCTGTAGGAGTAGTAGTATAAAATTCATAGCCTGTTTTTTCAAAAAATTAACATTCAAACCAAAATAGCTGACTTCCTGTTGGTCGGAGCTAATGAATGTAAATTAGAAAATTGTCCGGCTTGATGAGAATAATATGTGTACCGAGTTTGGTGACTGTAGGAAAAACTAACCCCCCACTTTTGTCAAAAGGTGGCGCTACTGAGCCCCTCCACCACGCCCATTTCTATGGCTTTGTCCATGTCTACTGGTTGACAATATTGATGTGTGTGTCGAGTTTCATGCAATTTGAAGCATGTTAAGAGCCTCAAAAACACTCAAGAATATTATTACAGTTTGACCTGTTGCCATGGCAACAATATTTCAAATATCAAAAATCCTGTCATAGGTCTACATCTGCTGTGTATTGACATTACACTGATGAAGTTTGAAGCAAATCAGGTAAAAATAAGAGGGTGATCTCAAAACATTTCAAAAAGTGATACACTTCCTGCTGCCAGTTGGTGGCGCTATAACTTTGACTCACAATAGTCACATCCATGTGATCAGACTCCTATAACGAACACACTCGTGAAGTTTCATAAAGATCAATATATGTATTAAGACGTTATAACACATTTCCTGTTTCCTTTTTCTCGCCATAAATTCGTTGCCTCGCCACGGCCAAACCGTTCGAGATATCAAAAATCCCCTGGCAATTTTTAATCATCAGTGTCTTGACTTCATGCTGACCGAGTTTGGTGGCGATCGGATTAATCGTCTAGGAGGAGTATATCAAATTCCAGAGCATGCGTTTTTCAAACAACCCTTAATAGCTGACTTCCTGTTGGCGTGGCGATTAACTTAGAGCGCGAAAGTTGTTCGGCCCGATGAGGTCTATATGTGTACCGAGTTTCATACTAATACGTGCAAGCATGTTTAATATATGGACCAAATTTTCAGACTTTTTTCAAGGGGGCGCTGTCGAGCCCCCCTGCCACGCCCGGGTACCAGCCTCTCCGGCGTCCTAATGGCCGCGGATTCCAATGTGTGTGCCAATTTTCAAGAGTTTTTGAGCATGTTAAGGCCCCCAAAAAGCCCCGGAAGACGGAAAAAAAAAAAAAAAAAAATAATAATAATCCTTAGAAGAACAAGAGGGCCCTGCGCGAATTTTCGCTTGGGCCCTAATAATCCTTAGAAGAACAAGAGGGCCCTGCGCGAATTTTCGCTTGGGCCCTAAATATAGCTGCGAGCAGCGATGGCGGGCCCAAGCCCGGTGGCACCGCCACCCCGGTGGCTTCAGGGCAACTGTGCACAGCGGGCAATAGGCACTTAAAACGGTTAAACATCAAAGGACTATGTCAAATTCACTCCACATTTACTGCACTACAAGGTGCCGCTATAGAGCCCCTCCTCCCTGCCCATTTTCAAAGGATTACATGTGCCAAGTTTTAACATTATTCTGATGAATTTTGAAGCAAATCAGGTAAAAATAAGAGGGTGATCTCAATGTATGCTGAAAGTGACACATTTTCTGCTTCCAGTTGGTGGCGCTATGACTTTGAATCACAATACTCAAATCCATGTGATCAGCCTTGTACAACGAAGACTAAGCCAAAGTTTCATCAAAATCAATTAATGTATGCAGAAGTTATAACACTTTGTTTCCCTTTTCTTGCCATAAATTCGTTGCCTCGCCACGGCCAAACCGTTTGAGATATCCAAAATCCGTTTGCAATTAAACAACTTCAATGTGTTCGCAACAAGTTAAAAAAAGCTTGGTGTAAATTGGATAAACCCTGTAGGAGTAGTAGTATAAAATTCATAGCCTGTTTTTTCAAAAAATTAACATTCAAACCAAAATAGCTGACTTCCTGTTGGTCGGAGCTAATGAATGTAAATTAGAAAATTGTCCGGCTTGATGAGAATAATATGTGTACCGAGTTTGGTGACTGTAGGAAAAACTAACCCCCACTTTTGTCTAAAGGTGGCGCTACAGAGCCCCTCCACCACGCCCATTTCTATGGCTTTGTCCATGTCTACTGGTTGACAATATTGATGTGTGTGTCGAGTTTCATGCAATTTGAAGCATGTTAAGAGCCTCAAAAACACTCAAGAATATTATTACAGTTTGACCTGTTGCCATGGCAACAATATTTCAAATATCAAAAATCCTGTCATAGGTCTACATCTGCTGTGTATTGACATTACACTGATGAAGTTTGAAGCAAATCAGGTAAAAATAAGAGGGTGATCTCAAAGCATTTTAAAAGTGATACACTTCTTGCTGCCATTTGGTGGCGCTATAACTTTGACTCACAATAGTTACATCCATGTGATCAGACTACTACAACCAACACACTCCTGAAGTTTCATAAACATCAATCAATGTATGCAGAAGTTATAACACATTTCCTGTTTCCCTTTTCTCGCCATAAATTCGTTGCCTCGCCACGGCCAAACCGTTTGAGATATCCAAAATCCGTTTGCAATTAAACAACTTCAATGTGTTCGCAACAAGTTAAAAAAAGCTTGGTGTAAATTGGATAAACCCTGTAGGAGTAGTAGTATAAAATTCATAGCCTGTTTTTTCAAAAAATTAACATTCAAACCAAAATAGCTGACTTCATGTTGTTCGGAGCTAATGAATGTAAATTAGAAAATTGTCCGGCTTGATGAGAATAATATGTGTACCGAGTTTGGTGACTGTAGGAAATACTAACCCCCACTTTTGTCAAAGGTGGCGCTACTGAGCCCCTCCACCACGCCCATTTCTATGGCTTTGTCCATGTCTACTGGTTGACAATATTGATGTGTGTGTCGAGTTTCATGCAATTTGAAGCATGTTAAGAGCCTCAAAAACACTCAAGAATATTATTACAGTTTGACCTGTTGCCATGGCAACAATATTTCAAATATCAAAAATCCTGTCATAGGTCTACATCTGCTGTGTATTGACATTACACTGATGAAGTTTGAAGCAAATCAGGTAAAAATAAGAGGGTGATCTCAAAACATTTCAAAAAGTGATACACTTCCTGCTGCCAGTTGGTGGCGCTATAACTTTGACTCACAATAGTCACATCCATGTGATCAGACTCCTATAACGAACACACTCGTGAAGTTTCATAAAGATCAATATATGTATTAAGACGTTATAACACATTTCCTGTTTCCTTTTTCTCGCCATAAATTCGTTGCCTCGCCACGGCCAAACCGTTCGAGATATCAAAAATCCCCTGGCAATTTTTAATCATCAGTGTCTTGACTTCATGCTGACCGAGTTTGGTGGCGATCGGATTAATCGTCTAGGAGGAGTATATCAAATTCCAGAGCATGCGTTTTTCAAACAACCCTTAATAGCTGACTTCCTGTTGGCGTGGCGATTAACTTAGAGCGCGAAAGTTGTTCGGCCCGATGAGGTCTATATGTGTACCGAGTTTCATACTAATACGTGCAAGCATGTTTAATATATGGACCAAATTTTCAGACTTTTTTCAAGGGGGCGCTGTCGAGCCCCCCTGCCACGCCCGGGTACCAGCCTCTCCGGCGTCCTAATGGCCGCGGATTCCAATGTGTGTGCCAATTTTCAAGAGTTTTTGAGCATGTTAAGGCCCCCAAAAAGCCCCGGAAGACGGAAAAAAAAAAAAAAAAAAAAAAAAAAAAAAAATAATAATAATAATAATCCTTAGAAGAACAAGAGGGCCCTGCGCGCTTAATTCGCTTGGGCCCTAATAATCCTTAGAAGAACAAGAGGGCCCTGCGCGAATTTTCGCTTGGGCCCTAATAATCCTTAGAAGAACAAGAGGGCCCTGCGCGAATTTTCGCTTGGGCCCTAATAATAATCCTTAGAAGAACAAGAGGGCCCTGCGCGAATTTTCGCTTGGGCCCTAATAATCCTTAGAAGAACAAGAGGGCCCAAGCGAATTAAGCGCGCAGGGCCCTCTTGTTCTTCTAAGGATTATTAGGGCCCAAGCGAAAATTCGCGCAGGGCCCTCTTGTTCTTCTAAGGATTATTAGGGCCCAAGCGAATTAAGCGCGCAGGGCCCTCTTGTTCTTCTAAGGATTATTATTATTATTATTTTTTTTTTTTTTTTTTTTTTTTTACGTATTCCGGGGGTTTTTGGGGGGCTTAAAATGCTAAAAAAAAATTTAAAATTGGCACACACATTGGAATCCGCGGCCATTAGGACGCCGGAGAGGCTGGTACCCGGGCGTGGCAGGGGCTCGACAGCGCCCCTTGAAAAAAGTCTGAAAATTTGGTCCATATATTAAACATGCTTGCACGTATTAGTATGAAACTCGGTACACATATAGACCTCATCGGGCCGAACAACTTTCGCGCTCTAAGTTAATCGCCACGCCAACAGGAAGTCAGCTATTAAGGGTTGTTTGAAAAACGCATGCTCTGGAATTTGATATACTCCTCCTAGACGATTAATCCGATCGCCACCAAACTCGGTCAGCATGAAGTCAAGACACTGATGATTAAAAATTGCCAGGGGATTTTTGATATCTCGAACGGTTTGGCCGTGGCGAGGCAACGAATTTATGGCGAGAAAAAGGAAACAGGAAATGTGTTATAACGTCTTAATACATATATTGATCTTTATGAAACTTCACGAGTGTGTTCGTTATAGGAGTCTGATCACATGGATGTGACTATTGTGAGTCAAAGTTATAGCGCCACCAACTGGCAGCAGGAAGTGTATCACTTTTTGAAATGTTTTGAGATCACCCTCTTATTTTTACTTGATTTGCTTCAAACTTCATCAGTGTAATGTCAATACACAGCAGATGTAGACCTATGACAGGATTTTTGATATTTGAAATATTGTTGCCATGGCAACAGGTCAAACTGTAATAATATTCTTGAGTGTTTTTGAGGCTCTTAACATGCTTCAAATTGCATGAAACTCGACACACACATCAATATTGTCAACCAGTACACATGGACAAAGCCATAGAAATGGGCGTGGTGGAGGGGCTCAGTAGCGCCACCTTTTGACAAAATTGTGGGGGTTAGTTTTTCCTACAGACACCAAAAACGGTACAAATATAATAATCAACAAGCCGGACAATTTTCTAATTTACATTCATTAGCTCCGACCAACAGGAAGTCAGCTATTTTGGTTTGAATGTTAATTTTTTGAAAAACAGGCTATGAATTTTATACTACTACTCCTACAGGGTTTATCCAATTTACACCAAGCTTTTTTTAACTTGTTGCGAACACATTGAAGTTGTTTAATTGCAAACGGATTTTGGATATCTCAAACGGTTTGGCCGTGGCGAGGCAACGAATTTATGGCGAGAAAAGGGAAACAGGAAATGTGTTATAACTTCTGCATACATTGATTGATGTTTATGAAACTTCAGGAGTGTTTTGGTTGTAGTAGTCTGATCACATGGATGTAACTATTGTGAGTCAAAGTTATAGCGCCACCAAATGGCAGCAAGAAGTGTATCACTTTTAAAATGCTTTGAGATCACCCTCTTATTTTTACCTGATTTGCTTCAAACTTCATCAGTGTAATGTCAATACACAGCAGATGTAGACCTATGACAGGATTTTTGATATTTGAAATATTGTTGCCATGGCAACAGGTCAAACTGTAATAATATTCTTGAGTGTTTTTGAGGCTCTTAACATGCTTCAAATTGCATGAAACTCGACACACACATCAATATTGTCAACCAGTAGACATGGACAAAGCCATAGAAATGGGCGTGGTGGAGGGGCTCAGTAGCGCCACCTTTTGACAAAAGTGGGGGTTAGTTTTTCCTACAGTCACCAAACTCGGTACACATATTATTCTCATCAAGCCGGACAATTTTCTAATTTACATTCATTAGCTCCGACCAACAGGAAGTCAGCTATTTTGGTTTGAATGTTAATTTTTTGAAAAAACAGGCTATGAATTTTATACTACTACTCCTACAGGGTTTATCCAATTTACACCAAGCTTTTTAACTTGTTGCTAACACATTGAAGTTGTTTAATTGCAAACGGATTTTGGATATCTCAAACGGTTTGGCCGTGGCGAGGCAACGAATTTATGGCAAGAAAAGGGAAACAAAGTGTTATAACTTCTGCATACATTAATTGATTTTGATGAAACTTTGGCTTAGTCTTCGTTGTACAAGGCTGATCACATGGATTTGACTATTGTGATTCAAAGTCATAGCGCCACCAACTGGAAGCAGAAAATGTGTCACTTTCAGCATACATTGAGATCACCCTCTTATTTTTACCTGATTTGCTTCAAAATTCATCAGAATAATGTTAAAACTTGGCACATGTAATCCTTTGAAAATGGGCAGGGAGGAAGGGGTCTATAGCGGCACCTTGTAGTGCAGTAAATGTGGAGTGAATTTGACATAGTCCTTTGATGTTTAACCGTTTTAAGTGCCTATTGCCCGCTGTGCACAGTTGCCCTGAAGCCACCGGGGTGGCGGTGCCACCGGGCTTGGGCCCGCCATCGCTGCTCGCAGCTATATTAATCCTTAGAAGAACAAGAGGGCCCTGCGCGCTTAATTCGCTTGGGCCCTAATAATCCTTAGAAGAACAAGAGGGCCCTGCGCGAATTTTCGCTTGGGCCCTAATAAACGGAGCAATTCCAATAGGGTCCTCACACCATCGGTGCTCTGGCCCTAAATATTTCAAAAATTTGCTTTCAGTAATATTTTGTTTTGGCGCAGTACCAAACTTTTTCACTAGATGACACCCAAGCTTCTTTTCTGACCATTTAAAGGCGCCTCCATTTATTTGAGTGATCTGAGCCATATATTTCCATATTGTCATATATTTTATGAAGTAGACATCCTATTCAGAAGTAGTATGGGCAGTTTGGCAGTATTTGATTTGAATTCAACCTCTAATAAACATAATTAGAGCATGTGTGTTTATTATAGCTCTGTTGTTCTTTTGTACTCCGCCTTCTCATGATAAGGATGTATTACAAAAAAAAATCTTTGCGTGCCGTAGTTTATACAGGAATGGAGGGAAATTTGTATTAAAACACCTTCATTCTAGATGTTATGTGTTTGTTTTGATAGGTGAACTGTCTTTGTAGTGTTTAGAGAGGGAAAGCTATGGCCTTTTTTTTTTTTTTTTTTTACCTCCCTGGCGGTGTGTTCTTAAACAGTAATGTTAGAGAAAGACAGCCTTGCCACTATAATACGCTATTTTTCTGCACTTAACAGGCAAATTTTGCTACAATATTTTCAGAGATGATAGACAATATGTTATAGAATGATAATTTAATGAAAACCCAATTTTGACAAAAAAAAAATACATTTGACAATTTTTTGACTACTGAAAATGTTCCATCACGACATCCGACAGGTTTTCCCAGATAGCATCACAAATGCTTAGCATTGTTTTCAGTATACCATAGAAACATGTGAAAAAATAATCTACAAATAATGCACCAACAAACTTTACGAAACAAAATTTTTCACTTCCAATACTTTTGGGCACAGTCAAGTCATCTTCATTTATATAGCTGTTTTTACAATATGGATAGTTTCAAAGCGGTTTACACTGATAATAGGAAAATTAAATTAATGGACAGATTATTTTGGCTTTACAGCAGCTCTAGGAAAAAGTTATTATCAAGCTAAAGTAAGTCTTTGATTGAATCACTTCAGTTGTTTTTGCCGTTCATTTACATGTTTAGTCTATAGGTATGCGCATTCGAATGTGTATGTGCGCAGACGTTTAAACAGACACGGTACCACAGTAATCATCACAGCCAGAGTTCCGGAAACTAAGGGCAGCTAAAAGCCACATAATAGAGGTGCGACTTCAACATTGATTTAAAACAAACTAGTGAGTCACAGGATCTAATGTGCAGTGGGAGACTATTCTACAACCGTGGAGCTGCCACCGAGAAAGCACAATCTCCTTTGGTTTTCATCCGTGCTCTAGGAACAATGAAAAGCAAACTCTGAGAGGATCTTAACGGTCTAGAGGCACAATGCTGATTTAACAGAGAAGAAATATACACAGGAGCCAAACCGTGCAGACCCTTGAAAACGATTGTCAAGACTTTATATTGAATTCTGTACTCAACCGGAAGCCAGTGCAGTGAAGCCAGCACCGGGGAAATGCTGGACCATTTCCTGGTACCAGTCAACAATCTGGCCGCAACATTCTGTACCAGTTGCAGCCGAGAAAGCAGGTTCTTTGACAGCCCCATATAAAGTGAATTACAATAGTCCAATCTGGATGAAATAAAAGCATGAATCACAGTCTCCATGTCTCTGAAGGACAAAATTCTCTTTAATTTAGCAATGCTTCTCAGTTAATAAAAGCTGCTTTTAACAACGGCCCCAACTTGTTTGTCAAACTTTAACTCAGAATCAAAAATTACCCCAAGATTCCTAACTTGGGTGTTTAAGTTCTTAGATAAAGGGCCTAATTTTACAGAGAGCTGGTTGGCGAGTCTTTCATTGCCAAAAATGACCACTTCTGATTTATAGTCATTAAGCTGCAAAAAGCTTGCAGCCATCCATGCCTTTATTTCCTCCAGACCCTTAAAATTATATTATTGGCATATAATATAAGATATTGGCATCATCGCTACAACTCAGAGGTAGATACAGCTGGATGTCGTCAGCATAGCAATGATAAGACACATAAAATTTTTGGCAGATCACACCCACAGGCAGCATATATAAAGAGAATAATACAGGACCAAGACCAATTAATTATTATTCATTACCACGGATCCATGAGAACTGGAATCACAGCTGTATATATGATATGTACATTATGATAAAGTACCTTCCACTGTTCAGGGGGGAGAACTTTCACCACAACAACATCTCCATTGAGAGCCCTGTTACGAGCTGCAATCCCATCCAGAAAGATATCGGCTGACCCATCCTGCAAAAAAAAAAAAAAAAGCAACTTTAAAACTGCAACTAACCTCACAAAAGAGTTACACGTAATCAGAAACAACACCTACTACTATTCAATTAGATTTGGTCAGTTAATTTTGAATGAGAATCATTTTTATTCCAGCATTCATTTATGTTTAATATATGTATAATGTTTTAATATTAATGTTTAATATGTTCAACTTCAAGGTATACTGTATATGTAATATGTGTAAAGGTTATTAAAAAAAATACTCACAGGAGATGGGACAAAAGCTTCCTTGTACTTCTTAGGGTTTATTCTCAGTAATCCCTTAAAGAGAATGACATTTAAATATTTTAAATATGATGACTGTTTAAATAGTTTTCCATTTTGAGATTTTACTCTTTAGGAATGTGTAATAAGTGCATGTACGATATAAATCCACTTGTTATTTTAATTTTGAATTATTTAAAAGACGGAAATAGTGACGGAAAAGACAAAAGACAAAATTGATAATCAAATTTTAAAAAAAGTTTAAAGCACTACTGAAAAGATATTTAATCTGTTTACAAATAAAAAAGGAAATATCATATTGTTCCCTATTGTTGCTTGTAAGCCCACTAAGGATGAACTTCATTTAAAAAAAAATAGCATTAACAGAACTAATTTGTGCTTTTAATTCATGAATTTATTTTCATTGTAGGAACAATTTGTTCTTCCAATTTAGTTCATCCAAATATGAAAATAATGTCATTTATTACTCACCCTCATGTCGCTCTACACCTGTAAGACCTTCGTTCATCTTCGCAACATAAATTAAGATACTTTTATTGAAATCTGATGGCTCAGTGAGGCTTCCATTGCCAGCAAGTTAATTTACACTTTCAGTGCCCAGAAAGGTACTAAAAACATATTTTAAACAGTTCACGTGAGTACAGTGTTTCTACCTTAATATTATAAAGCATGAATCATTTTTGTGCCCCCAAAAAAACTAAATAGCGACTATTCAACAATATCTAGTGATAGCCGATTTCAAAACACTGCTTCAAAGCTTTTGTTTTGAATCAGTGATTTGGATTGTGTGTCAAACTACCAAACTGCTGAAATCACATGACTTTGGTGCTCTGAACCACTGATTTTTTTTTTTTTTTTTTTTGTGCCTTTATTCAGATAGAAAAACAAAAAAAGTATTCTCGTCCATTTATAATATTAAGGTAGAACCACTGTACTCACATGAAGTGTTTTAAATATGTTTTTAGTACCTTTCTGGGCACTGAAAGCATAAATTAATATGCTGGCAATAGAGGCCTCACAGAGCCATTGGATTTCATCAAAAATATCTTAATTTGTGTTACAAAGATGAATGAAGGTCTTACGGGTGTAGAACAACATGAGGGTGAGTATTAAATGACAATTTTCATTTTTGGGTGAACTAAACCTTTAAAACTATAGGGACTATTTTTTTTTTCACCATTTTTTGTTAAGAACAAAATGTTTCACAAATTCATTTTAAAAAGTAGAAATATTCCACATATTCTCTCAATTAGGGTGAGTAATTAATAAAAAATACAATAAATGTTATTATAATATAAATTGTTTATATTATACAAATTATGTATGAAATAAAAAAAAAGGAAAAAATACATAATTTAGATTAAGTAAAGCATGCAGGACTTGTCAAGTGAACTACCCAGATGCATAAGTTTGCATGTACTAAATTCACCTGAATGAGTTCTCCTCTCTTTAGGCCTGCAGAAACATCCTCAGTGGACATGTACTGCTCGAACAGTTGCTTCTGGGAGCCTCTAAAATCATTAGTGTTTTTATCTTTGTCATTTTGACGTAAACTTTCTTTTGACACTGTGAAAACAAAGATGAAATTGTATCTCACATGCAAAAAATGGCTGTGATGTTCATTTAGATTTGTAATAAAACTAAATCTGTTCATACATGTCACACAATGTTTTTTTTTTAGGTCACCATGGATTGTTTGACTATTCCTCATCTATTAGCTTTGAAGCCATGTGTTCATGTGTAGATTCAAAAGATGTAATTTTCAAATGCGTATCCTATATCTGTAAAGTAAACTAATCTATAAAGTAAAACAGATTAGTTTACTTTACAGATATAGGATATGCATTTGAAATTTACAGTCTCTTTTTTCAGCAAAACATTAAAAATACTGATGACTAACAACATAAGTAAGCGAAGGAAGAACAGTCAGTTCGTTGAATCTATGTTTTGAAGCGACACATGAATACATACTTTTCACAAAAAATCCAGTAAAGACAAAAGACACAATCACATACATTGACAGGGTGAAGTTACTCCATGATTTGCATTTCGAATTCAGTCTATTACAATTGTTTATGATCATATGCTCAGTGATCTTACATGGCAAATAATCAGACAGAAATTTCAGAAATTTCAATTTAATTTGACACCCCTCTTCCATTTTCAATGGACAGATCTCCAACAAAAGAGGGCAGCAGATGGGTAGGATACTCCTGAACAAAATACTTTTTCAACATCTAAAGTTTTTCAACATCTAAAGTCAAGTGATTTCACGTGTCTTTAAAACCCAAAAATGAAATTTCTGTTATTTACTAACCCTCATGTTACTCCAAACCTGTATGCATTCCTTTTTTTTTACAGAACACAAAAGAAGACATTTTGGAAAATGTTGTTTTTGACAGTGGTGAACACTGACTTCAATTGTATGAGCAAAATGAAAAAAAAAAAATGAAAAAAATCTCAGAATAACTTCTTAGGGGGAAAAAGTAAAACAGTTTTGGAACAACATGAAGGTGAGTAAATTATGAATTTTCATTTTTGGATTATCCCTTTAATGCAAATAAAAAAATGATTCTTTGATTTGGGACTTACTATAAAGTCAACATGAAGCCATTGACAAACTAAATCAAATAAATTGAATGTATATATGACATAAATAAGGCTTTGTTTTAAGAGACTGGCTCTTCATTTCACGAAATACCTTGAGCTTGAGGAGCTTTGCCATTTTTATTTGGTGACTTCCCAGCAACAATGGTGTCAACTTCAGGACCACATGCACCCTTGTCTTTTTTCTCCACATTTTTTTTTGATCTCCTCTTCTTTGATTTTTTCTTTGCTTTTTCCTCCCCACATGAACCGCTCAACTGTTGAGCATCACCTTCCTCAGATCCCACTAGATTTGTGCTCCCTTTGATGTCTTTTTCACTTCTCTCCTGTTTTGAGGGTACATTTTTGGGTGCAGCAGCATTATGTAACACCGTTTTGGCATGCTTTTCCAGCATGCCAGGCTTCATGCCCTGGACTTCAGTGCAAGCTGCCTGATGGATTTTTTTGTCCATGTGCAAATAGTTAGAAGTGTCAGC
Organism: Chanodichthys erythropterus; assembly: GCF_024489055.1. Classification (NCBI taxonomy): domain Eukaryota; kingdom Metazoa; phylum Chordata; class Actinopteri; order Cypriniformes; family Xenocyprididae; genus Chanodichthys; species Chanodichthys erythropterus. Next base: position 41,709,885 of record NC_090235.1, on the reverse strand, counting down.
CATTTGTCTACTTTGCTGAGAGGATAAGCTATCACCAGAATAAGATGATTCTGAATTGCCTTTTTTTCTCCTGTTTATATCATTCACAGAGCTGCTAACTGGGGTCCTCATGTTCTCCTCCACCTGCTGCTTTGCAAACTCTTGCAAGAAAGAACGAAACTTGCCATTCTGATGCTGATTCAGAAGTCTGGCATATGCATCCTTCTGGGATCTGGGAAGATTTTGTGCAACTTTCTCATCTCTAGGTTTAGTGGTTCTTTTTACTTTAGGAGAAGACGCCATAACCTCTGCAAAGAATAAACACATCAGTGGTTACATCAGGTTAACAGAATAGAGCAGCTTTTGTCTTTACATATCAATAAGTAACAAATATAATCAACATTTGACTCACTATGTCTTATAAAAAAAAAAAAATTATTGAACGACTGACATGATGTTTCAGAAAAAAGAAGGGAAAGACTGTTTATATGCGTTTCTACAACTATGAGCACTTTTGGCCCTGTGGACTTAAATTAATACAGTCCTTTAAAACCTTTACGCTCTCAATAATTTTTAGTTCAATGTCTAACAGGGAAAATGCAGGTATCACAGCAAAATTCTGTCATTTTTGCAACCAACAATTTTTGTTAATGATAACTTCTGTAATGAAAATGAAATAAAAATGAAATTAAGCAATATCCCATGAGCAAAAGTGGGTAACACTTTATTTTAGTGTCCTTGTTAGACATGTTACATGTAGTTACTATAGTAACAACCATAAATTATGCATAATTACATGGAACAAACCTAAACCATACCTAACCCTACAGTAAGTACATGTACTTAATATTACTCTGTACTTAAATGTATAATTACACTGTAAAAGGACACCTTAAAATAAAGTGTAACCCAAAATTGCACTAAAATGGCAACAAACTGGAATCAAAGTGTTTGATGAAGTGTCTGATGAAGGCTTTGAAGATGGACAAAACAACTGTTTTTAAAGAACTGTTTTTATAGTTTAAAACTTAACTTCTGTATAAACTTTTTAATGAAATGGAACTCCATTTTGCTACAGCTGATATAATTTAATTCACACAACTATATTATTATATATTTGGAAAATTTTCTGAAAATTACATCTTGGTTGTGTCTCATATTTTATCTCAAGAATGCTCTTTCTTTACTGACTCTGTGGTCCACTGAGTAAACAGGTTCACAAATTCTTGGAGAACAAAACTGCAACAAAACAAAAAAAGAAAAAAAAAGAAAAAAAAAGTACATTATGTCAAATTGGACATAAAATTTACACAATATTGAAAGTTTGTGATTATTTCACTGTTTAATTAGATCGTCACAGCTTTAAAAAATGTAGATTAATAATTAATTTTAAGATTTAAACTCTGGGCTTGGGATAACGTTAATTGTAATAAAATCTCTACAAAGCAGCAAACGTTTAAAATAAAAATCAACACCAGGACATAAATGCTCGTAGTTGAAGAAACACCCTCACATAGTTCATATTTGTCATGTCTTCTTGACAGAAAAAGGATCTTAGTTCGGCGTTGACTGTGTGATATTATAATTTTTAGTAACTTTCACAGGCTTTCACATGCTTATAAGCCTGAATCATGCCATGAACTCAATCGTAATGTCATAAACTTAAAAGCTTCCATTTGGGGAAAAAACCCAGAGAAAAGAACTCATGACTTAATGTGTTTTAAATACTAAAAGAATTTAGTTTAAACCATAGGTTATTAAAGAAAAGATTTACTCATATAACAGTGTGCCAAGCACACAATTCCTTTACAACGAGCTAATCAGCTACTTGATACTCGTATCCTCAGTATCTTTCAATAAAATACACCTGTGTCCCAATGGACAACTACATAAATAAACATACATAAACAACAACTCACCGTCTATATCTGCTCTGTCTATATAGGTCGCTAAATTTCACTGAACAAAACAACAGCAACTGCACACCTCTTCCGGGTCCTATAAATAAAGCGCTGTCGTTGCATCATGGGAACTGTAGTTTTGTTGCACTCACATGCTCTAAGTGTCCAATTTAGTCGTAAATCAGAAGCATTCTTTGTTATTTGTAAATACTGATCCAAATATAATCTAACTAGTCAAAGTTTTTTTTTTTTTTTTTTTTTTTTTTTTTTTATGTAAGTCATTGTATAGTAATTTTATTTTAATTAAATAATACAGAAAACAAGTCCAATATAAGATGAAAAAAAAAAAAAAAAAAAAATCCCGCACACTTCTCAAACTTCCTCAGGCTGACTCAGGTTAAGAGACAAAAACATCGCCAATAAATATTTTTTATGATGATGCAAGTTTGAGTAGAGTGCGGGATATATTTGTTTGCTTTGTTTGTTTGCTTATTTGTATGTATGTGTTTGTTTGGTGAGAATTTAAAAAAAAACAAAAAATTAAGCTAAAGATAGAAAAGGAGCTATTGGCATCAAAGCATTAAAAGGAAATGACACTATTATTTAAATCATCATGACGTCATAGCTGGATTATAAAACACTGAGAGGAGCGCCGGCAAGTGTGGTCCAGACCGTTTGCATTAAGTTGCTGGGATGGATATGATTTACACACTCATCTGCGGACTGTTCATGGTCAGTCTTTCACTTTACGCAAAACCAGTCACCACAGTCCAGTACAAGGTTTGTGTTTTTTTATGCACATTATGTTGGTAAAGAAAGTTGCTGCAAATTTAGGCAAACATAACTAAAGTGGCAGGTTTGTTATTATCCTTCTTTGTATAGCCTACGCAAAGAGCTATAGCCTAAATATTTGGGTTTTTTTTTTTTTTTGATTGCATGACAGCTTTGGTTACATTTAAAGCAAATTAATGAACTGTTTCTTTGGTTAAATGTTAATATTGTCTCTGACGAAATCTTTAACTTATTTTTTAACTGCAGTCCACAAAAACTGAGATCAGAAGCACGAGACCAGTGAGGAATGGAACAGAAGACGCGCGAGTGCTGAACAAGTCGCGCGCAGCGAAAGAGCCGCGAGAGCTGGACACGAGCGCCAAAGGCTCAAGACAGCGGCCGTCATCAGACGATCATTCTAATGCACGTAAGAAGCCCCCCAAAAATAGAGAAAAACGGAAAAACTGCTTCGGTTTCAAGATGGATAGAATAAGTGATGTAAGTGGAATGGGTTGTAAAAGTGACTGAGGGGCACAAGAGCACTAATGGTGCAGAAATGAACAAAATGCCTCATGCTGAATGAACATGAATCAACGAATGAGTCGTCAGTGATGCCTTATATTGCAACAATGGATAGAAGTTGGATCATCCCTAAAGAATTAGGTCTACTGTAATATTAGCTAGGCTATTATATGTCATATTGCCATGCAATTTGTAAATGTTCCAATCATATTGCATTTGAATTTCCAGAAAACAACCAAAACAACCATACACTCAAACAGCATTTTTTTGTCACATCATTGTGGATTAAACTGCTACAAAAATAACTCATAAGTGATTTCTGCAGTGTTGAATTTTGGGATGTTTAGAGACTGCATGTATAAAGCTGGGTGCACACTGTGTGATTTATAATAGTCCTTTATGATTTTTGCTTGTCAGACTGTACGAACATGATCCTCATGTCACACTGTGGGATCTCAGCTGTCCTATATGTCAGACTGTACAACAGTCAAGACATGTTAAAAACGGACGTGCAGTTGAAAACTTGTCCAGAGTTTTACATCATCAACCCACACACATTCGGTGACAGTGAGCTGCATTACACGTGGGACAGAAATGGTGGCCAACAAAGCAATCTCCAGCGTTAATTTTGATCACGGCTTATCGTGAAAAACAAAGACAATTTGATGTTTGTCGTAGGAGAAGTCACACTACAGGATTGTGCGCCAAATCTTATGATGCCTCCAGAATTTCTTTGGAGGTAACATTTGATCGCAATGGTCATTAATCGGCTGTCGGAGAACATGTCAAACTAGCGAATCGTGGCCAAAATTAAATAGTGTGCACCCGCCTTAAGGGGCCGTTCACGTCTCGTATTTTGCATGCTTGCTTTTTCCAGGTGCAGCGAGATGAAAATGTTTAAACTTTTCAAAATGCCGCAAGCGCACTGCAGGTCATGTGACAAGAACCAACCAATCGTTGGTTCGTAACAACATCGAAAGCTCATGCCATGTTTACGCTACAGGATTTTAAGCCTGATTTGCAAGTTAACAAGCTGGCCGACAGGTCGGGCTGTGATCAGGGGGAAAATCAGCAGGTGATCAGTGCTTGCCAATCTTTATGTGTGAACTACTCAACGACACATCAAAGAGGCTCGCTGACGCTTCACCGACACCTCACTGATGCTTCGGCGACACCTCACTGACATCAGACAAATATCTAGCATGCTAAATATCTGGAGCAGTCAGCCATCTCGATATCCTGTGGTGTCATGTGTCGCGACGCAACAGCCGATGAAATATAAACTGATGTCTATGGAAGCAGCAATAACAATCCATTCAAATATCCTATAATTTGCCGATGTTTATTCATATCAGAAACACATTGTGTAAATAACTATAAAGCTCACTCTATTCTTCTCCCAGTTCACCGACCACATGTATTTTGGTACAAATGGATGAATTCACGTGCTGTAGCCTATAAATCCGACTGACAGGACTCACTGAACTAAAGCGCAAACAAACAAGTCGGCGCCCATTTTGCGTTATAGATTAAGATCAAGATCATGATGTAGGTTTTTAAATGACAAAACACTCACTTGCAAATATATGAGAATCAGAATATCAGATAGTTGATGACATGGTGAGAAAAGCGATACATCTGTCATACAGTGTGGCCGCAGTGTGTTATGTGACAATCATGACGCATCATCATGGAAACAATAAAGGAAACTTTCTAAAGGTGGCCCTAACTCTGGGAGGTCAGCCAGAATAGTTTAAACTTATGTGTGAAACGGTTCATTTAATTTTAATTTAAAATTTTATCTAATTTCTTCCCAATGTCCATTTTCAAATAAAGTCATTGGGTGACAGAGTTGTTGTGAGTGTGTAGCCCCCTGTTGCAGATAATTTACGTAGTGTCACATAGTGTGAACACCACAACGACTTAAAGACTCTACAGCAAATCATGTAGTCTGAACAGCACAGTGATCTGCCGATGTTTAAAGTCCTGTAGTGTAAACTTGTCCTCAGTCGAACAGCTGATCATAGCTGTACAGGGCAGGTTTTTATTTCTCATCTCCATAAATAACTAGTAGAGCTAATGCAAGGGCTAGAAATCAATTTATCCTTTGCTAAAACTTCCTCATCATCATGGAGAGCACAGTTCATGGTTGAATAGCAACGACAGATGCCATGGGAGAGCTTTGGAAAGAAGAAGAAAGGAGCTTTCCATGTGTTTTTAGACACGACATGTGAACAGCCCCTAAAGTTTGTCTTGAAAAGTTACGATTTTTCATCTAGCTGCGCCTGGAAAAAAATGCACACTGCGACCACGTCACTTCTATGATGAGCGCACTTTTCTACATTTCTAAGAAACTAATATTTTAATACACTGCTCACAATGTTTTTATTAATAGAATACTTTTTTCTTAAAAAAAAAAAAAAATGCTGACAGTTTTTACAAAATCATGATTTCAGTCATATTTGTTGAAAAATAAACTACTGATTTCTCTCCACTTTGCTGTAGAGCATACCATGAAGTCTCTGATGGAGATGATCCTTTTTATTAAGATATGGAATTGATTATAGGTAAACATAAAGAATGAGTTAGGCCCAATATCTAACATGAGGATGTAAATATGTGTTTTAATGGAGAAGAGACTACAAAATTGAGACTCAGTAGTGTCCACTAGCAGCCTTTGATGACCGTACTTGCTGTCTTTGCACATGGCCAATTTTCTACATGACATATTTCTGGAGATTGGCGAAAATGTTCCAATATTTTGAGAATTTTGTTTACTTAATGGGAAACACTAAATGAGTGCATGATTTTGGAGCTTCTTTTGCAAGATTAGGAGGTATGCTAATCTCTGTAGTCTCTGTAACAATAAAATGTGCAACATTTTACGTTTTACGTCCAAATTATTTGTAACATTTAATTAATTGAATTTACACTGGGAAGTTCCTAGACAAAACACAATCTCTGTGTACTTAATTTCCTGGACATAAAGAGATATGCTTAGCATCAAATACGAAAAACACACTACATTCACATTTATTTGTATAGTGTTTGGTAAGGAATTATATATTACATAACCAAAACTTTCAAAACTTTTCCAGTGTTGAAGTTAAGATTTTAAGAACAAAATATCTTAAATTTCCAGTTGCACCAAAAGCAAAGGAAATACACTTATTCTTAATGGAGTATATCCTTGCAGAGAATTTTTGAGATGTCGATTTGGTCTTGATGTTAACAGTTGCTCTTTTTGTGTTGATCAGATTGAAACAACAGAATATCTGTTTTATGATCATAAAATTGCCCTTGCATTCTGGGAGGGTTTGCATTACTGATTACATCCTAAATTTGAAGATTTACCTGAATTAACATATGAAAATGTAATATTTGGCATGTTTATGAAAGATGAAACACATGACTTGGCAATTAACACAATTTATTATTTTTGGGAAATTCTTTTTATACAAGAATAGATTCCTGAAAACACTTCCAAAACTTTATGTTTTTCACAAGGAACTTCTCATCGTTAAATGTAATGAAGAAAAGGCCTTTAATTTTAATTTTTGATAGAGGATCTTAAACTTGCTGAGAACTAGTCATTTATTTCTTTATCTATTATTTACCTGAATGTATTTTATTTATTTATTTTTATTACAGTTTTTTACGATTGCTTAAGAACAATATTAAAAACAATGCTCATTTTGTCAAAACACTACACGCAATTCACAGATCCACACACACAAATAGCAGAACACCACAGATCTTTTGCAAAATGAAACAGTTCATTCAAAACTTTACATTAATATAACAAAACCCAATTTTGACACCGTATGGAACATATGGATTCATTTACACACTGCTGTGCTCATTCTTAAACACTTGTAACTTTTATACTTTTAATGATATAGTCTGGGTTTGATTTTTTCAGAGATATTGTTAGAGTATAGTACATTACAGTTTTTTTCAATTGCTAACATACTTCTGTCCATTCTGTAGTCACATTTTCAAAACTCTAAACGCATTTAGCAGAACATCCATCTGTTGTGACCATACCTTTAACACAATTCATGTCGTTTTCACACAAAATGCAGTCAATTAACACGTTTCTAAAATGCTTAAATTTTCTTTTCATATAAGCTTACCCCATACCAAAATCATGGATCTTTCTCATTTTATTTGCAAATGCTTAAACACAGCAAGTCAGAAATGAAGGCCTAATATTCCAATCTTTAAATATAGGATAAAACCTATACTTTTGCAACAACAGCAACTCAAAAGTATAGAAAAACATATCAAACAAATACTGAAACAATTGATAAGCATTTTTACAGTTTTTTTTCAGTTGCTAACAAGCATTGTTCAATACCGAAACCACATTTTCAAAACTCTTCACACAGTCAGTGAAACAGAAGTCAATGCAGACCAAACTGTGAAACATTTTTCATTGCTTTCAGACAAAATGCATTCAGTGACCACACTTTTCAAAATTCAGGAACTCTTTTCCCATTCGTACTCCACAACATGCAAAATACTATGTATTTTCAGTTATTTTTCTAATGCTAACACACTGCATTCAAAATGATTAAAAATACATTCAAAACAGAATGATGGCAAATTCCAGGCTTTTATGCAGTAATTATTTTAAAATATTCTCATTTTTATAGCCAAAAACTAAAAAAAATAATCATTACAAGCTAATTGCAATTTTAGCTGAAATTCCACCCACTTCAATGCAAGAGAGAGAGCAGATTAGAACAATGACTGTAATTTACTATAATGAACAACTACACATGTTGTTACAGTAATGTGTAGAATGTATTTTATTTATTATTTTTTATTATCATTGCAGCCCTGGAGTTTTTTTCCCTTTTGGTTATAATTTTCAAGTACTATATTCATATAAAAAAAATGAAATTTTGATTAGTTTCTGATTCATTCATGTTACAAATGCTTTCAATAAAGTGAAATTGTGTTACAGTATTCTATATGAAGAACTGATTTATGTGAAAAATCATTGAAACTTTAAAAAAGAAAAGTTCATCAATTATGTAATGCTTCCTGTTGTTAGTGTTTTTTAGGTCAGTGTGTTCTGAATGAAATGTGTTTTCTGAATGAGAATTGTTGCCAGTGTTATGTTGGTCTGAGTGTTGGTGAGATTAACTGTGTGAAGGGTTTTGAAAATGTGGTTTCGGTATTGAACAATGCTTCTTAGCAACTGAAAAAAACTGTAATTAGCAGATCACTGAAATATTGAGAAATAGCTGATTCCAATCTCAGTTGGAGGCATAGTTAGGTGTTGAAGTTTTTTTTCATTACATACTGTAAAATAGGACTCTTTGAATCGGATTTGTTCAGTGTGGATGCAGAACAACACAAAGGTGTCAGGTATGGAAGGACGAGGACTCAAATGCAGGGAAGGAAAGGCTTTTTATTAATAATAAAAATAAAACAAAAGACAACAAAAACTACCCCGTGGGGGAAAACAGACTTGACAAAAACAGGACACGACTTGACTTGACTAGACTTACTAAAAACACCAGGGAAAGTATGACAGCATAAACGACAACGAACCAGCACAGGACTGCAAACAAAAGGAGAATAAATAGGAGAGCAAATGAGGCAGGTAATGAGGGAGGACAGGTGGGGGCAAATCAACCAATAATCAGGTAACAAGGTGGGCGGGGTCAAGACAATAGACATGAGAGCACATGGCACAAAGAAACACATGACAAGCCATGTGCTCACACCAAACAAAACAAAAGGCTTGTTCGACTTGATGCAGCGCCGCACAGACCGATCGGCGGCTGACTTAAAGCAGTGCATGCCGGTTAGAAATTTTGTCCGACTTGAGACAGCGCCGACGCCATGTGACTGTGACGTATGGCTTCAAAGTACCGCGAGAGCGATTCGAGATCAGCCGCCTGAGGCAGCCAGCGCAGTTTCTCAAGAGGAGCTGCACGAGCGCTGATGACGACACAGCTGTTTCATGATTGGCCGGATTCACCGCATGACAACGATCACGTGTGTTTCGTGTTTATTGTCACGTCTTCAGCTCCACTAATGCTCAAAAATCTGTTTTTATAACAGTTAAAGCTCTTTTCATGTAGTCGCGATGTTGTATTGTGTCATGTTTATCAAAATAAAACGGATAAAAAACAAAGACCCCACTACATTGTTATTTAAATAACATATGCTTATGTTGAACTTTATTCTTGTAAAAACAGACGCTGTAAGCAGTACATAAAGTTTTGAATGAAAAGGTCTCTGAAACATCAGTGTATTAGTCAAATATTGCATTTATTTCACTTCAGCTGTGATAAAGTATGCAAACGCAGCGTGAGCGTCATTACGAGAAGCAGAAAGTGTCCGACTTCACGTCTCCGTTTTCAGCTCCTCCCCGCCTGCACGCGGCTACTCTCGCCGATCGGTTGCATCCAGCCGCAGCCGATGTCGAACACACCTAATTTCTCAAGAGGAGCTGCACGAGCTGTGATGACGACACAGCTGTTTCATGATTGGCCGGATTCACCGCATGACAACGATCACGTGTGTTTCGTGTTTATTGTCACGCCTTCAGCTCCACTAATGCTCAAAAATCTGTGTTTTTATAACAGTTAAAGCTCTTTTCATGTAGTCGCGATGTTGTATCGTGATGTTTATCAAAATAAAACGGATAAAAAACAAAGACCACACTACATTGTTATTTAAATAACATATGCTTATGTTGAACTTTATTCTTGTAAAAACAGACGCTGCAAGCAGCACATAAAGTTTTGAATGAAAAGGTCTCTGAAACAACAGTGTATTAGTCAAATACTGCATTTATTTTACGCTGTTATAAAGTATGCAAACGCAGCGTGAGCGTCATTACGAGAAGCAGAAAGTGTCCGACTTCACGTCTCCGTTTTCAGCTCCTCCCCGCCTGCACACGGCTACTCTCGCCGATCGGTTGCATCCAGCCGCAGCCGATGTCGAACACACCTAACATGAGAGCACGCAGCCTGTGAAACACAGACTGCGTGCTACACAAGACAACACCACAACATGAAAGCACGCGGCAGGTGGAAATAACCGCGTGCTACACAAAACATGAGACAAGAGCAAGTGAAAGTACACACAAACCGTGCGCTCACAATAAAGACAGGACTGGGAGCGCGAGTGTCCGAATCCCGACACGAAACCGAAACCAAACTAGACACGAGTGCCGGGATCCGAACGCCACGCTCCCAACATGAAACAAGGCACGCAGACAAGAGAGCGCACAGCCCCGAGAACACTCGAGACTGTACGCTCACACAAAAACACGACAAGAACGGGAGTGTCAGAGCTCTGTCACAAAACCAGGAAATAGACTAGACCGAAGTGACAGAACCCTGACAAAAGGAGCAAAGAGAAAAAAAATGTCTTGGTACGGGAGGGGAAAAGATGAAGGAGCAGAGGAGAAGTTGGATCAGGACAAGGGAGAAGAAGAGGTATACGGGAGAGGAGTAAGAATGTGTGCTGGATTGTGCATCTCTGTGGTTTTTCCCCTTACACATGTGGAACCTATGAAAGCTTATTTCTGCCATGCATAGAAAATAATAAAGTAATTGTCTTTTTTATCTCACTAGACTTTTTTCTCTCAGTTCCTATAGTTTATATTTCACAATTCTGAGGGGAAAAAAAAAGTTAGATGTAAACACACAATTGCAAAAAATAAAGTAAAATAAATAAATAAATACATAAATAAATAGAATTGTGAAATAAAAAGCCACAATTACCATTTATGCTTTTTTATTCTGTGGAAAAAAAGCTTCCATAATAACCAAAGACCATGTATGTTGGATTTGTTGTTGATCAATGGCAGCAATTTCATGTTTTCATAAGTAAAAGCTACAACTTCATACACCAACAATTTTTCTACAATGAATCCACTACCACTGTTCCACATATGCAGACTATGTGGTCTGTGTAGGGCACTAACTACCAAGGGGACACCATCCCACCCTCTATAGGGGGACCATCAACATCACACACCCACCCCCGGAAAGAGATTTCAACCAAGGAGGACACTGAAGTTCTGCAGAGGGGATTCATTTGACCAGTAGTTGCCCTGAGCAATTCTGTTACTTTCTTCTTCTTTTTTTCTACTGCACATTCTATAAAGTAATGACTTATTCAACATAGTATGTTGCCAAGAATGCATACATTCAACACTCAACCAAAATTGTAGAATGGCTTACATGTACGGAAACTGAATTTTAAAAACTATGCATTTCATATTTTTTCTGTTGGTAGAACTAAAACATGACAAGTAATGCAGTTTTCATAATGCCATCAACTGTTAGTATTTTGACAGTCATTGCACTTTGATTGATTATATGTTCATGTTGGAGAGAAAACTAGTGCTATCCCAGCAAACAAGGGACGTCCCCCGGACGTTGTGAACGTCCGTTAAGGTCCGCGTTTGGTCCGCTTAGTAACGTTCGCTGGCGGACGTTCGGGGGACATTCAAGTCCTTGCCAGTTTGCGAAAGTCCTGACGTCCCTCATCTGGTATTTTACATAAATTGTAAAAAAAAAAAACAAAAAAAAAACAGCGTTGCCTTTTATCAACAGACCTGACACCTTGAAACTCAGACAAAGGGCAAATGAAACTAAACCTACTGGATTTAAAGGAGGTTGTGTTCCTTAAAAATCCCTTTAAACATGATAATGAATTTACAGAAACCATGATTGTTTTGTTGTGCAGGTTGATATTATGGTTTTACTTCAAGTAAAAATTCGGGTCATTCTACAGAAAAGTCCACTTTTGGTATGACAAAATGTCTTAAAATGTATTTATTTTTTTAACGTTTAAACTTAGACCACATTATTATATTACACATTGACTTTATGAATACAAATGACAGCTTTATGATTTATTATTATTATTATTTTGTGCATTTAAAGACAGCATGTACCATTTTCTTTGTCACTGGTGTTACCATACTTCTCTGGCATTTTAAACATTTTTATGAAATTATATTTCTCATTTTTTTCAGCACATGCAGTCAGAGTTACAGAAAAAAAGATAATGAAAAAAATAAGGAAATTATGTGTTTTTTTTTTCAATCAGGTTAGTTAAAAGTGATTGAATTATGCTAATTTAATTATGCATGTATTTGCTATAACAACGGAAATATTTAATTCTTGAGTTTAGCAGAATTCAATGAATGTAAAAGTATTATCATGTCACATATGACACATTTTATTTAATGAGACAGACAAAAAAACAGTAACAACAGTGACACAATGAATCACCAGTGACAGATACGACCAAAGATAGCTTATTCTTCAACTAATCAAGGAGAGGAGACTAAACTTTTTACATTTTTTATACAATCAAAGACTTTTCATTGACACTTAGTGAAAGCAGTCAGTAAAAGATCATAAACAAAATTTTAAAAATGTCTGTAAAATACGCTGTCCATAAAGTCGCTGCTTCTCAGCTTCTCAGTTTAGCCAAATACCCTCAATTTAGCCATATCTGACCAAAGGAGGATTAACAATAGAAGAAAAAGTTAGAATCACATTATTTAGTGCTATTTTATGCAAAATAACTAAATAAATAGCTTTGAATAAAGTTTTTTTTTTTTTTTTTTCTATAAACAACACCAGTGACAGTAACACCAGTGACATTTTTCATGAAAAATGCATTTTATGGCTGCTGCAAGGTATCAATCCACATGTTGTCAATCATGGTATATTCACTAAATTAAGTAGTTTAATCCATTTGTATTCTAGTTTTTTAAAATTCCCTAATAATAAAGTAGGTCACACCAGTGACTTCAACTAAAAGCTTCATTTAAATTATGATTTTCTAATTAAAATTTCTGATAACTGAAAAGAGATAGTGGACTTTCCATGTATCTTTCTTCATGGACCTTTAGGAAATAGGAAGAAGGTAGTCAATTGATGTCAACAGTGTGATTTTTATTTCAAAATAAGAGATTTTTGTTAAAGGTAACACCAGTGACACAACACCAGTTTTTTTTTATATATATATTTTATAATATTTATTCAGCATTTGTTTTTGTTTTTTTATGTCATTTACATAATATATTTGACAGTTATGCATATTATTGTATTTAAACCCTGTTTCTGAGCTCAAAATAAAGCACTTTCCCACATGACTGTGGGGACGAGCACTTCTGTGCTGTTTGGAATTTTTATAATTAAAAAACAAATACTGCCACATTGATGCGCAAGAAGTTTTAATTGTTCAAATATTGTTTCATATTAAAATATTTTAAAAAAATGTTTTCAATATAAAAAAGTGTTTTCAAGTGTAATATTTCTGTAAAGGGACAGAAAAGTTGACTTTTCTGTAGATTGACCCATTGTAAAATGAAGCAGTAACTTCAACCTACTACTAACTAATTAAAGATGTCATCAGATCATGTGTGCTTTCAGCAGTTATCATTTTAAACATTAAAATCATGATGCCCCCCAATAGTTGTTACAGATCCCTTGTTTCCCTGGACTCCATTTCCCAGAATCCTCCTGTTCTCCACACCTGCACTCACTTCCCTCGTCAGCTCCTCATCGTCACTCATCACCTGCACCTGGACTCTATTGTCAGCACTCCCCATATATTGCACTCACTCCCTTCACTCCTCGTCCGTTCTCTGTTTTGTTAAGATGTATGTTTGGTGTTTCCTGCTTTCTGTTTAATAAACGTATCATTCGTATTGTGGAAATCCGTATCAGCCTCATCTCTACCAGCATCCGTAACAGAAGAACGGACCCTTACTTTGGATTTCCACAGAAAAAAAAAAAAAATGGAGACTTTCCCCAGCTCCCTGGATCCAGCTCCTCCATCGCCTCTCACCCTAACAGCCAGCGAACGCATTATCGGGCTCCTGCAGGTAGGACGTTCGCTGGAGAGGTATGTGGAGGAGTTCGTTGAGCTTGCTTACTTGTCTAACTGGCCCGACGCTCAGTTGATCTCCCTGTTTTTGGATGGATTGGATGACGACACTATCCGTTTTGATGAACCTGTTTTTTGTTTCTCCTTAAGCGATACTATCAATTTAATTTTGTGGTTGAATGGCTCCAAATTCTTGGTAGAAGAGGTTCAGGATCAGTGTTGTCGTCCGGTCCATCCAGAAACACGGTTGGCCGGGCCAGTTAGTCAACCTCCGGCTTCCTCCGCACACCTTTCCAGCGAACTCCCTGCCTGCCCCACACGGGACCCACAATCCTCAACTGGGTCCCGTAAGCGGAGGAGGAGGAAGCAAGCCGCTCCAGTATCTCCAGAGCCCGCTCCAGTATCTCCAGAGCCCGCTCCAGTATCTCCAGAGCCCGCTCCAGTGTCTCCAGAGCCCGCTCCAGTGTCTCCAGAGCCCGCTCCAGTGTCTCCAGAACCCGCTCCAGTGTCTCCAGAGCCCGCTCCAGTATCTCCAGAGCCCGCTCCAGTATCTCCAGAGCCCGCTCCAGTATCTCCAGAGCCCGCTCCAGTATCTCCAGAGCCCGCTCCAGTATCTCCAGAGCCAGCTCCAGTCCCCACAGAGCCAGCTCCAGTGCCTGTGGGGATTTTAATTGTATTTGAGGGGATGAAATGGCCCTCAACCCCAGTCTCATCCGAGCCAAGTTCTCCAGTCTCCGCCGCCGAGCAAAGTTCTCCAGTCTCCGCCGCCGAGCAAAGTTCTCCAGTCTCCGCCGCCGAGCAAAGTTCTCCAGTCTCCGCCGCCGAGCAAAGTTCTCCAGTCTCCGCCGCCGAGCAAAGTTCTCCAGTCTCCGCCGCCGAGCAAAGTTCTCCAGTCTCCGCCGCCGAGCAAAGTTCTCCAGTCTCCGCCGCCGAGCAAAGTTCTCCAGTCTCCGCCGCCGAGCAAAGTTCTCCAGTCTCCGCCGCCGAGCAAAGTTCTCCAGTCTCCGCCGCCGAGCAAAGTTCTCCAGTCTCCGCCGCCGAGCAAAGTTCTCCAGTCTCCGCCGCCGAGCAAAGTTCTCCAGTCTCCGCCGCCTACGAGCCCTCAGCTCCAGCCGCCGCCTACGAGCCCTCAGCTCCAGCCGCCGCCTACGAGCCCTCAGCTCCAGCCGCCGCCGCCGAGCCCTCAGCTCCAGCCGCCGCCGCCGAGCCCTCAGCTCCAGCCGCCGCCGCCGAGCCCTCAGCTCCAGCCGCCGCCGCCGAGCCAGCCGCTCCAGCCGCCGCCGCCGAGCCAGCCGCTCCAGCCGCCGCCGCCGCCGAACCAACTGCTCCTATGAACTGTGTTTTTGAAACCTCCAGCCCAAAGACTGTTTCCCCTCCCTGCCTCCCTCTCCCGCCTCCTTCCATATGTCTCAGCACTGAACCTTCGCCTCAAGCCCCCTCGCCCAGATCTCCACCTCGGACCTCTGGGCGATTACCTACACCCCGGCTCCAACCTCCCTCTGCTCCACCGTTACCCATCAGTCCACCAGCGTCACCAGTATCCATCCTGCCTCCACTCACACCTTGTGCACTCGTCAGCCTGCCCTTCCCTCTGGACTACACTCCTCCGTCTCCGCTCCGTCACTCCGTCCCTCAGTTTCAGTTGGCTTCCTCACTCCCCCCGGTGTTCTTTTTGTTGGCTGTCCTACTGCTTCTACTGCGGCCTTCTGGAGCCCCGGCTGCGCTTCGGTCGGCGGAGCCTTCGGTTCCGCCATCACCCGCCAGTCCTTCAGCGACGCCTGGGCTCAACGCCTCGAAGGCTTCGGCTCCTGACCCGCCATGGCTGCCCGCTGCACCTGACCCGCCATGGCTGCCCGCTGCACCTGACCCGCCATGTATGCCCGCTGCATGTCTGCCCGCTGCACCTGACCCGCCATGGCTGCCTTCAACCCCTGACCCGCCATGGCTGCCTTTGGCTCCTGACCCGCCATGGCTTTTGAGCCCGCCCTGGAGACCTCCACTCCAGTCTACTCATCCCCCTGCTCCGGTTTGAGGTCTCCAGGGCGCCCGCCCCCCTCCCGGTTGTTACATCTACGGCGCGAGGACGCGCCTACCGGGAGGGGAGGTACTGTTACAGATCCCTTGTTTCCCTGGACTCCATTTCCCAGAATCCTCCTGTTCTCCACACCTGCACTCACTTCCCTCGTCAGCTCCTCATCGTCACTCATCACCTGCACCTGGACTCTATTGTCAGCACTCCCCATATATTGCACTCACTCCCTTCACTCCTCGTCCGTTCTCTGTTTTGTTAAGATGTATGTTTGGTGTTTCCTGCTTTCTGTTTAATAAACGTATCATTCGTATTGTGGAAATCCGTATCAGCCTCATCTCTACCAGCATCCGTAACAATAGTAGGCTACTGAATATAAGATGTGGGATAATATAAGAATGGGACATAAAATAATGTTAATGACTTCAACTGATGAATGCAGCCAAAGAAAAGATGAAGAATGGAAAAGCACTTTGCTGGCAAAGAAATTGGAAAATAACACAGGTAAGACAATTCCTATACCCATAAATACCTGTAAAACATGGTTTTATTAAAGAAAAGTGTAACGAGGTTAGTAGATATGGGAAGAAGGAGGCGGGAACCGGCGAACATTCAACGTAACTTTAATTCAAAAATAAACAAACAACAAAACGAAAGTAATGCCGGCAGACCCTCGCGGACGTCTGCCGGCCACACAAACATAATAAAACATAAAATAAAATCCAGGCCTGGTCCTCTCTCTTCTTTCATTGTAGTCGCTCCTCATTTTATGCCTCCGGAGCTCCTCCGTGAGAGACTCGAGGCCGGCACGCCTCGCAGGTGACGCTCATTATCACACGCGTCACCGGCCTCGCGCCGTTCCCTCACGGCTCTCGCCCGCCCTGCTCGTCACATACCCCCAACGCCCCTCGCAGGCCGGGGGGTACCTCCGAGACTGCGCTCTACTCCCCCCCGGGGCCTGTCTCGGCGGCCGCAGCACCTGGGGGTAAGGACAGACGAGACGAGAGAAAGGAGACGGAAGCAAGGGGAGCGACAGGACGAGAGAGGGGAGAGAGGAAAAAGAAAAAAAAAAATTCTTGGTCCGGTTCCCCGACACACTGCCGCTTGGTCCTCAGCCTGCCGAGAGGCTCTTCTTCGCGGTGCCATGCGGTGGCACTGGACGCTCGGTGGACGGCCCGATCCTCGACCGCCTCCTGGCGGCCGGCGATGGCTCCTCCGACTGAGGGCAGCCTGCAGCGAGTCCCCCGTTCCCTGCTCCTCCCCTTTATGGCGGACGGCAGCAGGCTCCGGCCCACGGCGAACGGCGGCGACTCCTCCGCTCCCTCTTGGACGGCAGCCACCCCACCTCGTCCCAGGGGCACGGCCTCGAGCTCTCCGTCCCACCTTTCACAAGGCTCCAGCACCACCGCTTCGGGCAGCCTCTCGCGGTCTTCACTCCCGCGCTGCCCGAACTCCGCAGCACCGCGATCCCCCTCAGCAGCGAGGGCTCTCCGACAGCATGTCCCTCCTTCCTCCCGGGTTTCGGCACCAATGTAACGAGGTTAGTAGATATGGGAAGAAGGAGGCGGGAACCGGCGAACATTCAACAAAACTTTAATATAAAATAAACAAACAAAACGAAAGTAATGCCGGCAGACCCTCGCGGACGTCTGCCGGCCACACAAACATAACAAAACATAAAATAAAGTCCAGGCCTGGCCCTCTCTCTTCTTTCATTGTAGTCGCTCCTCATTTTATGCCTCCGGAGCTCCTCCGTGAGAGACTCGAGGCCGGCACGCCTCGCAGGTGACGCTCATTATCACTCGCGTCACCGGCCTCGCGCCGTTCCCTCACGGCTCTCGCCCGCCCTGCTCGTCACAAAAAGTTATTTAAAAAAAAATACTTTAATTTTTACACATAAGAAAGGTATAGCATGTGGCAAAAAGTGCAAGATAGCCACACTGTGAGATACAAGCAAGTGACGATCGAGTGACGTCATTCTTTAGGTTACGCGCATGTACCCATATGGCAACGCTCGGCTGCGTCGACAGTTAACGGTCCTGCCGGTGATTTTCTCAGATGAGGCCTTGAGTTTTCTCTTTCGACGGTCGAAAAGGTATTTTAAATTTTAGTTTAGCAGACATTAGCTACCATAACCACTGTTTATCTTGTAAAGTTTAAATTATATGATTACATTTACAAACGTTTGCTGAAGTTGTTGTCCGTCGCGGCTGACCGTTACGGCCTATCTTCAAATGTACGCTAATCTTGGTCTCACGATCCAAATTGTCAGTAACAAATGTTTCTTAATAGACAAACGATACCTGAAACATTATTGAATGTGTTCATTTTGTCGTTTTAGGTTAGAAGCCATCGAAAAAACTGCCATCGGACTACCACAGCTGACGAGAGACGCGCGTGCACAACTGCATGACACACACACGGAAAGAGCACAACAATTATGAAACTGCTCATTTATTATAAATAAATAAATGTATTTTTCTCCTTACAACGTGTTTGTGTTCTTTTGTTAATCTAGAAGTAAAATAAAAAACAATAAGAGGACTTAATCGAAAGTCCCCTAAACGTCCCGAATGGCCACTGAACGTCCTGTGAACGTCCCCGTGAACGTCCGGAGGACGTCTTTGCGGACGTCCCCGGGACAGCCAGAGGACCCTACACATGGACGTTCGGGGGACGTTCGCAGAGGCCATTCAGGGGACGTCCTGGGGACCTTTTTTTGTTAGCTGGGATGTTTGTGAACAAGAGGTTTACTGAATGACAACGTTGTGAGGACGTCGTGGTAAAGTTCCTTTTTTTTTTTTTTTAAGAATCTTGGCTAACGTTCCAGAAACGTCGCGGGCACGTCCTCAAAAGACGTCGCTGGTTAATCCCACGGAGAACGTTGTAGCGACGTGGTCCATTGGTCTCCTGATAACTTTCCAGATATGTAACTTTTTGTGTTCAAAATTTACAAAAGTTATACAATGGGAATGTACAACATGAATACATTTTCTAAACCGTGTTTTTGTTGGACCCTGAATCATATGGTACACCTAGATAGTGTTTATATTCGGACTATTTTAGACCAGTCTGGTATGAACCGCTGCGGAGTAGCACAAATACCTGCGTGACTCGTCATCGACATAAACAGAGAGAAGTAGCTCCGGCTACAATGTTCTTCCGCAAGATGCATGCCGTTCTGTGTAACCGTTAGAGCGCCACAAGTTATGGACATGTTTATATTATACGTTGTGTTTGTGAATGTAGGAGATTTATTGGATGGGGCATGCGCGAGACAAATTCGAAATTTTAAACGAGCAAGTCAAACGGACTTTTGTAACGGTCGACTTCCAGCAGACGGACACGGAGTAAAAGGTAAGCCCTACAAATGTACTTTTATTCATCGTTTTGCCCATGTGACACTAAATATCACTTGTGATGAGTAATGTTAGTGCAGTGTTTTTGGTTTTCTAAATGTATTTCATAAATAAATTACGTTTGGTTAATGTGCGCACGAGCGCTGTCCCCGTGAGGCGGTCTGAGGTAACGTTAAAATCTGAGACGCAGTTTTATATATATATATTTTTAGTTATTTTAAGTGTAAAGTTCACTGTTTAATGCTATAAACGGCAGAGTAATCACTTATATTCGGTAACGGCAACTGTAGTAGAGTGTTTGTTAATTTTAGACCCTGCCTGGCCTCCCTGAAGCTCATATGAACCATATTGAAAATCCAATAAAATCTGTATAAAACGATTAATCAGACACAGTTAATTACTTCACGATTTGTTTACTTAAATTCTTTGTAATGACAATGAACCAGACAAATCAATGATTTAGAGTTGTTTATAACAAAATATTCTCGTTTGTCGCCACTTACTGGTTTAACGATAACGTTATGTGTGGGTCTATTTATTCTAATAAATCTAACATACTTTTTATTTTCAGCAGCTGGAGGAGAGACAGCCTGTGCAGCAACAACAAGACAACAATGAGCATGCTGGGTATTAATTTCTGACTTATTCAGTACCAATAGATATAAGGTCCTGGACTAATATTGCTGCTATCGGTATGTATGTAACGTTCAGTCATTAATTACCCTTTATATACAACCACATATCATTCAGATAATCTCCAGGTGGACTGCATGGGTCCAGGATCAAGAGATCATTCATCATGCAGACCATGTTCCAGGAGAAGCAGCGTATACTGGGTAACAACTATGCCTCATTTTTCCAATATCACTTAGGTAAGACTAAATGGATTTAAAGTGATTTCAATCATGGGTCATTTGTTTCAGGTCTGCTTGATCATTTTGTTGTCCTGTATGTGAGAACATGGTCAAAAGGTGTGTCAATCAGCATCCAGCCATAAAAGCAGCCTTCTCGTTAAAAGGCTCAGGAGGACAAACAGGTAATTCACAGGGTTGAATTTCACAATTCAATTACTCACAGAGACAAGGAGATGTTAATAATTCTGAATTTGAGGGGTCAGCAATTTTACTACTTGATACATTTACACTTTTCATTTAATTCAGAATGAAATCATTGTGATTGATGAATCTGAATATAGTTGATGTGTACATTTATTTAGAAATCGGATTTGATATTTTAAAATGCACTGTCTGTCCAGAATTACAGACTTTCCAGCTTGTTCCAAAGCTGTATACATTTCTTCTGTTAAAAACCACCATTGACTTCCATAGTTTTTTTTTTTTTTTTTTTTTTTCTACTATGGAAGTCAATGTTGGCCCAAAGCAGCCTGGTAACAAACTTTCTTTAAAATATTTTATATAGCTTTGGAACAAGCTGAGGGTGAGTAAACAGGGTACCCGCGGGGTCTTAAAAGCATTGAAAAAGTCTTAAATTTGATAATCTAAAATTAAGGCCTTAATAGCCTTGAATTTGGTATACAAAGTCTTGGATTTCGTTACAAAGGTCTTATTTTTATTTATTTTTATTTTTTAACTTTTCCTAGGATTAAGTTCATACCGTAACAAAATGAACTGTTACTAGTGTAGGCTAATTAAAAATTCATGCAGCGTAATGTTGAGTGCACCTCGCGCTCCACGTCAGAGCAGTAAGCGCGAAAGCTCGCGCACCCGTTATTATGGTTACTAGGCAAGTGAGGTAAATTACTAGAGATGAGCCGGATACTCGGCTGAAACGAGTATCCGGTACGGATAAAGCACTTCTGCCGAGTACGAGTATTATACGAGTAATACGAGTCAATATCTGTGCTCGGATTGAATGAAAATCATCATTGGGTAGCTGATTGTGTCAGCGTTCTGTGATAGTCTAGTCCAGTGGTCTCAAACTGCCGGCCCGCGGGCCATTTACGGCCCGCTAAATTATTATTATTATTATTATTATTGTTATTCTCTAGTACGCGTCACATACGCGGCCGCGCCGGCATTCTCCTTCTTTCCAATGCGCTTTTGCTCCCGTGGCGTCCGTTGTTGCTATGCAACCATGAGCCGCGCTCTCAACCGCGTCGCTTCTATTATGAGCGCGCTTGCCTAAATTACAGTAAAAGCACTCGACTTTAAGTCACGAGCGTCGTTTTAAATCACCGAAACGCGTCCGATGCTACCATGTCAAGAAACCGAAGAGTGTACAAATGTATTCAAGGGTTGTATTTGTTCTGTACAGTGTTGTTCAGTGCAAGATTTTAATTTTATTTAAGCTAGCATGAAGTAAAGGAAAACAGCCTACTTCCACTAAATGTTAAAAACTAATAACAATGAGAGATTTTGGCAAAATAAAGTTGATATATAGCCTATAGCTTCAGTTTTTTGTTTATTTCTGACCCCTCCATGGCATCTATGAGTGCATGTTGCTGGTTTTGTTCCTAAATTACTATTTTTTTTATTCCATGCACCTTGTTGGATGTGAGAAGTTGCACCAGACTATTGCAATTAATAGTATTATATTAGTATATTAGTATTACATCAATTACATTAGTAGTATTACATCAATTACATCATAGTATTAGCCTATACAATTATATTACACTCTGTAACAATGAGAGAGACACTGCTGTTTACATTTAGTAGGCCTATGGTAAATAAAATATTTATAGTATAGGTATAAAAATATATGCCGAATTAATTATTTTCTAGGGTTCAAAATTTATACAGATTTGACATTTTCCCCTCATACTTCTGTCAGAATGGGTATAAAGTTGGCATTGAATTTCATTTAAAATGGTATTAAAAAGGTCTTAAAAAGCCTTGAATTTCATTTGGAGGATCCTGGGGGTACCCTGGTAAATGATGATAGAATTTTCATTTTTTGGTGAACTATCCCTTTAATTCGACTGTGCAACTATTCCGATTACAAATTAATTATTAGGGTCCATGTAAATGCAGCTATTGTATAGTCCCAAATGATACACAATCACATCACATAGGCTGCTTGGCAACCCTATAACTTTTTTAAATCTGAAGCTATAGCAGCAACATTAGCTGTGTTTACATGGGCTCTAATAATCAGACTTTAATCAGACTAGTAGCACAGATGGAATAAAAAGTCACATGTAACCACATTAGTTGAAATGAATTGGCCGATTGGCATTTCATTCGGATTCAAAGGGCATGATTAAAGCTTTTTTAAAATCTGTTCGATTAAAACTGTTCGAATCAATTCAACTATCATATTGTAACGAAGGCGGGACTCAGGTAGGGATCCAAATGCAGCGTTTTATTAGAAGTGAGCGTGGTCGTACAGGCAGGGTCAAACAGGAACAAACAGGAGCAATAAGGAACAGGCAGAGTCGTAGTCAGGGTACAGGCAAGGATCGAGGCAGGCAGCAATGGGTCGTAAAACAGGAATCAGGCAAGATCAATCACAGATAGACAAACAGGATACAAGGTAATGCTCAGAAATGTAACACGAGTGAAAACAAGACCTAGCAGTGAGGTGGTGTGTGTATGAGTCTTTTATAGTCCGTGTAATGAGCTGCAGCTGGGTGTGGTGATAAGTGATTAGTGTGAAGTGTGTGCAGGTGAGTGGCAGAGAGGATGATGGGAGATGTAGTCCGGGAACTGACAGGAACAAACGGTGATCATGACACATATACAATCCAAAATCTTTTTCCTCTCATCATCTCATCCGCAAGCTTCTTGTTTTGGGCGTTGAAAGGAGCATTTTTACTGCTTGATAAATATAAACCGCATGGCACAAAGCTTAATGTGCTCATCGTCTCCTAATTAGGACCCATAATAGATAAATGTTAAGTCTGTTTTTAAAACAAAGAAAAGCTGTGTAGTGCAGTCGTGCAATGTACCAACTGCTTTGACATGATTATCGGGTTAACTAACTTGTATGCAAAGGCTCACAAACTACTGAGTGTTCGAACTTACAAAGTGTACGCCTGCCTAAAGGGTTAGTTCACACAAAAATGAAAAAAAAAAAAAAAAAGACTCGCCCTTATGTCATTCCGAACATGCAACAATGTGTTGTTCATCTTCGAAAAATAAGTGAAGATATTTTTTTATGAAATCTGAGAGTTATCTCCCTCAATTTACTGACCATGCAACTAACACTTTGACACTTCAAAAAGTTCATAAAGACATTGTAAAAGTGATCCATATGAATGGAGCAGTTTAGTCCAAACTTGAACTTCAAAGACACTTGTTCGCTTAATGCAATATACAGTATGAGTTTAGACTTTTATTCACATATAAACATTAATTAGCGAACATAAATGGAAGCTCAACTGTATTTGTTTGTATATGCACTTGTATTAAATTTGTTCATTATATAAAGTGATCAAGTTTATTCAAAAAATTTGGACTAAACCCCTCAATATTCATTAGATTAGATTTACGGTCTGTATGAACTTTTGTTTTAAACATCAAAGTGGCAGTTGTGTAGACTGTCAATGGAGGGACAGAAAGCTCTCAGATTTCATTAAATTATCTTTGTTTGTGTTTTGAAGATGAACGAAAGTCTTAACAGGTTTGGAACGACATTAATTCATGTCATGATAAAAACAAATAATGTTGTAACTTACAATATATACATGATATTTTAATGATTTCAAAATATCAAATATGAATGATTAGCGTTGCACACCTGTAGGTCATAGATAGGTGCGTAGGAAAGAAGACTAATAAAGTCATAATATGAAAAAACAAAAAAATGAATCCCGCACACTATCAACTTGCAAAACAATAAGAAAGACACTTTATTAGCAACGTTTCGATCGTAAGATCTTCATCAGGCATAAACATTGTATTCAAACTCCATTGTATTTAAAACATCATGAATCACAAAGAATCATCAATATCCAATCAAGATCAGTGATTAAATAATCATTAACACCACATCACATAATTAACTCAACAATTATATAATAAAATGGAATCATGAGTCAGTTTTTTAGATTGAGGAGAATTTGCCATTCAGATACAGATTTTATTGAAAAATCGGAAATTATGAAAAAGAAATTTTTAGATAGAGGGTATCCTTCTGAATGGATTGACGAAGCATTCAGTACTACTTTTCAAAAGACTCGTTCTGATTTATTAAAAAAGAGGTCAAGAAAAGTGAAAAAGCATTCCTTTACTTTTATTACGACCTATTCTTCGAAGTCATTCTTGATACGTTCCATTTTTTAAAAATATTGGTATTTATTATCCTCTGATCCCGAACTGAGTACAATTTTCCGACACCCTCCATTGATTGTATTTAAACGAGCAAAAAATCTGAAAGATCATGTAGTACACGCTTGTTTTCAAAGTGGTATTGCTAGGTCCTCTCAGAAATTAATTAGTCCATTACAAAATGGAAATTATCGCTGTGGTAATTGTGCGCAGTGTAACAATACAACAAAAACCTCATTCTTTTGTCATCCTAGAACTGGGAAGAAATATGGTATTCATTCTGTTATCACTTGTACGTCTACACACGTTGTTTATCTGATTCGGTGTCCTTGTGGTTTGGGCTATGTGGGAAAAACTTCACGTCAATTGAAACAAAGAATCAGTGAACATAAAAGTTCTATCAGAAGAAAAGATGTTAACTATCCAGTCGCTGCCCATTTTTTATCTTTTAATCATGATGTTTCTTCCTTACGCTTCTGTGGGATTGAAAAAGTGAATGTGCCACCTAGAGGTGGCGATATTGAATTGCTCTTACAGAGACGTGAATTGTTCTGGATTTTTACTCTTCAGACTTTATCACCTATGGGAATGAATGATGAAGCATTGTTTAATGTGATGTTATGAAATATGATCATTAGATATATGATATCATTAATAATACTCC
Organism: Chanodichthys erythropterus; assembly: GCF_024489055.1. Taxonomy (NCBI): domain Eukaryota; kingdom Metazoa; phylum Chordata; class Actinopteri; order Cypriniformes; family Xenocyprididae; genus Chanodichthys; species Chanodichthys erythropterus. The sequence goes on along the minus strand of NC_090235.1, from coordinate 41,684,545 downwards.
TTTATATTTATTATATATATATATTCCATTTTATTATATAATTGTTGAGATAATTATGTGATGTGGTGTTAATGATTATTTAATCAATGATCTTGATTGGATATTGATGATTCTTTGTGATTCATGATGTTTTAAATACAATGGAGTTTGAATACAATGTTTATGCCTGATGAAGATCTTACGATCGAAACGTTGCTAATAAAGTGTCTTTCTTATTGTTTTGCAAGTTGATAGTGTGCGGGATTCATTTTTTTGTTTTTTCAAAATATCAAATATAAAAAAATAAAAAACAAAACAAAAAAAAAACGTCATAATCACAATTCATTTAGGCTACATGAAATATGCCCTTACTGTATTTTTTCTTAAAATATTTTTTTCTTGCTTTCGTGTACAGAAAGATGTATTTTTGAGGAGGCTACAACAACGATTAAAGCCAGGGCACACTTAATGACTGTAAGGCCGATTATAAATGTAATTTGATACTTTCAACTGATCTTGCCCAAACACGTGGAGTCAGAGCCAGTTGTGTTCAGTCTGTTTATAATCTGTAAGTATTTAAATCCACTTCAGTCGAAGGAAAGTGTGTTGATTTCAGTCTTAGAATGTTTTTTCTAGTCGTTCAGTGTGTCCCCAGCTTGAAGGAGTCAGCAGTGAGGGAAGTAATCGTTAAAATGTAAGTTCTCTGAGAATTTGTGCACTCTTTATTATCTAAATGTAATAATGTACACTGCCAGTCAAAGATATTGAGATTTGGAAGATGTAGGCAAAATTTATTTTATTCCTTTGACGGAAAATTTTCGGCATCATTTTTCTAGTCTTCAGTGCGACTTGATCTTTCATCATTCTAATATGCTGAATTGATGCTTGGACATTTGTTTTGAAATGTGCTGCTTCATTTTTTTTTGTGTTCTTGAGCATCAAATCAGCATATTAGAATTACTACTTCACAGTATTATTTTACTGTGTTTTTTTTTTTTCATCAAATGCTGCCTTGGTAAGTAGAAGAGACTGCTTTCAAAAGGAAAAATGCAACTTCTAACAATGTAATTCAACCTTTCAGCTGCCAGAGGAGGATGATGATGGCAGTGGTGACAGTGCAGCTCAGGATGAAGAAGAGGAGGAACATGTAAGTTAAACATGCTTTCCTCATACCCTTCTAACAAACAATAAACCTTACTACAATAACTACTACAATTTTTTTTTTAGCTTCCAGTTTGCCAAAATCCAAAGTGAATATATAGAGACCATACTCTCATTCAGGCGTAATAATCAAGGAACTTTTCTGCCGTATCATGGCTGCAGCAGTGCAATGATATTACGCAGCGTCTCTCACAAACGTCTCCATGGTTGCAAGGTACGTTCCCTGTGCAAGCAGGGGCTCACGGGCGCTGCGTAATATCATTGCACTGCTGCAGCCATGGAACGGCAGCAAAGTTCCTTGATTATTACGCCTGAATGAGAGTATAGTTCCTAGCCATATCAGCCTAGAAAATCACAACTTTTTATTTTCCGTTGGTCTTAGTACACGATTTATACAGAAGAGTCAAGTTTTAAATAGGAAAAATATCAAAACTCTTTGGTCATTTTTAAGCGAGATGCTAACGGTCTAATCAGATTCAATTAACTATGCTAAGCTATGCTAAAAGTGGTACCGCCAGAACCGGAGATCGGCTGAATGGATTCGAAAACGGTAAAACTCAACTGTTTAGGCTCATTTTCCAACTCCCCTAGAGTTATTTTCAAAAAAAGTGGAGTGTTCCTTTAACTATACCTATATAATGATAAAACACTTTGTCAATTAAAAGAATAAAACATTAATTACTGGTTACATTTATTTATTGATTGTATTGTTTGATCTATGAATGTGTTCAATTTATGAATTCATGTGTTAACACTTTACATGGTTAAAACATGGTTACATGGTAATGTTCAAATGTATTGGCTTAGTAATTGCACAAAGTAACAATGCTGATGATTTCATGGATGCAGTGTGTTTCTAGCCATTTTCTATCAGAATTTAATGAGGTTTTATATTGGTTTCCACTACATATTTTGATCTGCAAATGTATTAACCAAAGCAACACAATTCCCTATAACAATTAGAATTTATTAAGTTTTATAGAAGAGAATGAAGTGTTTATCAGTTCTGCATGGATTTCAAGGTTATGGACGGTGCACATCTCCATTTCCCGGAGTAAAGGTGAGAAGCAGATTTTAAGATAAAGGTCGAGGTGGTATTTTGGTCTTTAGGACGTACCTGTCACGTTCCAGCAACGTACCACTATAACTTCGCCACGACGAATATGGGAATCACAAAGTTACGTCGCTGGAACGTTATTCGGGACGTCGTTGCAACTAATATGAGCCGATCCAGTTACGTTTTTACAACGTGCCAGTTTGGTCGTTGAGACGTACCTGTCACGTTTCAGCGACGTACCGCTATAACGTCGCCACGACGAATATGGGAATCACAAAGTTACGTCGCTGGAACGTTATTCGGGACGTCGTTTTAACTAATATGAGCCAATCTGGTTACGTTTTTACAACGTGCCAGTTTGGTCGTTGAGACGTACTCCTCACGTTACAGAGACGTACCACTATAACGTCGCCACGACGAATATGGGAATCACAAAGTTACGTCCCTAGAACGTTATTTGGTACGTCGCTACAACGAATATGGTCCGCCCAGTTACGTCGTCACAACGTAACTGTGTTAGCTGGGTGGGGACGTTAATAAGTAAATATCCTTTATCATACTTGATAGATAATGAAGAGTTATTATGTTGAAATAACGACTTATTATGTTGAAATAACGAGATATTATGTCGTTATAACGACTTAATATCTTGAAATAACGAGATATTATGTCGTTATAACGACTTATTATGTTGAAATAACGAGATATTATGTCGTTTTAACGACTTAATATCTTGAAATAACGAGATATTATGTAGTTATAACTACTTATTATTTTGAAATAACGAGATATTATGTCGCTATAACGACTTAATATCTTGAAATAACGAGATATTATGTCGTTATAACGACTTATTATGTTGAAATAACGAGATAACTTTAAGATTTTTTTTTCCTCCCTACCAAGTTTTTTTTTTTTTTTCACCATGCGGATCAGTACTGCACATTGATGAAAAAATTTGAAGAGTTCATTTGCAAAAACCGATAAACGCCATTTTTAAAAAAAATGAACTAAGTGTTGTGCATTATTCTCCATATATAGCACGTTCTGTACCCTAAATCCATTTTGTCAGAAGAGCCGGTTTTGCCTACTTTCAGGCATCGCAAGTTCACGTTTTACAGCAGAAGCCGACAAGCACTTGTTTGTGTACAGACAGAAACCGATAAGTCCATTTTAGCGAATCAGCGCGCAGTATTCAGGTCAGGTGACAAGGCTTCTAGTCACTTCAAAAAGACGCGCTAGCTGAGGGAAGTTTTATCAAAGCTCACTAAAAGTGATCGAGGATTTATGATTTCGACTCCTTTAAGTCCTTGTACACCATACACGACTTACATGCTGAAAAATTGGTTGTCCTTTTGCTTGTGTGTGTGTGTGTGCGCGCGCGCACGTGCGTGTGTGGATGAGTGCGTGTGTGTGTACCGTGTGTACTTGTGTGCCGATCTGTGTGTGTGTGTGTTTGAGAGAGAGAGAGTGAGAGAGAGAGCGTGCGTGTGTGTGTGTGAGTGTCTGTGTATGTGTGTGCCGATTAGGGCTGCACGATTAATCGCATGAGATTGTCATGCGTGTCTCGTCAGTAAAGCCGGTTCCCTGATTACCGCTAAATCGCCATCACCTGTTTTTAAACGGAGCGCCTTTTAATAGACGGAGCCGTAGTTCACGGACAAGCCACGCAATATCGCGTTCATTATCGAAGGCGATTCATCTGCGATATGAACGCGATATTGCGTGGCTTTTCAGTGATCTACGGCTCTGTCTATTAAATGCCGCTTCATTTGAAAGCAGGTGATGGTGATTTAGCGGTAATCAGGGAACCGGCTTTACTGACGAAATGCGCGTGAGAATAGCATGCGATTAATCGTGCAGCCCTAGTGCCGATCTGTGTGTGTGTGTGTGTGTGTGTGTGTGTGCGCGTGGGTGGGTGGGTGTGTGTGTATGCGTTTGTGTGCACATGTGTGTTTGAGAGTGTTTTAAATGCAATTACTTGGGTTTTGTTTAACTATGAAACATGAAATGTGGAGTTATCTGCTTTTGCCAAAAAAAACGACTGTTGGAGTTATCTGATTTTGCTAAAAAACAAAGTTTTAATATATATATAAAACATACTTTCAATGAATTTTAATTTTTTAATTTACCTGTATTTTTTAGAGTTATCATTACTTAATCAAAACAGCCCAACCGCAGTTTGATTGTTATAACTTGGAATGCACAATAAAAAAAACATGATTTGTGAGAATTCATAAAAATGGAGTTATCTGTTTTTGCAAATAAACATTTATTTCTCACCACAATGTAAAACCATTCAATACATCCATGCCTTTCCAAAGGTTGCATTTTGCACTGAAAATCAGAACATATTCTAAATACAATATAGTACATGAACAAAAACATTTGTGGAGACAAAACAAAAGTAAAAAATAGAAAAAACACCTAAGCATCATCATAATAATAATACATTTTATTTAAAGGCGCCTTTCAAAACACTCAAGGACACCGTACAGTAAAAAGGTAGTTATAAAACAAATTGAGACACAATACAAACAAAGCAATAGCTAACATACAATATTTAAAACTGAGACGAGGAGCAGCACAGCTGAACGCCCTGGACCCCATAGTGACTAAACGAACAGAAGGTACAGCAAGAGAACCAGAGGAGGAAGATCGAAGTGTACGCATCGGAGTGTAGATGTGGTGCAAGATTGTGAAGAGCTTTGAAAGTGAGAAGTAGAATCTTGTACTCTACCCGGTATTTAACAGGAAGCCAATGTAAATGATTTGATCCAGGAGAGATATGCTCAGTGGAAGAGGTTCTGGTAATTATACGGGCAGCTGAGTTCTGGACCAACTGAAGTTTATGAAGGAGTTTGTGAGGTAACCCAAATAGAAGAGAATTACAGTAATCAATGCGTGAGGTGACTAGAGCGTGTACAAGAATGGCTGTGGAATTGGATGTGAGAAATGGACAGAGACGGCTGATGTTCCGTAGGTGAAAATATGCAGACCGAGTAATATTATTTACGTGTGTTTCGAAAGACAAAGTACTATCGAGGACAACACCCAGACTCTTAACCTGAGAAGATGGAGAGATTATAGAATTATCAATTGAAATTGAAAAGCTATTGGATTTGGACAAATTGGATTTAGTGCCAACAAGAAGAACCTCTGTTTTATCAGTATTCAACTTGAGAAAATTGTGTGAAAACCAGGATTTAATCTCTTCTAAACAATCTGAGAGAGAAGAAGACAGAAGAGTAGAATTTGGCTTGGATGATAAGTAGAGCTGGGTGTCATCCGCATAGCAATGAAAACTAATGCCATATTTCCTGAAGATGTAACCAAGGGGTAATAAATGAATAATAAATAAAAGAGGGCCCAGAACAGAGCCTTGAGGGAAACCAGTGGTAACAGATGAAGAGTATGACCTGAAATTTTTGAGCTGAACAAATTGAGTGTGTCCGGAAAGATAGGATCTGAACCAGGAGAGAGGAAAACCAGTGATACCTATAGAGAGTAATCTATTTAAGAGAACTTGATGGGAAATTGTGTTGAAGGCTGCACTTAAATCAAGTAAGACAAGTATAGTTCATAGTCCAGAATCAGCTGCCATCAGCAGATCATTAACGACTTTTACCATGGCAGTCTCTGTACTATGCATTGGTCGAAAACCAGACTGGAATTTTTCAAACAGGCTATTTTTTAAAAGGTGGGCATGAATCTGAGATGCAACAACTTTTTCCAAGATTTTTGAAAGAAAAGGTAAATTGGAAATTGAGCGAAAGTTTGTAAAGGTGAAAAATTGTTAGGATCGGCTCCCGGTTTCTTGAGTCTTGGAGTTATAACAGCAACTTTAAAAGATGAAGGAACAATCCCAGAAGTTAGAGAAGAATGTATAATATCGGTTACTATACCAGATAAAGTGGATGAGCAGGCTTTAACCAAGTGAGTAGGGAGAGGATCTAACTGACAGGTGGAAGACTTAGATTGTCGTATGAGACATGATATTTCCTCAGCAGTTGGAAGTCCAAAACTATTAAATGAAGAGAAAGGTGGGTCATGGTAAAGCAGAAAAGGCAGATCACATGCCATGCTATGCTTTGAGGCGTCAATTGTTGATGTATATTGTCAATTTTAGTTATAAAAAAGGTCATAAATTTGTTACACAAGTCACTAGAATATAGGTGGGAAGGAAGGGTATCAGGAGGCCGTAAGATGTTATTTACTGTGGTAAACAAGGATCTGGTGTTCCCTTCATCTGACCTAATTATAGCGGAATAATAATTGGATTTAGCAGTCAAAAGAGCATTCTTGTAAGAGAGCATGTGATCTGTGTACATCTGTTTATGAATGGTAAGTCCAGTTTTAATGCATAGACGTTCCAAGCGACGTCCCTTAGTTTTAAGTTGCCTCAGTTCGGATGTAAACCAGGGTGCAGAATGAGAAAAATATACAGTCCGAGTTTTTAGAGGTGCAAGCTTATCGAACACACAATGCAGTCCCTCATTATAGTGGGAAACTAAGTCATCTGGAGTAGAAAATACATCTCTCATGAGGAAATTATCAAGCCCATCAGAGAGAGCAGATAGATCAATGTTCTTAACATTCCGAAATGAGATGGAACGACCCATGTTGATTTTTTCTACCATTAAGTTAACACTAAATGATATTAACTTGTGATCTGATATGGGCAAGTCTGATGCTAGACAGTTAGAAATGGGTTACACCAGAGCAGCAAATAAGGTCAAGAGTGTGACCTTTACAGTGGGTCGGAAAATCAACAAATTGTTGTATTCCAAAACTGTCAAGACATGATATAAAATCTCTGGTGAGAGTGTTATTAACATTATCCATGTGTATATTAAAATCGCCCAATATAATAACATTGTGAGATGCAGAACACAGCATAGTTAAAAATACAGAAAAGTCATTTAAAAAATTAGAATTGCTCCTGGGCGGGCGGGCGATAGATAGTAGCTATAACAGTAGGAACAAGTCTGTTAATTTGTAAGACAGTGAATTCAAATGATTCATACAGAGGCACAGTTATGGGAGAGAGACTTTCCACTTCTCATTATAAAGTATCGCAAGCCCTCCTCCTCGGCCAGAGGCACGGGGTTGACAGGTGTAAGCAAAGCCGGGAGGAACAGTTTGATTAAGCTGTGAGAAATCGTGAGGTTGTTGCCATGTTTCAGTCAAACAGAGGAAATCAAACTTGTTATCATTCAGGAGATCATATATAAGAGGTCCTTTATTTGTTAACGAGCGGATGTTGAATAAACCAAAAGTTAGATCGTTCTTAACTGATTTGGTACTAGTTGTCCTGTTTACGTTGGCTAACACACTGTGATCAACAGTCCGTTTTGATTTCTTTGGGGGAAGCGAGGTGGATGACCAGAACGATCGTATTGGACCAGTATCGTCATAGATATAATTCCGTCGTGACCCGCGATGGATGTACTTCTGCCGAGGATAGTATATAATATCCTGGTGAGACTTAAGGGTCAGCGGAGGTTCGGTGACACAAAATTGCAGTGAGAAAAGTTCTGCCGCTGTATATTGAAGTATCGATGTCACTGGATGGTATATGAAATAAAATATAATCCACAAAGAAAGTCGGCTGATCCACATTGTTGCAAACAAACTCCTGGATAGCTCCTTCAGAAGTAAGCGACACCAAAGGCCGTGATCGACCCGTCAGCCCAGTTAGAGTTACTGAAAAGTTGAAGTTTTCTATTTGTGAAAAACAGTCCTCAGGTGCAGTTTGTTAAAACAGCCAGAGAAATCAGTAATCAAACAACGGAATAAAAATAGATGAAGCCGTCAGAGAGCAGCGGCAGCAGTTTGCGCAGGCATTCACTCATAAAAGTATTCAGCAGACCCATATATCAACTGTCGGTTTAACTACGTTAGCCAGAACCGAACCGAATCACAATCCACAGAAGGGAAGGCTACCCAACCATACCGAGGACTTACACCACAAATGACAGAGAGAGTGGAGACTCACCTTGCCAGATGTCGGGAAGGATGTGAGTAGGAATGGAGAGGGCTCGTAGACGATCATTGTGCCAGGATCGCGAGAATGCCAGGTCAGTCGTTCAAAACTTTATAAGTAAAGAGAGTAATCCAGAAAATAATCCAGATAATCCAGATCTGTTGAAGTCAGTAGAAAACAGACAGACGAACAAGCACCAGCGTGAAGCGGCAGCAGTAGCGCGCCAGCGTTCTCACACCAGAGATGTGTCCATCTCTTGTCCTAGCTGGATCTGGCCATAGCATTTAACCCACATCACCAGCAATGTCCTCTCTCGCAAGACACTGAGGGGCGAATCCATCCTTGCACAGACCTTGCATCAATTAGGTCAGGCCTCCTCCATGACTTGAATAAGAGATATCCTGACATAGAGCTGGAGATTGTAAACCTTCCACCATCATGCCAAAAAAAAATAAATTAAATAAAAAAAAACCTCCTCAATGGGTTTAAGGAAGGGACAGTATAGGAGGTATGGGAGTGAAAATTGTGGACGCTAATGAAACCAGTTTTGGACCAGAGCAGATATAAATATACATTGATTTAAATATACACCCACCCTCCCACCCTTGTGGATGTTATACGGCGCGGTACGCACCTTCCGGGAGGGTGGGATAATGTAATGGAAATATACATCGTCCCATATGACAATGTATCTCATCTGCTCTGCATCAATTTGGTCTTCTGCTGTGATTATTTTGTGTAGTCTGTCTAAAAATGTGAATACGTGGGCCGTGTTGTAAGGGCCTAAGTTGGCATGCTGGTGGAGGTCCCCATTCTGCTTGATTGTAACATACATTGTGATTTTACCACCACGTTGTCCCGGGACATTTAAAAAAGCTGTGGCCAATGATGTTTCTCTCTCTCCCTCTTACTGCAACATTGCCTTCCATTTTGTTGAAGACACATAAACTCAACTTTTTCCTTTTTATACTTGCACCTGATTGTTGAGTTCACAGTTAAGCACCTAAGTGTCTGCAGACCTGACGGCCATGTTTAATCAATTGGTTTATAAGGGTATAAGTATAAGTATTTTGGAAAGTAGTGTCTTGAAATGGCAAAGAAGTGACATTATGTTAGATTTCTGTGTCTAATGTAGAGAAGTATATTTAGTGTTGTGCAAAACAATGTGTGTAGTGTTTTGCAAAAAGTGTGAGGCTGAGAAATGTGCTTATAGTTGTGCAGATCTGAGCTGAGGTTTTGCTCCTTGAGGAGATGTTCCAAATCCAGACAGCCCTCATCCTGATGAACAGGCAAGTACTGCTCCTCCAGCTCCTCCTCCATATGTACAGCTCTCACCAGAAACTGTTGTTTGGCAGCTACGGACAGTTCTGGCTGTGAGGCTTTCTCATGCCATTTCTTCAGCATGTTTACGTGGAACATCTGCAGTGGTTGCTGTCTGGAAGGCATTTCAATTTCATAATTAACTGAACCAACTTTCCTTCTCACCTTGAATGGGCCTTGCCATTTTGCCAATAACTTATTCTCAGATGTTGGCAGGAATAGAAGTACTTGGTCACCCAGCTGGAACATCCTTGCTCTGGCTTTCTTGTCATACCAAACTGTTTTCTTGGCGTGTCACTGTTTTTTGTTTTCTTTGGGCTTGCTGTAAGTTGTCATGGGCCGTGGAAACTGCTTGCTGCCATTTGTCTCTCATCTGCAACACATATGAAAGCAAGTTTCGCTTACGTGACTTGTCGTCGATCTCCCAGCTGTCTCTCGGCATGTTCAGTGGACCCCTCACTTGGTGAGTGAAAAGCACTTCACAATAATCGAATAACAGGTATGGTAACCATTTGTCCCAATCTTTATCAGTGTCAGAGACAAATATATCAGTGTCAGAGAAACATTTAGCCAGCATGTTTTTCAGAGTCTGATTAAATGTTCAACTAGCCCATCAGTCTGGGGATGATAAGGAGTAGTGCGCACCATTTTAATGCCCAACAACTGATAAACCTGGTTCAATATGCGGCTCATGAAATTTGTGCCCTGATCAGTTAGTACTTCTTTTGGGATGCCTACGTGTGAGAAGAAATGGAGTAGTGCATTTGCCACTTGCTTCGCTGTAAACTCTCTTAGTGGATAGGTATCTAGTAGCATAATCACAAATGACTAGGATGAATCAATTACTCTTTTGACCCTTTTGCAGCGCAAAAACATAATTTTTCAACACATCCATAGCAGTTTCTTTGTCAGCTCTATCCTGGCAATCAACCAACGTTTCATCATTTCTTTGCAACTCTGCTAGCTCGTTGGATATGTCAACATCTGCATCAACAGTATCTGGCTCTTCCAGACTCACATTAGACAGTTCTGACGTATGAATAACATTCTCTGCCCACTGTCTACGTTTCTGCAATCTCTCCTCAACATCTAACTTTATGTCAGCTGTTATTTCCTCATTAAAAAATGGCATGTCATGAGGGGTCTGTTGTACAGAATTTGGGGATTGTGACAGATCAGCCATACTATTTGCTTGTGCTTATGTTACAACACCAGCCCAGCCCATTTCTTGCACCAAGTCAGCTAAAATGGGCATATCAGTACCTAAAAAAACTGGATACGGCAATGTAGCGGCAACAGCAACTTTCATTAGATATGGTTGCCCATTAACTTCAATGTACACTTCAGCAATGGGTAAATCGGATTTATCGCCATGTACACAACATACAGAGACAGTGTTCTCTTCCCACAACTCTCTGGGCACATACTGCTTTTGCACCAACGTTTGAGCACAACCTGTGTCTACTAAAGCTTCCACTGACTTGCCATTCAACAGTACTGAAACAAACAGGTCTTTGGTTGCTCTTACCTTTATAAGACTGCAGGCTGCCAGCATATCGTAGTATTCCAGAGGATCCATTTCTTGCCACGACGTAAGCCTCCACAAAGCTCGCTGCCTCTGCTGCAGTCTCAGGATTTCTCTCTTTAACCCAGGTGCGTATTTCAGGATACAACACACGCATATATTGTTCTAACACCAGCGTTTCCATCATGTCCGTTTTAGTTGTAGTATCAAATCGCACCCATTTGGAAAACAAGTCCTTGAGTCGAACATACAACTCTACAGGCTTTTCATCAGCTGGTGTATCTAACGCATAAAATCTCAGCCTATAAGTTTCTGTGCTAATTTCATATTTCTTGAGTATTACCTGTTTAAGACTGTCGTAATCCATTATCGAGGCTGGAGGCATAGAAATGAATGCAGTTCTTGCTTTTCCCGTGAGTAACGGAATTAAATGGACAGCCCAATCGTCCCGTGGCCAACTATAAACTTGTGCCAGTCTTTCAAATGTGGTAAGATAATTCTCAATGTCATCGTCATCTTGAAGTTTTGGCAATTGTGCACCCAAAGTCGGCGCTGACGCAGTTAATCGGTCTTTTGCTTACACTCCGTGTCTGGTATGTTTAACATCCATTTCTAGCTGCGTAACTTGGTGTGTGAGGACTTTGAATTGCTGCTTTCGTCGCGACAACTCTTTATCCTGCCCTTCATCCCTCTCTCTCTGATACTGAAGAAAGGTTTGAAACATATTCGCCAACGCCGCGAGGGATGCGCCTCTCCCTGCCGTGGAGGTTTCACTTGGTTGTAGCACATTTCTATCCATGGCGTTACCTGTTGCCTTCTGCCTGTCATCGGATTCCATCAATGTAAATTGTTGCGCCCTTGTCTTTGGTGGCATTCAATTCACCCATTAACTTCCAGGCTTGCAGAGTAACTGCTGTGCACCTTGTTTACTGCAGCACCACACGTCATTCAGGTATGCTGCTCTTTCCGCCTTTACTTCTGACATCATATGTTCTGGATGAACTTTGCGGTTAGAGGTGACAAGGACAACAGGATTTTCGTTTGATGCCCAAAAATTTATTCCACAAAAAGTAGAAAAATAAATCCCACAACACTGAAAAAATAAACACTACTACAAACCAAAAATAAACCAAAAAAAATAATAATTTTAAATTAATAAAATAAAATAAAAATTATACAAAACACGTCACCAAACAAACTTAAAAGTGGCGGTACTCCGACCACGCTCACACCAATTTTACCACACCCACCACTTTACATTCCAGTGGCCATCTTAACGTCATGGCCCCGCCTACAGAAGATACCATGATGCAGACAACATACATTTACCTCAAATAATTACATGTTTACACAACTCCAGATATTTTGCTGCCTACGGAAGATACCATGATGCAGACAACATACATTCACCACAAATAATTACGTTTACACAACTCCAGATATTTTGCTTATTTTAAAATTTAGATCAAAAAGTTCAAAAAGTTATTCTTTATAACCAATACATAAAAAAAAAAAAAAAAAAAAATCTTAATCTTGAGTGCAACACTGACCAGCAATTTTTTCAACTTTTGCATTTATTATTAACCAGTTCCTGTTGGCAGTTCCTTAAACTGAATTACTGAAATGTTTTTTTTTGTTTTTTTTTTGTTTTGTTTTTTACATTGAAAAAAAAAAAAAAGATTTTACATTATCTGAATCATGCACAGCATTTCTAGATTTTGTAATTTTTTAAGGGTTTAATGATATTTGGAAAGATGAATGTTGCAGTTTTTCTCAATTGCTTAAACACATTTCTTGAAACTATGCCTCATATTCTCAAAACAGTAAACACAAATCCATAACGTCTCACCCAATTCCCCAGACATCCTATTTTCAGGTCAAAATGAAGCTCTAAACTCAAAACCATTCACTCTTGCTGAAAAAACAAACTTTGCCCTCAGACATCACTCACAAGCCCTCAAAAACACATACACTACAACATAGCCTTACACACTGGTGAGATAAATTCAAAACAATACTACAAAAACCAGTAATAAGTAATGTTGCTTGTGGTTCTCCCCTCATATAACTTTTCACATGATGAACACATGTAAACATTTGCACATTTTTTATTCCTTAATGTACTGTACAGTACAATACACCAAACAACAACAAAAAAAAATATTCTGCCCCAGCATCATATCTTTAATCTGGGACAGGCCAGAGAATCTCGTCAACATCACAGGCTGTACTGGCCCTATTCAGTCGGAGGGGGTAAAATCCTCTTTCATGCCTGATCCACCAGTCTTCTTGCATTCCATCGTCTCTGTGTCCTACAAAAGTAGAAGTACTGATTACTGTAACTCATCCTTTTTACAAAATGGAAGCAGACAGAAACTCTATCTGTATGTAAGGCAATTTGATGCATGTGTTGTAACAGAGTACAGCACTCAAAAGTTACAGAAGAGCACACTGAGGTACACCTACCTGTTTTCCTCCATGAAGGTTCTTATGATCGAGGCGATGGTGAAGCAACTTAAGTTTGGCTTAAGTTAAGTTTGGCATCATAGTCATACCATGGACAAGGACATGGTCAACCAGTGGCATAAATTCAATCTGAGACTCCTTGTCTCCTTGCACCTCCTCCTCCTCCTTCTCTTCCTCTTCCTTCACCTCTTCCTCCACTCCTTACTGCTCTTGCTCATCCTCTTCCTCCTCCTCCTCCTCCTCCTCCTCTCTAGTGTCCTAGACCTTTTCAATCACGTTCCAAAACTGAATGAACTGACTCGCGCTCTTTTATCTCTCTATTGAAGGTTCTGATTGGTGTGTGATAAATTTTGACTCTCAGTGTTTCCACGTGGGTAACTGTGTGCTAATTGAGCTTAAGCTATGCTGACTTGAGTGAACAATGTTGAACGCTAGTGCTTTCTAAATTACAGTATGGTGTAGGCAATGAGAAATTAAGGTATTTGTGTCTTCGGTTTTGCAGTGACAGTTCAACAAATCTGATTCATGTGTCAACAGGGGAATAGTGTTTATAGTTTAGGGAAATGGGTGTGCTTTTTGATAAATGGCGTTATGGTTTTGAAATTTTAGTTCAAAAGCCTGGTTATAGTGTTTAAGCAATGAAAAAAAAAACTGTAAAAGTATATAAAACATTTTTGAAGATTTTGGATGGATGACAAATTATTTTCTTTATGACATGAGATCAACATTTCCTTTTGTCTCTAAATTGTAAATGTTCTCAACTTTAGTTCAAGGTGGACTGATCAATTTTAAGTAATAAATAATAAAAACCTTTCCATATTGGATGATTTTATTTGTTTTTCAACTGAGGGATGAATCTAAATGATTTTCTGTTGTAACTGACATTAAACCACAAAAGCTATAGATAGAGCTTGCAATAAACCTGGAATAAAAGGTTATAACCTTATTATAATAACCCCAGGAACTTTGCCTACATGCAAAATAACTGTTTTGTATGAATTGATATTCACACTCCTGTTTGATATCATTTTAAATGTGACTGGTACAATGGTTTCATCCACACAATAATAGTAAACTGAATTGTAATATATATTCACTGATAACACTGATTATCTCTTCATCACCTGTTAGTGCAGGGTTTCTCAACCCTGGTCCTCAGGGGCCACTTTCCTGTGGAGGGCAAATTCCAAATGGCATTTTTGCACCCTTGAAGGGCACTTCGAGAAGGGGGTGTTCCAAATGAATTTGAACAACTAAATCCTTCCACAAGGCTGTTAGTGAAGGGTACATACAATGGCCACTTCAAGGAAGTAATTTTAAAATTTATGGTCATGTGACCCAGCGAATACTCATGATTCATTCATTTTAAAGCTAGATGGCAGGAGAGTTTGAGTTAACTTACAAACATAGCAATTCAAGTTTTTTTTCTTTTCGTGATATATTTAACACATTTTTGTCATGTTATGTTTAAGTACGTTTCATAGGTTAGAAATGTGTTGAGTAATGCAGTGTCCAAAGATGAGATGGCAAGTTTTAAAGCTGAGAACAGAGAAATACACACACACACACACACACACACACACACACACACACACACACAAAACATATATAACATATTTTAATATACTTTATGAATGTATCTTTATTTGCAACAGCTATGTTAACAGCAATAATAAGAAATTTCAGCTGATGGACACTCAAAGGCCTGCCCAATTGGCCTGTTGACAGTTTCCCACAGGGCAGGGAAGGTGTCTTGCGTGTTCTTTTCAGTGTGGCAAACTAGGTTAATTCCAAATAAACTGTTATCTGACATTTTATTATAACTTCGAATTTAAGTTAGAATGCCAATTTATTATTGATCATTTATATGATAATTTATCTAGACATCTGATTATTCTGTTTAACCCTTAATGGGTCTCTGGGGTCAATCTGACCCCGCTCACAGTTTCCTTTGTTTTTAAAAAGTGTTCCCTTCATCTCAGGGGCATGAGACTCTGTGTCCACGTAAACACTGTACGTTTCAGGAGTGACAATCGCATTTAAATGCGAGAGTGAATCCCCTAAATTATCATTACATGTGTGTACGGAAATACGATGATTGACAGCTTGGAAACCATAGTGACGTTCTGGCGTCTCTTGTGTTTGGTATCCGTTATTGTGACCAAAGCAATATTACAGTGACAAAACACTCTCTATTTTCAGCAATTTAATAAACACACTTACACATTCGATGGAGTCGTCATGTTTTGTTTATGCTTGTACAGCCTGTTTCACACAGACCGTGCTCTTTCTGTGTTCTCATTATAAGCGTATTTAGGCCTGTTGTTTAAACTCGTCTCATAAAGCTAACGGGTTTATGGAGCTAATAAAGTGAGCAGACATTAATCGCGATGAGAGACACACGTTACAGTAATGCACGTTAACATGATTAACAACTAGTTGTTCAGTTCGGTTCTGTACACACTGCAAAGAATTTCTGTAAATGCGGTTGTCACTACCTGTATTTTTCGGGAGTTAATACGGTTGCAGAATGCAGTTGTCAATCCCATATTTTACAGAACTGTGTGTGTACAGAACATGATTAAGCACTAAAAGGTGAACTGACAACTGAATTTAGCTGCAGTGTGTACGTGGCCTGTGACTTTTCCTAAATAATCTATCTAAACATGCACAAAAAATCTGGGCTTGATTTGGTTGTTCTAAAGGTGTGTAAAAAAATAACAAATAAATCACAGATTTAGTCCCTCGGGGTCAGATTGACCCCACATTGAAAATGAATAGGAAAATTAAAAATAAATCCAGTATAAATCTGAAAAATATTACATGTAAATAAAGGTCTGGTCCTTGACCATAAATGCAAAGTGGAATGAACGTTCTATCTCATATATACACACACACACACACACACACACACACACACACACACACACACACACACATACACACACACACACACACACACACACACAAACACACAAACAAACGTGTGTGACTGGAACAGAAGGCATTTCTGTAGAAATTTGCAAAGTGCTCCCCCTCCCCCGAAGCTTGCGCTTGCCTTGAACAGCATAATTACACAGCTAATATAACCCTCAAAATAGATCTTTACAAGATGTTCGTCATGCACGCTGCATGCATACATCGGATCATGTGAGTATAGTATTTATTTGGATGTATTACATTTGATTCTGAATGAGTTTGAGGCTATGCTGCATGGCTAAAGCTAACATTACACACTGTTGGAGAGATTTATAAAGAATGAAGTTGTGTTTATGCATTATACAGACTGCAAGTGTTTAAAAATGAAAATAGCGATGGCTCTCGTCTCCGTGAATACAGTAATAAACGATGGTAACTTTAACCACATTTAACATGCTAATGAAACATTTAGAAAGACAATTCACAAATATAACTAAAAATATAGCTGCAAGCAGCAATTCGGGGCCAAGCCCCAGAAGGGGCAGTAGCGCAATACGGAGCAGGAAGAGCAAAAAGAGCAGAAATTGAATGTACATGCTAAACAGCTCGTTCAGAAGGACAGGTGGAAATGAAATGAAAATTAATAGAAGTTCAGAGAATGAACACGGAATGAACTAAAAACACTTGTATCTCATTCAAGAGGAATAAAGATTAGTACAATGCTTATTTGGATAAAAAAGGTATCAAAATGACTCATTACACACAATTGTATAAAGGAACCCCACACGGGATTCGAACCCACAACCTCCGGGTCCAATGTCCATTTCTCAACTCATTGCACCACTGTGCAAGTGAATGTTGGCACACCTGCCGAAGTTCATTAGTTCATGTGAAAATGAACTCAAAATGAAGAATTTTTATAAAACTGCACTGAATGTTATATTTAACTACTTTAGATCATTCTGCAGCTCATCATGCTGTAGCGCAATACAGAGCTACAGAGTTTTAGGCAGAATGCCTAGAACAGACACAAGTTCTGCATCTTTTCCTGCCACAGTACCTCATGCGGTCTGGGCATGTGTCACACTGAGTTTCGAACCCACGATGCAGAGCATTCGGGATCCGTGGCGTAACACATTGAGCTAATCAGCCATGCAAGTTCATCAGTATGCTAAGCAGAGGTTTCAGTGTGAGAAAGAGTTCACAAAAAAAAAAGCTTCATAGCATGTTAACCATATTAGTATGCAAAGTTATTTAATGCCAACTAAGTTTTGGTTAACCTGTTGACTGAAGACTACATTAGAAAGAATAGCAATAGTTTAGCATGCTAAGCAATTACTGTGCTAAGCTAACTAGCATAAGACAACAAACACAAGCAAGGTCACATTCAGAGATGAATATCTCGGAAATGGTAGTGAATATCAAAAATCTGTTCAGTCATTTCTGTGCGACTCGGTCCAAAGATCATCTGAGCTGATTTTGGACAAAATTGACCAAAATTTGTAGGAGTAGTAGCGAAAAAACTGTTTTTCATTTACTTCAATATGGCAGACAGGTACATTTAAGGAAAATGGCAAATGATACATTGTCGGAATCGGCATAAGCCAGGGAATAAAATGACATGAAGCATACACATTTTGGAAAGTGTTTTCAAAAGTTATAAGCGTTTTTGAAATAATCATTACATCTGTGGAACAGTAGGTGGCGCTGTGCTGAAACTTCTCAGGTACCTTCACGACCTTCTAAAGGTCATACATACCAATTTTTGTGAAGATATGTCAAATTGTTTAAAAGATATCGCAATTTATGACAAAATTCAAAATGGCGGACACGTGATACATCCAATATTGACAGAATCGGTATCGTCGGATTCGGCATGATCCAAGGAATCCATAAACACCTAGATCTTGATTTTCTGACAAACTGTTCAAAAGTTATTGGCCAAAATAGCCATTTTTCATATCTCATGACCTGTAGGTGGCGCTGTTCCCAAGTTTGGCATAGACCCTCAGACCATGGTTCTGATGAAGCGTACCAATTTTTGTTTCGATTGCTCAAAGTTTGGCCGAGATACAGCCTCTATACTAATTTCGGGTCGACCTCGTTAACTTCGTGACATCATAACCTTTGAACAAAGATGAATAAAAAAAATCTGTTCAGTCATTTCTGTGCGGCTCAGTCCAAAGATAATCTGATCAAAGATTGGACAAAATTGGACAAATTTTGAAGGAGGAGAAGCGAAAAAAACAAATACTGTACTTTTCAAAATGGCCGCTACTGTAATGGGTGGAGACTTAATGTAAGAAGTTGAATAGCATCAGCATGAAGAGACGAATCAGATGAACTAAATTTAATTTTTCTATGACAAACAGTTCAAATGTTAAAACCGTTAGAATGTTGAAATTTTGAACTGGTGGTGGCGCTATAGAGTTGGTTCTAGAGACTCCAAATTTGGTCCAATCACTATTCATGAGCATCTCTACAACTGTGCCAAATTTCATCATTTTCTCATGTTCCGTTGATAGGGCTGCCATAGACTCCCATTCGGGAGGAAGAATAATAATAATAAAAGGGAAAACGTACAATTACAATAGGGGCTACAGCAAGCACGAGTGCAGGTAGGAGAGACTGAGCAGGGACCGGGGAGCGCTGCTGCAGGGGAACAGAGTGAAGCCGGAAGACTAATTCTTCCGGAGCTCAATGATTTTCCCCTGGAGCAGTCTCAGGATGAGACGCTAAAACACGCGTTTGAAAAGGTCTGTGTGATTGATGGTCAGCCTCTCCAGCCTGGATGTCCACTTGCTTATCCGTATTTCGTGATTATAAAAGATAGGTTGTACAGAGTGACCCAAGACACTCAGACAAAAGAGGATACAACCCAGTTATTTGTTCCAAAGAGCCACAGGGAAATGCTTTGCCACGCGGCTCATTCTAATCTGATGGCAGGGCATTTATGACAGTCGACACTAAATCGTCTCATGACCCGATTTTTCTGGCCGGGCATTCACGAGAATGTACGCAGGTGGTGCGCGTCTTGTCGTGAATGTCAGTTGGTAAACCCACCGGCCACCCCAAAAGCGCCATTGCGCCCACTCCCATTAATGCAGGTCCCCTTCAAAAGAATTGGTATGGACCTCGACGGGCCATTGGAATGATCAGCAAGGGGACATCGCTTTGCATTGGTCATTGTTGATTATGCAACGCAATATCCTGAAGCAGTGGCTCTCCGCAACATTTCCGCTAAGAGTGTTGCGGATGCACTGTTTTGCCTAATCTCCTAAGTGGGGATTCCAAAAGAAATCCTCACTGATCAAGGCACGGCGTTTATGTCATTCATGTTACACGAATTGTACGAATTATTGGGCATTAAATCGATTCGTACCAGCATCTTTCACCCACAAATGGACGGGCTGGTCGAACGTTTTAATCGCACGCTTAAATCCATGATTCTTAAATTCATTCAGGAAGATGCCAAAAATTGGGATAAGTGGTTAGAACCTCTGTTATTCGCAGTGTGAGAAGTCCCGCGGGGTGCTGGATGTCCTGAGGGAAGCTTGGGAGGATGGACCATCTCAGGCCAAAAACGAAATTCAGTATGTGCTGGACTTGAGAGCAAAACTCCACACTTTGGGGCGGCTGTCAATGGAGAATTTGTTACAAGCCCACCACAAACAGAGCCAGCTGTATAACAGACGGTCTAATTTACGCAAATTTGCACCAGGATAGAAAGTACTTGTATTGCTCCCTACTTCAAGTTCTAAATTACTTGCAAAGTGGCAAGGACCCTTTGAGGTTACACGGCATGTGGGCGAGCTCGATTATGAGGTGGTACGGTCTGACATGAGGGGGGCACGTCAAATTTATCACCTCAATCTCCTTAAAAAATGGAATGAGGCAGAATCAGTGATGCTGGTGATGGTGATTAGCGGGGAGGATGATCTCGGGCCAGAGGCGAATGTAAAAACTCAATCCCTCGCTCTGACCCCGGGAGGAGATCACCTCTCGCCCTCCCAGCTCACTGATTTATCTAAACTGCAAGCAGAATTTGCAGACGTGTTCTCTCCCCTGCCAGGGCGTACCAACCTCATTCAGCACCATGTCGAGACGGAGCCGGGCGTGGTTATTCGCAGCCAGCTGTATAGATTACCTGAGCACAGAAAAGGTAGTTCAGGATGAATTAGAGGCAATGCTTAAAGGGATAGTTCACCCAAAAATGAAAATTTGATGTTTATCAGCTTACCCCCAGTGCATCCAAGATGTAGGTGACATTTTTTCTTCAGTCGATCACAAATTATGATTTTTAACTGCAACCGCTGCCCTCTGTCATTCAAATCATTGCAGTAGATGGGAACTTCATCTATAAGAGTGAATAAACCTTGCTTAGACAAATCCAAATGAAACCCTGTGGCTCGTGACGACACATTAATGTCCTAAGACACGAAACGATCGGTTTGTGAGAGAAACCGAACATTATTTATATAATTTTTTACCTCTAATACACCACTATGTCCAACTCCGTTCAGCTTCCTGCTAGTGAGGTCAAAAAACGCGTTCTGAAGACGGAAGTGATGTCTCGCCCATATACTTCAATGAGCGCGAGACATCACTTCCGTTGTCAGAGCGCGATCTGACCCCACTCACCGGAAGCTGAACGGAGTTTGACATAGTGGTGTATTAGAGGTAAAAAATTATATAAATACTGTTCGGTTTCTCACACAAACCGATCGTTTCGTGTCTTAGGACATTAATGTGTCGTCACGAGCCGCAGGGTTTCATTTGGATTTGTCTAAGCAAGGTTTATTCACTCTTATAGATGAAGTTCCCATCTACTGCAATGATTTGAATGACAGAGGGCAGCGGTTGCAGTTAAAAATCATCATTTGTGATCGACTGAAGAAAAAATGTCACCTACATCTTGGATGCACTGGGGGTAAGCAGATAAATATCAAATTTTCATTTTTGGGTGAACTATCCCTTTAACACTCTCGGGTCAGCGGTCACGCCGGCGTGATCACCCCGTTTTTTTTTCTAACCAGTGTGAAAGAGACTCAAAATACTCTGTCAATGTTGCACATACAATTAAGAGTTTGAACCATTTTAATCTGTGGAATATCTTCTTTTATTTGTGTACACTCAACAAAATGTTGTGCTTTTTGTAAAAACTAACATGATGCGTGATCTCTCGTCTCCCTCTGAACGAAGTCCAATCTGATAGTTCTCAGAAAATGAACTGTAACTTAGTGAATACTAATGACAAAAAAATTAGACTTTGAAAAAGTTGAAATGTCAGGTTTTAAATCGTGTAAGTCAAATCGAAAACAATCATTCTGTGTTTATGTAATCTGTATGAAAAGAGAGCCATGTCCGAAATCTGTGATTCAGCTCATTATCCGCTAATGTGGCCACGCCCACGGAGCCAGCGCTATTCAGACGCAAATTCTGAGTCAATGCATGCATTCATCGTCTCAATCGTGTATTTATTGTCTTGAAACGTGTTTTGAATAGCCATAGTTAGCGATCTCTGGCCTCTGTTAGTTCAGTTATTTCCTGGATTGCCTACTCTTCTTTAGTGCTCAGGCATTTGTCAAGTCAAGTCAAATTTATTTATATAGCGCTTTTTACAATTGGTAATTGTTTCAAAGCAGCTTTACATATTAGAAGCACAGAAAAAAAAAAGAGAAGTGGTTCAAAATCAGCTGTACAAGCAAGCGTGGTAATGTGTAACATATACAAGATGGTGCTACATTAAGCCAATGTTGGCTGACTCCCAGGGGTGGAAAAAAACCCCTAGGAGAAAAACCCAGCGTGCTAACACTGGGAAAAAAGTCCTTGGAGGGAAAAAACCCCTTGGAAGATATATATAATATATGTAAATGGATATGGAAATCAAAATCTGAATTATACATTTTTATTATTGAGATTAAAAATAGATTATATATAAATATATGTAAGCGGATACGGGGATTAAAAATCTGAATTATAGATGCAGCCAGAACTGGATCTGTAGGCCCATTGTCTCCTGGGCTACGTTGTAGTCAGGTCCAGACACAGATGGATACTGTTATGGTACAGAGACACGGAGGCAGAGATATAAACAATCCAGGTGAGTTTATTAGTTATATGCAGAGCACGGGGTTATGGTAAGCAGATAATGAGTACTGGAGAGATGAAGGGAATGTAATACTGTCCTGATAAAGTCTTGCAGATGTTGATGAAGAGATGGGATGGTTGAAGCTGGCGGAGACACTCACACACACAGGCAGGTAAGCACACAAGGAGGACGGGAGACGAAGGAGATGGAGGAGACGACTGGAACAGGTAAGTATAGCGTTTGGAGTCCTTAAGGTTAGCATACATGGATAGTAGTGCAAACGAGACTGGACAGTGAGTGTGTGTGTGTGGAGAGTCTTTGTAGTGGTGTTGATTGCAGTGCTGATGAGTGGCAGGTGGTGGTGATTAGTACTCCGGTGATTGGGTACGTGGGTATGGAAGTGAGGTGGAACCTGACGTGTCTGTTACAGTACCCCCCCTCCCACGGCCCGCTCCTGAGGGCCGCGGACCCCGACGTCGTGGTGGTCTTCCTCTCGGGCGTGGGGCAGGTCTGTCAGGGTGATTGGTATGGAAGTTCTGTAATAGGATAGGATCAAGGATATCATTCTTGGGGACCCATGAGCGTTCCTCGGGACCATAGCCTTCCCAGTCGACGAGGTATTCCAGCTGACCACCACGGCGCCGGGAATCCAGGATTTCGTGAACCACGTAGGCTGTGCCGTCCTCCAGGATGAGTGGAAGGGGGGGCTCGGCGGCTGCCACGTCAGGTTCTGTGGAGGGAACAACAGAAGGGTGGTGAGGCTTAAGCAGTGATACGTGGAATGTGGGATGGATTCTACTGTACTGTGCTGGGAGTTGAAGACGGTAGGTGACGGGGTTGATCTGCCGGATGATGGGGAACGGGCCAATGAAGCGGGGACTCAGCTTCTTGCAGGGCATACGCATCCTGATGTCCCGGGTGGACAGCCAGACCTTCTGCCCCGGTTGGTAGACGGGAGCTTCGGAGCGCCGAAGGTCGGCTGTCATCTTGCGTCTGCGCAGGGCTCTCTGCAGTTGGTGATGAGCTGAGTCCCAAACCCTCTCGCTCTCCCGGAACCAGTAGTCGACTGCGGGGACGTTGGAAGGTTCCCCATCCCAGGGGAACAGTGGGGGTTGGTAGCCGAGTACGCACTGGAAGGGTGTCAGTCCAGTTGTGGCTTGGCGGAGGGAGTTCTGTGCGTACTCGGCCCAACCCAGGTACTGGTTCCAGGAGTTCTGGTGACCGTGACAGAAGGTACGCAGGAAGCGGCCTATCTCCTGGATCTTGCGTTCCGTCTGCCCGTTCGACTGAGGATGGTATCCAGATGACAGGCTGACGGTCACACCCAGGAGGGAGAAGAAGGCTTTCCAGACGTGGGAGACGAACTGGGGTCCTCTGTCGGAGACTATATCTTCAGGTATTCCATAATGACGAAAAACATGATTAAACATCAACTCAGCAGTTGCCATGGCGGTAGGTAGACCCTCCAGGGGTATCAGGTGGCAGGACTTTGAGAAGCGGTCTACCACCACCAGGATGCAGGTGTTACCGTCAGACTCAGGGAGATCTGTGACGAAGTCCACTCCCAGGTGTGACCAGGGTCTCTCAGTCACGGGCAGAGGTAGGAGCTTGCCGGTGGGAAGATGGCATGGGCTCTTAGAGATGGCGCACTCCCTGCAGCCCTGCACGTACCTTCTGACATCGTTGGCCATGTTGGGCCACCAGAAGCGTTGTTTGAGCAACGAGAGGGTCTCATTGACCCCCGGGTGACCAGTGCCAAGTGATGAGTGGGTATTGTGCAGAAGTGGAGTGCGACGTGCCCGGGTGACGTATTGCAAGCCTTGGGGGCAACCCGGCGGAGTGCGTGTGGAGGCATTGGAAGAGGGTATGGTTTCTTCGGACCACTGGATGGGATTCACGAAGATGGACTCCGGCAGGATTGTTTCAGGGTCTTCAGGCTTTTCCTCCGGGGAATGGAGGCGAGACAGAGCGTCAGCTTTGGTATTTTTAGAACCAGGGCGGTAGGAGATAGAGAAATTGAACCTTGAGAAAAACATGGCCCAGCGAGCTTGGCGAGGGTTGAGTCTTTTGGCAGCTTTTAGATATTCAAGGTTTTTGGGATCAGTGAGAACTTGGAATGGATGAGTAGCCCCCTCCAACCAATGCCTCCACTCCTCGAGGGCAAGCTTGACGGCCAGGAGTTTGCGGTCACCGATGTCGTAATTGACCTCCGCCGGGTTGAGCTTGCGGGAGAAGAAGGCGCATGGATGGAGTCTACTAGGTGTCCCCTGCTGCTGTGAAAGAACCGTTCCCACTCCGGTGGTGGACAAACACCACTCTTCCGTTCCGATTAGAACATCAAACAGGTTCTCCCCACTCAGTGACGCACCCACTGAGAATCCTGTTGAAAGTGCCCTAGTAATTGGCGATTCTATTACACGGAACGTGAAAATAGAGACACCAGCCACCATAGTCACATGTTTGCCGGGGGCCAGAGCACCTGACATCAAAGCAAATTTAAAAGTGCTGGCTAATGCTAAACGTAAATATTCTAAAATCATTATCCACGTCGGCACAAATGATGTTCGACTTCGCCAGTCGGAGATCACTAAAATTAACATTAAAGAGGTGTGTGAACTCGCAAATTCAATGTCAGCAAAAGTAATTTGTTCTGGCCCTCTTCCTGTTCGTCGGAGTGATGAGATAGTTAGCAGGTTATCATCACTCAATGGCTGGCTGTCTAAGTGGTGTGCGCAGAATAATATAGGTTTCATAGACAATTGGAAAAGCTTTTGGGGCAGACCTGATCTGTTGAAAAGAGATGGTATTCATCCCTCCTGGGATGGTGCTGCTCTTCTCTCTAGAAATTTGGCAAATAGTCTTAGAGCTGAAACATGACAAACCAGGGCCCAGATCAGGACGCAGACAAACTGGCTAAACCGACCGTCTGCTAGCCGCCTCACGTCACAGAACTCAGATAATTCACAGCACATAGAAACACTTTCACCTAGATATTATCACATAGAGACTGTGTCTGTACCTCGAACTAGTAAATACAAAAAACTTCCAAAACCTTTTAAGGGTAAAAATTTAATTGATGTTCAAAAAATGAAAATCACAGATAAATCAGATAAACAAATGATAAAGCTTGGGTTACTGAATATTAGATCTATTTCTTCAAAAGCACTTATTGTAAATGAAATTATCACAGACAATAAACTAGACTTGCTGTGTTTGACAGAAACCTGGCTAAAACCAGACGATTACATTACTTTAAATGAATCTAGTCCTCAAGGTTATGATTATCGACACAATCCTCGACAGAAAGGCAAAGGGGGAGGTGTTGCTGTAATTTATAGTAATATATTCAGAATCATTCAAAAGAATTTCAAATATAATTCCTTTGAAGTGATGGTGCTTTATGTAACATTATGTAAGTTGACATTTGTGCTGGCTACTGTATACAGGCCACCAGGGCACCATACTGACTTTATCAAAGAATTTGCTGAGTTTCTATCAGAGTTAGTACTGGCTGCGGATAAAGTCCTTGTTGTTGGTGATTTTAATATCCATGTAGATAATAATAAAGACGCATTTGGATTGGCATTTGCAGATATTTTAAACTCTATTGGAGTTAAACAACACGTGTCAGGACCCACTCATTGTCGTAATCATACCCTAGATCTAATACTGTCGCATGGAATAGATATTGATGCTGTTGAAATTCTACAGCAGAGCGATGATATATCAGATCATTATTTAGTCTCGTGTATAATACAATTAGCCAAGGCTACAAAACCACCACCCAGCCATAAATATTGTAGAACAATCACGTCTGCCACTAAAGATTGCTTTATAAATAATCTCCCCGAGCAGTTTCATCGCCTTAGTATACCTGACAACTTAGAAGAACTCGATGCTGCAACAGAAACTATTGGCTCTCTCTTTTCCAGCACATTAGATGCGGTCGCTCCTTTACGTCTAAAGAAGATTAAGGAAACTAATCCAACGCCGTGGTATGATGAGCACACTCGGGCTCTAAAACGAGCTGTTAGAAAAGCTGAACGTAGTTGGAAGAAAACAAAACTAGAAGTTTTTCGCCTTTCGTGGAAAGAAAAAATGATTGAGTACAGAACAGCCATAAGAAATGCTAGATCTACTTATTTTTCAAATCTCTTAATAGAAAACAAACATAATCCTAGGTATTTATTTGACACAGTGGCTAAATTAACTAGAAACAGAGATTCAACTGCTGACGTTTCCATAGAGCACAGCAGTAATGACTTTATGAACTTCTTTACTTGCAAGATTGATAATATTAGAGAGAAAATTAAAAACATGCAACCGTCTACAGTTTCTCTTCAGACAGTGCACTGTAGTGTCCCTGAGGTAAAACTAGAATCATTCGCCGCTATAGGAGAGGAAGAATTATCTAAACTTATCAAATCATCAAAATCAACGACATGTATGTTAGACCCAATGCCGACTAAACTACTGAAAGAAATGCTTCCAGAGGTCGTAGGTCCACTTCTTGATATAATTAATTCATCTTTAACACTAGGACACGTGCCAAAAACCTTTAAGCAGGCTATTATCAAACCTCTTATTAAAAAACCTCAACTAGATCCGAGAGATTTAGTAAATTACAGGCCAATCTCGAATCTACCTTTTCTGTCAAAGATACTAGAAAAGGCAGTTTCAACACAACTGTGTTCCTTTTTAGAAAGAAATGGAATCTGTGAGGATTTTCAGTCAGGATTTAGACCATACCATAGTACTGAGACTGCTCTCGTTAGAGTTACAAACGATCTACTCCTATCATCCGATCGTGGCTGTATTTCTCTATTAGTGTTATTAGATCTCAGTGCTGCTTTTGACACTATCGATCATAACATTCTTTTAAAAAGACTTGAAAACTATATTGGCATTAGTGGAATTGCTTTGGCATGGTTCAAATCATACTTATCTGACCGTTATCAGTCTGTGGTAGTTAATGAAGAGATGTCGTATCGATCACAGGTTAAATATGGGGTACCACAAGGCTCAGTATTAGGACCGTTGCTTTTCACTCTGTACATGCTGCCCTTAGGAGAGATAATTAGGAAGCATGGTGTTAGTTTTCACTGCTACGCTGACGATACTCAGCTCTATATTTCCTCGCGCCCTGACGAAACCTACAAATTCACAAAACTAACAGAATGCATAGCTGACATTAAAAACTGGATGACAAGAAATTTCTTATTATTAAATTCAGAAAAAACTGATTTCCTAATCTTTGGACCAAAAACTTCCTCACGAAAAAACCTTGAATACTCTCTAACACTTGACGGGTGCTCCATTAAACCTTCGTCCTCAGTTAGGAACCTGGGTGTGCTCTTTGATACCAATCTTTCATTTGAAAGTCATGTTTCTAGTATCTGTAAAACCGCCTTCTTCCATCTAAAAAATATATCTAAATTACGACATATGCTCTCAATGACAAATGCGGAACAGTTGGTTCATGCATTCATGACCTCAAGACTAGATTATTGTAACGCTCTACTGGGTGGTTGTTCTGCTCGGCTTTTAAACAAACTACAGTTGGTTCAAAATGCGGCAGCTAGAGTTCTTTCTAGAACCAGAAAGTATGACCATATTAGCCCAGTTCTGTCAACATTACATTGGCTCCCTATTAAACATCGTATAGATTTTAAAATCTTGCTACTTACTTATAAAGCTCTAAATGGCTTAGCTCCCCAGTACCTAAGTGAGCTCTTAATGCATTATAGTCCTTCACGTTTATTGCGATCTCAGAATTTAGGCCAGTTGATAATACCCAGAATATCAAAATCAACTGAAGGCGGCAGATCATTTTCCTATTTAGCACCTAAACTCTGGAACAATCTTCCTAGCATTGTTCGGGAAGCAGACACACTCTGTCAGTTTAAATCTAGACTAAAAACACATCTCTTTGCTCTTGCATACACATAACACATTATCAATACATTAACATTTTTCAAATCCGTTAAAGGATTGTTACGCTGCAATAATTAGGTCGGCCGGAACCGAGAACATTTCCTATAACACTAGATATACCTGTACATCAGAACAAGAATGGCATCTACGCTAATATCTGTCTCTCTGCTTATCCTGAGGTTTGCCGGGTGCTGGATCC
The DNA here is from genome assembly GCF_024489055.1 of Chanodichthys erythropterus. Taxonomy (NCBI): domain Eukaryota; kingdom Metazoa; phylum Chordata; class Actinopteri; order Cypriniformes; family Xenocyprididae; genus Chanodichthys; species Chanodichthys erythropterus. The sequence continues at coordinate 41,655,908 of NC_090235.1, read as the reverse complement.
AGGCCGTATCCAGGTCAGATGGAGAACCTGCGTCTGGACCTGACTACAACGTAGCCCAGGATCCCCGTATCCGCTTACATATATTTATATATAATCGATTTTTAAACTCTATAATAAAAATGTACAATTCAGATTTTGATCTCCATATACATTTACATATATATATCTTCCAAGGGGTTTTTTCCCTCCTAGGACTTTTTTCCCAGTGCTAGCACGCTGGGTTTTTCTCCTAGGGGTTTTTTTCCACCCCTGGAAGTCAGCCGACATTGGCTTAATGTAGCACCATCTTGTATATGTTACATATTACCACGCTTGTTTGTACAGTTTTAACCACTTCCCTTTTTTTTTTTTCTGTGCTTCTAATATGTAAAGCTGCTTTGAAACAATTACCAATTGTAAAAGCGCTATATAAATAAATTTGACTTGACTTGACTTGACTTGGAGGCGTCCACTTCCACGATGAATGGGAGCTCTGGATTAGGGTGGACGAGGAGGGGAGCGGTGGTGAAGGCTCTTTTAAGGGTCTCGAAGGCGTTGGTGGCTTGTTGGGACCAGGACAGAGACTTGGGCTGGTTACGGAGTAGGTTGGTTAATGGACTGACGATGGTGCTGTAGTTCTTGATAAACCGGCGGTAGAAGTTGGAGAAACCTAGGAAGCGTTGGAGTTCTTTGATTGAAGATGGAGTGGGCCAGGACTGAATGGCGGAGACCTTCCCCTCGTCCATCCGGATGCCACTGTGATCTATTATGTACCCCAGGAATTGGACAGAGGGCTGGTGAAAGGAGCACTTCTCAGCTTTGAGGAAGAGGTGGAATTGCCGTAGGCGTTGGAGGACCTCCGCAACGTGGTGGCGATGTTCGGCCAAGCTCCGGGAGTAGATGAGGATGTCGTCTATATACACCAGAACGAACTTGTGGAGAAACTCCCGGAGCACCTCGTGTATGAAATCCTGGAATACGGAGGGGGGCGTTGACCAGGCCATACGGCATAACAAGATATTCGTAGTGTCCGGTGGGCGTGACAAAGGCGGTCTTCCACTCGTCCCCCTCGCGTATCCGGATGAGGTTGTACGCGCTGCGGAGGTCCAGCTTAGTGAACACAGTGGCACCACGGAGATGTTCCAGGGCCGCTGGGACGAGGGGAAGCGGGTAGCGGAATTTGATGGTGATTTTGTTGAGGGCACGTTAATCAATGCAGGGCCTCAAGCCTCCGTCCTTCTTCGCCACAAAAAAGAAGCTTGAAGCAGCAGGGGAAGTAGACGGGCGGATGTAACCTTGGTTGAGGGCCTCTTTGATGTATTCCTCCATGGCCTTCTCCTCCGGTATTGACAGGGGGTAAATGCGTCCCCTGGGCACTGGTTCACCCGGTAGCAGATCGATGGCACAGTCCCATGGCCGGTGTGGAGGAAGCTTGGAGGCGCGTTGCGGGCAGAAAACGTCACTGAAGGGGGCGTAGTCCGGGGGAACATCCACGGAGCGTTTTTCGACAGGGCTTTCGATAGAGGTTGCATTCATGGAGAGAGACTTGGAGAATGGAGACTTTGGAACAGGAAGCGTTGGGAAGCAATCTGGAAAGCAGTGGTCGCCCCACTTCAGGACTTCGCCCGTGCGCCAAGAGATGTTGGGGCTATGTTGTTCGAGCCACGGGCGCCCTAGAACCACGTCAGCGGTGGACTCCTCCAGAACCAGCAGATGAATCTTTTCAGAGTGTAGAATACCCACGCTGAGTTGAAGTGGTCCTACACAATGACGGATGTGCTTACGGCTCAGGGGTTTGCCCGTGATGGAGTGGATTTGATAGTTCACCGGAGACGGGGAGATCTTGAGCTTGAGTTGTCGACAGAGGGCGCCGGAGATGAAATTTCCTGCAGACCCTGAGTCGAGGAGCGCCACCACTGGAACAGAGGTATTTGCAGCAGTAAGGATTACAACAGTTGTGAGTGGTTTCATTTTATGAATGGAAGGAAAAATCGCACTCACCACGGGCCGAGGAGGACGGGTTGGGCATGTGGAGAGAACATGCCCCGGAGATCCACAATATAGACATAAGTTAAGAGTCAATCTTCTTTGTCTTTCATTGGAAGTTAGACGGGAATGGTCGATTAACATTGGTTCGGTGGCTGGTTCTGGGGAGCTGACGGGTTCAGACCGGCGGAGGAGGTTGGTGGCAGGTGGCCCTGGTGCTCGAGGAGACACGACTGCATACGAGAACCCACGCGGATGGCGAGTTGGATGAAGCGTTCAAGTCCCATTGAGTCCTCGTATGCAGCGAGATGCAGCCGCACGTTGGGTTCCAATCCTTGACGGAAAGAAGTGATGAGGGCTTGTTCATTCCATCCGCTGGTGGTGGCTAGCGTTCGGAACTGCAAGGCATAATCATTCACAGAGAGATTTCTTTGCTTTAGATTGTAGAGTTTCTCACCAGTGGAAGAATCCTTCAGAGGTTTCCCGAAGACCTCACGGAAGTGAGAGACGAACGCCTTTCTGAGTCCACAGGGAATCTGCCCATTGCAGGGCCTTACCTTGCAGTTGCGAAATGATGAACGCAATTTTTGCTGTGTCGGAAGTGTAGAGGTGTGGCTGCATCTCCAGGACCAGTTCACATTGGAGAAGGAATCCGCTGCATTCCTCCGCCGATCCTGAGTAGGGCGCCGGTTTGGCCATGGGACTGGCGGTGAATGCTGGAGAAGGAGAGGTGACAGAAGGTGCGGAAGCTGAAGTGGTGGATATTGATGGTGAGGATGGCTGTGTTGTGAGTGCTCGGCGCAGTGCATCCACGAGCTCTTGAAATGGGTCGTTGGTGCTCATGCTGTAAAGTTGTTATGGTCCGGTCTTCTGTTATGGTACAGAGACATGGAGGCAGAGATATAAACAATCCAGGTGAGTTTATTAGTTATATGCAGAGCACGGGGTTATGGTAAGCAGATAATGAGTACTGGAGAGATGAAGGGAATGTAATACTGTCCTGATAAAGTCTTGCAGATGTTGATGAAGAGATGGGATGGTTGAAGCTGGCGGAGACACTCACACACACAGGCAGGTAAGCACACAAGGAGGACGGGAGACGAAGGAGATGGAGGAGACGACTGGAACAGGTAAATATAGCGTTTGGAGTCCTTAAGGTTAGCATACATGGATAGTAGTGCAAACGAGACCGGACAGTGAGTGTGTGTGTGTGGAGAGTCTTTGTAGTGGTGTTGATTGCAGTGCTGATGAGTGGCAGGTGGTGGTGATTAGTACTCCGGTGATTGGGTACGTGGGTATGGAAGTGAGGTGGAACCTGACGTGTCTGTTACAGATACGGCCTGGATCCAGCACCCGGCAAACCTCAGGATAAGCAGAGAGACTGATATTAGCGTAGATGCCATTCTTATTCTGATGTACAGGTATATCTAGTGTTATAGGAAATGTTCTCGGTTCCGGCCGACCTAATTATTGCAGCGTAACAATCCTTTAACGGATTTGAAAAATGTTAATGTATTGATAATGTGTTATGTGTATGCAAGAGCAAAGAGATGTGTTTTTAGTCTAGATTTAAACTGACAGAGTGTGTCTGCTTCCCGAACAATGCTAGGAAGATTGTTCCAGAGTTTAGGTGCTAAATAGGAAAAGGATCACCGCCTTCAGTTGATTTTGATATTCTGGGTATCATCAACTGGCCTGAATTCTGAGATCACAATAGACGTGAAGGACTATAATGCATTAAGAGCTCACTTAGGTACTGGGGAGCTAAACCATTTAGAGCTTTATAAGTAAGTAGCAAGATTTTAAAATCTATGACAGAACTATGACAGAAATCTTGACAGAACTGGGCTAATATGGTCATACTTTCTGGTTCTAGTAAGAACTCTAGCTGCCGCATTTTGGACCAACTGTAGTCTGTTTAAAAGCCGAGCAGAACAACCACCCAGTAGAGCATTACAGTAATCTAATCTTGAGGTCATGAATGCATGAACCAACTGTTCCGCATTTGTCATTGAGAGCATGTGTCGTAATTTAGATATGTTTTTTAGATGAAAGAAGGCGGTTTTACAGATACTGGAAACATGACTTTCAAATGAAAGATTGGTATCAAAGAGCACACCCAGGTTCCTAACTGAGGACGAAGATTTAATGGAGCACCCGTCAAGTGTTAGAGAGTATTCAAAGTTTTTTCGTGAGGAAGTTTTTGGTCCAAAGATTAGGATATCAGTTTTTTTCTGAATTTAATAATAAGAAATTTCTTGTCATCCAGTTTTTAATGTCAGCTATGCATTCTGTTAGTTTTGTGAATTTGTAGGTTTCGTCAGGGCGCGAGGAAATATAGAGCAGATAGAGTATCATCAGCGTAGCAGTGAAAACTAACACCATGCTTCCTAATTATCTCTCCTAAGGGCAGCATGTACAGAGTGAAAAGCAACGGTCCTAGTACTGAGCCTTGTGGTACTCCATATTGAACTTGTGATCGATACGACATCTCTTCATTAACTACTACAGACTGATAACGGTCAGATAAGTAAGATTTGAACCATGCCAAAGCAATTCCACTAATGCCAATATAGTTTTCAAGTCTTTTTAGAAGAATGTTGTGATCGATAGCGTCAAAAGCAGCACTGAGATGTAATAACACTAATAGAGAAATACAGCAACGATCGGATGATAAGAGTAGATTGTTTGGAACTCTAACGAGAGCAGTCTCAGTACTATGGTATGGTCTAAATCCTGACTGGAAATCCTCACAGATTCCATTTCTTTCTAAAAAGGAGCACAGTTGTGTTGAAACTGCCTTTTCTAGTATCTTTGACAGAAAAGGTAGATTTGTGGACTAAAGGTGTACAGAGCACCCTCCGGCTTCAAGTATGAATTCAAAACACAGTATCCAGCACTCATAGTAATGACAATAAATCCTGAATAAATATTACTCCTCTGTATAGAAAATTGACAAACATATGAGAATCCATCAGTATTTCTTCAAATGTGCATTATTTTAAGCTAAAAGCCTATATGAAATGGCAATGAGGTAACATAATTGTTCAGACACTTTGCATCACAGAAATACATTATATTTTAAAGAATATAATAGAATACCATTATTTTAAATTGTAATAATATTTCACAGTATTGCTATTTTTTCTGTGTGTTTGATTTACACCATGATGAGATTTGAGAGATGATCAACAGAGGGTTTTAACCTGTCTGAAAGAGCTCATTATTTATGCAGCTCATTAGAGCTCTTTATGGAATTCTTTTGTCTTCTCAGGTGAGAATCATCCATTATTCATGATTATTCACGCCTCCACGCATACTGTGTTTCTTGACCAAAGATGTTTTAGAAAATTTAAATCTCTCTATTGTTTTATATGAACAAGCAGGCAGCATAATTTTTTACCTCATTTAGAAGCAAAAACTCTAGTCTACAACCTCAAATACCCAGAAGTCTTGTGAACACAAATTTAATATATATTTTTTTGGCTTTATTTCAGTGACTTAAGTTTTTTGTTTTTTCAATAACCACGCATAAACGTTATTCCTTCACAAACACAAACATGTACATACATGTTCCTCACATATTATTGTAGCCTGGTTTGTGCTGAATACAGTGTAATGACACTTTTTCCATTAATATGTTTATGAACAACTGAAAAAGCACAAATGTCAGGGCATGTCAAAACTTCTCCAAGGCCCCAAAAATCCTCAGACCCCTGAGGGTTAAGATGGGAGTAATAGAAGAGTCCAGCAGTAACTGGGCGAACCTGATAGTTTTGGTCCCCAAAACAGACGGCTCTTTTCGTTTCTGCGTGGACTATCGCAGGGTGAATGCAGTGTCGAAATTCGACGCGTATCCAATGCCACGGGTGGACAAATTGCTTGACCGGCTAGGTGCGGCACGATTTTATTCGACACTGGACTTAATGAAAGGATATTGGCAGATCCCCTTGTCGCCATTATCCAAAGAAAAGACCGCTTTCACGACACCGTTCGGATTACACCAATTCGTTACATTTCTGTTCGGGGTGTTCGGGGCTACCTTTCAGCGACTCATGGATAAAATATATAAAATAAAAATCTAGATGATATTATTATCTATAGTAATGACTGGCAGCGGCATATGCAGCATTTAAGGGCCATCCTGAGATCGCTGAGAGGGGCTGGGCTCACGGCCAACCCGAAGAAGTGTGCAATTGGGCGCGTGGAGGTAAGGTATCTGGGCTTCCACTTGAGGCATGGGCAGGTGCGTCCCCAAATTGACAAGACAGCAGCGATTGCGACCTATCCGCGCCCCAAGACCAAAAAGGAGGTTAGGCAGTTCCTCGGGTTGGCGGGATATTATAGAAGGTTTGTACCTAATTATTCAGCCCTCACCAGCTCGTTGACTGATCTAACTAAAAAGGATTCACCAGATACGGTCCAGTGGATGGAGCTGTGCCAGAAGGCCCTTACCCAGGTGAAGGGGCTGCAGGCCGGACAGCTCCCCAGCCTGAGTCGGGCAGTGGGGGTATGTGGCGAGGGGGGAGTGGTTTAGCGAGGTCTGCAACCGGAGAGAATAGCGGGAGATGCTTGGTAAGTGAGTGCGTTGGATGCAAATCACGAACACCTGTTTCTCATTCTAGTGACTGGCGCGGAGACAGGATAAGACGCCGTGAGAAGCAGGAGTGTGTGAGAAAGAGGGGAACTGCTGACTGAGACACAGCGGGTTACTTGGAGTGAAGCCCTTTGTGGATTGTGTCTACCAAACCTAGAGTGAAGCCCTTTGTGGATTATTTGTGTTGCTGTGATCGTGCGTTGCACAGCCTTTCTGTTGAACATTGTTCTCAATAAAAGCTCATTCAGCAGTTGTTCGCCATCCCAGACCTCTTCCTTCCCATACACGAACGGGAACTGTGTTACAATGTCTTTTCCATGTACTGAACTCTTGTTATTCAACTATGCCAATATAAATTCAATATTTAATTCTAGGGCACCTTTAAATAAAGGTCTGGTCCTAGACCATAAACACAAAGTGGAACGAACTTTGTATCTCATAAACACACAAACACACGTGTGACTGCAACAGACAACATTTTTATAGAAATAAAAATCAAATAAAATCCTCAAAACTGGCATAAATCTGAAAAATTTCCATACATAAATGCAGGACTGATACTAGAGCACAAAGGCAACATGGAACAAGCATGTTCACAAATTATATCATAAAGTTGTGAGAAGTTGAAGCATCAAGAAAAATTAAGTGAAAATGAAATGACTCCCCATTGACCTCTATTGGATATATGTGGTCATTGCACTTTCTTTCTTTAACTATAATTCCTAAAGTTTTTCCACAAACCTGTAGATGGTAGTATTCTATTCCTAACACATAGAGCAATGTCCAAATACAATTTAGATTTAATTAAGTTCGTCATTAAAGTGATTTTTTTTCATTAACCCTCAGGGGTCTGAGGTTTTTCGGGGCCCTGGAGAAGGTTTAACATGCCCTGGCATTTGTACTTTTTTCAGTTGTTCATAAACATATCAATGGAAAAAGTGTCATTACACTGTATTCAGCACAAACTAGGCTACAATAATATGTGAGAAACATGTATGTAAGGAGGATTTAGGCCGAGTGGATTCCATAAGCGGGTCTTTATTAGAGGATCTGAGCATAAAATCCAAACAATAGTCACAACTCGTAGTCAGGTCACAGGCTTTGGTCGAAACACAGGCAAAACAATCCAACGGCAGACAAATCCAAAATAGTAATCCAAAAACGTGAGTCAGAAGAGCAAAAGCAAGGGTCATAACAATAATCAATAACCGAGTCATGGAAGAACGCTTAGTAAGGCAGTGAACTGGCAATACTTCGCAAAATGGCAGTGCAAACAGGTGGCTTAAATATAGAGTGATAGGAAATGACAAGACAGGAACTGATGTGGCAGGAACAGGAAGTGACAAAGTTCAATATTCAGGAGAAGGCTCCCTCTGGTGGACTGGAGCCTGATCAAACGTTACAGATTCCCTCCCCCTAAGAACACCTCCAGGTGTTCTTCTTCTAGGACGACCCCTTGGTCTGGGTGCTGGACGATCTGGGTGAGCTTGATGAAAGTCTCTGATAAGTGATGAATCCAAGATGTCCTTAATTGCTACCCACGATCTCTCCTCCGGGCCGTATCCCTCCCAATCTACGAGGTATTGCATCTGACCCCTCCTCCTGCGAGAATATAGGATCTCGCGGACTAGGTAGGCAGGAGCTCCCTCGATCTCGAGCGGTGGAGGAGGTTCTTCGTCAGTGGCTTCGGGGCTCGATCGGCCGTGGGCCGGTTTCAGGAGTGACACATGAAAGGAAGGAGAGATGCGGTAATTAGCAGGCAACTCTAAACGGTACGTGAAGGGATTAACTTGACCTATATACTCTTATAAGGGCCAACATACCTTGGACTTAATTTCTTGGAAGGGAGTTTCAGGCGTAGGTCATGAGTGGAAAGCCATACCATTTGACCTGGCTGGTACTGAGGATGAGGACGTCTGTGTCGATCAGCTTGGATTTTTTTAGATCGAATAGCCCGCTGGAGACGGACAGGAGCATTGTCCCAAACCTGTTCACTTCTTCTAATCCAATCATCCACGGCGGGCACTTCAGATGGCTCCCCAGACCAGGGGAATAGAGGAGGCTGATATCCTAGGACACATTGGAAGGGGGTAAGGCCAGTTGAAGAATGTGTGAGGGAATTTTGGGAGGAATATGCTCCATTTTTCCTGTTCCTGGCTACAGTATAATCTCAGGTATCTACCAATCTCCTGATTAAGACGCTCCACTTGTCCATTAGCTTGAGGATGATAGCCAGATGTGAGACTGACATTGATGTTTAAATGTGTACAAAAAGCTCTCCAAACACGTGATGTGAACTGTGGCCCTCGATCAGTAACAATATCATCGGGTAGTGCATAAATCCTAAATACCTGATTGAACAAAACTTAGGCAGTTTCCATGGCAGTGGGTATACCTTTCAATGGAGTGAGACGACAAGACTTAGAAAAGCGGTCGATGGAGACCATGATGGTGGTGAATCCTTGAGAGTTAGGCAGATCAGTGACAAAGTCAATGGACAGGTGTGACCAGGGTCGTTGGGGAATGGGTAGTGGTTCTAAAAGTCCTGCAGGCAATTGTCGAGGTGTTCGTGACTGAGCACAGATCTGACAAGCATTTACATAATTACTGACATCTGCAGATAATGTGTGCCACCAAAACGAATTTCTGACCAAAGCAGTGGTGCGATTAATTCCAGGATGTCCAGAAGCAGGGGATGTGTGGACCCATTGAATGATTCTGTTGCGAAGACTGGATGGAACATAGATTTTTCCAGCTGAGCACTCTGGAGGGGATGGCTCTTCGTGTTGGACATGTTGAATTTCTTTGAGACAATGAATGCATGCATTGCCTCAGACTTTGCCTCTGAATAGCGCTGGCTTCGTGGGCGTGGCCGTATTAGCGAATAATGAGCTGAATCACGGACTTCTGACATGTGTCTCTTTTCATACAGATTACATAAACACAGAATTTTTGTTTTCAATTTGACTTACAAGATTTAAAACCTGACATTTCAAAGTTTTTTTAAACACAAGTCTAATTTTTTTGTGATTAGTATTCACTAAGTTACTGTCATTTTCTGAGAACTATCAGATTGGACTTTATTCAGAGAGATCACGCATCATGTTAGTTTTCTTTATTTTGCAAAAAGCACAACATTTTGTTTTTACTCTGAGTGTACACAAATAAAAGAAGATATTCCACAGATGGTGAAATGGTGTATAGCTCTTAATTGTATGTGCAACATTGATGGAGTATTTTGAGTCTCTTTCACACTGGTTAGAAGAAAAAAAAACCGCCGACCCGAGAGTGTTAAGGGACCCCAAGGGAATAAATCGTCAGTCCAATTAAGGGACCATTAAGGGTTAACTCTTTAGTCTTATTGTACTCGTTCATTAGGAATCTATGTCACATAGAGAGCCTCACGATGGCTTTTTAACGTAGGTCTTAAAATCACAAATTCACCAGTCCGATCATTAGTCAAAGGTTAAAGCTATTTAACAATGCCATCCATTGGTAAAAGGTACCCATGTAGCCCCCTACAGTCGCCTATATATCAACTTAGTTAAAGCTCAAACAGTAATCAGAGGTTATGGCTAAAGCAATTTAACAATGCTGCCCATGCTTGCTATTGTTAAAAGGTACCCATGTCGCCCCCTATAGTTAATAAGATAACTATATAACAACTTGAATAAAGCTGAGACAGTAACCAGAGGTTATGGCTAAAGCAATTTAACAATGCCGCCCAAGCAGTTAGTCAGAAATCTAGAATCTCACTTGATGTTCTCTATGCTCCATCTAACATGAGATCTAGTATATACTTAACCCTGGACACAGATTTGCAGAAACATAAGTCTTCACTTAATCTACTTGAGAAAATAAATAAGTAAGTGAGTAAGTCAGAATAAAGTCAAATGTAAAAATTTATTAGTCAGGTAAATGCATCATGCCAATTACATAATCAATTCAAAGATAATCGATACAAAACATCAAATGCTCAGAAATAAAGAGTAAAAGATGAATATGTGACATCAGAAAGATATATAATGCTGAGTTTCCAGAGGATACACAGCATTAAGGGCTGACCTGGCTACAGAATCACACCTTAAGCCTCCTGCAGCATCGCTTTAAATACATTTTAGACATTTTTTCAAATGGAAACGTGCTAATAATGGGAATTTGCATTACTCAAGGCCAGACCTGGGTAGTTTACACCTTTTTGGGGACAGAAAGCTATTTGCATGAAGGACCTTGTGAAAGGGGTCACACCTACCACAGAAAGCAAAATATCTCTAAACTCTTAAAACCTTATTACTTTCTGGTTTACTTCTGTGGGAATGAGACTTTTGTGCCAGTCGCACTTAGACATTTCAAATGATACAAAACATGTATAGTTTTGTATGATAACTGTTCATATTAAACCATATCGATTCTCTGATTTTCAAATGGTTTTAGTTTGTGGAGAGAAGAGATGGAGGAAGAAGAGATTAAAGGGACAGAAATGTAAATTAAAAGTGATTTACTCAGTGTGATTGCATCTCGGATGGGGATGTTAATTTCCAGCAACGTCCTTTGTCTGCTTGAGGAGTATTCATTCCTCAACCAGACGGCCCTGCATTTTACAGTTTCTCCAGTCTTACACTGTGCTGCAATTATTAACTTTTTTACAATGCATATAAGAATACTTTCCCCATCAACCGTATAAAATGCACAACACCGCTGTATTCTGCGTCAAAAGGACATGCGCTCAGATGTAAACAAGCCCAACGTGCATGAGAAGCACATGGCGGAACGAGTGAAGGAGACGAGATGAATGAAAGTGTGTATTCACTCTCTGACAGCAGAGGGCGCTGATGGATCAGCAGAGTGCAACGGTTACCCCGGAAACCCCATAAACAAAGCAACTGCGCTGTTCTTAAAATGCCTCAAACATATATTTTAATCTGGACTACAAAATGCCCTAATGATTAGAAATGTTGTGATTATTTGTGATTGTTCAGTAAAACTTAGACATACGGCTTCATTAGTTAACATGTTAATTCATTATTACCAAACTGACAATGAAAAATACTTATAAAGCATAATTATTCTTAGTTAATGTTAATTTCTTAGTTACTGTTTAATAACATTACAAAAAATAATACTTTCTGTAACAAATGTAGCTGTTGCTCAATCTTAGTTAATGCATTAAATAATGAGACCTTATTGTAAAGTGTTGTTGGGGATAAACAGTTTAGGACCCTTGAAACCAGATATGTTGAATAAAGACCCGGAGTCAAAGTTTAAAAAAAATAATAAATTGAAGAAAAATTTAATGAAGAATAGTTTGCAGTTTCATCAGCAGAAGTCAGCTTCAAGTCTCACAAGGAGTTCGTAGGCCGCTCTGCGTACATTCATATTTCCACAACAATTATACTCTAACAGAGTCCACTAACTACGTCATTACTTCAGGTTGGATGATTCTGATTGGCTAAGGAAAATAGACAAGGTTAGAAATTTTCCACACGTGGACAGATAGTAAGAAGCATATCTCCCTTCGTCACGGTGATGACGAGGGGGACCCTAGATTTAGGTACCGGATGTCCTTTTGGGGTCATGATGTGGCGTCTGCTGGTCTCGAGCAGAATGCCAGTTGTCCAGTACAAAGGGACCTGCACAAAACACTTAGCGCACATACACAGATACACATGATTCACAGCTTCTTCAAGGCTGAAGTTGATCTGAGCTCTGCTCTGAGCAGGAAACTTTCCCCAAAACATACTGATAACATGTTCTTTTATCTCAGTGAGATGTACAGAGGAAAATAGATCCTTTAACATACATTGAAGAAGTCATTCAAATAATTTAACAGAAATATAAATGTTGATTTATAACTTAAAAGATATATATTGAAGCGGCAGTGGATTCCAGAATCCACCCCTTCAATGTTACCTGTTGTTCCTTATGGCCTAATTCTTTTGCACTTTAATCTGTATGAAAATTTGACTTTAAATATATATGTATATATGTATATATATGTATTTTATTAATGTATTTAAACATTCAGAGTTAGTTTTGTTATTACAAAGAGTTCTTAAACCTGTTATACTATGACAACACTTTTTTTTTGCAACTTATTCCAATAACGTGATAATACCGTATACCATGATAAAAGCTTCAGCAATTAATTGCAACATGAATATTTGATACCGGCACATGCCTATGGGCGGCAAAGGCTCATTGATGCACGTGGGGAGCGAAGGCTAGCCCGTGTGGTCCAATCCAACAGACTAGCTACTGTAGCTCAAATTACTCAAGAAGTTAATGCTGGTTCGGATAGAAAGGTGTCAGAATACACAGTTTGTTGTGTATGGGGCTGCATAGCAGTCAGGGAGCCCATGCTGACCCCTGTCCACCGCTGAAAGCACCAACAGTGGGCACGTGAGCATCAGAACTGGACCACGGAGCAATGGAAAAAGGTGGCCTGGTCTGAATCATCACATTATCTTTTACATCACGTGGATGGCTGGGTGCATGTGCGTCGCTTACCTGGGTAACACATGGCACCAGGATGCACCATGGGAAGAAGACAAGCCGGCGGAGGCAGTGTGATGCTTTGAGCAATGTTCTGCTGGGAAACCTTGGGTCCTGCCATCCATGTGGATGTTACTTTGACACGTACCACCTAAGCATTGTTGCAGACCATGTAGAAATGTACAGACCTGCAATTACTTTTATAATTACAGTGTTGTCCCATCCCTTACACCTTAGCCCATCCTTAAACCTATCCATACCACCAAACCTGTCCCTAACCTTACCCGTATTCCACCTCAATAGCAGCAAAAGTATTTTGCAATACAATATGAACACAAGTAGATTGTACTTATTTTTTGACACAAGTACATAGTAGTTAAGGCCACTTAATATAAATTGGGACCAGGAAGCCTTCTTAACCCTACTACAATTGTCATTACATTCTGATGTAGTATTTCCATTGCTAATTAAATTCACAATAACATTTATTAGATATATCGCAACTTAAGTCTATTCATAATTTTAAATAAACAATGTTCTTCATCACCAATGAACCAGTGTGGATTCCAAAATCATTGCTATTTAAGATGTGTTTAATGTATTCTGATCAGAATGAGTGCATACATCCCAACCTAGACCATTTAAAACAAGATTAATGCTACAGTCACATACATGAAGCTAAGAGAACTCTTAAATGGTGACAAACACCACAAATTACACTAAAAAAGGGAAAGAAGATGACCAGAGGAAATATAGCACCATGATTTCTTAAGTGTAAATGCACGACTGATACATCTGCAGGACGAGGTGAAAAATTAACTTGTTTCTATAAGCCGAGTGGATGTTTATAAAGGAGTACTGGAGCTGTATTACAGTGAATTCCTGTCAACAAAATATTCAAATATTATTCTTAAAATGTGGTTATGGACATATATCATTTCCATGTTACATTATATTAAACATATTCCAAAAACATGGTTCTAGGGAAGTACAACTTATTAAATCCAACTGACCCACATACATTGAAATATGAAAAAAACAACAACAAAAAAAACCTTTTTTTTTGGTCAAAGACATTCCATTACTTCCTCGTTGAATTATATAACTATTATTTCTGCCTGCTTTTAGAACTGTATGCTTAGTGGTTATTATATTATAGTTTGTTGGCTACAAACCTTATAATTATCCAGTTTAACTAATTGCAAGTATATGAGTTCACACAAACAGCTTCTGAATTGCATGTAAAAAATACTCAAAAAGGAAAAACTAAAGATGAATTTACAGTGTGAATATCAAAACAACCTGTGCAAAAATCTATGCAAACCTACACATCATATGTCTCTTTTACCATCATAAACAATGAGAAAAGCTAATAATTTTTAATTTTCATAAGAAAAAAATTATATTTTGCATAATACAAATGAAGCCCATTTTAGAGCTATAACTTTTTTGTGCCACTAAGCACATTTTATCTCAATATTCTTATTGTATTAATGCGAAAATATGTACATAGAAAAGTATTTCCATATCATAGTAGTATTTTTAATTTATTTATTTTGTTTACTTTATTTCAGTTGTAGTTTTAAATCAATCACTGTGTTCAGACTGGGTGATCATTTTCATTAATGTATTACAGTAATCTATGAGAAATTAATGAGAATGACTAATGACTATAATGCTAAATTATGGTCCTAAAAATGGGCTTCGTTTTCCTTACACTATTAAAAAAAAAAAGAAGAAGAAAAAAAGTAAACAGATTTAATTTACTAGAAAACACAATTAACGAACCAATTTTCTGGACACTTGACTAAAACAAAGCTTAGAAGGAGTGATTCCATTGGCTTATTTATTTTTACTACATCTGTCTGAGGTACGCCTCCCCTAACACAAAGAAGCTTAGCAGTGAACCATTAGTATATAATGTAAACCAAAACACAGCTTGATTTGCCTGGAGACATACTGGCCCCGCCCTAAACACAAGAGACCACGCCCACCAGCATTCATCCTCATGTATTACGTATAATGGCTTATACAGCATATTTACCCAATTGTCAAAATGTTTCAATAAAAAATATAAATATCTCGTTGGTAAAAAAATATCAGACAAATTACGTTACATATAGAATATACATTTCTCTGTAAAATGGTTTCATGAAAAGGCGCATTAATCAGCTGTAGTTGGGTTTGGAGGGTGGTGTTTTTGGAGCAGCTCAGCTTTGGGTTTAGGGTGGATGGGCTGAGAGGTGTCACAATGCTGTCCCATCTCCCCAGTTTAAGATTTTGGCCTGACCTTTGGTCTTGTTCAGTCTTCTTTTATCCTGGAAGGGTCCATCTCAACCTGGGCCAGAGACTCTGACTCTGTCCAGCACTTTTTTGTTGGTCTGTCTAGACTCTGGCAGTCATGTTGGTGCTTCACTGAGCCATTTCTGTCCGAGTTGTGGGTGTCTGTAAGTTTACATCCATTGGAGTCCAGATGATCTGCGAGTAGACTGTGTTTAGATGCTCCATTTGACTGGACAGATTCACTCTTCATCTCATTCACACTACTCAACATCTGTGTGGCAACTGCACTGGAGCTGTGACTGGTGAAACCTGAATTGGGAACCACAGAGATTTACTGTAATGCATAGCTGTAACAAACAATTCAAACACACCACATAAAACTTTAATCCAACCTGATTTCTACAACATATCCTGAATTAAAGTTACAAGCAGTGATGAAAGGGCCCTCGCTGTGGGTGACATGCACGTAAGCGAATAAATACAGGAAAGTCATTTTCAAAGTGCCACGGTTCCTGCTGCCAACAGGTGGCGCTTTGACCGTAACTGAAAATTGCCATGTAGATGTCTTCAGACCAGAAGTACTATCAAACATGGGAAGTTTGGAGCAGATCGGACATCATATGCCTGAGTTACAACAACTTCCTGTTTTGTGGCGTTAATCGCTTACATTAGCACTTAGCCAAGTGTTGCATGATTTAACGTGTTTCTAGTATGTTTGGTACTTTGTGGCATATTGAAATGTATTTCTGGGAGTAAATTACAGTTTAAAGGTGATAGAGAGGATTTTTTTTTCGACTGAGAATCCAAAGACTGTTACTGAGTTTTTGAAATGAGCGCATGCGTAAGAACAGCCCCCCTCCTTCAAAGGAACGACTCCCAAAACTTGTGCACGAATATTGGAACACGAGTGTTTACCACCGGCATTCGTTGTGTCGTGTTAGTGGATTCATTATGTCGGACTCACCGCAGGTAACTCAAACTGCAGTTGTTACTCCTGTCTCCTGACAAAAACATTGCATGCAGCACCTGTGGAAAGTTACTGGAGAGCGCAGCCACGCTTGTCTCTCACAAGGAACGTCATGGCAGTGATTGACAAGCCAGAGGGCCAATCCGCGCACATCTCTCACAAGGAACGTCATGGCAGTGATTGACAAGCCAGAAAGCCAATCGTTTACATGTTTTTAAGGCCCTACCTCGTGCACAGATGATGTATATTAATATTATTATTTTCAGTGCACCTAATAAATAGTCTTTTATCAGTTAGTAAAGACAGTTTCAAATAATATTGCAAAAATGTATAGAACAAAACATCCTATTTTGCACCTTTAAAGCATGCCATTTCCTGTTGCCAGCAGGTGGCGCAATGACTAACTGAATAAAGACTCTTATCACACATGTACAGTTTTGGGCAGATCAGACATTGTATGCCTGAGTTACAACAGCTTCCTCTTTCATGGCGAAACATCAGAATTTGTCAACATGCCCTCCAAAGAAAACCCAAGATCTTTGCAATTTTAACATCGCTAAGGCCTTAAGATTAGACTGACAACAAATTATGTTGATCTGGTTAAATCTCTACAAGGAGTTAATCACAGTGTAAAACATGTCATTTCCTGTGTCCCGCAGGTGGCGCTATGACTGTAACTGAATAGTGTCATGTAGATGTGTTCAGGTCAGGACTCTAATAAAACATGTGAAGTTTGGAGCAGATCGGACATTGTATACCCGAGTTACAACAACTTCCTGTTTCATGGCGAAACATCAAACTTTGTCAGGCCGCCACGGACACACCCTTTGGTGAAAACTCTAGATTTTCGCAATGAAATGTCACAAAGGCCTTTAGATTAGACTGACCAAATATGACATTGATCTGATTAAAACTCTAGGAGGAGTTTGTTAAAGTACAATGTCTGGAAATGGCAAAAAATGGCAAGTTAATTAAAAATATCTGACTTTCTGTTTGGTTTCAGATTTTTCTCCAAGAGACGCACACCTTTGAAGTTTTATAGGTGCCACTATCGAGCCATTTTGCCCCACCCATTTCTGTAACTTATATCAGATGTCAATTTCCGCCAGTCCTGACACGTGCGCAAAGTTTTGTGAGTTTTTGAGCATGTTTAGGCCCTCAAATATGCGATAATGTTTGGAAAAGAATAATAATAAATATAGCTGCGAGCAGCGATGGCGGGCCCAAGCCCAGTGGCACCGCCACCCCGGTGGCTTCAGAGCAACTGTGCACAGCGGGCAATAGGCATTTAAAACAGTTAAACATCAAAGGACTATGTCAAATTCACTCCACATTTACTGCACTACAAGGTGGCGCTATAGAGCCCCTCCTCCCTGCCCGTTTTCAAAATACTACATGTGCCATGTTTTAACATTAGTCTGATGAAGTTTGAAGCAAATCAGGTAAAAATAAGAAGGTGATCTCAATGTATGCTGAAAGTGACACACTTTCTGCTGCCAGTTGGTGGCGCTAAAACTTTGAATCACAATAGTCACATCCACAAACCCTAAAAAAATTCTAGAGCAAATTACATACTGTTATTTGTGCAAACTCCACCGTGCTCTGAGAAATCTAATTTAGCCTTAATGCGAATATCTGTGATTGCTGATGTTGTATCCACCTTATTCCAACGCCCCATGACGCTTTGCACGAATTATGGGAGTAATTTCCATTAAACTGTAAACAGTCAGTGATAGACACTATGATCTTTTTAAAATGGGTACAATAAGATGACATTATTCTACTCACCCTTCAACCAATGAACAATAAATGGTCATTTAAAAGTGTGAAAGCATCAACAACGTAATTTCAACAACCCATGTAAAGGTGTGATTTTCTCCACAGCAATAACGGATGGGTTGAACATATGCTATAGTGATATATATATATGCATTATGTAATACATTGCCTTAATAAAAAAGGTCATGAACTTCAGCATTGTGTGATACCTGTGAAACAAACCTGGAATGAGACGTGAGGCTTTGAGGAGATTCTTTGTGCATTCCAGTGAATTTTTAATGGGGTGTATTGTAAATTATATAGAGAAAACAGACCACAAATGCACAGTATATGCTGTCCTTTTTCATACTATTACAGCAGTATGCAATATTCTGGAGGATAGAACGCAGCTGCTGAAAAGAGCTCTTGCCATAGATATTTTTGTTATAACATATTACAATACCAAGCGTTATGTCATTCTCATGATGTCTGAAAATAAAACATGAAAGAAATTGACAGCTGATTCAGTCAAGCTGACAGATAATTTAATTGTAGGGCAACCATAGCTAGTCAGTAATCCTCACACTTCATGTTTTTGACCTCCCTGAGCTGTTGTTTGTGCCCCAATCTTATGCACCAAAAGCATGCTTTTGCAGTGTTTTTTTTATATTTGAATTAACCCTAATTATCAAACTAATAATGTAATAATATGTTTTCAGTGGCCTACAAATGAACTGGCCACACACACACACACACACACACACACACAGAGGGAGGGGGTAGGGGGACTGAGACCCTACGTCTAAGAGAGCTTAAGTGTGTGCGTAAGAATGTTTGAAAAATCCACATTTAAACCAAAATATCTGACTTCCTGTTGGTCAGAGCGAATGACTGTAAATGAGAAAGTTGTCCAGTTTAATGAGAACAATAAGTGTACCGAGTATGGTGACTGTAGGTTAAACTAAACCCCCCACTTTTGTCAAAAGTCGGCGCTACTGTATATGTGTACCGAGTTTTAGACTTATATGTGCAAGCGTGTTTCATATATGGACCAAGTTTTCGGGCACAATTCAAGGGGGCGCTGTCGAGCCCCCTGCCACGCCCGGGTACCAGCCTCTGTCCGGCTGTCATGGCCGCGGGTTCTGACCCGTGTGCAAACTTTCAAGAGTTTTTGAGCATTTTAAGGGCCCCAAAAACCCCAAAAACTTAAAAATAAATAAATAAATAAATAAATATAGCTGTGAGCAGCGATGACGGGCCAAAGCCCGGTGGCACCGCCACCCCTGTGGCTTCAGGGCAACTGTGCATGGCGGGCAATGGGCATTTAAAACAGTTAAGCATAAAAGGACTGTCAAATTCACACCACATTTACTGCACTACAAGGTAGTCAAGTCAAGTCAAGTCAAATTTATTTATATAGCGCTTTTACAATTGGTAATTGTTCAAAGCAGCTTTACATATAAGAAGCACAGAAAAAGGGAAGTGGTTAAAAATAAGCTGTACAACCAAGCGTGGTAATATGTAATATATACAAGATGGTGCTACATTAAGCCAATGTCGGCTGACTCCCAGGGGTGGAAAAAACCCCCTAGGAGAAAAACGTAAAAAAGTCCTAGGAGGGAAAAAACCCCTTGGAAGATATATATAATATATGTAAATGGATATGGAGATCAAAATCTGAATTATACATTTTTATTATAGAGATTAAAAATAGATTATATATAAATATATGTAAGCGGATACGGGGATTAAAAATCTGAATTATAGATAGCCAGAACTGGGTCTGTAGGCCCATTGTCTCCTGGGCTACGTTGTAGTCATAATGTATTGATAATGTGTTATGTGTATGCAAGAGCAAAGAGATGTGTTTTTAGTCTAGATTTAAACTGACAGAGTGTGTCTGCTTCCCGAACAATGCTAGGAAGATTGTTCCAGAGTTTAGGTGCTAAATAGGAAAAGGATCTGCCGCCTTCAGTTGATTTTGATATTCTGGGTATTATCAACTGGCCTGAATTCTGAGATCGCAATAAACGTGAAGGACTATAATGCATTAAGAGCTCACTTAGGTACTGGGGAGCTAAACCATTTAGAGCTTTATAAGTAAGTAGCAAGATTTTAAAATCTATACGATGTTTAATAGGGAGCCAATGTAATGTTGACAGAACTGGGCTAATATGGTCATACTTTCTGGTTCTAGTAAGAACTCTAGCTGCCGCATTTTGGACCAACTGTAGTTTGTTTAAAAGCCGAGCAGAATAACCACCCAGTAGAGCGTTACAATAATCTAGTCTTGAGGTCATGAATGCATGAACCAACTGTTCCGCATTTGACATTGGGAGCATATGTCGTAATTTAGATATATTTTTTAGATGGAAGAAGGCGGTTTTACAGATACTAGAAACATGACTTTCAAATGAAAGATTGGTATCAAAGAGCACAACCATGTTCCTAACTGAGGACGAAGATTTAATGGAGCACCCGTCAAGTGTTAGAGAGTATTCAAGGTTTTTTCGTGAGGAAGTTTTTGGTCTAAAGATTAGGATATCAGTTTTTTCTGAATTTAATAATAAGAAATTTCTTGTCATCCAGTTTTTAAAACTAACACCATGCTTCCTAATTATCTCTCCTAAGGGCAGCATGTACAGAGTGAAAAGCAACGGTCCTAGTACTGAGCCTTGTGGTACTCCATATTGAACCTGTGATCGATACGACATCTCTTCATTAACTACTACAGACTGATAACGGTCAGATAAGTACGATTTGAACCATGCCAAAGCAATTCCACTAATGCCAATATAGTTTTCAAGTCTTTTTAAAAGAATGTTATGATCGATAGTGTCAAAAGCAGCACTGAAATCTAATAACACTAATAGAGAAATACAGCCACGATCGGATGATAAGAGTAGATTGTTTGTAACTCTAACGAGAGCAGTCTCAGTACTATGGTTTGGTCTAAATCCTGACTGGAAATCCTCACAGATTCCATTTCTTTCTAAAAAGGAACACAGTTGTGTTGAAACTGCCTTTTCTAGTATCTTTGACAGAAAAGGTAGATTCGAGATTGGCCTGTAATTTACTAAATCTCTCGGATCTAGTTGAGGTTTTTTAATAAGAGGTTTAATAATAGCCTGCTTAAAGGTTTTTGGCACGTATCCTAGTGTTAAGGAAGAATTAATTATATCAAGAAGTGGACCTACGACCTCTGGAAGCATTTCTTTGAGTAGTTTAGTCGGCATTGGGTCTAACATACATGTCGTTGATTTTGATGATTTGATAAGTTTAGATAATTATTCTTCTCCTATAGTGGCAAATGATTCTAGTTTTACCTCAGGGACACTACAGTGCACTGTCTGAAGCGAAACTGTAGACGGTTGCATGTTTTTAATTTTCTTTCTAATATTATCAATCTTGCAAGTAAAGAAGTTCATAAAGTCATTACTGCTGTGCTTTATGGAAACGTCAGCAGTTGAATCTCTGTTTCTAGTTAATTTAGCCACTGTGTCAAATAAATACCTAGGATTATGTTTGTTTTCTATTAAGAGATTTGAAAAATAAGTAGATCTAGCATTTCTTATAGCCGTTCTGTACTCAATCATTTTTTATTTCCACGAAAGGCGAAAAACTTCTAGTTTTGTTTTCTTCCAACTACGTTCAGCTTTTCTAACAGCTCGTTTTAGAGCCCGAGTGTGCTCATCATACCACGGCGTTGGATTAGTTTCCTTAATCTTCTTTAGACGTAAAGGAGCGACTGCATCTAATGTGCTGGAAAAGAGAGAACCAATAGTTTCTGTTGCAGCATCGAGTTCTTCTAAGTTGTCTGGTATACTAAGGCGATGAAACTGCTCGGGGAGATTATTTATAAAGCAATCTTTAGTGGTAGACGTGATGGTTCTACAATATTTATGGCTGGGTGGTGGTTTTGCAGCCTTGGCTAATTATATTATACACGAGACTAGATAATGATCTGATATATCATCGCTCTGCTGTAGAATTTCAACAGCATCAATATCAATTCCATGCGACAGTATTAGATCTAGGGTATGATTACGACAATGAGTGGGTCCTGACACGTGTTGTCTAACTCCAATAGAGTTTAAAATGTCTGCAAATGCCAATCCAAATGCGTCTTTATTATTATCTACATGGATATTAAAATCACCAAAAACAAGGACTTTATCCGCAGCCATTACTATAGCGCTATAGAGCCCCTCCTCCCTGCCCGTTTCGAAGGCTTTGCCCATGTCTACTGGCTAACAATCCTGATGTGTGGGTGGAGTTTCAAACAATTTGAAGCATGCTAAGAGTCTCAAAAGCATTCAAAACCAATATAAAAGTTTGATGCGTTGCCAAGGCAACTGTGTTTGAGATATCACAATTCTTTTCAAAGGCCTACATCTGACATGTTTTGACATTATTTAAATGAAGTTTGAAGCAAATAGGGTAAACATAAGATGGTGATCTCAAAGCATGCTGAAAGTAACACATTTCCTGCTGCCAGTTGGTGGTGCTATAACTTTGACTCACAATAGTTACATCTATGTGATCAGCCTTGTAGAACGAAGACACAGCCGAAGATTCATCAAAATTAATTAATGTATGCAGAAGTTATAACACTTTGTTTCCCTTTTCTTGCTATTAATTCGTTGCCTCGCTACGGCCAAACCATTTAAGATATCCAAAATCTGTCTGCAATTAAACAACTTCGATGTGTTAGCAACAAGTTAAAAAAAGCTTGGTGTAAATTGGATGAACCCTGTAGGAGTAGTAGTATAAAATTCATAGCCTGTTTTTTCAAAACATTTACATTCAAACAAAAATAGCTGACTTCCTGTTGGTCGGAGCTAATGAATGTAAATTAGAAAATTGTCCGGCTTGATGAGAACAATATGTGTTCCGAGTTTGGTGACTGTAGGAAAAACTAACCCCCCCACTTTTGTCAAAAGGTGGCGCTACTGAGCCCCTCCACCACGCCCATTTCTATGGCTTTGTCCATGTCTACTGGTTGACAATATTGATGTGTGTGTTGAGTTTCATGCAATTTGAAGCATGTTAAGAGCCTCAAAAACACTCAAGAACATTATTACAGTTTGACCTGTTGCCATGGCAACAATATTTCAAATATCAAACATCCTGTCATAGGTCTACATCTGCTGTGTATTGACATTACACTGATGAAGTTTGAAGCAAATCAGGTAAAAATAAGAGGGTGATCTCAAAGCATTTCAAAAAGTGATACACTTCCTGCTGCCAGTTGGTGGCGCTATAACTTTGACTCACAATAGTCACATCCATGTGATCAGACTACTACAACCAATACACTCGTGAAGTTTCATAAAGATCAATATATGTATGCAGACGTTATAACACATTTCCTGTTTCCTTTTTCTTGCCATAAATTCGTTGCCTCGCCACGGACCAAGTTGGACCAAGTTTTCGGGCACAATTCAAGGGGGCGCTGTCGAGCCCCCCTGCCACGCCCGGGTACCAGCCTCTGTACGGCTGTCATGGCCGCGGGTTCTGACCCGTGTGCAAAATTTCAAGAGTTTTTGAGCATGGTAAGGGCCCCAAAAATGCCCAAATAGTCGGAAAAAAATAAATAAAATAATAATAATAAATATAGCTGCGAGCAGCGATGGCGGGCCCAAGCCCGGTGGCACCGCCACCCCGGTGGCTTCAGGGCAACTGTGCACAGCAGGCAATAGGCACTTAAAACGGTTAAACATCAAAGGACTATGTCAAATTCACTCCACATTTACTGCACTACAAGGTGCCGTTATAGAGCCCCTCCTCCCTGCCCATTTTCAAAGGATTACATGTGCCAAGTTTTAACATTATTCTGATGAATTTTGAAGCAAATCAGGTAAAAATAAGAGGGTGATCTCAATGTATGCTGAAAGTGACACATTTTCTGCTTCCAGTTGGTGGCGCTATGACTTTGAATCACAATAGTCAAATCCATGTGATCAGCCTTGTACAACGAAGACTAAGCCAAAGTTTCATCAAAATCAATTAATGTATGCAGAAGTTATAACACTTTGTTTCCCTTTTCTTGCGATAAATTCGTTGCCTCGCCACGGCCAAACCGTTTGAGATATCCAAAATCCGTTTGCAATTAAACAACTTCAATGTGTTAGCAACAAGTTAAAAAAAGCTTGGTGTAAATTGGATAAACCCTGTAGGAGTAGTAGTATAAAATTCATAGCCTGTTTTTTCAAAAAATTAACATTCAAACCAAAATAGCTGACTTCCTGTTGGTCGGAGCTAATGAATGTGTGACGAGCAGGGCGGGCGAGAGCCGTGAGGGAACGGCGCGAGGCCGGTGACGCGAGTGATAATGAGCGTCACCTGCGAGGCGTGCCGGCCTCGAGTCTCTCACGGAGGAGCTCCGGAGGCATAAAAGGAGGAGCGACATCAGTGAAGGACGAGAGAGGACCAGGCCTGGACTTTATTTTATGGTTTATTATGTTTGTGTGGCCGGCAGACGTCCGCGAGGGTCTGCCGGCATTACTTTCGTTTTGTTCTTTGTTTATTTTATATTAAAGTTTCGTTGAATGTTCGCCGGTTCCCGCCTCCTTCTTCCCATATCTACTAACCTTGTTACAGAATGTAAATTAGAAAATTGTCCGGCTTGATGAGAATAATATGTGTACCGAGTTTGGTGACTGTAGGAAAAACTAACCCCCCCACTTTTGTCAAAAGGTGGCGCTACTGAGCCCCTCCACCACGCCCATTTCTATGGCTTTGTCCATGTCTACTGGTTGACAATATTGATGTGTGTGTCGAGTTTCATGCAATTTGAAGCATGTTAAGAGCCTCAAAAACACTCAAGAATATTATTACAGTTTGACCTGTTGCCATGGCAACAATATTTCAAATATCAAAAATCCTGTCATAGGTCTACATCTGCTGTGTATTGACATTACACTGATGAAGTTTGAAGCAAATCAAGTAAAAATAAGAGGGTGATCTCAAAGCATTTTAAAAGTGATACACTTCTTGCTGCCATTTGGTGGCGCTATAACTTTGACTCACAATAGTTACATCCATGTGATCAGACTACTACAACCAACACACTCCTGAAGTTTCATAAACATCAATCAATGTATGCAGAAGTTATAACACATTTCCTGTTTCCCTTTTCTCGCCATATATTCGTTGCCTCGCCACGGCCAAACCGTTTGAGATATCCAAAATCCGTTTGCAATTAAACAACTTCAATGTGTTCGCAACAAGTTAAAAAAAGCTTGGTGTAAATTGGATAAACCCTGTAGGAGTAGTAGTATAAAATTCATAGCCTGTTTTTTCAAAAAATTAACATTCAAACCAAAATAGCTGACTTCCTGTTGGTCGGAGCTAATGAATGTAAATTAGAAAATTGTCCGGCTTGATGAGAATAATATGTGTACCGAGTTTGGTGACTGTAGGAAAAACTAACCCCCCACTTTTGTCAAAAGGTGGCGCTACTGAGCCCCTCCACCACGCCCATTTCTATGGCTTTGTCCATGTCTACTGGTTGACAATATTGATGTGTGTGTCGAGTTTCATGCAATTTGAAGCATGTTAAGAGCCTCAAAAACACTCAAGAATATTATTACAGTTTGACCTGTTGCCATGGCAACAATATTTCAAATATCAAAAATCCTGTCATAGGTCTACATCTGCTGTGTATTGACATTACACTGATGAAGTTTGAAGCAAATCAGGTAAAAATAAGAGGGTGATCTCAAAACATTTCAAAAAGTGATACACTTCCTGCTGCCAGTTGGTGGCGCTATAACTTTGACTCACAATAGTCACATCCATGTGATCAGACTCCTATAACGAACACACTCGTGAAGTTTCATAAAGATCAATATATGTATTAAGACGTTATAACACATTTCCTGTTTCCTTTTTCTCGCCATAAATTCGTTGCCTCGCCACGGCCAAACCGTTCGAGATATCAAAAATCCCCTGGCAATTTTTAATCATCAGTGTCTTGACTTCATGCTGACCGAGTTTGGTGGCGATCGGATTAATCGTCTAGGAGGAGTATATCAAATTCCAGAGCATGCGTTTTTCAAACAACCCTTAATAGCTGACTTCCTGTTGGCGTGGCGATTAACTTAGAGCGCGAAAGTTGTTCGGCCCGATGAGGTTTATATGTGTACCGAGTTTCATACTAATACGTGCAAGCATGTTTAATATATGGACCAAATTTTCAGACTTTTTTCAAGGGGGCGCTGTCGAGCCCCCCTGCCACGCCCGGGTACCAGCCTCTCCGGCATCCTAATGGCCGCGGATTCCAATGTGTGTGCCAATTTTCAAGAGTTTTTGAGCATGTTAAGGCCCCCAAAAAGCCCCGGAAGACGGAAAAAAAAAAAATAATAATAATAATAATCCTTAGAAGAACAAGAGGGCCCTGCGCGAATTTTCGCTTGGGCCCTAAATATAGCTGCGAGCAGCGATGGCGGGCCCAAGCCCGGTGGCACCGCCACCCCGGTGGCTTCAGGGCAACTGTGCACAGCGGGCAATAGGCACTTAAAACGGTTAAACATCAAAGGACTATGTCAAATTCACTCCACATTTACTGCACTACAAGGTGCCGCTATAGAGCCCCTCCTCCCTGCCCATTTTCAAAGGATTACATGTGCCAAGTTTTAACATTATTCTGATGAATTTTGAAGCAAATCAGGTAAAAATAAGAGGGTGATCTCAATGTATGCTGAAAGTGACACATTTTCTGCTTCCAGTTGGTGGCGCTATGACTTTGAATCACAATAGTCAAATCCATGTGATCAGCCTTGTACAACGAAGACTAAGCCAAAGTTTCATCAAAATCAATTAATGTATGCAGAAGTTATAACACTTTGTTTCCCTTTTCTTGCCATAAATTCGTTGCCTCGCCACGGCCAAACCGTTTGAGATATCCAAAATCCGTTTGCAATTAAACAACTTCAATGTGTTAGCAACAAGTTAAAAAAAGCTTGGTGTAAATTGGATAAACCCTGTAGGAGTAGTAGTATAAAATTCATAGCCTGTTTTTTCAAAAAATTAACATTCAAACAAAAATAGCCGACTTCCTGTTGGTCGGAGCTAATGAATGTAAATTAGAAAATTGTCCGGCTTGATGAGATCAATATATGTACCGAGTTTGGTGACTGTAGGAAAAACTAACCCCCCACTTTTGTCAAAAGGTGGCGCTACTGAGCCCCTCCACCACGCCCATTTCTATGGCTTTGTCCATGTCTACTGGTTGACAATATTGATGTGTGTGTCGAGTTTCATGCAAATTGAAGCATGTTAAGAGCCTCAAAAACACTCAAGAATATTATTACAGTTTGACCTGTCGCCATGGCAACGATATTTCAAATATCAAAAATCCTGTCATAGGTCTACATCTGCTGTGTATTGACATTACACTGATGAAGTTTGAAGCAAATCAGGTAAAAATAAGAGGGTGATCTCAAAGCATTTTAAAAGTGATACACTTCTTGCTGCCATTTGGTGGCGCTATAACTTTGACTCACAATAGTTACATCCATGTGATCAGACTACTACAACCAACACACTCCTGAAGTTTCATAAACATCAATCAATGTATGCAGAAGTTATAACACATTTCCTGTTTCCCTTTTCTCGCCATAAATTTGTTGCCTCGCCACGGCCAAACCGTTTGAGATATCCAAAATCCGTTTGCAATTAAACAACTTCAATGTGTTAGCAACAAGTTAAAAAAAGCTTGGTGTAAATTGGATAAACCCTGTAGGAGTAGTAGTATAAAATTCATAGCCTGTTTTTTCAAAAAATTAACATTCAAACCAAAATAGCTGACTTCCTGTTGGTCGGAGCTAATGAATGTAAATTAGAAAATTGTCCGGCTTGATGAGATCAATATGTGTACAGAGTTTGGTGACTGTAGGAAAAACTAACCCCCCCACTTTTGTCAAAAGGTGGCGCTACTGAGCCCCTCCACCACGCCCATTTCTATGGCTTTGTCCATGTCTACTGGTTGACAATATTGATGTGTGTGTCGAGTTTCATGCAATTTGAAGCATGTTAAGAGCCTCAAAAACACTCAAGAATATTATTACAGTTTGACCTGTTGCCATGGCAACAATATTTCAAATATCAAAAATCCTGTCATAGGTCTACATCTGCTGTGTATTGACTTTACACTGATGAAGTTTGAAGCAAATCAAGTAAAAATAAGAGGGTGATCTCAAAGCATTTTAAAAGTGATACACTTCTTGCTGCCATTTGGTGGCGCTATAACTTTGACTCACAATAGTTACATCCATGTGATCAGACTACTACAACCAACACACTCCTGAAGTTTCATAAACATCAATCAATGTATGCAGAAGTTATAACACATTTCCTGTTTCCCTTTTCTCGCCATAAATTCGTTGCCTCGCCACGGCCAAACCGTTTGAGATATCCAAAATCCGTTTGCAATTAAACAACTTCAATGTGTTCGCAACAAGTTAAAAAAAGCTTGGTGTAAATTGGATAAACCCTGTAGGAGTAGTAGTATAAAATTCATAGCCTGTTTTTTCAAAAAATTAACATTCAAACCAAAATAGCTGACTTCCTGTTGGTCGGAGCTAATGAATGTAAATTAGAAAATTGTCCGGCTTGATGAGAATAATATGTGTACCGAGTTTGGTGACTGTAGGAAAAACTAACCCCCACTTTTGTCAAAAGGTGGCGCTACTGAGCCCCTCCACCACGCCCATTTCTATGGCTTTGTCCATGTCTACTGGTTGACAATATTGATGTGTGTGTCGAGTTTCATGCAATTTGAAGCATGTTAAGAGCCTCAAAAACACTCAAGAATATTATTACAGTTTGACCTGTTGCCATGGCAACAATATTTCAAATATCAAAAATCCTGTCATAGGTCTACATCTGCTGTGTATTGACATTACACTGATGAAGTTTGAAGCAAATCAGGTAAAAATAAGAGGGTGATCTCAAAACATTTCAAAAAGTGATACACTTCCTGCTGCCAGTTGGTGGCGCTATAACTTTGACTCACAATAGTCACATCCATGTGATCAGACTCCTATAACGAACACACTCGTGAAGTTTCATAAAGATCAATATATGTATTAAGACGTTATAACACATTTCCTGTTTCCTTTTTCTCGCCATAAATTCGTTGCCTCGCCACGGCCAAACCGTTCGAGATATCAAAAATCCCCTGGCAATTTTTAATCATCAGTGTCTTGACTTCATGCTGACCGAGTTTGGTGGCGATCGGATTAATCGTCTAGGAGGAGTATATCAAATTCCAGAGCATGCGTTTTTCAAACAACCCTTAATAGCTGACTTCCTGTTGGCGTGGCGATTAACTTAGAGCGCGAAAGTTGTTCGGCCCGATGAGGTCTATATGTGTACCGAGTTTCATACTAATACGTGCAAGCATGTTTAATATATGGACCAAATTTTCAGACTTTTTTCAAGGGGGCGCTGTCGAGCCCCCCTGCCACGCCCGGGTACCAGCCTCTCCGGCGTCCTAATGGCCGCGGATTCCAATGTGTGTGCCAATTTTCAAGAGTTTTTGAGCATGTTAAGGCCCCCAAAAAGCCCCGGAAGACGGAAAAAAAAAAAAAAAATAATAATAATCCTTAGAAGAACAAGAGGGCCCTGCGCGAATTTTCGCTTGGGCCCTAATAATCCTTAGAAGAACAAGAGGGCCCTGCGCGAATTTTCGCTTGGGCCCTAAAAATAATAATAATCCTTAGAAGAACAAGAGGGCCCTGCGCGAATTTTCGCTTGGGCCCTAATAATTAAAGCTGCAAGCAGCGTTGAGAGGGCCCTCGCACCCGGGCTCACCGCCACCCGTTGGCCTCAGGAAAACAGCGAACAGTGGGCGACATGCATGTAAGCGAGTAAAAACAGGAGAATTATGGCAAAATCATGTAAAAGTGCCACACTTCCTGCTGCCAACAGGTGGCGCTTTTACCGTAACTGAATTTTGCCATGTTGATGTCTTCAGGCCAGGACTATCATTGAACACGTGAAGTTTGAAGCAGATCGGACATTGTATGCCTGAGTTACAACAACTTCCTGTTTCTTTCGTGGCGTTAATCGCATAAATTAGCACTCAGCCAAGTGTTGCATGATTTAACGTGTCTCTAGCATGTTTGGTACTTCGTGGCATAATGAAATGTGAATCTGGTAGTGAATTACATTGTGAAGCATGCTATTTCCTGTTGCCAGCAGGTGGCGCTATGACTAGCTAAATATTGTCATATAGATGTCTTTAGGCCAGGACTCTTATCACACATGTGAAGTTTGGGGCAGATCGGACATTGTATGCCTGAGTTACAGCAGCTTCCTCTTTCATGGCGAAACATCAGACTTTGTCAGGCCGCCACAGACACGCCCTTCAGCGAAAACTCAAGATCTTTGAAATTTATCATAGCTTGAGATTAGACTGACAACATTTGATGTTGATCTGGTTAAATCTCTATGAGGAGTTAATCACAGTATAAAAAATGTCATTTCCTGTTGCCTGCAGGTGGCGCTATGACTGTAACTGAATATTGTTATGAAGATGTCTTCAGGATAGGACTCTAATAAAGCATGTGAAGTTTGGGGCAGATCCGACATTGTTTGTCTGAGTTACAACAACTTCCTTTTTCATGGTGAAGACATCAAACTTTGTCAGGCCGCCACGGACACGCCCTTCAGTGAAAACTCTAGATCTTCGCAATTTAACGTCACAAAGGCCTTTAGATTAGACTGACCAAAAATGACATTGATCTGATTAAATCTCTAGGAGGAGTTCGTTAAAGTACAACGTCTGGAAAATGCAAAAAACGGTGAATTAATTCAAAATATCTGACTTCCTGTTTGGTTTCGGATTTCGCTCCAAGAGAATTTTTTGTAGGTACTGGGCTGATAAATGTGTGTACCGAATTTCAAAGCCCTAGTGTAATGTAGCGAGCGGGGCTGTACGTTAGATGGCGCTATCGAGCCATTTTGCCACGCCCAATTCCGAAACCCATAACAGACGTAAGTTTTCACCACTTGACGCGTGTGCAAAGTTTCATGAGTTTTCGAGCACGTTTAGGCCCTCTAAAATGCGATTCACTTTGGAGAATAATAATAATAAATATAGCTGCGAGCAGCGATGGCGGGCCCAAGCCCGGTGGCACCGCCACCCCGGTGGCTTCAGGGCAACTGTGCACAGCGGGCAATAGGCACTTAAAACGGTTAAACATCAAAGGACTATGTCAAATTCACTCCACATTTACTGCACTACAAGGTGCCGTTATAGAGCCCCTCCTCCCTGCCCATTTTCAAAGGATTACATGTGCCAAGTTTTAACATTATTCTGATGAATTTTGAAGCAAATCAGGTAAAAATAAGAGGGTGATCTCAATGTATGCTGAAAGTGACACATTTTCTGCTTCCAGTTGGTGGCGCTATGACTTTGAATCACAATAGTCAAATCCATGTGATCAGCCTTGTACAACGAAGACTAAGCCAAAGTTTCATCAAAATCAATTAATGTATGCAGAAGTTATAACACTTTGTTTCCCTTTTCTTGCCATAAATTCTTTGCCTCGCCACGGCCAAACCGTTTGAGGTATCCAAAATCCGTTCAATGTGTTAGCAACAAGTTAAAAAAAGCTTGGTGTAAATTGGATAAACCCTGTAGGAGTAGTAGTATAAAATTCATAGCCTGTTTTTTCAAAAAATTAACATTCAAACCAAAATAGCTGACTTCCTGTTGGTCGGAGCTAATGAATGTAAATTAGAAAATTGTCCGGCTTGATGAGAATAATATGTGTACCGAGTTTGGTGACTGTAGGAAAAACTAACCCCCCCACTTTTGTCAAAAGGTGGCGCTACTGAGCCCCTCCACCACGCCCATTTCTATGGCTTTGTCCATGTCTACTGGTTGACAATATTGATGTGTGTGTCGAGTTTCATGCAATTTGAAGCATGTTAAGAGCCTCAAAAACACTCAAGAATATTATTACAGTTTGACCTGTTGCCATGGCAACAATATTTCAAATATCAAAAATCCTGTCATAGGTCTACATCTGCTGTGTATTGACATTACACTGATGAAGTTTGAAGCAAATCAGGTAAAAATAAGAGGGTGATCTCAAAGCATTTTAAAAGTGATACACTTCTTGCTGCCATTTGGTGGCGCTATAACTTTGACTCACAATAGTTACATCCATGTGATCAGACTACTACAACTAACACACTCCTGAAGTTTCATAAACATCAATCAATGTATGCAGAAGTTATAACACATTTCCTGTTTCCCTTTTCTCGCCATAAATTCGTTGCCTCGCCACGGCCAAACCGTTCGAGATATCAAAAATCCCCTGGCAATTTTTAATCATCAGTGTCTTGACTTCATGCTGACCGAGTTTGGTGGCGATCGGATTAATCGTCTAGGAGGAGTATATCAAATTCCAGAGCATGCGTTTTTCAAACAACCCTTAATAGCTGACTTCCTGTTGGCGTGGCGATTAACTTAGAGCGCGAAAGTTGTTCGGCCCGATGAGGTCTATATGTGTACCGAGTTTCATACTAATACGTGCAAGCATGTTTAATATATGGACCAAATTTTCAGACTTTTTTCAAGGGGGGCGCTGTCGAGCCCCCCTGCCACGCCCGGGTACCAGCCTCTCCGGCGTCCTAATGGCCGCGGATTCCAATGTGTGTGCCAATTTTCAAGAGTTTTTGAGCATGTTAAGGCCCCCAAAAAGCCCCGGAAGACGGAAAAAAAAAAAAAATAAAAAAAATAAAATAATAATAATAAATATAGCTGCGAGCAGCGATGGCGGGCCCAAGCCCGGTGGCACCGCCACCCCGGTGGCTTCAGGGCAACTGTGCACAGCGGGCAATAGGCACTTAAAACGGTTAAACATCAAAGGACTATGTCAAATTCACTCCACATTTACTGCACTACAAGGTGCCGTTATAGAGCCCCTCCTCCCTGCCCATTTTCAAAGGATTACATGTGCCAAGTTTTAACATTATTCTGATGAATTTTGAAGCAAATCAGGTAAAAATAAGAGGGTGATCTCAATGTATGCTGAAAGTGACACATTTTCTGCTTCCAGTTGGTGGCGCTATGACTTTGAATCACAATAGTCAAATCCATGTGATCAGCCTTGTACAACGAAGACTAAGCCAAAGTTTCATCAAAATCAATTAATGTATGCAGAAGTTATAACACTTTGTTTCCCTTTTCTTGCCATAAATTCGTTGCCTCGCCACGGCCAAACCGTTTGAGATATCCAAAATCCGTTTGCAATTAAACAACTTCAATGTGTTAGCAACAAGTTAAAAAAAGCTTGGTGTAAATTGGATAAACCCTGTAGGAGTAGTAGTATAAAATTCATAGCCTGTTTTTTCAAAAAATTAACATTCAAACCAAAATAGCCAACTTCCTGTTGGTCGGAGCTAATGAATGTAAATTAGAAAATTGTCCGGCTTGATGAGAATAATATGTGTACCGAGTTTGGTGACTGTAGGAAAAACTAACCTCCCCACTTTTGTCAAAAGGTGGCGCTACTGAGCCCCTCCACCACGCCCATTTCTATGGCTTTGTCCATGTCTACTGGTTGACAATATTGATGTGTGTGTCGAGTTTCATGCAATTTGAAGCATGTTAAGAGCCTCAAAAACACTCAAGAATATTATTACAGTTTGACCTGTTGCCATGGCAACAATATTTCAAATATCAAAAATCCTGTCATAGGTCTACATCTGCTGTGTATTGACATTACACTGATGAAGTTTGAAGCAAATCAGGTAAAAATAAGAGGGTGATCTCAAAGCATTTTAAAAGTGATACACTTCTTGCTGCCATTTGGTGGCGCTATAACTTTGACTCACAATAGTTACATCCATGTGATCAGACTACTACAACCAACACACTCCTGAAGTTTCATAAACATCAATCAATGTATGCAGAAGTTATAACCAGGGGCGATTCTAGGATTTTGATTTTAGGGGGGCTCAGCCCCCAATAAGGGTATGATTAAAAAAATATTATTTGACTGACTGTTGCTCATTTGCAGACCTACTCCCGCACGACAAGAAAAAATGTCGTATATCCATCTACAATGAAATATAAATTATTTTAGTTTTTTAGCCTTTATAATCAACAATACGGTTGGATATTCATAAAGTCACCCCATGAAAATTGATGTCATTTTAAGTATTTTAACTAACCAGCTAATAGCTATTCATTAAGAATATAGACAAACTATGTATTAATGTAATTGTCTATTGGCAATATGATTAATCTGTTCTATATTTATTTCTATTTATTAAAAATAACAACATGAATTATCAATTTGCCACTTCTATAAATCAAGTACAAATCTAGTATAAATAGTATAAATCAAGAAAATCAAAAATCCCTTTACTCTACGCTTACTCTAATTTATGTATCATGACACTCCTCCTGATTCATTATTACTTAATACAAAACTATATTTAATAATACAAAACAAAATAACTCCACATTCTCTCTCTGGGCCATCTAGTGCTTTCAGACAATGATGCGTGTCATTTCTGTGCATGGCTGCATAATGTAATGTCAAAATACATTATAATATGTCTGTAATTGTAAAAAGTAAATTAAAATAAATCATGATCGTTTTCTGAATCTAAAGTATGTTTTCATGGGTGTTAATCACTTCATTTTTGTAGGAATAAAAAACAACTATCACACAAGGGCTGAAGGTGAACGCAGCGAAACGTATTTGTATTGGATGAGAAACCGAGCCGTCCCGTGTGCTCCCAATGCTCCAGTAACATTACATTATGTAAACTGCAATGCATTTATGACAAAGAACTGCACCGATGCAGATGTAATATCATAGCATTAGCAATCTATCAATAAATGCACGCACACACACGACACACACCTTGTGCTCTCTGATGTTCGCTCTGCTCGGCGCCCCTGCAGATTGAAAAGTGCGCTAAATCCAAGCAGACTCAGATAAGGGGAGGAGCCGAAACTTGCCGCAGCTTGCCGCCGTTTCAAATGAGTTTTTTTAAAGGGGACTGAAGCGATCAAAAATTTATTAATCAAATATTTTTTTTAGGGGGGCTGGGCAGAAGTTTAGGGGGGCTGAAGCCCCCCTAAAAAGGGCCTAGTGACGCCCCTGGTTATAACACATTTCCTGTTTCCCTTTTCTCGCCATAAATTCGTTGCCTCGCCACGGCCAAACCGTTTGAGATATCCAAAATCCGTTTGCAATTAAACAACTTCAATGTGTTCGCAACAAGTTAAAAAAAGCTTGGTGTAAATTGGATAAACCCTGTAGGAGTAGTAGTATAAAATTCATAGCCTGTTTTTTCAAAAAATTAACATTCAAACCAAAATAGCTGACTTCCTGTTGGTCGGAGCTAATGAATGTAAATTAGAAAATTGTCCGGCTTGATGAGAATAATATGTGTACCGAGTTTGGTGACTGTAGGAAAAACTAACCCCCCCACTTTTGTCAAAAGGTGGCGCTACTGAGCCCCTCCACCACGCCCATTTCTATGGCTTTGTCCATGTCTACTGGTTGACAATATTGATGTGTGTGTCGAGTTTCATGCAATTTGAAGCATGTTAAGAGCCTCAAAAACACTCAAGAATATTATTACAGTTTGACCTGTTGCCATGGCAACAATATTTCAAATATCAAAAATCCTGTCATAGGTCTACATCTGCTGTGTATTGACATTACACTGATGAAGTTTGAAGCAAATCAGGTAAAAATAAGAGGGTGATCTCAAAACATTTCAAAAAGTGATACACTTCCTGCTGCCAGTTGGTGGCGCTATAACTTTGACTCACAATAGTCACATCCATGTGATCAGACTCCTATAACGAACACACTCGTGAAGTTTCATAAAGATCAATATATGTATTAAGACGTTATAACACATTTCCTGTTTCCTTTTTCTCGCCATAAATTCGTTGCCTCGCCACGGCCAAACCGTTCGAGATATCAAAAATCCCCTGGCAATTTTTAATCATCAGTGTCTTGACTTCATGCTGACCGAGTTTGGTGGCGATCGGATTAATCGTCTAGGAGGAGTATATCAAATTCCAGAGCATGCGTTTTTCAAACAACCCTTAATAGCTGACTTCCTGTTGGCGTGGCGATTAACTTAGAGCGCGAAAGTTGTTCGGCCCGATGAGGTCTATATGTGTACCGAGTTTCATACTAATACGTGCAAGCATGTTTAATATATGGACCAAATTTTCAGACTTTTTTCAAGGGGGCGCTGTCGAGCCCCCCTGCCACGCCCGGGTACGAGCCTCTCCGGCGTCCTAATGGCCGCGGATTCCAATGTGTGTGCCAATTTTCAAGAGTTTTTGAGCATGTTAAGGCCCCCAAAAAGCCCCGGAAGACGGAAAAAATAAATAAATAAATAAATAAAAAAAAATAAAAAAAAAAATAATAATAATCCTTAGAAGAACAAGAGGGCCCTGCGCGAATTTTCGCTTGGGCCCTAATAATCCTTAGAAGAACAAGAGGGCCCTGCGCGAATTTTCGCTTGGGCCCTAATAATTAAAGCTGCAAGCAGCGTTGAGAGGGCCCTCGCACCCGGGCTCACCGGGCCAACAGGTGGCGCTTTTACCGTAACTGAATTTTGCCATGTTGATGTCTTCAGGCCAGGACTATCATTGAACACGTGAAGTTTGAAGCAGATCGGACATTGTATGCCTGAGTTACAACAACTTCCTGTTTCTTTCGTGGCGTTAATCGCATAAATTAGCACTCAGCCAAGTGTTGCATGATTTAACGTGTTTCTAGCATGTTTGGTACTTCGTGGCATAATGAAATGTGACTCTGGTAGTGAATTACATTGTGAAGCATGCCATTTCCTGTTGCCAGCAGGTGGCGCTATGACTAACTAAATATTGTCATATAGATGTCTTTAGGCCAGGACTCTTATCACACATGTGAAGTTTGGGGCACGCCCTTCAGCGAAAACTCAAGATCTTTGAAATTTATCATAGCTTGAGATTAGACTGACAACATTTGATGTTGATCTGGTTAAATCTCTATGAGGAGTTAATCACAGTATAAAAAATGTCATTTCCTGTTGCCTGCAGGTGGCGCTATGACTGTAACTGAATATTGTTATGAAGATGTCTTCAGGATAGGACTCTAATAAAGCATGTGAAGTTTGGGGCAGATCCGACATTGTTTGTCTGAGTTACAACAACTTCCTTTTTCATGGCGAAGACATCAAACTTTGTCAGGCCGCCACGGACACGCCCTTCAGTGAAAACTCTAGATCTTCGCAATTTAACGTCACAAAGGCCTTTAGATTAGACTGACCAAAAATGACATTGATCTGATTAAATCTCTAGGAGGAGTTCGTTAAAGTACAACGTCTGGAAAATGCAAAAAACGGTGAATTGATTAAAAATATCTGACTTCCTGTTTGGTTTCGGATTTCGCTTCAAGAGAATTTTTTGTAGGTACTGGGCTGATAAATGTGTGTACCGAATTTCAAACCCCTAGTGTTATATAGCGAACGGGGATGTACGTTAGATGGCGCTATCGAGCCATTTTGCCACGCCCAATTCCGAAACCCATAACAGACGTAAATTTTCACCACTTCTGACGCGTGTGCAAAGTTTCGTGAGTTTTCGAGCACGTTTAGGCCCTCTCAAATGCGATTCATTTTGGAGAAGAATAATAATAATAATAATAATAATAATAATAATAAACGGAGCAATTCCAATAGGGTCCTCACACCATCGGTGCTCGGGCCCTAATAATAATAATAATAATAATAAACGGAGCAATTCCAATAGGGTCCTCACACCATCGGTGCTCGGGCCCTAATAATAATAATATTAATAATAATAATAATAATAAACGGAGCAATTCCAATAGGGTCCTCACACCATCGGTGCTCGGGCCCTAATTAAAGCTGCAAGCAGCGATGAAAGGGCCCTCGCACCCGGGCTCACTGCCACCCGTTGGCCTTAGGAAAACAGAGAACAGTGGTCGACATGCATGTAAGCGAATGAATACAGGAGAATTATGCCATTAAGTCATTTCGAATTGCCACACTTCCTGCTGCCAACAGGTGGCGCTTTGACCATAACCAAATATTGCGATATAGATGTGTTCAGACCCGGACTGTTATCAAACACGTTGTCACAATCACAGTCAGTTCCTGTCACTTCCTGGACTACATTCCCCATAATCCTCTCTGCCAATCACCTGCACTCACTCCACCAATCACTACACTAATCACCACATCCAGCTGCCATGCATTACCTGGACCATAAAAGACTCACACACTCATCACCTGATCGCGAAGTCTTGTTTTCACTCGTGTTACATTTCTGAGCGTTTCCTTGTATCCTGTTTGTCTATCTGTGATTGATCTTGCCTGATTCCTGTTTTACGACCCATTGCTGCCTGCCTCGATCCTTGCCTGTACCCTGACTACGACTCTGCCTGTTCCTTATTGCTCCTGTTTGTTCCTGTTTGACCCTGCCTGTACGACCACGCTCACTTCTAATAAAACGCTGCATTTGGATCCCTACCTGAGTCCCGCCTTCGTTACAGAAGACTTCGCCCTCTACGATCCAGCAGCTTCCACAAGCGTTTCCAGCCTCAACATGGACCCAGCTATACGTCTCATCCGCCTTCGTCAAGGTAATAGTACCCTGGAGGACCACATTCAGAAGTTTCTGGATATTGCCTATTATGCAGACTGGCCTGACTGTGCACTTATAGACTTTTTCTGCGATGGCATTAATCAACCCCTCCAGGATAAACTTAGACAAGAGGGACCGCGTTCATCACTTACTTGCTTTCTGGATTATGCATTATTGACTGTTGGTTCTCTGTTTACTGTGGGGGTCGCGGAGGAATGCGACACCATGGTAGATCATGTAATGGCCGCCTCGCCAGATGACACTCACAAAATGGCGGTCACCACAATAACAACACCAAGTCAAGTCAGCACTGATCGCCCAGAGCAACGTCACGCCTTCGCTGATCGCCCAGAGCAACGTCACGCCTTCGCTGATCGCCCAGAGCAACGTCACGCCTTCGCTGATCGCCCAGAGCAAAGTCACGTCGCCGCTGATCACCCAGAGTCACGTCAGGTCTCTAGATCAGTCCGGGAGCGGAGAGTGTTGCGTTCCAGTGTGACCGATCCACCGTTGATTTCAGTCCGAGCAGCTGGCATTCCCAAGTCTCCGTCGGCCGCTTCGCTCTCAAGCCCGGTGGCCGCTTCGCTCTCAAACCCGGTGGCCGCTTCGCACTCAAGCCCGCCGGCCGCTTCGCACTCAAGCCCGCCGGCCGCTTCGCACTCAAGGCCGCCGGCCGCTTCGCACTCAAGCCCGCCGGCCGCTTCGCACTCAAGCCCGCCGGCCGCTTCGCACTCAAGCCCGCCGGCCGCTTCGCACTCAAGCTCGCCGGTTTCAGCGCTCTCAAGCTCGCCGGTTTCAGCGTTCTCAAGCTCGCCGGTTTCAGCGCTCTCAAGCTCGCCGGTTTCAGCGCTCTCAAGCTCGCCGGTTTCAGCGCTCTCAAGCTCGCCGGTTTCAACGCTCTCAAGCTCGCCGGTTTCAACGCTCTCAAGCTCGCCGGTTGCTATGGACTCTCGTTCGCCTATTGCAGTGGACTTAAGCACCCTGGACGCGATGGACGAAATGGCTGCTTTGCCAGTGCCCACGGGCAAGATGGCCGCCCCTGCGGTGCTCAAGGATGCAGGGGTTGTTTCAGCCATTGAGTCCGCTCCAGCCAGTGAGTCCGCTCCAGCACAGCCTGCTCTCCTGGTCAGTCCTGTCTTGGCCCAGAGGGCTGTTCTCACCTTTTATGTCTTGGCTGTCCTACGTGCTTTGAGGAACTCAAGCTCTATTGCCGTCCCGGAGCAGCCCGAGCCCGCTGCCGTCCCGGAGCAGCCCGAGCCCGCTGCCGTCCCGGAGCAGCCCGAGCCCGCTGCCGTCCCGGAGCAGCCCGAGCCCGCTGCCGTCCCGGAGCAGCCCGAGCCCGCTGCCGTCCCGGAGCAGCCCGAGCCCGCTGCCGTCTCGGAGCTGTCTGCTCTCCTTGATACGGCCACGGAGGCCGTCACCGAGCTGGCCGCTCACCCTGATACGTCTGCCCTGCTGCCGACGCCACCCAAACTCCTTGCCCACGAGCCCGCTACGGACCCCGCTGAAATCCCCAAGAACTTTTTTGGGGGGGGCAGTATACCTAGGGGTGGGGAGCTTGTGGGAGGGGACCCTGCTCGGCCACTGCCGTCATCGGCCTTTGAACTATTCTGGCCATTTATGGACCCTGACCTGCCGTGGTCACCCAAGCCGCCTGACCTGCCGTGGTCACCCAAGCCGCCTGACCTGCCATGGTCACCCAAGCCGCCTGACCTGCCGTGGTCACCCAAGCCGCCTGACCTGCCGTGGTCACCCAAGCCGCCTGACCTGCCGTGGTCACCCAAGCCGCCTGACCTGCCGTGGTCACCCAAGCCGCCTGACCTGCCGTGGTCACCCAAGCCGCCTGACCTGCCGTGGTCACCCGAGCCGCCTGACCTGCCATGGCTACCCAGGCCACCTTACCTGCCGTGGCCGCCCGAGCCACCTGACCCGCCGTGGCTTTCCGACACTCCGGACTCGCCATGGTTGCCCGAGTTCCTGGACCTGCATTGGGGACCCCGTTCCTGTCTGCATGCAGGTCTCCAATGCACCCACCCTCCCTCCCTAGCTGTTCCTTTTACGCCGCGAGGACGCGCCTTCCGGGAGGGGGGCGTTATGTCACAATCACAGTCAGTTCCTGTCACTTCCTGGACTACATTCCCCATAATCCTCTCTGCCAATCACCTGCACTCACTCCACCAATCACTACACTAATCACCACATCCAGCTGCCATGCATTACCTGGACCATAAAAGACTCACACACTCATCACCTGATCGCGAAGTCTTGTTTTCACTCGTGTTACATTTCTGAGCGTTTCCTTGTATCCTGTTTGTCTATCTGTGATTGATCTTGCCTGATTCCTGTTTTACGACCCATTGCTGCCTGCCTCGATCCTTGCCTGTACCCTGACTACGACTCTGCCTGTTCCTTATTGCTCCTGTTTGTTCCTGTTTGACCCTGCCTGTACGACCACGCTCACTTCTAATAAAACGCTGCATTTGGATCCCTACCTGAGTCCCGCCTTCGTTACACACGTGAAGTTTGGAGCAGATCGGACATCATATGCCTGAGCTACAACAACTTCCTGTTTCATGGTGTTTATCGCATACATTAACACTTAGCCAAGTGTTGCATGATTTAACGTGTTTCTAGTATGTTTGGTACTTTGTGGCATATTAAATTTGTGGTTCTGGGAGGGAATTACAGTGTAAAGCATGCCATTTCCTGTTGCCAGCAGGTGGCGCTATGACTAACGGAATATTGGCATATAGATATGTTCAGGCCAGGACTCTTATCACACATGTGAAATTTGGAGCAGATCGGACATAGTATGCCTGAGTTACAACGGCTTCCTTTTTCATGGCGGAACAACAGACTTTGTCATGCCGCCACGGACACGCCCTTCAACGAAAACTGTAAATCTTCGCAATTTAACGTCACAAAGGCCTTTAGATTAGACTGACAAAAAATGAAATTGATCTGATTAAATCTCTAGGAGGAGTTAATCACAGTGTAAAACATGTAATTTTCTGTTGCCCCCAGGTGGCGCTATGACTGTAACTGAATATTGGCATATAGATGTCTTCAGGCCAGGACTCTAATAAAACATTTGAAGTTTGGGGCAGATCAGACATTGTTTGCCCGAGTTACAACAACTTCCTGTTTCATGGCAAAACATCGAAATTTGCCAGGCCGCCACGAACACGCCCTTCAGCGAAAACTCTAGATCTTCGCAATTTAATGTCTCAAAGGCCTTTAGATTAGACTGACCAAATATGATGTTGATCTGATTAAAGCTCTAGGAAGAGTTTGTTAAATGATGAGAATAATATGTGTACCGAGTTTGGTGACTGTAGGAAAAACTAACCCCCCCACTTTTGTCAAAAGGTGGCGCTACTGAGCCCCTCCACCACGCCCATTTCTATGGCTTTGTCCATGTCTACTGGTTGACAATATTGATGTGTGTGTCGAGTTTCATGCAATTTGAAGCATGTTAAGAGCCTCAAAATGTCACAGATCCCTTGTTCCCCTGGACTCCATTTCCCATGATCCTCCTGTTCTCCACACCTGCACTCACTTCCCTCGTCATCTCCCCATCATCACAGATCATCATCACCTGTACTCTCTCATCTGCACTGCCTTTATATTGGACTCACTCCCTTCACTCCTTGTCCGTTCTTAATGTTATGTTAGATGGTTAATGTGTGTAAAGTGTGTATTCTCCTGCGTTCTTCAGTAAATACCCTGTGTGTGGAAATCCGTTTAAGTATCTTCTCTTCAGCACGTACACCATTGTAACAGAAGAACGGACCTCCACCATTGGATTTCCACAAAAAGATGGAAGCTTCCTTCTTCCCCCGGGCTCCAACGTCTCCCATGCCTCTCTCATCCTGGACAGCTGGTGAGCGGCTCATTGGACTCTTACAGGTGGGTCGTTCGCTGGAGAGGTATGTGGAGGAGTTCGCTGAGCTTGCTTTTTTGTCTGACTGGCCTGAAGCACGTTTGATCGCCCTGTTTCTGGATGGTCTGGACGACAACACTGTCCGTTTAAACGAACCTGATTTTCGTCTCTCCTTAAGCGAAACTATCAATTTAATTTTGTTTTTGAATAAGTCCAAATTTTTCGTGGAACAGGTTCAGGATGTGTGTTTGTCTCCAGGCCATCCAGAAACACGGTTGGCCGGGCCAGTCAGTCAGCCTCCGTCCTCCTCCGCATACTCCTCCAGCGAAGGTTCCCCCTGTGTCCTGCCGGGCCCACAAATCT
This sequence comes from Chanodichthys erythropterus, assembly GCF_024489055.1. Lineage (NCBI taxonomy): Eukaryota > Metazoa > Chordata > Actinopteri > Cypriniformes > Xenocyprididae > Chanodichthys > Chanodichthys erythropterus. The sequence continues at coordinate 41,612,944 of NC_090235.1, read as the reverse complement.
CCGCTGGGTCCGGTAAACCTAAGAGGAGGAAGAGGAAGAAGGGCGAGCGCTCTCCAGTCTCCTGCGAGCCAGTCTCTCCAGTCTCCTGCGAGCCAGTCTCTCCAGTCTCCTGCGAGCCAGTCTCTCCAGTCTCCTGCGAGCCAGTCTCTCCAGTCTCCTGCGGGCCAGTGTCTCCAGAGCCCGCTCCAGTCTCTCCAGAGCCCGCTCCGGTCTCTCCAGAGCCCGCTCCTGTATCTCCAGAGCCCGCTCCTGTATCTCCAGAGCCCGCTCCTGTATCTCCAGAGCCCGCTCCTGTATCTCCAGAGCCCGCTCCAACCCTGTGCGAGCCGCCAGATCTGGACTGGCTTATTGACTTTTTTAACGAGCCCTCAGCTCCAGCCGCCGCCTACGAGCCCTCAGCTCCAGCCGCCGCCTACGAGCCCTCAGCTCCAGCCGCCGCCTACGAGCCCTTAGCTCCAGCCGCCGCCTACGAGCCCTCAGCTCCAGCCGCCGCCTACGAGCCCTCAGCTCCAGCCGCCGCCTACGAGCCCTCAGCTCCAGCCGCCGCCTACGAGCCCTCAGCTCCAGCCGCCGCCTACGAGCCCTCAGCTCCAGTCGCCGCCGCCGAGCCTGCCGCTCCAGCCGCCGCCGCCGAGCCCTCCGCTCCAGCCGCCGCCGCCGAGCCTGCCGCTCCAGCCGCCGCCGCCGAGCCTGCCGCTCCAGCCGCCGCCGCCGAGCCTGCCGCTCCAGCCGCCGCCGCCGAGCCTGCCGCTCCAGCCGCCGAGCCTGCCGCTCCAGCCGCCGAGCCTGCCGCTCCAGCCTCCGCCGCCGAGCCTGCCGCTCCAGCCGCCTCCGCCGCCGAGCCAAGTTCTCCAGTCTCCGCCGCCGAGCCAAGTTCTCCAGTCTCCGCCGCCGAGCCAAGTTCTCCAGTCTCCGCCGCCGAGCCAAGTTCTCCAGTCTCCGCCGCCGAGCCAAGTTCTCCAGTCTCCGCCGCCGAGCCAAGTTCTCCAGTCTCCGCCGCCGAGCCAAGTTCTCCAGTCTCCGCCGCCGAGCCAAGTTCTCCAGTCTCCGCCGCCAAACCAGCTCCATGCTCCTCCACCCACACATTGACTTTATTCCTTGGACTCCTCTATACGATCCTTAACCTCTCCAAGTATTTTTTGGGGGGGGGGGCCAAGTACCCGTGGGTGGGGGACATGTGGGCGCCACACATGTGGGTGGGCCTCTGAAGTGGCCTGCCAAGGCTCCTGACCCGCCGTGGCCTGCCAAGGCTCCTGACCCGCCATGGCTCATGGATCCGCCCTGGAGACCTCCACTCCAGTCCACTCATCCCCCGGCACCTGCATGAGGTCTCCAGGGCGCCCGCCCCCCCCTCCCGGTTATTCTATTTACGGCGCGAGGACGCGCCTACCGGGAGGGGGAGGTACTGTCACAGATCCCTTGTTCCCCTGGACTCCATTTCCCATGATCCTCCTGTTCTCCACACCTGCACTCACTTCCCTCGTCATCTCCCCATCATCACAGATCATCATCACCTGTACTCTCTCATCTGCACTGCCTTTATATTGGACTCACTCCCTTCACTCCTTGTCCGTTCTTAATGTTATGTTAGATGGTTAATGTGTGTAAAGTGTGTATTCTCCTGCGTTCTTCAGTAAATACCCTGTGTGTGGAAATCCGTTTAAGTATCTTCTCTTCAGCACGTACACCATTGTAACACAAAAACACTCAAGAATATTATTACAGTTTGACCTGTTGCCATGGCAACGATATTTCAAATATCAAAAATCCTGTCATAGGTCTACATCTGCTGTGTATTGACATTACACTGATGAAGTTTGAAGCAAATCAGGTAAAAATAAGAGGGTGATCTCAAAGCATTTTAAAAGTGATACACTTCTTGCTGCCATTTGGTGGCGCTATAACTTTGACTCACAATAGTTACATCCATGTGATCAGACTACTACAACCAACACACTCCTGAAGTTTCATAAACATCAATCAATGTATGCAGAAGTTATAACACATTTCCTGTTTCCCTTTTCTCGCCATAAATTCGTTGCCTCGCCACGGCCAAACCGTTTGAGATATCCAAAATCCGTTTGCAATTAAACAACTTCAATGTGTTCGCAATACGTTAAAAAAAGCTTGGTGTAAATTGGATAAACCCTGTAGGACTAGTAGTATAAAATTCATAGCCTGTTTTTTTCAAAAAATTAACATTCAAACCAAAATAGCTGACTTCCTGTTGGTCGGAGCTAATGAATGTAAATTAGAAAATTGTCCGGCTTGATGAGATCAATATGTGTACCGAGTTTGGTGACTGTAGGAAAAACTAACCCCCCCACTTTTGTCAAAAGGTGGCGCTACTGAGCCCCTCCACCACGCCCATTTCTATGGCTTTGTCCATGTCTACTGGTTGACAATATTGATGTGTGTGTCGAGTTTCATGCAATTTGAAGCATGTTAAGAGCCTCAAAAACACTCAAGAATATTATTACAGTTTGACCTGTTGCCATGGCAACAATATTTCAAATATCAAAAATCCTGTCATAGGTCTACATCTGCTGTGTATTGACATTACACTGATGAAGTTTGAAGCAAATCAGGTAAAAATAAGAGGGTGATCTCAAAACATTTCAAAAAGTGATACACTTCCTGCTGCCAGTTGGTGGCGCTATAACTTTGACTCACAATAGTCACATCCATGTGATCAGACTCCTATAACGAACACACTCGTGAAGTTTCATAAAGATCAATATATGTATTAAGACGTTATAACACATTTCCTGTTTCCTTTTTCTCGCCATAAATTCGTTGCCTCGCCACGGCCAAACCGTTCGAGATATCAAAAATCCCCTGGCAATTTTTAATCATCAGTGTCTTGACTTCATGCTGACCGAGTTTGGTGGCGATCGGATTAATCGTCTAGGAGGAGTATATCAAATTCCAGAGCATGCGTTTTTCAAACAACCCTTAATAGCTGACTTCCTGTTGGCGTGGTGTTTAACTTAGAGCGCGAAAGTTGTTCGGCCCGATGAGTTCTATATGTGTACCGAGTTTCATACTAATACGTGCAAGCATGTTTAATATATGGACCAAATTTTCAGACTTTTTTCAAGGGGGCGCTGTCGAGCCCCCCTGCCACGCCCGGGTACCAGCCTCTCCGGCGTCCTAATGGCCGCGGATTCCAATGTGTGTGCCAATTTTCAAGAGTTTTTGAGCATGTTAAGGCCCCCAAAAAGCCCCGGAAGACGGAAAAAAAAAAAAAATAATAATAATAATCCTTAGAAGAACAAGAGGGCCCTGCGCGAATTTTCGCTTGGGCCCTAATAATCCTTAGAAGAACAAGAGCTAATAGCTAAGTAGCTTGTCTAATAGCTTGAGATTAGACTGACAACATTTGATGTTGATCTGGTTAAATCTCTATGAGGAGTTAATCACAGTATAAAAAATGTCATTTCCTGTTGCCTGCAGGTGGCGCTATGACTGTAACTGAATATTGTTATGAAGATGTCTTCAGGATAGGACTCTTATCACACATGTGAAGTTTGGGGCAGATTGGACATTGCATGCCTGAGTTACAGCAGCTTCCTCTTTCATGGCGAAACATCAGACTTTGTCAGGCCGCCACAGACACGCCCTTCAGCGAAAACTCTAGATCTTCGCAATTTAACGTCACAAAGGCCTTTAGATTAGACTGACCAAAAATGACATTGATCTGATTAAATCTCTAGGAGGAGTTCGTTAAAGTACAACGTCTGGAAAATGCAAAAAACGGTGAATTCATTCAAAATATCTGACTTCCTGTTTGGTTTCGGATTTCGCTCCAAGAGAATTTTTTGTAGGTACTGGGCTGATAAATGTGTGTACCGAATTTCAAACCCCTAGTGTTATGTAGCGAGCGGGGCTGTACGTTAGATGGCGCTATCGAGCCATTTTGCCACGCCCAATTCCGAAACCCATAACAGACGTAAATTTTCACCACTTCTGACACATGTGCAAAGTTTCGTGAGTTTTCGAGCACGTTTAGGCCCTCTCAAATGCGATTCACTTTGGAGAAGAAGAAGAAGAAGAATAAATATAGCTGCGAGCAGCGATGGCGGGCCCAAGCCCGGTGGCACCGCCACCCCGGTGGCTTCAGGGCAACTGTGCACAGCGGGCAATAGGCATTTAAAATGGTTAAACATCAAAGGACTATGTCAAATTCACTCCACATTTACTGCACTACAAGGTGCTGCTATAGAGCCCCTCCTCCCTGCCCATTTTCAGAGGATTACATGTGCCAAGTTTTAACATTATTCTGATGAATTTTGAAGCAAATCAGGTAAAAATAAGAGGGTGATCTCAATGTATGCTGAAAGTGACATTTTCTGCTTCCAGCTGGTGGCGCTATGACTTTGAATCACAATAGTCACATCCATGTGATCAGCCTTGTACAACGAAGACTAAGCCGAAGTTTCATAAAAATCAATTAATGTATGCAGAAGTTATAACACTTTGTTTCCCTTTTCTTGCCATAAATCCGTTGCCTCGCCACGGCCAAACCGTTTGAGGTATCCAAAATCCGTTTGCAATTAAACAACTTCAATGTGTTAGCAACAAGTTAAAAAAAGCTTGGTGTAAATTGGATAAACCCTGTAGGAGTAGTAGTATAAAATTCATAGCCTGTTTTTTCAAAAAATTAACATTCAAACAAAAATAGCAGACTTCCTGTTGGTCGGAGCTAATGAATGTAAATTAGAAAATTGTCCGGCTTGATGAGATCAATATGTGTACAGAGTTTGGTGACTGTAGGAAAAACTAACCCCCCCACTTTTGTCAAAAGGTGGCGCTACTGAGCCCCTCCACCACGCCCATTTCTATGGCTTTGTCCATGTCTACTGGTTGACAATATTGATGTGTGTGTCGAGTTTCATGCAATTTGAAGCATGTTAAGAGCCTCAAAAACACTCAAGAATATTATTACAGTTTGACCTGTTGCCATGGCAACAATATTTCAAATATCAAAAATCCTGTCATAGGTCTACATCTGCTGTGTATTGACATTACACTGATGAAGTTTGAAGCAAATCAGGTAAAAATAAGAGGGTGATCTCAAAGCATTTCAAAAAGTGATACACTTCCTGCTGCCAGTTGGTGGCGCTATAACTATGACTCACAATAGTCACATCCATGTGATCAGACTACTACAACCAACACACTCGTGAAGTTTCATAAAGATCAATATATGTATGCAGATGTTATAACACATTTCCTGTTTCCTTTTTCTCGCCATAAATTCGTTGCCTCGCCACGGCCAAACCGTTCGAGATGTCAAAAATCCGCTGGCAATTTTTAATCATCAATGTCTTGACTTCATGCTGACCGAGTTTGGTGGCGATCGGATTAATCGTCTAGGAGGAGTATATCAAATTCCAGAGCATGCGTTTTTCAAACAACCCTTAATAGCTGACTTCCTGTTGGCGTGGCGTTTAACTTAGAGCACGAAAGTTGTTCGGCCCGGTGAGGTCTATATGTGTACCGAGTTTCATACTAATACGTGCAAGCGTGTTTAATATATGGACCAAATTTTCAGACTTTTTTCAAGGGGGCGCTGTCGAGGCCCCTGCCACGCCTGGGTACTAGCCTCTGCGGCATCCTAATGGCCATGGATTCCAATGTGTGTGCCAATTTTCAAGAGTTTTTGAGCATGTTAAGGCCCCAAAAATGCCCCGGAAGACGAAAAAAATAAAAAAAAAAAAAAAAAAATAATAATCCTTAGAAGAACAAGAGGGCCCTGCGCGCTTAATTCGCTTGGGCCCTAATAATCCTTAGAAGAACAAGAGGGCCCTGCGCGAATTTTCGCTTGGGCCCTAATAATAATAAATATAGCTGCGAGCAGCGATGGCGGGCCCAAGCCCGGTGGCACCGCCACCCCGGTGGCTTCAGGGCAACTGTGCACGGCGGGCAATAGGCATTTAAAACGGTAAAACATCGAAGGACTATGTCAAATTCACTCCACATTTACTGCACTACAAGGTGCCGCTATAGAGCCCCTCCTCCCTGCTCATTTTCAAAGGTTTACATGTGCCAAGTTTTAACATTATTCTGATGAATTTTGAAGCAAAGCAGGTAAAAATAAAAGGGTGATCTCAATGTATGCTGAAAGTGACACATTTTCTGCTTCCAGTTGGTGGTGCTATGACTTTGAATCACAATAGTCACATCCATGTGATCAGCCTTGTACAACGAAGACTAAGCCGAAGTTTCATCAAAATCAATTAATGTATGCAAAAGTTATAACACTTTGTTTCCCTTTTCTTGCCATAAATTCGTTGCCTCGCCACGGCCAAACCGTTTGAGATATCCAAAATCCGTTTGCAATTAAACAACTTCAATGTGTTAGCAACAAGTTAAAAAAAGCTTGGTGTAAATTGGATAAACCCTGTAGGAGTAGTAGTATAAAATTCATAGCCTGTTTTTTCAAAAAATTAACATTCAAACAAAAATAGCCGACTTCCTGTTGGTCGGAGCTAATGAATGTAAATTAGAAAATTGTCCGGCTTGATGAGAACAATATGTGTACCGAGTTTGGTGACTGTAGGAAAAACTAACCCCCCACTTTTGTCAAAAGGTGGCGCTACTGAGCCCCTCCACCACGCCCATTTCTATGGCTTTGTCTATGTCTACTGGTTGACAATATTGAGGTGTGTGTCGAGTTTCATGCAATTTGAAGCATGTTAAGAGCCTCAAAAACACTCAAGAATATTATTACAGTTTGACCTGTTGCCATGGCAACAATATTTCAAATATCAAAAATCCTGCCATAGGTCTACATCTGCTGTGTATTGCCATTACATTGATGAAGTTTGAAGCAAATCAGGTAAAAATAAGAGGGTGATCTCAAAGCATTTCAAAAAGTGATACACTTCCTGCTGCCAGTTGGTGGCGCTATAACTTTGACTCACAATAGTCACATCCATGTGATCAGACTACTACAACCAACACACTCGTGAAGTTTCATAAAGATCAATATATGTATGCAGACGTTATAACACATTTCCTGTTTCCTTTTTCTCGCCATAAATTCGTTGCCTCGCCACGGCCAAACCGTTCGAGATATCAAAAATCCCCTGGCAATTTTTAATCATCAGTGTCTTGACTTCATGCTGACCGAGTTTGGTGGCGATCGGATTAATCGTCTAGGAGGAGTATATCAAATTCCAGAGCATGCGTTTTTCAAACAACCCTTAATAGCTGACTTCCTGTTGGCGTGGCGATTAACTTAGAGCGCGAAAGTTGTTCGGCCCGATGAGGTCTATATGTGTACCGAGTTTCATACTAATACGTGCAAGCATGTTTAATATATGGACCAAATTTTCAGACTTTTTTCAAGGGGGCGCTGTCGAGCCCCCCTGCCACGCCCGGGTACCAGCCTCTCCGGCGTCCTAATGGCCGCGGATTCCAATGTGTGTGCCAATTTTCAAGAGTTTTTGAGCATGTTAAGGCCCCCAAAAAGCCCCGGAAGACGAAAAAAAAAAATAAAAAATAAAAAATAAATAAATATAGCTGCGAGCAGCGATGGCGGGCCCAAGCCCGGTGGCACCGCCACCCCGGTGGCTTCAGGGCAACTGTGCACAGCGGGCAATAGGCACTTAAAACGGTTAAACATCAAAGGACTATGTCAAATTCACTCCACATTTACTGCACTACAAGGTGCCGCTATAGAGCCCCTCCTCCCTGCCCATTTTCAAAGGATTACATGTGCCAAGTTTTAACATTATTCTGATGAATTTTGAAGCAAATCAGGTAAAAATAAGAGGGTGATCTCAATGTATGCTGAAAGTGACATTTTCTGCTTCCAGCTGGTGGCGCTATGACTTTGAATCACAATAGTCACATCCATGTGATCAGCCTTGTACAACGAAGACTAAGCCGAAGTTTCATAAAAATCAATTAATGTATGCAGAAGTTATAACACTTTGTTTCCCTTTTCTTGCCATAAATCCGTTGCCTCGCCACGGCCAAACCGTTTGAGGTATCCAAAATCCGTTTGCAATTAAACAACTTCAATGTGTTCGCAACAAGTTAAAAAAAGCTTGGTGTAAATTGGATAAACCCTGTAGGAGTAGTAGTATAAAATTCATAGCCTGTTTTTTCAAAAAATTAACATTCAAACCAAAATAGCTGACTTCCTGTTGGTCGGAGCTAATGAATGTAAATTAGAAAATTGTCCGGCTTGATGAGAATAATATGTGTACCGAGTTTGGTGACTGTAGGAAAAACTAACCCCCCCACTTTTGTCAAAAGGTGGCGCTACTGAGCCCCTCCACCACGCCCATTTCTATGGCTTTGTCCATGTCTACTGGTTGACAATATTGATGTGTGTGTCGAGTTTCATGCAATTTGAAGCATGTTAAGAGCCTCAAAAACACTCAAGAATATTATTACAGTTTGACCTGTTGCCATGGCAACAATATTTCAAATATCAAAAATCCTGTCATAGGTCTACATCTGCTGTGTATTGACATTACACTGATGAAGTTTGAAGCAAATCAGGTAAAAATAAGAGGGTGATCTCAAAGCATTTTAAAAGTGATACACTTCTTGCTGCCATTTGGTGGCGCTATAACTTTGACTCACAATAGTTACATCCATGTGATCAGACTACTACAACCAACACACTCCTGAAGTTTCATAAACATCAATCAATGTATGCAGAAGTTATAACACATTTCCTGTTTCCCTTTTCTCGCCATAAATTCGTTGCCTCGCCACGGCCAAACCGTTTGAGATATCCAAAATCCGTTTGCAATTAAACAACTTCAATGTGTTCGCAACAAGTTAAAAAAAGCTTGGTGTAAATTGGATAAACCCTGTAGGAGTAGTAGTATAAAATTCATAGCCTGTTTTTTCAAAAAATTAACATTCAAACCAAAATAGCTGACTTCCTGTTGGTCGGAGCTAATGAATGTAAATTAGAAAATTGTCCGGCTTGATGAGAATAATATGTGTACCGAGTTTGGTGACTGTAGGAAAAACTAACCCCCCCACTTTTGTCAAAAGGTGGCGCTACTGAGCCCCTCCACCACGCCCATTTCTATGGCTTTGTCCATGTCTACTGGTTGACAATATTGATGTGTGTGTCGAGTTTCATGCAATTTGAAGCATGTTAAGAGCCTCAAAAACACTCAAGAATATAATTACAGTTTGACCTGTTGCCATGGCAACAATATTTCAAATATCAAAAATCCTGTCATAGGTCTACATCTGCTGTGTATTGACATTACACTGATGAAGTTTGAAGCAAATCAGGTAAAAATAAGAGGGTGATCTCAAAACATTTCAAAAAGTGATACACTTCCTGCTGCCAGTTGGTGGCGCTATAACTTTGACTCACAATAGTCACATCCATGTGATCAGACTCCTATAACGAACACACTCGTGAAGTTTCATAAAGATCAATATATGTATTAAGACGTTATAACACATTTCCTGTTTCCTTTTTCTCGCCATAAATTCGTTGCCTCGCCACGGCCAAACCGTTCGAGATATCAAAAATCCCCTGGCAATTTTTAATCATCAGTGTCTTGACTTCATGCTGACCGAGTTTGGTGGCGATCGGATTAATCGTCTAGGAGGAGTATATCAAATTCCAGAGCATGCGTTTTTCAAACAACCCTTAATAGCTGACTTCCTGTTGGCGTGGCGATTAACTTAGAGCGCGAAAGTTGTTCGGCCCGATGAGGTCTATATGTGTACCGAGTTTCATACTAATACGTGCAAGCATGTTTAATATATGGACCAAATTTTCAGACTTTTTTCAAGGGGGCGCTGTCGAGCCCCCCTGCCACGCCCGGGTACCAGCCTCTCCGGCGTCCTAATGGCCGCGGATTCCAATGTGTGTGCCAATTTTCAAGAGTTTTTGAGCATGTTAAGGCCCCCAAAAAGCCCCGGAAGACGGAAAAAAAAAAAAAAAAAAAAAAAAAAAAATAATAATCCTTAGAAGAACAAGAGGGCCCTGCGCGAATTTTCGCTTGGGCCCTAATAATAATCCTTAGAAGAACAAGAGGGCCCTGCGCGAATTTTCGCTTGGGCCCTAATAATCCTTAGAAGAACAAGAGGGCCCTGCGCGAATTTTCGCTTGGGCCCTAAATATAGCTGCGAGCAGCGATGGCGGGCCCAAGCCCGGTGGCACCGCCACCCCGGTGGCTTCAGGGCAACTGTGCACAGCGGGCAATAGGCACTTAAAACGGTTAAACATCAAAGGACTATGTCAAATTCACTCCACATTTACTGCACTACAAGGTGCCGCTATAGAGCCCCTCCTCCCTGCCCATTTTCAAAGGATTACATGTGCCAAGTTTTAACATTATTCTGATGAATTTTGAAGCAAATCAGGTAAAAATAAGAGGGTGATCTCAATGTATGCTGAAAGTGACACATTTTCTGCTTCCAGTTGGTGGCGCTATGACTTTGAATCACAATAGTCAAATCCATGTGATCCGCCTTGTACAACGAAGACTAAGCCAAAGTTTCATCAAAATCAATTAATATATGCAGAAGTTATAACACTTTGTTTCCCTTTTCTTGCCATAAATTCGTTGCCTCGCCACGGCCAAACCGTTTGAGATATCCAAAATCCGTTTGCAATTAAACAACTTCAATGTGTTAGCAACAAGTTAAAAAAAGCTTGGTGTAAATTGGATAAACCCTGTAGGAGTAGTAGTATAAAATTCATAGCCTGTTTTTTCAAAAAATTAACATTCAAACCAAAATAGCTGACTTCCTGTTGGTCGGAGCTAATGAATGTAAATTAGAAAATTGTCCGGCTTGATGAGAATAATATGTGTACCGAGTTTGGTGACTGTAGGAAAAACTAACCCCCCACTTTTGTCAAAAGGTGGCGCTACTGAGCCCCTCCACCACGCCCATTTCTATGGCTTTGTCCATGTCTACTGGTTGACAATATTGATGTGTGTGTCGAGTTTCATGCAATTTGAAGCATGTTAAGAGCCTCAAAAACACTCAAGAATATTATTACAGTTTGACCTGTTGCCATGGCAACAATATTTCAAATATCAAAAATCCTGTCATAGGTCTACATCTGCTGTGTATTGACATTACACTGATGAAGTTTGAAGCAAATCAGGTAAAAATAAGAGGGTGATCTCAAAACATTTCAAAAAGTGATACACTTCCTGCTGCCAGTTGGTGGCGCTATAACTTTGACTCACAATAGTCACATCCATGTGATCAGACTCCTATAACGAACACACTCGTGAAGTTTCATAAAGATCAATATATGTATTAAGACGTTATAACACATTTCCTGTTTCCTTTTTCTCGCCATAAATTCGTTGCCTCGCCACGGCCAAACCGTTCGAGATATCAAAAATCCCCTGGCAATTTTTAATCATCAGTGTCTTGACTTCATGCTGACCGAGTTTGGTGGCGATCGGATTAATCGTCTAGGAGGAGTATATCAAATTCCAGAGCATGCGTTTTTCAAACAACCCTTAATAGCTGACTTCCTGTTGGCGTGGTGTTTAACTTAGAGCGCGAAAGTTGTTCGGCCCGATGAGTTCTATATGTGTACCGAGTTTCATACTAATACGTGCAAGCATGTTTAATATATGGACCAAATTTTCAGACTTTTTTCAAGGGGGCGCTGTCGAGCCCCCCTGCCACGCCCGGGTACCAGCCTCTCCGGCGTCCTAATGGCCGCGGATTCCAATGTGTGTGCCAATTTTCAAGAGTTTTTGAGCATGTTAAGGCCCCCAAAAAGCCCCGGAAGACGGAAAAAAAATAAAAAAAATAATAATAATCCTTAGAAGAACAAGAGGGCCCTGCGCGAATTTTCGCTTGGGCCCTAATAATCCTTAGAAGAACAAGAGCTAATAGCTAAGTAGCTTGTCTAATAGCTTGAGATTAGACTGACAACATTTGATGTTGATCTGGTTAAATCTCTATGAGGAGTTAATCACAGTATAAAAAATGTCATTTCCTGTTGCCTGCAGGTGGCGCTATGACTGTAACTGAATATTGTTATGAAGATGTCTTCAGGATAGGACTCTTATCACACATGTGAAGTTTGGGGCAGATTGGACATTGCATGCCTGAGTTACAGCAGCTTCCTCTTTCATGGCGAAACATCAGACTTTGTCAGGCCGCCACAGACACGCCCTTCAGCGAAAACTCTAGATCTTCGCAATTTAACGTCACAAAGGCCTTTAGATTAGACTGACCAAAAATGACATTGATCTGATTAAATCTCTAGGAGGAGTTCGTTAAAGTACAACGTCTGGAAAATGCAAAAAACGGTGAATTCATTCAAAATATCTGACTTCCTGTTTGGTTTCGGATTTCGCTCCAAGAGAATTTTTTGTAGGTACTGGGCTGATAAATGTGTGTACCGAATTTCAAACCCCTAGTGTTATGTAGCGAGCGGGGCTGTACGTTAGATGGCGCTATCGAGCCATTTTGCCACGCCCAATTCCGAAACCCATAACAGACGTAAATTTTCACCACTTCTGACACGTGTGCAAAGTTTCGTGAGTTTTCGAGCACGTTTAGGCCCTCTCAAATGCGATTCACTTTGGAGAAGAAGAAGAAGAAGAATAAATATAGCTGCGAGCAGCGATGGCGGGCCCAAGCCCGGTGGCACCGCCACCCCGGTGGCTTCAGGGCAACTGTGCACAGCGGGCAATAGGCATTTAAAATGGTTAAACATCAAAGGACTATGTCAAATTCACTCCACATTTACTGCACTACAAGGTGCTGCTATAGAGCCCCTCCTCCCTGCCCATTTTCAGAGGATTACATGTGCCAAGTTTTAACATTATTCTGATGAATTTTGAAGCAAATCAGGTAAAAATAAGAGGGTGATCTCAATGTATGCTGAAAGTGACATTTTCTGCTTCCAGCTGGTGGCGCTTTGACTTTGAATCACAATAGTCACATCCATGTGATCAGCCTTGTACAACGAAGACTAAGCCGAAGTTTCATAAAAATCAATTAATATATGCAGAAGTTATAACACTTTGTTTCCCTTTTCTTGCCATAAATCCGTTGCCTCGCCACGGCCAAACCGTTTGAGGTATCCAAAATCCGTTTGCAATTAAACAACTTCAATGTGTTAGCAACAAGTTAAAAAAAGCTTGGTGTAAATTGGATAAACCCTGTAGGAGTAGTAGTATAAAATTCATAGCCTGTTTTTTCAAAAAATTAACATTCAAACAAAAATAGCAGACTTCCTGTTGGTCGGAGCTAATGAATGTAAATTAGAAAATTGTCCGGCTTGATGAGATCAATATGTGTACAGAGTTTGGTGACTGTAGGAAAAACTAACCCCCCCACTTTTGTCAAAAGGTGGCGCTACTGAGCCCCTCCACCACGCCCATTTCTATGGCTTTGTCCATGTCTACTGGTTGACAATATTGATGTGTGTGTCGAGTTTCATGCAATTTGAAGCATGTTAAGAGCCTCAAAAACACTCAAGAATATTATTACAGTTTGACCTGTTGCCATGGCAACAATATTTCAAATATCAAAAATCCTGTCATAGGTCTACATCTGCTGTGTATTGACATTACACTGATGAAGTTTGAAGCAAATCAGGTAAAAATAAGAGGGTGATCTCAAAGCATTTCAAAAAGCGATACACTTCCTGCTGCCAGTTGGTGGCGCTATAACTATGACTCACAATAGTCACATCCATGTGATCAGACTACTACAACCAACACACTCGTGAAGTTTCATAAAGATCAATATATGTATGCAGATGTTATAACACATTTCCTGTTTCCTTTTTCTCGCCATAAATTCGTTGCCTCGCCACGGCCAAACCGTTCGAGATGTCAAAAATCCGCTGGCAATTTTTAATCATCAATGTCTTGACTTCATGCTGACCGAGTTTGGTGGCGATCGGATTAATCGTCTAGGAGGAGTATATCAAATTCCAGAGCATGCGTTTTTCAAACAACCCTTAATAGCTGACTTCCTGTTGGCGTGGCGTTTAACTTAGAGCACGAAAGTTGTTCGGCCCGGTGAGGTCTATATGTGTACCGAGTTTCATACTAATACGTGCAAGCGTGTTTAATATATGGACCAAATTTTCAGACTTTTTTCAAGGGGGCGCTGTCGAGGCCCCTGCCACGCCTGGGTACTAGCCTCTGCGGCATCCTAATGGCCATGGATTCCAATGTGTGTGCCAATTTTCAAGAGTTTTTGAGCATGTTAAGGCCCCAAAAATGCCCCGGAAGACGAAAAAAAAAAATAAAAATAATAATAATCCTTAGAAGAACAAGAGGGCCCTGCGCGCTTAATTCGCTTGGGCCCTAATAATCCTTAGAAGAACAAGAGGGCCCTGCGCGAATTTTCGCTTGGGCCCTAATAATAATAAATATAGCTGCGAGCAGCGATGGCGGGCCCAAGCCCGGTGGCACCGCCACCCCGGTGGCTTCAGGGCAACTGTGCACGGCGGGCAATAGGCATTTAAAACGGTAAAACATCGAAGGACTATGTCAAATTCACTCCACATTTACTGCACTACAAGGTGCCGCTATAGAGCCCCTCCTCCCTGCTCATTTTCAAAGGTTTACATGTGCCAAGTTTTAACATTATTCTGATGAATTTTGAAGCAAATCAGGTAAAAATAAGAGGGTGATCTCAATGTATGCTGAAAGTGACACATTTTCTGCTTCCAGTTGGTGGCGCTATGACTTTGAATCACAATAGTCAAATCCATGTGATCCGCCTTGTACAACGAAGACTAAGCCAAAGTTTCATCAAAATCAATTAATATATGCAGAAGTTATAACACTTTGTTTCCGTTTTCTTGCCATAAATTCGTTGCCTCGCCACGGCCAAACCGTTTGAGATATCCAAAATCCGTTTGCAATTAAACAACTTCAATGTGTTAGCAACAAGTTAAAAAAAGCTTGGTGTAAATTGGATAAACCCTGTAGGAGTAGTAGTATAAAATTCATAGCCTGTTTTTTCAAAAAATTAACATTCAAACCAAAATAGCTGACTTCCTGTTGGTCGGAGCTAATGAATGTAAATTAGAAAATTGTCCGGCTTGATGAGAATAATATGTGTACCGAGTTTGGTGACTGTAGGAAAAACTAACCCCCCCACTTTTGTCAAAAGGTGGCGCTACTGAGCCCCTCCACCACGCCCATTTCTATGGCTTTGTCCATGTCTACTGGTTGACAATATTGATGTGTGTGTCGAGTTTCATGCAATTTGAAGCATGTTAAGAGCCTCAAAAACACTCAAGAATATTATTACAGTTTGACCTGTTGCCATGGCAACAATATTTCAAATATCAAAAATCCTGTCATAGGTCTACATCTGCTGTGTATTGACATTACACTGATGAAGTTTGAAGCAAATCAGGTAAAAATAAGAGGGTGATCTCAAAACATTTCAAAAAGTGATACACTTCCTGCTGCCAGTTGGTGGCGCTATAACTTTGACTCACAATAGTCACATCCATGTGATCAGACTCCTATAACGAACACACTCGTGAAGTTTCATAAAGATCAATATATGTATTAAGACGTTATAACACATTTCCTGTTTCCTTTTTCTCGCCATAAATTCGTTGCCTCGCCACGGCCAAACCGTTCGAGATATCAAAAATCCCCTGGCAATTTTTAATCATCAGTGTCTTGACTTCATGCTGACCGAGTTTGGTGGCGATCGGATTAATCGTCTAGGAGGAGTATATCAAATTCCAGAGCATGCGTTTTTCAAACAACCCTTAATAGCTGACTTCCTGTTGGCGTGGTGTTTAACTTAGAGCGCGAAAGTTGTTCGGCCCGATGAGTTCTATATGTGTACCGAGTTTCATACTAATACGTGCAAGCATGTTTAATATATGGACCAAATTTTCAGACTTTTTTCAAGGGGGCGCTGTCGAGCCCCCCTGCCACGCCCGGGTACCAGCCTCTCCGGCGTCCTAATGGCCGCGGATTCCAATGTGTGTGCCAATTTTCAAGAGTTTTTGAGCATGTTAAGGCCCCCAAAAAGCCCCGGAAGACGGAAAAAAAATAAAAAAAATAATAATAATCCTTAGAAGAACAAGAGGGCCCTGCGCGAATTTTCGCTTGGGCCCTAATAATCCTTAGAAGAACAAGAGCTAATAGCTAAGTAGCTTGTCTAATAGCTTGAGATTAGACTGACAACATTTGATGTTGATCTGGTTAAATCTCTATGAGGAGTTAATCACAGTATAAAAAATGTCATTTCCTGTTGCCTGCAGGTGGCGCTATGACTGTAACTGAATATTGTTATGAAGATGTCTTCAGGATAGGACTCTTATCACACATGTGAAGTTTGGGGCAGATTGGACATTGCATGCCTGAGTTACAGCAGCTTCCTCTTTCATGGCGAAACATCAGACTTTGTCAGGCCGCCACAGACACGCCCTTCAGCGAAAACTCTAGATCTTCGCAATTTAACGTCACAAAGGCCTTTAGATTAGACTGACCAAAAATGACATTGATCTGATTAAATCTCTAGGAGGAGTTCGTTAAAGTACAACGTCTGGAAAATGCAAAAAACGGTGAATTCATTCAAAATATCTGACTTCCTGTTTGGTTTCGGATTTCGCTCCAAGAGAATTTTTTGTAGGTACTGGGCTGATAAATGTGTGTACCGAATTTCAAACCCCTAGTGTTATGTAGCGAGCGGGGCTGTACGTTAGATGGCGCTATCGAGCCATTTTGCCACGCCCAATTCCGAAACCCATAACAGACGTAAATTTTCACCACTTCTGACACGTGTGCAAAGTTTCGTGAGTTTTCGAGCACGTTTAGGCCCTCTCAAATGCGATTCACTTTGGAGAAGAAGAAGAAGAAGAATAAATATAGCTGCGAGCAGCGATGGCGGGCCCAAGCCCGGTGGCACCGCCACCCCGGTGGCTTCAGGGCAACTGTGCACAGCGGGCAATAGGCATTTAAAATGGTTAAACATCAAAGGACTATGTCAAATTCACTCCACATTTACTGCACTACAAGGTGCTGCTATAGAGCCCCTCCTCCCTGCCCATTTTCAGAGGATTACATGTGCCAAGTTTTAACATTATTCTGATGAATTTTGAAGCAAATCAGGTAAAAATAAGAGGGTGATCTCAATGTATGCTGAAAGTGACATTTTCTGCTTCCAGCTGGTGGCGCTATGACTTTGAATCACAATAGTCACATCCATGTGATCAGCCTTGTACAACGAAGACTAAGCCGAAGTTTCATAAAAATCAATTAATGTATGCAGAAGTTATAACACTTTGTTTCCCTTTTCTTGCCATAAATCCGTTGCCTCGCCACGGCCAAACCGTTTGAGGTATCCAAAATCCGTTTGCAATTAAACAACTTCAATGTGTTAGCAACAAGTTAAAAAAGCTTGGTGTAAATTGGATAAACCCTGTAGGAGTAGTAGTATAAAATTCATAGCCTGTTTTTTCAAAAAATTAACATTCAAACAAAAATAGCAGACTTCCTGTTGGTCGGAGCTAATGAATGTAAATTAGAAAATTGTCCGGCTTGATGAGATCAATATGTGTACAGAGTTTGGTGACTGTAGGAAAAACTAACCCCCACTTTTGTCAAAAGGTGGCGCTACTGAGCCCCTCCACCACGCCCATTTCTATGGCTTTGTCCATGTCTACTGGTTGACAATATTGATGTGTGTGTCGAGTTTCATGCAATTTGAAGCATGTTAAGAGCCTCAAAAACACTCAAGAATATTATTACAGTTTGACCTGTTGCCATGGCAACAATATTTCAAATATCAAAAATCCTGTCATAGGTCTACATCTGCTGTGTATTGACATTACACTGATGAAGTTTGAAGCAAATCAGGTAAAAATAAGAGGGTGATCTCAAAGCATTTCAAAAAGCGATACACTTCCTGCTGCCAGTTGGTGGCGCTATAACTATGACTCACAATAGTCACATCCATGTGATCAGACTACTACAACCAACACACTCGTGAAGTTTCATAAAGATCAATATATGTATGCAGATGTTATAACACATTTCCTGTTTCCTTTTTCTCGCCATAAATTCGTTGCCTCGCCACGGCCAAACCGTTCGAGATGTCAAAAATCCGCTGGCAATTTTTAATCATCAATGTCTTGACTTCATGCTGACCGAGTTTGGTGGCGATCGGATTAATCGTCTAGGAGGAGTATATCAAATTCCAGAGCATGCGTTTTTCAAACAACCCTTAATAGCTGACTTCCTGTTGGCGTGGCGTTTAACTTAGAGCACGAAAGTTGTTCGGCCCGGTGAGGTCTATATGTGTACCGAGTTTCATACTAATACGTGCAAGCGTGTTTAATATATGGACCAAATTTTCAGACTTTTTTCAAGGGGCGCTGTCGAGGCCCCTGCCACGCCTGGGTACTAGCCTCTGCGGCATCCTAATGGCCATGGATTCCAATGTGTGTGCCAATTTTCAAGAGTTTTTGAGCATGTTAAGGCCCCAAAAATGCCCCGGAAGACGAAAAAAAAAAAAAAATAAAAAAAATAATAATCCTTAGAAGAACAAGAGGGCCCTGCGCGCTTAATTCGCTTGGGCCCTAATAATCCTTAGAAGAACAAGAGGGCCCTGCGCGAATTTTCGCTTGGGCCCTAATAATAATAAATATAGCTGCGAGCAGCGATGGCGGGCCCAAGCCCGGTGGCACCGCCACCCCGGTGGCTTCAGGGCAACTGTGCACGGCGGGCAATAGGCATTTAAAACGGTAAAACATCGAAGGACTATGTCAAATTCACTCCACATTTACTGCACTACAAGGTGCCGCTATAGAGCCCCTCCTCCCTGCTCATTTTCAAAGGTTTACATGTGCCAAGTTTTAACATTATTCTGATGAATTTTGAAGCAAAGCAGGTAAAAATAAAAGGGTGATCTCAATGTATGCTGAAAGTGACACATTTTCTGCTTCCAGTTGGTGGTGCTATGACTTTGAATCACAATAGTCACATCCATGTGATCAGCCTTGTACAACGAAGACTAAGCCGAAGTTTCATCAAAATCAATTAATGTATGCAAAAGTTATAACACTTTGTTTCCCTTTTCTTGCCATAAATTTGTTGCCTCGCCACGGCCAAACCGTTTGAGATATCCAAAATCCGTTTGCAATTAAACAACTTCAATGTGTTAGCAACAAGTTAAAAAAAGCTTGGTGTAAATTGGATAAACCCTGTAGGAGTAGTAGTATAAAATTCATAGCCTGTTTTTTCAAAAAATTAACATTCAAACAAAAATAGCCGACTTCCTGTTGGTCGGAGCTAATGAATGTAAATTAGAAAATTGTCCGGCTTGATGAGAACAATATGTGTACCGAGTTTGGTGACTGTAGGAAAAACTAACCCCCACTTTTGTCAAAAGGTGGCGCTACTGAGCCCCTCCACCACGCCCATTTCTATGGCTTTGTCCATGTCTACTGGTTGACAATATTGAGGTGTGTGTCGAGTTTCATGCAATTTGAAGCATGTTAAGAGCCTCAAAAACACTCAAGAATATTATTACAGTTTGACCTGTTGCCATGGCAACAATATTTCAAATATCAAAAATCCTGCCATAGGTCTACATCTGCTGTGTATTGCCATTACATTGATGAAGTTTGAAGCAAATCAGGTAAAAATAAGAGGGTGATCTCAAAGCATTTCAAAAAGTGATACACTTCCTGCTGCCAGTTGGTGGCGCTATAACTTTGACTCACAATAGTCACATCCATGTGATCAGACTACTACAACCAACACACTCGTGAAGTTTCATAAAGATCAATATATGTATGCAGACGTTATAACACATTTCCTGTTTCCTTTTTCTCGCCATAAATTCGTTGCCTCGCCACGGCCAAACCGTTCGAGATATCAAAAATCCCCTGGCAATTTTTAATCATCAGTGTCTTGACTTCATGCTGACCGAGTTTGGTGGCGATCGGATTAATCGTCTAGGAGGAGTATATCAAATTCCAGAGCATGCGTTTTTCAAACAACCCTTAATAGCTGACTTCCTGTTGGCGTGGCGATTAACTTAGAGCGCGAAAGTTGTTCGGCCCGATGAGGTCTATATGTGTACCGAGTTTCATACTAATACGTGCAAGCATGTTTAATATATGGACCAAATTTTCAGACTTTTTTCAAGGGGGCGCTGTCGAGCCCCCCTGCCACGCCCGGGTACCAGCCTCTCCGGCGTCCTAATGGCCGCGGATTCCAATGTGTGTGCCAATTTTCAAGAGTTTTTGAGCATGTTAAGGCCCCCAAAAAGCCCCGGAAGACGAAAAAAAAAATAAAAAATAAAAAAAAATAAATATAGCTGCGAGCAGCGATGGCGGGCCCAAGCCCGGTGGCACCGCCACCCCGGTGGCTTCAGGGCAACTGTGCACAGCGGGCAATAGGCACTTAAAACGGTTAAACATCAAAGGACTATGTCAAATTCACTCCACATTTACTGCACTACAAGGTGCCGCTATAGAGCCCCTCCTCCCTGCCCATTTTCAAAGGATTACATGTGCCAAGTTTTAACATTATTCTGATGAATTTTGAAGCAAATCAGGTAAAAATAAGAGGGTGATCTCAATGTATGCTGAAAGTGACATTTTCTGCTTCCAGCTGGTGGCGCTATGACTTTGAATCACAATAGTCACATCCATGTGATCAGCCTTGTACAACGAAGACTAAGCCGAAGTTTCATAAAAATCAATTAATGTATGCAGAAGTTATAACACTTTGTTTCCCTTTTCTTGCCATAAATCCGTTGCCTCGCCACGGCCAAACCGTTTGAGGTATCCAAAATCCGTTTGCAATTAAACAACTTCAATGTGTTAGCAACAAGTTAAAAAAAGCTTGGTGTAAATTGGATAAACCCTGTAGGAGTAGTAGTATAAAATTCATAGCCTGTTTTTTCAAAAAATTAACATTCAAACCAAAATAGCTGACTTCCTGTTGGTCGGAGCTAATGAATGTAAATTAGAAAATTGTCCGGCTTGATGAGAATAATATGTGTACCGAGTTTGGTGACTGTAGGAAAAACTAACCCCCCACTTTTGTCAAAAGGTGGCGCTACTGAGCCCCTCCACCACGCCCATTTCTATGGCTTTGTCCATGTCTACTGGTTGACAATATTGATGTGTGTGTCGAGTTTCATGCAATTTGAAGCATGTTAAGAGCCTCAAAAACACTCAAGAATATTATTACAGTTTGACCTGTTGCCATGGCAACAATATTTCAAATATCAAAAATCCTGTCATAGGTCTACATCTGCTGTGTATTGACATTACACTGATGAAGTTTGAAGCAAATCAGGTAAAAATAAGAGGGTGATCTCAAAACATTTCAAAAAGTGATACACTTCCTGCTGCCAGTTGGTGGCGCTATAACTTTGACTCACAATAGTCACATCCATGTGATCAGACTCCTATAACGAACACACTCGTGAAGTTTCATAAAGATCAATATATGTATTAAGACGTTATAACACATTTCCTGTTTCCTTTTTCTCGCCATAAATTCGTTGCCTCGCCACGGCCAAACCGTTCGAGATATCAAAAATCCCCTGGCAATTTTTAATCATCAGTGTCTTGACTTCATGCTGACCGAGTTTGGTGGCGATCGGATTAATCGTCTAGGAGGAGTATATCAAATTCCAGAGCATGCGTTTTTCAAACAACCCTTAATAGCTGACTTCCTGTTGGCGTGGTGTTTAACTTAGAGCGCGAAAGTTGTTCGGCCCGATGAGTTCTATATGTGTACCGAGTTTCATACTAATACGTGCAAGCATGTTTAATATATGGACCAAATTTTCAGACTTTTTTCAAGGGGGCGCTGTCGAGCCCCCCTGCCACGCCCGGGTACCAGCCTCTCCGGCGTCCTAATGGCCGCGGATTCCAATGTGTGTGCCAATTTTCAAGAGTTTTTGAGCATGTTAAGGCCCCCAAAAAGCCCCGGAAGACGGAAAAAAAATAAAAAAAATAATAATAATCCTTAGAAGAACAAGAGGGCCCTGCGCGAATTTTCGCTTGGGCCCTAATAATCCTTAGAAGAACAAGAGCTAATAGCTAAGTAGCTTGTCTAATAGCTTGAGATTAGACTGACAACATTTGATGTTGATCTGGTTAAATCTCTATGAGGAGTTAATCACAGTATAAAAAATGTCATTTCCTGTTGCCTGCAGGTGGCGCTATGACTGTAACTGAATATTGTTATGAAGATGTCTTCAGGATAGGACTCTTATCACACATGTGAAGTTTGGGGCAGATTGGACATTGCATGCCTGAGTTACAGCAGCTTCCTCTTTCATGGCGAAACATCAGACTTTGTCAGGCCGCCACAGACACGCCCTTCAGCGAAAACTCTAGATCTTCGCAATTTAACGTCACAAAGGCCTTTAGATTAGACTGACCAAAAATGACATTGATCTGATTAAATCTCTAGGAGGAGTTCGTTAAAGTACAACGTCTGGAAAATGCAAAAAACGGTGAATTCATTCAAAATATCTGACTTCCTGTTTGGTTTCGGATTTCGCTCCAAGAGAATTTTTTGTAGGTACTGGGCTGATAAATGTGTGTACCGAATTTCAAACCCCTAGTGTTATGTAGCGAGCGGGGCTGTACGTTAGATGGCGCTATCGAGCCATTTTGCCACGCCCAATTCCGAAACCCATAACAGACGTAAATTTTCACCACTTCTGACACGTGTGCAAAGTTTCGTGAGTTTTCGAGCACGTTTA
This sequence comes from Chanodichthys erythropterus, assembly GCF_024489055.1. NCBI lineage: Eukaryota > Metazoa > Chordata > Actinopteri > Cypriniformes > Xenocyprididae > Chanodichthys > Chanodichthys erythropterus. Next base: position 41,590,237 of record NC_090235.1, on the reverse strand, counting down.
GGCCCTCTCAAATGCGATTCACTTTGGAGAAGAAGAAGAAGAAGAATAAATATAGCTGCGAGCAGCGATGGCGGGCCCAAGCCCGGTGGCACCGCCACCCCGGTGGCTTCAGGGCAACTGTGCACAGCGGGCAATAGGCATTTAAAATGGTTAAACATCAAAGGACTATGTCAAATTCACTCCACATTTACTGCACTACAAGGTGCTGCTATAGAGCCCCTCCTCCCTGCCCATTTTCAGAGGATTACATGTGCCAAGTTTTAACATTATTCTGATGAATTTTGAAGCAAATCAGGTAAAAATAAGAGGGTGATCTCAATGTATGCTGAAAGTGACATTTTCTGCTTCCAGCTGGTGGCGCTATGACTTTGAATCACAATAGTCACATCCATGTGATCAGCCTTGTACAACGAAGACTAAGCCGAAGTTTCATAAAAATCAATTAATGTATGCAGAAGTTATAACACTTTGTTTCCCTTTTCTTGCCATAAATCCGTTGCCTCGCCACGGCCAAACCGTTTGAGGTATCCAAAATCCGTTTGCAATTAAACAACTTCAATGTGTTAGCAACAAGTTAAAAAAGCTTGGTGTAAATTGGATAAACCCTGTATGAGTAGGAGTATAAAATTCATAGCCTGTTTTTTCAAAAAATTAACATTCAAACAAAAATAGCAGACTTCCTGTTGGTCGGAGCTAATGAATGTAAATTAGAAAATTGTCCGGCTTGATGAGATCAATATGTGTACAGAGTTTGGTGACTGTAGGAAAAACTAACCCCCCCACTTTTGTCAAAAGGTGGCGCTACTGAGCCCCTCCACCACGCCCATTTCTATGGCTTTGTCCATGTCTACTGGTTGACAATATTGATGTGTGTGTCGAGTTTCATGCAATTTGAAGCATGTTAAGAGCCTCAAAAACACTCAAGAATATTATTACAGTTTGACCTGTTGCCATGGCAACAATATTTCAAATATCAAAAATCCTGTCATAGGTCTACATCTGCTGTGTATTGACATTACACTGATGAAGTTTGAAGCAAATCAGGTAAAAATAAGAGGGTGATCTCAAAGCATTTCAAAAAGCGATACACTTCCTGCTGCCAGTTGGTGGCGCTATAACTATGACTCACAATAGTCACATCCATGTGATCAGACTACTACAACCAACACACTCGTGAAGTTTCATAAAGATCAATATATGTATGCAGATGTTATAACACATTTCCTGTTTCCTTTTTCTCGCCATAAATTCGTTGCCTCGCCACGGCCAAACCGTTCGAGATGTCAAAAATCCGCTGGCAATTTTTAATCATCAATGTCTTGACTTCATGCTGACCGAGTTTGGTGGCGATCGGATTAATCGTCTAGGAGGAGTATATCAAATTCCAGAGCATGCGTTTTTCAAACAACCCTTAATAGCTGACTTCCTGTTGGCGTGGCGTTTAACTTAGAGCACGAAAGTTGTTCGGCCCGGTGAGGTCTATATGTGTACCGAGTTTCATACTAATACGTGCAAGCGTGTTTAATATATGGACCAAATTTTCAGACTTTTTTCAAGGGGGCGCTGTCGAGGCCCCTGCCACGCCTGGGTACTAGCCTCTGCGGCATCCTAATGGCCATGGATTCCAATGTGTGTGCCAATTTTCAAGAGTTTTTGAGCATGTTAAGGCCCCAAAAATGCCCCGGAAGACGAAAAAAAAAATAAAAAATAAAAAAAATAATAATCCTTAGAAGAACAAGAGGGCCCTGCGCGCTTAATTCGCTTGGGCCCTAATAATCCTTAGAAGAACAAGAGGGCCCTGCGCGAATTTTCGCTTGGGCCCTAATAATAATAAATATAGCTGCGAGCAGCGATGGCGGGCCCAAGCCCGGTGGCACCGCCACCCCGGTGGCTTCAGGGCAACTGTGCACGGCGGGCAATAGGCATTTAAAACGGTAAAACATCGAAGGACTATGTCAAATTCACTCCACATTTACTGCACTACAAGGTGCCGCTATAGAGCCCCTCCTCCCTGCTCATTTTCAAAGGTTTACATGTGCCAAGTTTTAACATTATTCTGATGAATTTTGAAGCAAAGCAGGTAAAAATAAAAGGGTGATCTCAATGTATGCTGAAAGTGACACATTTTCTGCTTCCAGTTGGTGGTGCTATGACTTTGAATCACAATAGTCACATCCATGTGATCAGCCTTGTACAACGAAGACTAAGCCGAAGTTTCATCAAAATCAATTAATGTATGCAAAAGTTATAACACTTTGTTTCCCTTTTCTTGCCATAAATTTGTTGCCTCGCCACGGCCAAACCGTTTGAGATATCCAAAATCCGTTTGCAATTAAACAACTTCAATGTGTTAGCAACAAGTTAAAAAAAGCTTGGTGTAAATTGGATAAACCCTGTAGGAGTAGTAGTATAAAATTCATAGCCTGTTTTTTCAAAAAATTAACATTCAAACAAAAATAGCCGACTTCCTGTTGGTCGGAGCTAATGAATGTAAATTAGAAAATTGTCCGGCTTGATGAGAACAATATGTGTACCGAGTTTGGTGACTGTAGGAAAAACTAACCCCCCCACTTTTGTCAAAAGGTGGCGCTACTGAGCCCCTCCACCACGCCCATTTCTATGGCTTTGTCCATGTCTACTGGTTGACAATATTGAGGTGTGTGTCGAGTTTCATGCAATTTGAAGCATGTTAAGAGCCTCAAAAACACTCAAGAATATTATTACAGTTTGACCTGTTGCCATGGCAACAATATTTCAAATATCAAAAATCCTGCCATAGGTCTACATCTGCTGTGTATTGCCATTACATTGATGAAGTTTGAAGCAAATCAGGTAAAAATAAGAGGGTGATCTCAAAGCATTTCAAAAAGTGATACACTTCCTGCTGCCAGTTGGTGGCGCTATAACTTTGACTCACAATAGTCACATCCATGTGATCAGACTACTACAACCAACACACTCGTGAAGTTTCATAAAGATCAATATATGTATGCAGACGTTATAACACATTTCCTGTTTCCTTTTTCTCGCCATAAATTCGTTGCCTCGCCACGGCCAAACCGTTCGAGATATCAAAAATCCCCTGGCAATTTTTAATCATCAGTGTCTTGACTTCATGCTGACCGAGTTTGGTGGCGATCGGATTAATCGTCTAGGAGGAGTATATCAAATTCCAGAGCATGCGTTTTTCAAACAACCCTTAATAGCTGACTTCCTGTTGGCGTGGCGATTAACTTAGAGCGCGAAAGTTGTTCGGCCCGATGAGGTCTATATGTGTACCGAGTTTCATACTAATACGTGCAAGCATGTTTAATATATGGACCAAATTTTCAGACTTTTTTCAAGGGGGCGCTGTCGAGCCCCCCTGCCACGCCCGGGTACCAGCCTCTCCGGCGTCCTAATGGCCGCGGATTCCAATGTGTGTGCCAATTTTCAAGAGTTTTTGAGCATGTTAAGGCCCCCAAAAAGCCCCGGAAGACGAAAAAAAAAAAAAAAAATAAAAAAAAAATAAATATAGCTGCGAGCAGCGATGGCGGGCCCAAGCCCGGTGGCACCGCCACCCCGGTGGCTTCAGGGCAACTGTGCACAGCGGGCAATAGGCACTTAAAACGGTTAAACATCAAAGGACTATGTCAAATTCACTCCACATTTACTGCACTACAAGGTGCCGCTATAGAGCCCCTCCTCCCTGCCCATTTTCAAAGGATTACATGTGCCAAGTTTTAACATTATTCTGATGAATTTTGAAGCAAATCAGGTAAAAATAAGAGGGTGATCTCAATGTATGCTGAAAGTGACATTTTCTGCTTCCAGCTGGTGGCGCTATGACTTTGAATCACAATAGTCACATCCATGTGATCAGCCTTGTACAACGAAGACTAAGCCGAAGTTTCATAAAAATCAATTAATGTATGCAGAAGTTATAACACTTTGTTTCCCTTTTCTTGCCATAAATCCGTTGCCTCGCCACGGCCAAACCGTTTGAGGTATCCAAAATCCGTTTGCAATTAAACAACTTCAATGTGTTAGCAACAAGTTAAAAAAAGCTTGGTGTAAATTGGATAAACCCTGTAGGAGTAGTAGTATAAAATTCATAGCCTGTTTTTTCAAAAAATTAACATTCAAACAAAAATAGCCGACTTCCTGTTGGTCGGAGCTAATGAATGTAAATTAGAAAATTGTCCGGCTTGATGAGAACAATATGTGTACCGAGTTTGGTGACTGTAGGAAAAACTAACCCCCCCACTTTTGTCAAAAGGTGGCGCTACTGATCCCCTCCACCACGCCCATTTCTATGGCTTTGTCCATGTCTACTGGTTGACAATATTGAGGTGTGTGTCGAGTTTCATGCAATTTGAAGCATGTTAAGAGCCTCAAAAACACTCAAGAATATTATTACAGTTTGACCTGTTGCCATGGCAACAATATTTCAAATATCAAAAATCCTGCCATAGGTCTACATCTGCTGTGTATTGCCATTACATTGATGAAGTTTGAAGCAAATCAGGTAAAAATAAGAGGGTGATCTCAAAGCATTTCAAAAAGTGATACACTTCCTGCTGCCAGTTGGTGGCGCTATAACTTTGACTCACAATAGTCACATCCATGTGATCAGACTACTACAACCAACACACTCGTGAAGTTTCATAAAGATCAATATATGTATGCAGACGTTATAACACATTTCCTGTTTCCTTTTTCTCGCCATAAATTCGTTGCCTCGCCACGGCCAAACCGTTCGAGATATCAAAAATCCCCTGGCAATTTTTAATCATCAGTGTCTTGACTTCATGCTGACCGAGTTTGGTGGCGATCGGATTAATCGTCTAGGAGGAGTATATCAAATTCCAGAGCATGCGTTTTTCAAACAACCCTTAATAGCTGACTTCCTGTTGGCGTGGCGATTAACTTAGAGCGCGAAAGTTGTTCGGCCCGATGAGGTCTATATGTGTACCGAGTTTCATACTAATAAGTGCAAGCATGTTTAATATATGGACCAAATTTTCAGACTTTTTTCAAGGGGGCGCTGTCGAGCCCCCCTGCCACGCCCGGGTATCAGCCTCTCCGGCGTCCTAATGGCCGCGGATTCCAATGTGTGTGCCAATTTTCAAGAATTTTTGAGCATGTTAAGGCCCCCAAAAAGCCCCGGAAGACGAAAAAAAATAAAAAATAAATAATAAATAAATAAATATAGCTGCGAGCAGCGATGGCGGGCCCAAGCCCGGTGGCACCGCCACCCCGGTGGCTTCAGGGCAACTGTGCACAGCGGGCAATAGGCACTTAAAACGGTTAAACATCAAAGGACTATGTCAAATTCACTCCACATTTACTGCACTACAAGGTGCCGCTATAGAGCCCCTCCTCCCTGCCCATTTTCAAAGGATTACATGTGCCAAGTTTTAACATTATTCTGATGAATTTTGAAGCAAATCAGGTAAAAATAAGAGGGTGATCTCAATGTATGCTGAAAGTGACACATTTTCTGCTTCCAGTTGGTGGCGCTATGACTTTGAATCACAATACTCAAATCCATGTGATCAGCCTTGTACAACGAAGACTAAGCCAAAGTTTCATCAAAATCAATTAATGTATGCAGAAGTTATAACACTTTGTTTCCCTTTTCTTGCCATAAATTCGTTGCCTCGCCACGGCCAAACCGTTTGAGATATCCAAAATCCGTTTGCAATTAAACAACTTCAATGTGTTAGCAACAAGTTAAAAAAGCTTGGTGTAAATTGGATAAACCCTGTAGGAGTAGTAGTATAAAATTCATAGCCTGTTTTTTCAAAAAATTAACATTCAAACCAAAATAGCTGACTTCCTGTTGGTCGGAGCTAATGAATGTAAATTAGAAAATTGTCCGGCTTGATGAGAATAATATGTGTACCGAGTTTGGTGACTGTAGGAAAAACTAACCCCCCCACTTTTGTCAAAAGGTGGCGCTACTGAGCCCCTCCACCACGCCCATTTCTATGGCTTTGTCCATGTCTACTGGTTGACAATATTGATGTGTGTGTCGAGTTTCATGCAATTTGAAGCATGTTAAGAGCCTCAAAAACACTCAAGAATATTATTACAGTTTGACCTGTTGCCATGGCAACAATATTTCAAATATCAAAAATCCTGTCATAGGTCTACATCTGCTGTGTATTGACATTACACTGATGAAGTTTGAAGCAAATCAGGTAAAAATAAGAGGGTGATCTCAAAGCATTTTAAAAGTGATACACTTCTTGCTGCCATTTGGTGGCGCTATAACTTTGACTCACAATAGTTACATCCATGTGATCAGACTACTACAACCAACACACTCCTGAAGTTTCATAAACATCAATCAATGTATGCAGAAGTTATAACACATTTCCTGTTTCCCTTTTCTCGCCATAAATTCGTTGCCTCGCCACGGCCAAACCGTTTGAGATATCCAAAATCCGTTTGCAATTAAACAACTTCAATGTGTTCGCAACAAGTTAAAAAAAGCTTGGTGTAAATTGGATAAACCCTGTAGGAGTAGTAGTATAAAATTCATAGCCTGTTTTTTCAAAAAATTAACATTCAAACCAAAATAGCTGACTTCCTGTTGGTCGGAGCTAATGAATGTAAATTAGAAAATTGTCCGGCTTGATGAGAATAATATGTGTACCGAGTTTGGTGACTGTAGGAAAAACTAACCCCCCCACTTTTGTCAAAAGGTGGCGCTACTGAGCCCCTCCACCACGCCCATTTCTATGGCTTTGTCCATGTCTACTGGTTGACAATATTGATGTGTGTGTCGAGTTTCATGCAATTTGAAGCATGTTAAGAGCCTCAAAAACACTCAAGAATATTATTACAGTTTGACCTGTTGCCATGGCAACAATATTTCAAATATCAAAAATCCTGTCATAGGTCTACATCTGCTGTGTATTGACATTACACTGATGAAGTTTGAAGCAAATCAGGTAAAAATAAGAGGGTGATCTCAAAACATTTCAAAAAGTGATACACTTCCTGCTGCCAGTTGGTGGCGCTATAACTTTGACTCACAATAGTCACATCCATGTGATCAGACTCCTATAACGAACACACTCGTGAAGTTTCATAAAGATCAATATATGTATTAAGACGTTATAACACATTTCCTGTTTCCTTTTTCTCGCCATAAATTCGTTGCCTCGCCACGGCCAAACCGTTCGAGATATCAAAAATCCCCTGGCAATTTTTAATCATCAGTGTCTTGACTTCATGCTGACCGAGTTTGGTGGCGATCGGATTAATCGTCTAGGAGGAGTATATCAAATTCCAGAGCATGCGTTTTTCAAACAACCCTTAATAGCTGACTTCCTGTTGGCGTGGCGATTAACTTAGAGCGCGAAAGTTGTTCGGCCCGATGAGGTCTATATGTGTACCGAGTTTCATACTAATACGTGCAAGCATGTTTAATATATGGACCAAATTTTCAGACTTTTTTCAAGGGGGCGCTGTCGAGCCCCCCTGCCACGCCCGGGTACCAGCCTCTCCGGCGTCCTAATGGCCGCGGATTCCAATGTGTGTGCCAATTTTCAAGAGTTTTTGAGCATGTTAAGGCCCCCAAAAAGCCCCGGAAGACGGAAAAAAAATAAAAAAAATAATAATAATCCTTAGAAGAACAAGAGGGCCCTGCGCGAATTTTCGCTTGGGCCCTAATAATCCTTAGAAGAACAAGAGGGCCCTGCGCGAATTTTCGCTTGGGCCCTAAAAATAATAATAATCCTTAGAAGAACAAGAGGGCCCTGCGCGAATTTTCGCTTGGGCCCTAATAATTAAAGCTGCAAGCAGCGTTGAGAGGGCCCTCGCACCCGGGCTCACCGCCACCTGTTGGCCTCAGGAAAACAGCGAACAGTGGGCGACATGCATGTAAGCGAGTAAAAACAGGAGAATTATGGCAAAATCATGTAAAAGTGCCACACTTCCTGCTGCCAACAGGTGGCGCTTTTACCGTAACTGAATTTTGCCATGTTGATGTCTTCAGGCCAGGACTATCATTGAACACGTGAAGTTTGAAGCAGATCGGACATTGTATGCCTGAGTTACAACAACTTCCTGTTTCTTTCGTGGCGTTAATCGCATAACTTAGCACTCAGCCAAGTGTTGCATGATTTAACGTGTCTCTAGCATGTTTGGTACTTCGTGGCATAATGAAATGTGAATCTGGTAGTGAATTACATTGTGAAGCATGCTATTTCCTGTTGCCAGCAGGTGGCGCTATGACTAGCTAAATATTGTCATATAGATGTCTTTAGGCCAGGACTCTTATCACACATGTGAAGTTTGGGGCAGATCGGACATTGTATGCCTGAGTTACAGCAGCTTCCTCTTTCATGGCGAAACATCAGACTTTGTCAGGCCGCCACAGACACGCCCTTCTGCGAAAACTCAAGATCTTTGAAATTTATCATAGCTTGAGATTAGACTGACAACATTTGATGTTGATCTGGTGAAATCTCTATGAGGAGTTAATCACAGTATAAAAAATGTCATTTCCTGTTGCCTGCAGGTGGCGCTATGACTGTAACTGAATATTGTTATGAAGATGTCTTCAGGATAGGACTCTAATAAAGCATGTGAATTTTGGGGCAGATCCGACATTGTTTGTCTGAGTTACAACAACTTCCTTTTTCATGGCGAAGACATCAAACTTTGTCAGGCCGCCACGGACACGCCCTTCAGTGAAAACTCTAGATCTTCGCAATTTAACGTCACAAAGGCCTTTAGATTAGACTGACCAAAAATGACATTGATCTGATTAAATCTCTAGGAGGAGTTCGTTAAAGTACAACGTCTGGAAAATGCAAAAAACGGTGAATTAATTCAAAATATCTGACTTCCTGTTTGGTTTCGGATTTCGCTCCAAGAGAATTTTTGTAGGTACTGGGCTGATAAATGTGTGTACCGAATTTCAAAGCCCTAGTGTAATGTAGCGAGCGGGGCTGTACGTTAGATGGCGCTATCGAGCCATTTTGCCACGCCCAATTCCGAAACCCATAACAGACGTAAGTTTTCACCACTTCTGACGCGTGTGCAAAGTTTCATGAGTTTTCGAGCACGTTTAGGCCCTCTAAAATGCGATTCACTTTGGAGAATAATAATAATAATAATTAAAGCTGCAAGCAGCGTTGAGAGGGCCCTCGCACCCGGGCTCACCGCCACCCGTTGGCCTCAGGAAAACAGCGAAAAGTGGGCGTCATGCATTTAAGTGAGTGAATGCAGGAGAATTATGCCAAAGTCATTTCGAAATGCCACACTTCCTGCGGCCAACAGGTGGCGCTTTTACCATAACTGAATTTTGCCATGTTGATGTCTTCAGGCCAGGACTATCATTGAACACGTGAAGTTTGAAGCAGATCGGACATTGTATGCCTGAGTTACAACAACTTCCTGTTTCTTTCGTGGCGTTAATCGCATAAATTAGCACTCAGCCAAGTGTTGCATGATTTAACGTGTTTCTAGCATGTTTGGTACTTCGTGGCATAATGAAATGTGACTCTGGTAGTGAATTACATTGTGAAGCATGCCATTTCCTGTTGCCAGCAGGTGGCGCTATGACTAACTAAATATTGTCATATAGATGTCTTTAGGCCAGGACTCTTATCACACATGTGAAGTTTGGGGCAGATCGGACATTGTATGCCTGAGTTACAGCAGCTTCCTCTTTCATGGCGAAACATCAGACTTTGTCAGGCCGCCACAGACACGCCCTTCAGCGAAAACTCAAGATCTTTGAAATTTATCAACGCTAAGGTCTTGAGATTAGACTGATAACATTTGATGTTGATCTGGTTAAATCTCTATGAGGAGTTAATCACAGTATAAAACATGTCATTTCCTGTTGCCTGCAGGTGGCGCTATGACTGTAACTGAATATTGTTATGAAGATGTCTTCAGGTTAGGACTCTAATAAAGTATGTGAAGTTTGGGGCAGATCCGACATTGTTTGTCTGAGTTACAACAACTTCCTTTTTCATGGCGAAGACATCAAACTTTGTCAGGCCGCCACGGACACGCCCTTCAGTGAAAACTCTAGATCTTCGCAATTTAACGTCACAAAGGCCTTTAGATTAGACTGACCAAAAATGACATTGATCTGATTAAATCTCTAGGAGGAGTTTGTTAAAGTACAACGTCTGGAAAATGCAAAAAACGGTGAATTGATTAAAAATATCTGACTTCCTGTTTGGTTTCGGATTTCGCTTCAAGAGAATTTTTTGTAGGTACTGGGCTGATAAATGTGTGTACCGAATTTCAAACCCCTAGTGTTATGTAGCGAACGGGGCTGTACGTTAGATGGCGCTATCGAGCCATTTTGCCACGCCCAATTCCGAAACCCATAACAGACGTAAATTTTCACCACTTCTGACGCGTGTGCAAAGTTTCGTGAGTTTTCGAGCACGTTTAGGCCCTCTCAAATGCGATTCATTTTGGAGAAGAATAATAATAATAAATATAGCTGCGAGCAGCGATGGCGGGCCCAAGCCCGGTGGCACCGCCACCCCGGTGGCTTCAGGGCAACTGTGCACAGCGGGCAATAGGCACTTAAAACGGTTAAACATCAAAGGACTATGTCAAATTCACTCCACATTTACTGCACTACAAGGTGCCGTTATAGAGCCCCTCCTCCCTGCCCATTTTCAAAGGATTACATGTGCCAAGTTTTAACATTATTCTGATGAATTTTGAAGCAAATCAGGTAAAAATAAGAGGGTGATCTCAATGTATGCTGAAAGTGACACATTTTCTGCTTCCAGTTGGTGGCGCTATGACTTTGAATCACAATAGTCAAATCCATGTGATCAGCCTTGTACAACGAAGACTAAGCCAAAGTTTCATCAAAATCAATTAATGTATGCAGAAGTTATAACACTTTGTTTCCCTTTTCTTGCCATAAATTCGTTGCCTCGCCACGGCCAAACCATTTGAGATATCCAAAATCCGTTTGCAATTAAACAACTTCAATGTGTTAGCAACAAGTTAAAAAAAGCTTGGTGTAAATTGGATAAACCTTGTAGGAGTAGTAGTATAAAATTCATAGCCTGTTTTTTCAAAAAATTAACATTCAAACCAAAATAGCTGACTTCCTGTTGGTCGGAGCTAATGAATGTAAATTAGAAAATTGTCCGGCTTGATGAGAATAATATGTGTACCGAGTTTGGTGACTGTAGGAAAAACTAACCCCCCACTTTTGTCAAAAGGTGGCGCTACTGAGCCCCTCCACCACGCCCATTTCTATGGCTTTGTCCATGTCTACTGGTTGACAATATTGATGTGTGTGTCGAGTTTCATGCAATTTGAAGCATGTTAAGAGCCTCAAAAACACTCAAGAATATTATTACAGTTTGACCTGTTGCCATGGCAACAATATTTCAAATATCAAAAATCCTGTCATAGGTCTACATCTGCTGTGTATTGACATTACACTGATGAAGTTTGAAGCAAATCAGGTAAAAATAAGAGGGTGATCTCAAAGCATTTTAAAAGTGATACACTTCTTGCTGCCATTTGGTGGCGCTATAACTTTGACTCACAATAGTTACATCCATGTGATCAGACTACTACAACCAACACACTCCTGAAGTTTCATAAACATCAATCAATGTATGCAGAAGTTATAACACATTTCCTGTTTCCCTTTTCTCGCCATAAATTCGTTGCCTCGCCACGGCCAAACCGTTTGAGATATCCAAAATCCGTTTGCAATTAAACAACTTCAATGTGTTCGCAACAAGTTAAAAAAAGCTTGGTGTAAATTGGATAAACCCTGTAGGAGTAGTAGTATAAAATTCATAGCCTGTTTTTTCAAAAAATTAACATTCAAACCAAAATAGCTGACTTCCTGTTGGTCGGAGCTAATGAATGTAAATTAGAAAATTGTCCGGCTTGATGAGAATAATATGTGTACCGAGTTTGGTGACTGTAGGAAAAACTAACCCCCCCACTTTTGTCAAAAGGTGGCGCTACTGAGCCCCTCCACCACGCCCATTTCTATGGCTTTGTCCATGTCTACTGGTTGACAATATTGATGTGTGTGTCGAGTTTCATGCAATTTGAAGCATGTTAAGAGCCTCAAAAACACTCAAGAATATTATTACAGTTTGACCTGTTGCCATGGCAACAATATTTCAAATATCAAAAATCCTGTCATAGGTCTACATCTGCTGTGTATTGACATTACACTGATGAAGTTTGAAGCAAATCAGGTAAAAATAAGAGGGTGATCTCAAAACATTTCAAAAAGTGATACACTTCCTGCTGCCAGTTGGTGGCGCTATAACTTTGACTCACAATAGTCACATCCATGTGATCAGACTCCTATAACGAACACACTCGTGAAGTTTCATAAAGATCAATATATGTATTAAGACGTTATAACACATTTCCTGTTTCCTTTTTCTCGCCATAAATTCGTTGCCTCGCCACGGCCAAACCGTTCGAGATATCAAAAATCCCCTGGCAATTTTTAATCATCAGTGTCTTGACTTCATGCTGACCGAGTTTGGTGGCGATCGGATTAATCGTCTAGGAGGAGTATATCAAATTCCAGAGCATGCGTTTTTCAAACAACCCTTAATAGCTGACTTCCTGTTGGCGTGGCGATTAACTTAGAGCGCGAAAGTTGTTCGGCCCGATGAGGTCTATATGTGTACCGAGTTTCATACTAATACGTGCAAGCATGTTTAATATATGGACCAAATTTTCAGACTTTTTTCAAGGGGGCGCTGTCGAGCCCCCCTGCCACGCCCGGGTACCAGCCTCTCCGGCGTCCTAATGGCCGCGGATTCCAATGTGTGTGCCAATTTTCAAGAGTTTTTGAGCATGTTAAGGCCCCCAAAAAGCCCCGGAAGACGGAAAAAAAATAAAAAAAATAATAATAATCCTTAGAAGAACAAGAGGGCCCTGCGTGAATTTTCGCTTGGGCCCTAATAATCCTTAGAAGAACAAGAGGGCCCTGCGCGAATTTTCGCTTGGGCCCTAAAAATAATAATAATCCTTAGAAGAACAAGAGGGCCCTGCGCGAATTTTCGCTTGGGCCCTAATAATTAAAGCTGCAAGCAGCGTTGAGAGGGCCCTCGCACCCGGGCTCACCGCCACCTGTTGGCCTCAGGAAAACAGCGAACAGTGGGCGACATGCATGTAAGCGAGTAAAAACAGGAGAATTATGGCAAAATCATGTAAAAGTGCCACACTTCCTGCTGCCAACAGGTGGCGCTTTTACCGTAACTGAATTTTGCCATGTTGATGTCTTCAGGCCAGGACTATCATTGAACACGTGAAGTTTGAAGCAGATCGGACATTGTATGCCTGAGTTACAACAACTTCCTGTTTCTTTCGTGGCGTTAATCGCATAACTTAGCACTCAGCCAAGTGTTGCATGATTTAACGTGTCTCTAGCATGTTTGGTACTTCGTGGCATAATGAAATGTGAATCTGGTAGTGAATTACATTGTGAAGCATGCTATTTCCTGTTGCCAGCAGGTGGCGCTATGACTAGCTAAATATTGTCATATAGATGTCTTTAGGCCAGGACTCTTATCACACATGTGAAGTTTGGGGCAGATCGGACATTGTATGCCTGAGTTACAGCAGCTTCCTCTTTCATGGCGAAACATCAGACTTTGTCAGGCCGCCACAGACACGCCCTTCTGCGAAAACTCAAGATCTTTGAAATTTATCATAGCTTGAGATTAGACTGACAACATTTGATGTTGATCTGGTGAAATCTCTATGAGGAGTTAATCACAGTATAAAAAATGTCATTTCCTGTTGCCTGCAGGTGGCGCTATGACTGTAACTGAATATTGTTATGAAGATGTCTTCAGGATAGGACTCTAATAAAGCATGTGAATTTTGGGGCAGATCCGACATTGTTTGTCTGAGTTACAACAACTTCCTTTTTCATGGCGAAGACATCAAACTTTGTCAGGCCGCCACGGACACGCCCTTCAGTGAAAACTCTAGATCTTCGCAATTTAACGTCACAAAGGCCTTTAGATTAGACTGACCAAAAATGACATTGATCTGATTAAATCTCTAGGAGGAGTTCGTTAAAGTACAACGTCTGGAAAATGCAAAAAACGGTGAATTAATTCAAAATATCTGACTTCCTGTTTGGTTTCGGATTTCGCTCCAAGAGAATTTTTTGTAGGTACTGGGCTGATAAATGTGTGTACCGAATTTCAAAGCCCTAGTGTAATGTAGCGAGCGGGGCTGTACGTTAGATGGCGCTATCGAGCCATTTTGCCACGCCCAATTCCGAAACCCATAACAGACGTAAGTTTTCACCACTTCTGACGCGTGTGCAAAGTTTCATGAGTTTTCGAGCACGTTTAGGCCCTCTAAAATGCGATTCACTTTGGAGAATAATAATAATAATAATTAAAGCTGCAAGCAGCGTTGAGAGGGCCCTCGCACCCGGGCTCACCGCCACCCGTTGGCCTCAGGAAAACAGCGAAAAGTGGGCGTCATGCATTTAAGTGAGTGAATGCAGGAGAATTATGCCAAAGTCATTTCGAAATGCCACACTTCCTGCGGCCAACAGGTGGCGCTGTTACCGTAACTGAATTTTGCCATGTTGATGTCTTCAGGCCAGGACTATCATTGAACACGTGAAGTTTGAAGCAGATCGGACATTGTATGCCTGAGTTACAACAACTTCCTGTTTCTTTCGTGGCGTTAATTGCATAAATTAGCACTCAGCCAAGTGTTGCATGATTTAACGTGTTTCTAGCATGTTTGGTACTTCGTGGCATAATGAAATGTGACTCTGGTAGTGAATTACATTGTGAAGCATGCCATTTCCTGTTGCCAGCAGGTGGCGCTATGACTAACTAAATATTGTCATATAGATGTCTTTAGGCCAGGACTCTTATCACACTTGTGAAGTTTGGGGCAGATCGGACATTGTATGCCTGAGTTACAGCAGCTTCCTCTTTCATGGCGAAAACATCAGACTTTGTCAGGCCGCCACAGACACGCCCTTCAGCGAAAACTCAAGATCTTTGAAATTTATCATCGCTAAGGTCTTGAGATTAGACTGATAACATTTGATGTTGATCTGGTTAAATCTCTATGAGGAGTTAATCACAGTATAAAACATGTCATTTCCTGTTGCCTGCAGGTGGCGCTATGACTGTAACTGAATATTGTTATGAAGATGTCTTCAGGTTAGGACTCTAATAAAGTATGTGAAGTTTGGGGCAGATCCGACATTGTTTGTCTGAGTTACAACAACTTCCTTTTTCATGGCGAAGACATCAAACTTTGTCAGGCCGCCACGGACACGCCCTTCAGTGAAAACTCTAGATCTTCGCAATTTAACGTCACAAAGGCCTTTAGATTAGACTGACCAAAAATGACATTGATCTGATTAAATCTCTAGGAGGAGTTCGTTAAAGTACAACGTCTGGAAAATGCAAAAAACGGTGAATTGATTAAAAATATCTGACTTCCTGTTTGGTTTCGGATTTCGCTTCAAGAGAATTTTTTGTAGGTACTGGGCTGATAAATGTGTGTACCGAATTTCAAACCCCTAGTGTTATGTAGCGAACGGGGCTGTACGTTAGATGGCGCTATCGAGCCATTTTGCCACGCCCAATTCCGAAACCCATAACAGACGTAAATTTTCACCACTTCTGACGCGTGTGCAAAGTTTCGTGAGTTTTCGAGCACGTTTAGGCCCTCTCAAATGCGATTCATTTTGGAGAAGAATAATAATAATAAATATAGCTGCGAGCAGCGATGGCGGGCCCAAGCCCGGTGGCACCGCCACCCCGGTGGCTTCAGGGCAACTGTGCACAGCGGGCAATAGGCACTTAAAACGGTTAAACATCAAAGGACTATGTCAAATTCACTCCACATTTACTGCACTACAAGGTGCCGTTATAGAGCCCCTCCTCCCTGCCCATTTTCAAAGGATTACATGTGCCAAGTTTTAACATTATTCTGATGAATTTTGAAGCAAATCAGGTAAAAATAAGAGGGTGATCTCAATGTATGCTGAAAGTGACACATTTTCTGCTTCCAGTTGGTGGCGCTATGACTTTGAATCACAATAGTCAAATCCATGTGATCAGCCTTGTACAACGAAGACTAAGCCAAAGTTTCATCAAAATCAATTAATGTATGCAGAAGTTATAACACTTTGTTTCCCTTTTCTTGCCATAAATTCGTTGCCTCGCCACGGCCAAACCGTTTGAGATATCCAAAATCCGTTTGCAATTAAACAACTTCAATGTGTTAGCAACAAGTTAAAAAAGCTTGGTGTAAATTGGATAAACCTTGTAGGAGTAGTAGTATAAAATTCATAGCCTGTTTTTTCAAAAAATTAACATTCAAACCAAAATAGCTGACTTCCTGTTGGTCGGAGCTAATGAATGTAAATTAGAAAATTGTCCGGCTTGATGAGAATAATATGTGTACCGAGTTTGGTGACTGTAGGAAAAACTAACCCCCCCACTTTTGTCAAAAGGTGGCGCTACTGAGCCCCTCCACCACGCCCATTTCTATGGCTTTGTCCATGTCTACTGGTTGACAATATTGATGTGTGTGTCGAGTTTCATGCAATTTGAAGCATGTTAAGAGCCTCAAAAACACTCAAGAATATTATTACAGTTTGACCTGTTGCCATGGCAACAATATTTCAAATATCAAAAATCCTGTCATAGGTCTACATCTGCTGTGTATTGACATTACACTGATGAAGTTTGAAGCAAATCAGGTAAAAATAAGAGGGTGATCTCAAAGCATTTTAAAAGTGATACACTTCTTGCTGCCATTTGGTGGCGCTATAACTTTGACTCACAATAGTTACATCCATGTGATCAGACTACTACAACCAACACACTCCTGAAGTTTCATAAACATCAATCAATGTATGCAGAAGTTATAACACATTTCCTGTTTCCCTTTTCTCGCCATAAATTCGTTGCCTCGCCACGGCCAAACCGTTTGAGATATCCAAAATCCGTTTGCAATTAAACAACTTCAATGTGTTCGCAACAAGTTAAAAAAGCTTGGTGTAAATTGGATAAACCCTGTAGGAGTAGTAGTATAAAATTCATAGCCTGTTTTTTCAAAAAATTAACATTCAAACCAAAATAGCTGACTTCCTGTTGGTCGGAGCTAATGAATGTAAATTAGAAAATTGTCCGGCTTGATGAGAATAATATGTGTACCGAGTTTGGTGACTGTAGGAAAAACTAACCCCCACTTTTGTCAAAAGGTGGCGCTACTGAGCCCCTCCACCACGCCCATTTCTATGGCTTTGTCCATGTCTACTGGTTGACAATATTGATGTGTGTGTCGAGTTTCATGCAATTTGAAGCATGTTAAGAGCCTCAAAAACACTCAAGAATATTATTACAGTTTGACCTGTTGCCATGGCAACAATATTTCAAATATCAAAAATCCTGTCATAGGTCTACATCTGCTGTGTATTGACATTACACTGATGAAGTTTGAAGCAAATCAGGTAAAAATAAGAGGGTGATCTCAAAACATTTCAAAAAGTGATACACTTCCTGCTGCCAGTTGGTGGCGCTATAACTTTGACTCACAATAGTCACATCCATGTGATCAGACTCCTATAACGAACACACTCGTGAAGTTTCATAAAGATCAATATATGTATTAAGACGTTATAACACATTTCCTGTTTCCTTTTTCTCGCCATAAATTCGTTGCCTCGCCACGGCCAAACCGTTCGAGATATCAAAAATCCCCTGGCAATTTTTAATCATCAGTGTCTTGACTTCATGCTGACCGAGTTTGGTGGCGATCGGATTAATCGTCTAGGAGGAGTATATCAAATTCCAGAGCATGCGTTTTTCAAACAACCCTTAATAGCTGACTTCCTGTTGGCGTGGCGATTAACTTAGAGCGCGAAAGTTGTTCGGCCCGATGAGGTCTATATGTGTACCGAGTTTCATACTAATACGTGCAAGCATGTTTAATATATGGACCAAATTTTCAGACTTTTTTCAAGGGGGCGCTGTCGAGCCCCCCTGCCACGCCCGGGTACCAGCCTCTCCGGCGTCCTAATGGCCGCGAATTCCAATGTGTGTGCCAATTTTCAAGAGTTTTTGAGCATGTTAAGGCCCCCAAAAAGCCCCGGAAGACGAAAAAAAAAAAAAAAAAAAAAATAATAATAATCCTTAGAAGAACAAGAGGGCCCTGCGCGAATTTTCGCTTGGGCCCTAATAATAATAATAATAATAATAATAAACGGAGCAATTCCAATAGGGTCCTCACACCATCGGTGCTCGGGCCCTAATAATAATAATAATAATAATAAACGGAGCAATTCCAATAGGGTCCTCACACCATCGGTGCTCGGGCCCTAATAATAATAATATTAATAATAATAATAATAATAAACGGAGCAATTCCAATAGGGTCCTCACACCATCGGTGCTCGGGCCCTAATTAAAGCTGCAAGCAGCGATGAAAGGGCCCTCGCACCCGGGCTCACTGCCACCCGTTGGCCTTAGGAAAACAGAGAACAGTGGTCGACATGCATGTAAGCGAATGAATACAGGAGAATTATGCCATTAAGTCATTTCGAATTGCCACACTTCCTGCTGCCAACAGGTGGCGCTTTGACCATAACCAAATATTGCGATATAGATGTGTTCAGACCCGGACTGTTATCAAACACGTGAAGTTTGGAGCAGATCGGACATCATATGCCTGAGCTACAACAACTTCCTGTTTCATGGTGTTTATCGCATACATTAACACTTAGCCAAGTGTTGCATGATTTAACGTGTTTCTAGTATGTTTGGTACTTTGTTGCATATTAAATTTGTGGTTCTGGGAGGGAATTACAGTGTAAAGCATGCCATTTCCTGTTGCCAGCAGGTGGCGCTATGACTAACGGAATATTGGCATATAGATATGTTCAGGCCAGGACTCTTATCACACATGTGAAATTTGGAGCAGATCGGACATAGTATGCCTGAGTTACAACGGCTTCCTTTTTCATGGCGGAACAACAGACTTTGTCATGCCGCCACGGACACGCCCTTCAACGAAAACTGTAAATCTTCGCAATTTAACGTCACAAAGGCCTTTAGATTAGACTGACAAAAAATGAAATTGATCTGATTAAATCTCTAGGAGGAGTTAATCACAGTGTAAAACATGTAATTTTCTGTTGCCCCCAGGTGGCGCTATGACTGTAACTGAATATTGGCATATAGATGTCTTCAGGCCAGGACTCTAATAAAACATTTGAAGTTTGGGGCAGATCAGACATTGTTTGCCCGAGTTACAACAACTTCCTGTTTCATGGCAAAACATAGAAATTTGCCAGGCCGCCACGAACACGCCCTTCAGCGAAAACTCTAGATCTTCGCAATTTAATGTCTCAAAGGCCTTTAGATTAGACTGACCAAATATGATGTTGATCTGATTAAAGCTCTAGGAAGAGTTTGTTAAAGTACAGCGCCTGGAAAAGTCAAAAACTGCCCAAATTTTGCAAAGAAAATTAAAAATATCTCACTTCCTGTTGGTTTTCAGATTTCACTCCAAGAGACTTTTTTGTAAGTATTGGGCTGTTAGATGTGTGTACCAAATTTCATACCTGTACGTGAAACGTAGTGTCAGGGGCACTTCGTTGAAATTTTGTAGGTGGCGCTATCGAGCCATTTTGCCACACTTAATTCTGAAACCCATATCAGACGTAAATTTTCACCACTTCTGACGCATCTGCAAAGTTTCATGAGTTTTCGAGTATGTTTCGGCCCTCAAAAAAGTGATTCACCTTACATGGCGAAACATCAGACTTTGTCAGTCAACACGGACACGCCCTTCAACTAAAACTAAAGATCTTTGCGATTTAACATCTCAAAGGCCTTAAGATTAGACTGGCCATATATGATGTTCATCTGGTTTAATCTCTATGAGGAGTTAATCACAGTGTAAAACTTGTCATTTCCTGTTGCCCCCAGGTGGCGCTATGACTGTAACTGAATATTGTCATATAGATGTCTTCAGGTCAGGACTCTAATCAAACATGTGAAGTTTGGGGCAGATCAGACATTGTATGCCCGAGTTACAACAACTTCCTGTTTCATTGCGAAACATCGAAATTTGCCAGGCCGACACGGACACTCCCTTCAGCGAAAACTCTAGATCTTAGCAATTTAACGTCTCAAAGGCCTTTAGATTAGACTGACCAAATATGATGTTGATCTGATTAAAGCTCTTGGAGGAGTTCGTTAAAGTACAACATGTGGAAATGGCAAAAACTGCCAAAATTTTGTAGAGAAAATTCAAAATATCTCACTTCCTGTTGGGTTTACAAACTTTGCACCCAGGGGCTTTTTTGTAGGTATTGGGCTGTTACATCTGTCTACCGAATTTCATAACTGTACGTGAAATGTAGCACGAAGGGCGCTTAATTGAAATTTTGTAGGTGGCGCTATCGAGCCATTTTGCCACACCTAATTCTGAAACCCATATCGGATGTAAATTTTCACCACTTCTGATGCGTGTGCAAAGTTTCATGAGTTTAGGCCCTCAAAAATGTGATTCATTTTGGAGAAGAAAAAATTTTTGGCTGAGCACACCATCGGTGCTCGGGCCCTAATAATAAACGGAGCAATTCCAATAGGGTCCTCACACCATCGGTGCTCGGGCCCTAATAATAATAATTAAAGCTGCAAGCAGCGTTGAGAGGGCCCTCGCACCCGGGCTCACCGCCACCCGTTGGCCTCAGGAAAACAGTGAACAGTGAGCATCATGCATTTAAGTGAGTGAATACAGGAGAATTATGCCAAAGTCATTTCGAAATGCCACACTTCCTGCGGACAACAGGTGGCGCTTTCACCGTAACTGAATTTTGCCATGTTGATGTCTTCAGGCCAGGACTATCATTGAACACGTGAAGTTTGAAGCAGATCGGACATTGTATGCCTGAGTTACAACAACTTCCTGTTTCTTTTGTGGCGTTAATCGCATAAATTAGCACTCAGCCAAGTGTTGCATGATTTAACGTGTCTCTAGCATGTTTGGTACTTCGTGGCATAATGAAATGTGACTCTGGTAGTGAATTACATTGTGAAGCATGCTATTTCCTGTTGCCAGCAGGTGGCGCTATGACTAACTAAATATTGTCATATAGATGTCTTTAGGCCAGGACTCTTATCACACATGTGAAGTTTGGGGCAGATTGGACATTGCATGCCTGAGTTACAGCAGCTTCCTCTTTCATGGCGAAACATCAGACTTTGTCAGGCCGCCACAGACACGCCCTTCAGCGAAAACTCTAGATCTTCGCAATTTAACGTCACAAAGGCCTTTAGATTAGACTGACCAAAAATGACATTGATCTGATTAAATCTCTAGGAGGAGTTCGTTAAAGTACAACGTCTGGAAAATGCAAAAAACGGTGAATTCATTCAAAATATCTGACTTCCTGTTTGGTTTCGGATTTCGCTCCAAGAGAATTTTTTGTAGGTACTGGGCTGTTAATGTGTGTACCGAATTTCAAACCCCTAGTGTTATGTAGCGAGCGGGGCTGTACGTTAGATGGCGCTATCGAGCCATTTTGCCACGCCCAATTCCGAAACCCATAACAGACGTAAATTTTCACCACTTCTGACACGTGTGCAAAGTTTCGTGAGTTTTCGAGCACGTTTAGGCCCTCTCAAATGCGATTCACTTTGGAGAAGAAGAAGAAGAAGAAATATAGCTGCGAGCAGCGATGGCGGGCCCAAGCCCGGTGGCACCGCCACCCCAGTGGCTTCAGGGCAACTGTGCACAGCAGGCAATAGGCACTTAAAACGGTTAAACATCAAAGGACTATGTCAAATTCACTCCACATTTACTGCACTACAAGGTGCCGCTATAGACCCCTTCCTCCCTGCCCATTTTCAAAGGATTACATGTGCCAAGTTTTAACATTATTCTGATGAATTTTGAAGCAAATCAGGTAAAAATAAGAGGGTGATCTCAATGTATGCTGAAAGTGACACATTTTCTGCTTCCAGTTGGTGGCGCTATGACTTTGAATCACAATAGTCAAATCCATGTGATCAGCCTTGTACAACGAAGACTGAGCCAAAGTTTCATCAAAATCAATTAATGTATGCAGAAGTTATAACACTTTGTTTCCCTTTTCTTGCCATAAATTCGTTGCCTCGCCACGGCCAAACCGTTTGAGATATCCAAAATCCGTTTGCAATTAAACAACTTCAATGTGTTAGCAACAAGTTAAAAAAAGCTTGGTGTAAATTGGATAAACCCTGTAGGAGTAGTAGTATAAAATTCATAGCCTGTTTTTTTCAAAAAATTAACATTCAAACCAAAATAGCTGACTTCCTGTTGGTCGGAGCTAATGAATGTAAATTAGAAAATTGTCCGGCTTGATGAGAATAATATGTGTACCGAGTTTGGTGACTGTAGGAAAAACTAACCCCCACTTTTGTCAAAAGGTGGCGCTACTGAGCCCCTCCACCACGCCCATTTCTATGGCTTTGTCCATGTCTACTGGTTGACAATATTGATGTGTGTGTCGAGTTTCATGCAATTTGAAGCATGTTAAGAGCCTCAAAAACACTCAAGAATATTATTACAGTTTGACCTGTTGCCATGGCAACAATATTTCAAATATCAAAAATCCTGTCATAGGTCTACATCTGCTGTGTATTGACATTACACTGATGAAGTTTGAAGCAAATCAGGTAAAAATAAGAGGGTGATCTCAAAACATTTCAAAAAGTGATACACTTCCTGCTGCCAGTTGGTGGCGCTATAACTTTGACTCACAATAGTCACATTCATGTGATCAGACTCCTATAACGAACACACTCGTGAAGTTTCATAAAGATCAATATATGTATTAAGACGTTATAACACATTTCCTGTTTCCTTTTTCTCGCCATAAATTTGTTGCCTCGCCACGGCCAAACCGTTCGAGATATCAAAAATCCCCTGGCAATTTTTAATCATCAGTGTCTTGACTTCATGCTGACCGAGTTTGGTGGCGATCGGATTAATCGTCTAGGAGGAGTATATCAAATTCCAGAGCATGCGTTTTTCAAACAACCCTTAATAGCTGACTTCCTGTTGGCGTGGTGTTTAACTTAGAGCGCGAAAGTTGTTCGGCCCGATGAGGTCTATATGTGTACCGAGTTTCATACTAATACGTGCAAGCATGTTTAATATATGGACCAAATTTTCAGACTTTTTTCAAGGGGGCGCTGTCGAGCCCCCCTGCCACGCCCGGGTACCAGCCTCTCCGGCGTCCTAATGGCCGCGGATTCCAATGTGTGTGCCAATTTTCAAGAGTTTTTGAGCATGTTAAGGCCCCCAAAAAGCCCCGGAAGACGGGAAAAAAAAAAAAAAAATAATAATAATAATCCTTAGAAGAACAAGAGGGCCCTGCGCGAATTTTCGCTTGGGCCCTAAATATAGCTGCGAGCAGCGATGGCGGGCCCAAGCCCGGTGGCACCGCCACCCCGGTGGCTTCAGGGCAACTGTGCACAGCGGGCAATAGGCACTTAAAACGGTTAAACATCAAAGGACTATGTCAAATTCACTCCACATTTACTGCACTACAAGGTGCCGCTATAGAGCCCCTCCTCCCTGCCCATTTTCAAAGGATTACATGTGCCAAGTTTTAACATTATTCTGATGAATTTTGAAGCAAATCAGGTAAAAATAAGAGGGTGATCTCAATGTATGCTGAAAGTGACACATTTTCTGCTTCCAGTTGGTGGCGCTATGACTTTGAATCACAATAGTCAAATCCATGTGATCAGCCTTGTACAACGAAGACTAAGCCAAAGTTTCATCAAAATCAATTAATGTATGCAGAAGTTATAACACTTTGTTTCCCTTTTCTTGCCATAAATTCGTTGCCTCGCCACGGCCAAACCGTTTGAGATATCCAAAATCCGTTTGCAATTAAACAACTTCAATGTGTTAGCAACAAGTTAAAAAAAGCTTGGTGTAAATTGGATAAACCCTGTAGGAGTAGTAGTATAAAATTCATAGCCTGTTTTTTCAAAAAATTAACATTCAAACCAAAATAGCTGACTTCCTGTTGGTCGGAGCTAATGAATGTAAATTAGAAAATTGTCCGGCTTGATGAGAATAATATGTTTACCGAGTTTGGTGACTGTAGGAAAAACTAACCCCTCCACTTTTGTCAAAAGGTGGCGCTACTGAGCCCCTCCACCACGCCCATTTCTATGGCTTTGTCCATGTCTACTGGTTGACAATATTGATGTGTGTGTCGAGTTTCATGCAATTTGAAGCATGTTAAGAGCCTCAAAAACACTCAAGAATATTATTACAGTTTGACCTGTTGCCATGGCAACAATATTTCAAATATCAAAAATCCTGTCATAGGTCTACATCTGCTGTGTATTGACATTACACTGATGAAGTTTGAAGCAAATCAGGTAAAAATAAGAGGGTGATCTCAAAGCATTTTAAAAGTGATACACTTCTTGCTGCCATTTGGTGGCGCTATAACTTTGACTCACAATAGTTACATCCATGTGATCAGACTACTACAACCAACACACTCCTGAAGTTTCATAAACATCAATCAATGTATGCAGAAGTTATAACACATTTCCTGTTTCCCTTTTCTCGCCATAAATTCGTTGCCTCGCCACGGCCAAACCGTTTGAGATATCCAAAATCCGTTTGCAATTAAACAACTTCAATGTGTTCGCAACAAGTTAAAAAAGCTTGGTGTAAATTGGATAAACCCTGTAGGAGTAGTAGTATAAAATTCATAGCCTGTTTTTTCAAAAAATTTACATTCAAACCAAAATAGCTGACTTCCTGTTGGTCGGAGCTAATGAATGTAAATTAGAAAATTGTCCGGCTTGATGAGAATAATATGTGTACCGAGTTTGGTGACTGTAGGAAAAACTAACCCCCCCACTTTTGTCAAAAGGTGGCGCTACTGAGCCCCTCCACCACGCCCATTTCTATGGCTTTGTCCATGTCTACTGGTTGACAATATTGATGTGTGTGTCGAGTTTCATGCAATTTGAAGCATGTTAAGAGCCTCAAAAACACTCAAGAATATTATTACAGTTTGACCTGTTGCCATGGCAACAATATTTCAAATATCAAAAATCCTGTCATAGGTCTACATCTGCTGTGTATTGACATTACACTGATGAAGTTTGAAGCAAATCAGGTAAACATAAGAGGGTGATCTCAAAACATTTCAAAAAGTGATACACTTCCTGCTGCCAGTTGGTGGCGCTATAACTTTGACTCACAATAGTCACATCCATGTGATCAGACTCCTATAACGAACACACTCGTGAAGTTTCATAAAGATCAATATATGTATTAAGACGTTATAACACATTTCCTGTTTCCTTTTTCTCGCCATAAATTCGTTGCCTCGCCACGGCCAAACCGTTCGAGATATCAAAAATCCCCTGGCAATTTTTAATCATCAGTGTCTTGACTTCATGCTGACCGAGTTTGGTGGCGATCGGATTAATCGTCTAGGAGGAGTATATCAAATTCCAGAGCATGCGTTTTTCAAACAACCCTTAATAGCTGACTTCCTGTTGGCGTGGCGATTAACTTAGAGCGCGAAAGTTGTTCGGCCCGATGAGGTCTATATGTGTACCGAGTTTCATACTAATACGTGCAAGCGTGTTTAATATATGGACCAAATTTTCAGACTTTTTTCAAGGGGGCGCTGTCGAGCCCCCCTGCCACGCCCGGGTACCAGCCTCTCCGGCGTCCTAATGGCCGCGGATTCCAATGTGTGTGCCAATTTTCAAGAGTTTTTGAGCATGTTAAGGCCCCCAAAAAGCCCCGGAAGACGGAAAAAAAAAAAAAAATAAATAAAAAAAAAATAATAATCCTTAGAAGAACAAGAAGGCCCTGCGCGAATTTTCGCTTGGGCCCTAAATATAGCTGCGAGCAGCGATGGCGGGCCCAAGCCCGGTGGCACCGCCACCCCGGTGGCTTCAGGGCAACTGTGCACAGCAGGCAATAGGCACTTAAAACGGTTAAACATCAAAGGACTATGTCAAATTCACTCCACATTTACTGCACTACAAGGTGCCGCTATAGACCCCTTCCTCCCTGCCCATTTTCAAAGGATTACATGTGCCAAGTTTTAACATTATTCTGATGAATTTTGAAGCAAATCAGGTAAAAATAAGAGGGTGATCTCAATGTATGCTGAAAGTGACACATTTTCTGCTTCCAGTTGGTGGCGCTATGACTTTGAATCACAATAGTCAAATCCATGTGATCAGCCTTGTACAACGAAGACTGAGCCAAAGTTTCATCAAAATCAATTAATGTATGCAGAAGTTATAACACTTTGTTTCCCTTTTCTTGCCATAAATTCGTTGCCTCGCCACGGCCAAACCGTTTGAGATATCCAAAATCCGTTTGCAATTAAACAACTTCAATGTGTTAGCAACAAGTTAAAAAAAGCTTGGTGTAAATTGGATAAACCCTGTAGGAGTAGTAGTATAAAATTCATAGCCTGTTTTTTCAAAAAATTAACATTCAAACCAAAATAGCTGACTTCCTGTTGGTCGGAGCTAATGAATGTAAATTAGAAAATTGTCCGGCTTGATGAGAATAATATGTGTACCGAGTTTGGTGACTGTAGGAAAAACTAACCCCCCCACTTTTGTCAAAAGGTGGCGCTACTGAGCCCCTCCACCACGCCCATTTCTATGGCTTTGTCCATGTCTACTGGTTGACAATATTGATGTGTGTGTCGAGTTTCATGCAATTTGAAGCATGTTAAGAGCCTCAAAAACACTCAAGAATATTATTACAGTTTGACCTGTTGCCATGGCAACAATATTTCAAATATCAAAAATCCTGTCATAGGTCTACATCTGCTGTGTATTGACATTACACTGATGAAGTTTGAAGCAAATCAGGTAAAAATAAGAGGGAGATCACAAATTATTTTAAAAGTGATACACTTCTTGCTGCCATTTGGTGGCGCTATAACTTTGACTCACAATAGTTACATCCATGTGATCAGACTACTACAACCAACACACTCCTGAAGTTTCATAAACATCAATCAATGTATGCAGAAGTTATAACACATTTCCTGTTTCCCTTTTCTCGCCATAAATTCGTTGCCTCGCCACGGCCAAACCGTTTGAGATATCCAAAATCCGTTTGCAATTAAACAACTTCAATGTGTTCGCAACAAGTTAAAAAAAGCTTGGTGTAAATTGGATAAACCCTGTAGGAGTAGTAGTATAAAATTCATAGCCTGTTTTTTCAAAAAATTAACATTCAAACCAAAATAGCTGACTTCCTGTTGGTCGGAGCTAATGAATGTAAATTAGAAAATTGTCCGGCTTGATGAGAATAATATGTGTACCAAGTTTGGTGACTGTAGGAAAAACTAACCCCCACTTTTGTCAAAAGGTGGCGCTACTGAGCCCCTCCACCACGCCCATTTCTATGGCTTTGTCCATGTCTACTGGTTGACAATATTGATGTGTGTGTCGAGTTTCATGCAATTTGAAGCATGTTAAGAGCCTCAAAAACACTCAAGAATATTATTACAGTTTGACCTGTTGCCATGGCAACAATATTTCAAATATCAAAAATCCTGTCATAGGTCTACATCTGCTGTGTATTGACATTACACTGATGAAGTTTGAAGCAAATCAGGAAAAAATAAGAGGGTGATCTCAAAACATTTCAAAAAGTGATACACTTCCTGCTGCCAGTTGGTGTCGCTATAACTTTGACTCACAATAGTCACATCCATGTGATCAGACTCCTATAACGAACACACTCGTGAAGTTTCATAAAGATCAATATATGTATTAAGACGTTATAACACATTTCCTGTTTCCTTTTTCTCGCCATAAATTCGTTGCCTCGCCACGGCCAAACCGTTCGAGATATCAAAAATCCCCTGGCAATTTTTAATCATCAGTGTCTTGACTTCATGCTGACCGAGTTTGGTGGCGATCGGATTAATCGTCTAGGAGGAGTATATCAAATTCCAGAGCATGCGTTTTTCAAACAACCCTTAATAGCTGACTTCCTGTTGGCGTGGCGATTAACTTAGAGCGCGAAAGTTGTTCGGCCCGATGAGGTCTATATGTGTACCGAGTTTCATACTAATACGTGCAAGCATGTTTAATATATGGACCAAATTTTCAGACTTTTTTCAAGGGGGCGCTGTCGAGCCCCCCTGCCACGCCCGGGTACCAGCCTCTCCGGCGTCCTAATGGCCGCGGATTCCAATGTGTGTGCCAATTTTCAAGAGTTTTTGAGCATGTTAAGGCCCCCAAAAAGCCCCGGAAGACGAAAAAAAAAAAAAATAAAAAAATAATAATCCTTAGAAGAACAAGAGGGCCCTGCGCGCTTAATTCGCTTGGGCCCTAATAAATATAGCTGCGAGCAGCGATGGCGGGCCCAAGCCCGGTGGCACCGCCACCCCGGTGGCTTCAGGGCAACTGTGCACAGCGGGCAATAGGCATTTAAAATGGTTAAACATCAAAGGACTATGTCAAATTCACTCCACATTTACTGCACTACAAGGTGCTGCTATAGAGCCCCTCCTCCCTGCCCATTTTCAGAGGATTACATGTGCCAAGTTTTAACATTATTCTGATGAATTTTGAAGCAAATCAGGTAAAAATAAGAGGGTGATCTCAATGTATGCTGAAAGTGACATTTTCTGCTTCCAGCTGGTGGCGCTATGACTTTGAATCACAATAGTCACATCCATGTGATCAGCCTTGTACAACGAAGACTAAGCCAAAGTTTCATAAAAATCAATTAATGTATGCAGAAGTTATAACACTTTGTTTCCCTTTTCTTGCCATAAATCCGTTGCCTCGCCACGGCCAAACCGTTTGAGGTATCCAAAATCCGTTTGCAATTAAACAACTTCAATGTGTTAGCAACAAGTTAAAAAAAGCTTGGTGTAAATTGGATAAACCCTGTAGGAGTAGTAGTATAAAATTCATAGCCTGTTTTTTCAAAAAATTAACATTCAAACAAAAATAGCAGACTTCCTGTTGGTCGGAGCTAATGAATGTAAATTAGAAAATTGTCCGGCTTGATGAGATCAATATGTGTACAGAGTTTGGTGACTGTAGGAAAAACTAACCCCCCCACTTTTGTCAAAAGGTGGCGCTACTGAGCCCCTCCACCACGCCCATTTCTATGGCTTTGTCCATGTCTACTGGTTGACAATATTGATGTGTGTGTCGAGTTTCATGCAATTTGAAGCATGTTAAGAGCCTCAAAAACACTCAAGAATATTATTACAGTTTGACCTGTTGCCATGGCAACAATATTTCAAATATCAAAAATCCTGTCATAGGTCTACATCTGCTGTGTATTGACATTACACTGATGAAGTTTGAAGCAAATCAGGTAAAAATAAGAGGGTGATCTCAAAGCATTTCAAAAAGTGATACACTTCCTGCTGCCAGTTGGTGGCGCTATAACTATGACTCACAATAGTCACATCCATGTGATCAGACTACTACAACCAACACACTCGTGAAGTTTCATAAAGATCAATATATGTATGCAGATGTTATAACACATTTCCTGTTTCCTTTTTCTCGCCATAAATTCGTTGCCTCGCCACGGCCAAACCGTTCGAGATGTCAAAAATCCGCTGGCAATTTTTAATCATCAATGTCTTGACTTCATGCTGACCGAGTTTGGTGGCGATCGGATTAATCGTCTAGGAGGAGTATATCAAATTCCAGAGCATGCGTTTTTCAAACAACCCTTAATAGCTGACTTCCTGTTGGCGTGGCGTTTAACTTAGAGCACGAAAGTTGTTCGGCCCGGTGAGGTCTATATGTGTACCGAGTTTCATACTAATACGTGCAAGCGTGTTTAATATATGGACCAAATTTTCAGACTTTTTTCAAGGGGGCGCTGTCGAGGCCCCTGCCACGCCTGGGTACTAGCCTCTGCGGCATCCTAATGGCCATGGATTCCAATGTGTGTGCCAATTTTCAAGAGTTTTTGAGCATGTTAAGGCCCCAAAAATGCCCCGGAAGACGAAAAAATAAAAAAATAAAAAAAAAATAATAATAATAATCCTTAGAAGAACAAGAGGGCCCTGCACGCTTAATTCGCTTGGGCCCTAATAATCCTTAGAAGAACAAGAGGGCCCTGCGCGAATTTTCGCTTGGGCCCTAATAATAATAAATATAGCTGCGAGCAGCGATGGCGGGCCCAAGCCCGGTGGCACCGCCACCCCGGTGGCTTCAGGGCAACTGTGCACGGCGGGCAATAGGCATTTAAAACGGTAAAACATCGAAGGACTATGTCAAATTCACTCCACATTTACTGCACTACAAGGTGCCGCTATAGAGCCCCTCCTCCCTGCTCATTTTCAAAGGTTTACATGTGCCAAGTTTTAACATTATTCTGATGAATTTTGAAGCAAAGCAGGTACAAATAAAAGGGTGATCTCAATGTATGCTGAAAGTGACACATTTTCTGCTTCCAGTTGGTGGTGCTATGACTTTGAATCACAATAGTCACATCCATGTGATCAGCCTTGTACAACGAAGACTAAGCCGAAGTTTCATCAAAATCAATTAATGTATGCAAAAGTTATAACACTTTGTTTCCCTTTTCTTGCCATAAATTCGTTGCCTCGCCACGGCCAAACCGTTTGAGATATCCAAAATCCGTTTGCAATTAAACAACTTCAATTTGTTAGCAATAAGTTAAAAAAAGCTTGGTGTAAATTGGATAAATCCTGTAGGAGTAGTAGTATAAAATTCATAGCCTGTTATTTCAAAAAATTAACATTCAAACAAAAATAGCCGACTTCCTGTTGGTCGGAGCTAATGAATGTAAATTAGAAAATTGTCCGGCTTGATGAGAACAATATGTGTACCGAGTTTGGTGACTGTAGGAAAAACTAACCCCCCCACTTTTGTCAAAAGGTGGCGCTACTGAGCCCCTCCACCACGCCCATTTCTATGGCTTTGTCCATGTCTACTGGTTGACAATATTGATGTGTGTGTCAAGTTTCATGCAATTTGAAGCATGTTAAGAGCCTCAAAAACACTCAAGAATATTATTACAGTTTGACCTGTTGCCATGGCAACAATATTTCAAATATCAAAAATCCTGTCATAGGTCTACATCTGCTGTGTATTGACATTACACTGATGAAGTTTGAAGCAAATCAGGTAAAAATAAGAGGGTGTTCTCAAAGCATTTCAAAAAGTGATACACTTCCTGCTGCCAGTTGGTGGCGCTATAACTTTGACTCACAATAGTCACATCCATGTGATCAGACTACTACAACCAACACACTCGTGAAGTTTCATAAAGATCAATATATGTATGCAGAGGTTATAACACATTTCCTGTTTCCCTTTTCTCGCCATAAATTCGTTGCCTCGCCACGGCCAAACCGTTTGAGGTATCCAAAATCCGTTTGCAATTAAACAACTTCAATGTGTTAGCAACAAGTTAAAAAAAGCTTGGTGTAAATTGGATAAACCCTGTAGGAGTAGTAGTATAAAATTCATAGCCTGTTTTTTCAAAAAATTAACATTCAAACAAAAATAGCCGACTTCCTGTTGGTCGGAGCTAATGAATGTAAATTAGAAAATTGTCCGGCTTGATGAGAACAATATGTGTACCGAGTTTGGTGACTGTAGGAAAAACTAACCCCCCCACTTTTGTCAAAAGGTGGCGCTACTGAGTCCCTCCACCACGCCCATTTCTATGGCTTTGGCCATGTCTACTGGTTGACAATATTGATGTGTGTGTCGAGTTTCATGCAATTTGAAGCATGTTAAGAGCCTCAAAAACACTCAAGAATATTATTACAGTTTGACCTGTTGCCATGGCAACAATATTTCAAATATCAAAAATCCTGTCATAGGTCTACATCTGCTGTGTATTGACATTACACTGATGAAGTTTGAAGCAAATCAGGTAAAAATAAGAGGGTGATCTCAAAGCATTTCAAAAAGTGATACACTTCCTGCTGCCAGTTGGTGGCGCTATAACTTTGACTCACAATAGTCACATCCATGTGATCGGACTACTACAATCAACACACTCGTGAAGTTTCATAAAGATCAATATATGTATGCAGACGTTATAACACATTTCCTGTTTCCTTTTTCTCGCCATAAATTCGTTGCCTCGCCACGGCCAAACCGTTCGAGATATCAAAAATCCCCTGGCAATTTTTAATCATCAGTGTCTTGACTTCATGCTGACCGAGTTTGGTGGCGATCGGATTAATCGTCTAGGAGGAGTATATCAATTTCCAGAGCATGCGTTTTTCAAACAACCCTTAATAGCTGACTTCATGTTGGCGTGGCGTTTAACTTAGAGTACGAAAGTTGTTCGGCCCGATGAGTTCTATATGTGTACCGAGTTTCATACTAATACGTGCAAGCGTGTTTAATACATGGACCAAATTTTCAGACTTTTTTCAAGGGAGCGCTGTCGAGCCCCCCTGCCACGCCCGGATACCAGCCTCTGTGGCGTCCTAATGGCCACGGATTCCAATGTGTGTGCCAATTTTCAAGAGTTTTTGAGCATGTTAAGGCCCCCAAAAAGCCCCGGAAGACGGAAAAATAAATAAATAAATAAATAAATAATAATAATCCTTAGAAGAACAAGAGGGCCCTGCGCGAATTTTCGCTTGGGCCCTAATAATAATAATAATAAACGGAGCAATTCCAATAGGGTCCTCACACCATCTGTGCTCGGGCCCTAATAATCCTAAAGAAAACAAAAGGGCCTTCAGCCCCTTGGGCTTTGGCCCTAATAATAATAATCCTAAAGAAAACAAAAGGGCCTTCAGCCCCTTACAGGGCTTTGGCCCTAATAATAATCCTAAAGAAAACAAAAGGGCCTTCAGCCCCTTACAGGGCTCTGGCCCTAATAATCCTTAGAAGAACAAGAGGGCCCTGCGCGCTTAAATCGCTTGGGCCCTAATAATAATCCTAAAGAAAACAATAGGGCCTTCAGCCCTTTACAGGGCTTTGGCCCTAATAATCCTTAGAAGAACAAGAGGGCCCTGCGTGCTAATTCGCTTGGGCCCTAATAATCCTAAAGAAAACAATAGGGCCTTCAGCCCCTTGGGCTTTGGCCCTAATAATCCTAAAGAAAACAATAGGGCCTTCAGCCCCTTATGGGGCTTTGGCTCTAATAATAATAATCCTAAAGAAAACAAAAGGGTTTTCAGCCCCTTACAGGGCTTTGGCCCTAATAATCCTAAAGAAAACAATAGGCCTTCAGCCCCTTGGGCTTTGGCCTTAATAATAATCCTAAAGAAAACAATAGGGCCTTCAGCCCCTTGGGCTAGGGCCAAAGCCCAAGGGGCTGAAGGCCCTATTGTTTTCTTTAGGATTATTATTATTAGGGCCAAAGCCCAAGGGGCTGAAGGCCCTATTGTTTTCTTTAGTATTATTATTATTAGGGCCAAAGCCCAAGGGGCTGAAGGCCCTATTGTTTTCTTTAGGATTATTATTATTAGGGCCAAAGCCCAAGGGGCTGAAGGCCCTATTGTTTTCTTTAGTATTATTATTATTAGGGCCAAAGCCCAAGGGGCTGAAGGCCCTATTGTTTTCTTTAGGATTATTATTATTAGGGCCAAAGCCCTGTAAGGGGCTGAAGGCCTTCAGCCTTCAGCCCCTTACAGCCCCTTGTCGGTTCCGGTTGTAGAAGCCACGCAGCAGGCTAACTGGGTGACTGTGAGGCGGCATAATGGCAAGAACAAACACCACTCTTCCGTTCCGATTAGAACATCAAACAGGTTCTCCCCACTCAGTGACGCACCCACTGAGAATCCTGTTGAAAGTGCCCTAGTAATTGGCGATTATATTACACGGAACTCGAAAATAGAGACACCAGCCACCATAGTCACATGTTTGCCGGGGGCCAGAGCACCTGACATCAAAGCAAATTTAAAAGTGCTGGCTAATGCTAAACGTAAATATTCTAAAATCATTATCCACGTCGGCACAAATGATGTTCGACTTCGCCAGTCGGAGATCACTAAAATTAACATTAAAGAGGTGTGTGAACTCGCAAATTCAATGTCAGCAAAAGTAATTTGTTCTGGCCCTCTTCCTGTTCGTCGGAGTGATGAGATAGTTAGCAGGTTATCATCACTCAATGGCTGGCTGTCTAAGTGGTGTGCGCAGAATAATATAGGTTTCATAGACAATTGGAAAAGCTTTTGGGGCAGACCTGATCTGTTGAAAAGAGATGGTATTCATCCCTCCCGGGATGGTGCTGCTCTTCTATCTAGAAATTTGGCAAATAGTCTTAGAGCTGAAACATGACAAACCAGGGCCCAGATCAGGACGCAGACAAACTGGCTAAACCGACCGTCTGCTAGCCGCCTCACGTCACAGAACTCAAATAATTCACAGCACATAGAAACTCTTTCACCTAGATATTATCACATAGAGACTGTGTCTGTACCTCGAACTAGTAAATACAAAAAACTTCCGAAACCTTTTAAGGGTAAAAATTTAATTGATGTTCAAAAAATGAAAATCACAGATAAATCAGATAAACAAATGATAAAGCTTGGGTTACTGAATATTAGATCTATTTCTTCAAAAGCACTTATTGTAAATGAAATTATCACAGACAAAAAACTAGACTTGCTGTGTTTGACAGAAACCTGGCTAAAACCAGACGATTACATTACTTTAAATGAATCTAGTCCTCAAGGTTATGATTATCGACACAATCCTCGACAGAAAGGCAAAGGGGGAGGTGTTGCTGTAATTTATAGTAATATATTCAGAATCACTCAAAAGAATTTCAAATATAATTCCTTTGAAGTAATGGTGCTTTATGTAACATTATGTAAATTGACATTTGTGCTGGCTACTGTATACAGGCCACCAGGGCACCATACTGACTTTATCAAAGAATTTGCTGATTTCCTATCAGAGTTAGTACTGGCTGCGGATAAAGTCCTTGTTGTTGGTGAATTTAATATCCATGTAGATAATAATAAAGACGCATTTGGATTAGCATTTGCAGACATTTTAAACTCTATTGGAGTTAGACAACACGTGTCAGGACCCACTCATTGTTGTAATCATACCCTAGATCTAATACTGTCGCATGGAATTGATATTGATGCTGTTGAAATTCTACAGCAGAGCGATGATATATCAGATCATTATCTAGTCTCGTGTATAATACAATTAGCCAAGGCTGCAAAACCACCACCCAGCCATAAATATTGTAGAACCATCACATCTACCACTAAAGATTGCTTTATAAATAATCTCCCCGAGCAGTTTCATCGCCTTAGTATACCAGACAACTTAGAAGAACTCGATGCTGCAACAGAAACTATTGGCTCTCTCTTTTCCAGCACATTAGATGCAGTCGCTCCTTTACGTCTAAAGAAGATTAAGGAAACTAATCCAACGCTGTGGTATGATGAGCACACTCAGGCTCTAAAATGAGCTGTTAGAAAAGCTGAATGTAGTTGGAAGAAAACAAAACTAGAAGTGATTGAGTACAGAACGGCTATAAGAAATGCTAGATCTACTTATTTTTCAAATCTCTTAATAGAAAACAAACATAATCCTAGGTATTTATTTGACACAGTGGCTAAATTAACTAGAAACAGAGATTCAACTGCTGACTTTTCCATAGAGCACAGCAGTAATGACTTTATGAACTTCTTTACTTGCAAGATTGATAATATTAGAGAGAAAATTAAAAACATGCAACCGTCTACAGTTTCGCTTCAGACAGTGCACTGTAGTGTCCCTGAGGTAAAACTAGAATCATTTGCCACTATAGGAGAAGAAGAATTATCTAAACTTATCAAATCATCAAAATCAACAACATGTATGTTAGACCCAATGCCGACTAAACTACTCAAAGAAATGCTTCCAGAGGTCATAGGTCCACTTCTTGATATAATTAATTCTTCCTTAACACTAGGATACGTTCCAAAAACCTTTAAGCAGGCTATTATAAAACCTCTTATTAAAAAAACCTCAACTAGATCCGAGAGATTTAGTAAATTACAGGCCAATCTCGAATCTACCTTTTCTGTCAAAGATACTAGAAAAGGCAGTTTCAACACAACTGTGTTCCTTTTTAGAAAGAAATGGAATCTGTGAGGATTTCCAGTCAGGATTTAGACCAAACCATAGTACTGAGACTTCTCTCGTTAGAGTTACAAACGATCTACTCTTATCATCCGATCGTGGCTGTATTTCTCTATTAGTGTTATTAGATCTCAGTGCTGCTTTTGACACTATCGATCATAACATTCTTTTAAAAAGACTTGAAAACTATATTGGCATTAGTGGAATTGCTTTGGCATGGTTCAAATCGTACTTAACTGACTGTTATCAGTCTGTAGTAGTTAATGAAGATATGTCGTATCGATCACAGGTTCAATATGGAGTACCACAAGGCTCAGTACTAGGACCGTTGCTTTTCACTCTGTACATGCTGCCCTTAGGAGAGATAATTAGGAAGCATGGTGTTAGTTTTCACTGCTACGCTGACGATACTCAGCTCTATATTTCCTCGCGCCCTGACGAAACCTACAAATTCACAAAACTAACAGAATGCATAGCTGACATTAAAAACTGGATGACAAGAAATTTCTTATTATTAAATTCAGAAAAAACTGATATCCTAATCTTTAGACCAAAAACTTCCTCACGAAAAAACCTTGAATACTCTCTAACACTTGACGGGTGCTCCATTAAATCTTCCTCCTCAGTTAGTGTTGGGGAAAAATTTAATGTCAATATCTGCTTCAAGCTATGCAAAACACCTCTCTGAGCTCAACAGACACAGAGTCTGCTGAAACCCAGGGGGGTAACGGTGAGACACCCAAACTGAGAGCTTTCCCGAACCTAGGGTGTCGGATAATTTAAATAAGTTCTAAGACAGAAGGGGGACCATTGTGTTTGTGTATTGTCACTAGCCATTTGTGTGTATTGTCACTTTTCCCCTGTATGGAAAAGTACTGAGTTGCTTAAACATTGGGGTGGGTATAAATGTTTGTGGGCTCTCTGTGTCCTTAGTTCACACTCGGGGCAGACATTGTATGGTTGTGTCGACTGTGGACTCTTTCTTGCAAGAAATAAAATCTTTATAAAGTGAATTCTCCTGAGGTTTGTCTCTTACTAGTGATGTCAGCTAATTCATTTTTGCCGCAACAATTTTGGTGTCAGAAGTGGGATTCCTTGGACGGACCTTCTGGACCTGGGCAGCACCGGTGACCTGCAATCCTGACCCAAGTCAGCCCTAACCCCGTTTAGATTCAGGGACGAGGGGCCGGTGCTGTGTATGTCCGGGAGGACGATCACTGGAATCAAGAGAAAAGAACCTGAGAGACGGCAACGGGAGCTGCTGGTAAGGGACAAACTTGGAAAATTCAGGGGGAGATTTTTTTTTTTAAATAGAATTTGGTTAAATTGAAAATTGAATTGATAGGGATAAACCATAAGGGGAGTCTGAATCTGTGGCAAATGCAGCGTGAACTGATGTTTTTTACGAGGTAAAAAAAACAAAACAAAAAAAAACTGAAATCACGTGGGCGAATAAGAGGGACTGAGTTGTGTGCGGTCCGGGGACTAGAGGGACTGAGTTGTGTGCGGTCCGGGGACTGAGTTGTGTGCAGTCCCAAATAGGGCGCTATTGAGAGCGTCCGCCCGGCTGATCTTGGGTGAAGAGATCAGATCTGTACGGAGACGTCCAACAGATTAATAGCGCGCGCGAAAAGCCACAGAATCAGACTGCCAATATGGGGAAATCCCAAAGCAAGCTAGCTGAATACGAGACACCGGTATTTTGTCAAATGAGAAAATTATATGGCCAAAGATGCATGCAAGATATAGAAAAGTTGATCAAATATCATGATTTCCCAAAAGAAAGAACACTTAGTAGTACAAGGTTGAAAACGGTAAAATTGTCGATCGAAGAAGGGAGTGACATAACGAAGGGTTGTGCTAAAAAACATGTATGTGGGAAATGTGAGAAAACAATTAATTGCTGGGTGGAAGAGGCAGATAATAGGGAAAGAAGAATGTTGAAAAAAGAAAAGAAAAATGAAGAAAA
The DNA here is from genome assembly GCF_024489055.1 of Chanodichthys erythropterus. NCBI lineage: Eukaryota > Metazoa > Chordata > Actinopteri > Cypriniformes > Xenocyprididae > Chanodichthys > Chanodichthys erythropterus. The sequence goes on along the minus strand of NC_090235.1, from coordinate 41,552,155 downwards.
GGCGACTGCGCCTCCACAGAATGAGATTACTATTACTAACACATCTTATGCTTGTGCTTTTCCACATGAAACACCGCCGAGCTACACAATTTATCCCAATGCGGAGCTCCAAGGCCTAAAAGTGACCCCGACCTCGACTGTTCTCCGTTTCCACCGAACCAACCAATTCTACCAGCCAAACCAACTCCAGCTCCCCAGGAGAGAGACGGGGGAGCACGCACCGCTGCCGAGCCAACAGCAGAGGGGGCGCACACAGCTGAAAGCTTCCGGGGCAAAGAAACCCTGCCGTCCGGAAAGAGAAAGAGACTAGTGATCCGGAAGACAAAGCAAAGAAAGAAAGGTGCGCAATCATATGTTTTACGTTCCAACAACGTTATTTAAGAACTGGGACAGAACTGCGAAGGAAGAGCGGGTGAGCATCACAGCACCCATGGTGGAAGTTATGGGAACAAATTCAATAGAATTAGTATACCGCCCTTGGAATTTAACTGACATGAAAGAGGCGATGGCCCACTTGCCGAATCCCGACGACGCAGGGGACCATTTCGCCACCGAACTGATGACATTCTGCCAAGAGTTCAGCCTGACGCTAAATGAACTGAAAAGAATCATGATGGCAAAGCTGGGAGGAATGAACTGGCACAAGATCAGCGCAGAATTACCAGCAGCAGATCACAGACGGAAGTCACGTTAACTGGCATCATGCTTCAAACGACGGATATCGAGCAGCTGTGACGGGACTGACAGACTGTGAGGAGAGCATTTCCAGTGCGCATTGACATGTCCAGAGTGAGCCACTGCCGTCAAGAACCAGGTGAGAGCATTCAAGTTTATTATGAGCGACTCTACAGTGTGTTTTGCAAGCACAGCGGGTTAAAGGAACCAGCAGATCGTGGCGACAGACCAACCACGTGGGAAAGTTGTTTGGCGAATAGTCTTTTGAATGGACTGAGACCTGAGATTTCCCAAGCCGTGAAACACAGCTATATTGAATGGACTGAAGGACGAGTAAGCACCATCATGAAACATGCCTTGCACGCGGAAGATGAGGTGAGGGCAAAGAAGGAAAGGTCAAGAATAAAAGAATTGCAGTTGGCAGCGGTGCAAAGACCGCAAAGATTCAGCGGGAACATATGGGGACACAATTCAGATAAAAATGGCTGTTATCTGTGCGGAGCTGATGACCACATTGTTCGTGAGTTCACGAGATGCAGGAAGTGCAAAATGGATGGACATTGGGCAATAAACTGCCCTGAACTGCGAAAGGCTGACTGAGGAAAAAGGATGCGGAGAGCAGGAGGAGATCGGGTGGACCACGGCCAAGGATGCAAAAACCGCCGCAAAGGGAAGTACACATTTACTAATATCAAACACTCACACAAACGCACCCACACCTGAACACATGCACTGATAATGCAATGAAAAAAAAAGAAAAAAAAAAGAAAGAAAAGCTTGCACCTCTTTGTGTGTTTCTGAAACAAACAGAGAAGATTTTGACAAATGTTTGATTATGTATAGCAGTAAGGGATTTTTTAAACATGCCTGAATATCCCCTGCTAGTTGAAGAGACAATGATTTCATTTTTGGTAGACTCAGGGGCGACCCGATCTGTTTTGCGATCATGTGACTTGCCATGTGAACCAGCGCTAACAAACAAAACACATGGTTCTTTGTCTGTATCAGGACATTATATAACAGAACTGTTCACTGTGCCACTAAAGTGTGAGACGGAAGGGGGCCACATGCTGAAGCATGCATTTTTTAACTTCAAAAACATGCCCAGTACCCGTTCTGGACCAAGATTTAATGTGCAAATTAAATTTGGTAATGGTTGCAGATCCCTCGGGCATTGTAGTGAGAGAGGGTGAGCAAATGTATTTGAAAACAGAACCAAAAATGGGTTTACAATTGGCACATAACCAAAACTGAGTGGCCAAAAACAATCTGTGAATTGGGAAAAAATAGAACGCTGTCATTTGGTACAGATTTTATGATGCCTGACAATTTGCATTGCACGTCACATGTCGCAACAGAACGAGATACTATGAAAAAAAGGGTTCATGTCTTCTGTTCTTTTGTAGCTACATGGAGACAGAATGCGACCAGTGGGTTATTTCTCTGGCAAACTAGATCCAGTAGCAGCAGGCCTGCCGCACTGTCTGAGGGCCGTGGCAGCTGCTGAACAGGCTGTGATGGCCTCTAGAGAATTTGTGGGGTATTCTGACATGACATTAATGGTTCCGCATGCCGTTTCCATGATTTTGCAGAAACAGAAGACATCACATTTGTCAACAGCACGATGGCTGAGGTATCAAACAATTTTGCTGGATATGCCAAACATCACGGTCAAGCGCTGAAGAGTGCTGAATCCTGCCACTCTCCTTCTAAAAGAGGAGGATGGGGAGGAACATCATTGCTGTTTGACTGCACTCAAACAGATATGTACCCCGCGCCCTGACATTTCGGACACACTGCTCGAAAACAGTGAGCATATCCTGTTTGTGGATGGCTCTGCGTTCAGAGATCCACAGACAGGCCTGAGCAAAGTTGGTTACGAGGTGACCACTGAATTCGAAACATTGACATCTGGCACATTGCCATCAAATTTTTTTTAGCTCAAGCGGCGGAGCTCGTAGCCCTGGCAGAAGCATGAAAGCTTATGGAGGGTAAAAGTGTAACGATTTACACAGATTCACGATACGCGTTCGGGGTTGAGAATGATTTTGGGGCTTTATGGAAACATACAAATTTTTTTTTATTTTTTTTTAAATCTGATGGCCGGCCAATTCTAAATGATTCTCTTGTGTCTACTCTTCTAGACACAATTCTCTTGCCAAAACAACTTGCTATATGTAAATGCGCAGCGCATATTAATAACAAAGATTTCATTTCAACAGAAAAAACAAGAGCAGATATGGCTGCGAAGGCCACGGCAGCACAGCAGTCAAAGGAACCAGAATGTATTTTATTATCTGAAACTAACACAAATGCTTTGACTTCCTTACAGAGTATGCAGGCGTTTGCTACAGTAGCGGAGAAGAACCTGTGGAGACGTTGTGGCTGCAAACTTGAGAATGATGTGTGGATGAGCGTGGATGGCAAGCCTTGTTTACCCCGACATTTTTTTTTCTCTCATAATGCTAAATGCTTCCATGGGCGAGACCATGGAGGCAAAGGGGCTATGGTAGGGCAGATGAAAGACATGTTGTTCACAAAGGGTTTTATTGTGTTAATGTACATGAGAATGAGAAAAAGAACCAGAGTAAATCTAAGCCCATTTGAAATTGTTTTGGACGACCGCCCTTTATGGGAATGGAAGGGGGTAAACAACAGTTGCCATCCACAGATTTGTGTGAGCACAATATGTTGAATTACCATAAAGAAAAGTCTTCTCTGTTGTCTAATGTCTGTGTGTAGGTGAAAGATGCTCAGGGGAAACCGGCTGAGACCCCCTTGCACAACATCAAGCCGAGAGATTACATGGTGATAAGGGACCTGAGGAGGAAGAGCTGGAAGGCGAAAAAGCTGAGAGAGCGACGTGGGTGCATGCGAGCCATTGCAGAAAGGTCCCACCAGTGATCGGGGAGGAGGAGCCGAGAGGAGAGGAGCAGGAGGCACACGTCTGTGCAGGCAGAGATCAAATATAGACATCATTTGCCACTATCATCTCAGGAGCAGAGACAATGGCACAACGTGGTGCTGAGCCAAAAAAGTAAAAAAAAAAAAAGCACATCAAAGAATAATCTTCCTCACACGTTCTGGACGTACAACTGTGCGATCCATTTTGCCAACTGTAAAGAATGGAGCAAGTGAGACCGTGGCACCGGTTTCGAGTGCCCGGAACGTGTGGCATGAAGCAGCATTCGAACCTGACATTCCCAGCTGGGATGAAACGGCGTAGATGGGAAAATGAAGGAGCAAGAAAAGGGGGAACAAAACCAGAAGTGGACGAGGCAATGACAAAATGCCAAGGGAACAAGGCCTGCACTCTGGCACTGCTGCAGAAACAAGAACCGAAGATAAACACCAGCTGCTGGCTTTGTCTGCAAATGTCTCACGCCTGGAAGGCAGTACCATTGACTGTTGAAACAATAAATGAAACTGACTGTCTGATCCCAAAGCAGATGACAGAGGTGCTTAGAGCTACAGCGGACATCGAGCAAGGGAAGATTCCAACAAAACATCCAACGTCTGCCTGCAAGAGAACGCAACGGTACAATCACACAGAAATGTTGATTCCACCTTTGAGAGTGATGCATGTTAAAGGAGATGTGTGCGTGTGCTCACAGAGACTGAAGCTGAACGTGAACATAGGGTGGTCTGACTGCAGAGTCAGAATTGACTTCAAGAATTCAACGATATCAAAACAGACGGTATCAAAACAGACTTTACCTGCCCGTTTAGCAAACTAGGTGACACTTCACCTGCGGCAGTATGGGGTTGTTTACCTGCCCGTTTAGCAAACTAGGTGACACTTCACCTGCGGCAGTTTGGGGTTGTGGTGATTGAGGATATAATTTCATGCCACAGAAAGATTGGACACATTGATGTTACCCAGCTTTAATGAATGTGGGTAACAAATCTGAGAGTTTGGGGATACTGGCTATGTTACACTGTGTTGCCAATTTTAAGTAAGAGTGATGAGTAACTTAAAATTGCTTGTTTTATTATTACTTTTTATTATTATTATATTCATATCTACACATTTTAAATTTTTCTTGTGAGTTATCAAAGAATGATAAAAGGGGGAATTGTTGGGGAAAAATGTAATGTCAATATCTGCTTCAAGCTATGCAAAACACCTCTCTGAGCTCAACAGACACAGTGTCTGCTGAAACCCAGGGGGGTAACGGTGAGACACCCAAACTGAGAGCTTTCCCGAACCTAGGGTGTCGGATAATTTAAATAAGTTCTAAGACAGAAGGGGGACTATTGTGTTTGTGTATTGTCACTAGCCATTTGTGTGTATTGTCACTTTTCCCCTGTATGGAAAAGTACTGAGTTGCTTAAACATTGGGGTGGGTATAAATGTTTGTGGGATCTCTGTGTCCTTAGTTCACACTCGGGGCAGACATTGTATGGTTGTGTCGACTGTGGACTCTTTCTTGCAAGAAATAAAATCTTTATAAAGTGAATTCTGAGGTTTGTCTCTTACTAGTGATGTCAGCTAATTCATTTTTGCCACAACAGTTAGGAACCTGGGTGTGCTCTTTGATACCAATCTTTCATTTGAAAGTCATGTTTCTAGTATCTGTAAAACCGCCTTCCATCTAAAATATATATCTAAATTACGACATATGCTCTCAATGACAAATGCGGAACAGTTGGTTCATGCATTAATGACCTCAAGACTAGATTATTGTAACACTTTACTGGGTGGTTGTTCTGCTCGGCTTTTAAACAAACTACAGTTGGTCCAAAATGCAGCAGCTAGAGTTCTTACTAGAACCAGAAAGTATGACCATATTAGCCCAGTTCTGTCAACATTACATTGGCTCCCTATTAAACATCGTATAGATTTTAAAATCTTGCTACTTACTTATAAAGCTCTAAATGGTTTAGCTCCCCAGTACCTAAGTGAGCTCTTAATGCATTATAGTCCTTCACGTTTATTGCGATCTCAGAATTCAGGCCAGTTGATAATACCCAGAATATCAAAATCAACTGAAGGCGGCAGATCCTTTTCCTATTTAGCACCTAAACTCTGGAACAATCTTCCTAGCATTGTTCGGGAAGCAGACACACTCTGTCAGTTTAAATCTAGACTAAAAACACATCTCTTTGGTCTTGCATACACGTAACACATTACCAATACATTAACATTTTTAAAATCCGTTAAAGGATTGTTACGCTGCAATAATTAGGTCGGCCGGAACCGAGAACATTTCCTATAACACTAGATATACCTGTACATCAGAATAAGAATGGCATCTCCGCTAATATCTGTCTTTTTGCTTATCCTGAGGTTTGCCGGGTGCTGGATTCAGGCCGTATCCAGATCAGATGGAGAACCTGTGTCTGGACCTGGCTACTGACGTAGCCCAGGAGAAAATGGGCCTACAGATCCAGTTCTGGCTGCATCTATAATTCAGATTTTTAATCCGGTATCCGCTTGCATATATTTATATATAATCTATTTTTAATCTCTATAATAAAAATGTATAATTCAGATTTTGATCTCCATATCCATTTACATACATTATATATATCTTCCAAGGGGTTTTTTCCCTCCTAGGACTTTTTTCCCAGTGCTAGCATGCTGGGTTTTTCTCCTAGGTTTTTTTTTTCCACCCCTGGGAGTCAGCCGACATTGGCTTAATGTAGCACCATCTTGTATATGTTACATATTACCACGCTTGGTTGTACAGCTTATTTTTAACCACTTCCCTTTTTCTGTGCTTCTAATATGTAAAGCTGCTTTGAACAATTACCAATTGTAAAAGCGCTATATAAATAAATTTGACTTGACTTGACTTGACAGGGCTTTGGCCCTAATAATCCTTAAGAAAACAATAGGGCCTTGAGCCCCTTACAGGGCTTTGGCCCTAATAATCCTTAGGGGATCAAGAGGGCCCTGCGCGAATTTTCGCTTGGGCCCTAAATAATAATAATAATAATAATAATAAACAGAGCAATTCCAATAGGGTCCTCACACCATCGATGCTCGGGCCCTAATAATAATAAACAGAGCAATTCCAATAGGGTCCTCACACTATCGGTGCTCGGGCCCTAATAAACGGAGCAATTCCAATAGGGTCCTCACACCATCGGTGTTCGGGCCCTAATAATAATAATAATAATAATAAGGAGCAATTCCAATAGGTTCCTCACACCATCGGTGCTCAGGCCCTAATAATAATAATAATAATAAACGGAGCAATTCCAATAGGGTCCTCACACCATCGGTGCTCGGTCCCTAATAATAATAAACGGAGCAATTCCAATAGGGTCCTCACACCACCATCGGTGCCCGGGCCCTAATAAACGGAGCAATTCCAATAGGGTCCTCACACCATCGGTGCTCGGGCCCTAATAATAAACGGAGCAATTCCAATAGGGGTCCTCACACCGTCGGTGTTCGGGCCCTAATAAACTGAGCAATTCCAATAGGGTCCTCACACCATCGGTGCTCGGGCCCTAATAATAATAAACGGAGCAATTCCAATAGGGTCCTCACACCATCGGTGCTCGGGCCCTAATAAACGGAGCAATTCCAATAGGGTCCTCACACCATCGGTGCTCGGGCCCTAATAATAATAATAATAATGAGCAATTCCAATAGGGTCCTCACACCATCGGTGCTCGGGCCCTAATAATAATAATAATAATAAACGGAACAATTCCAATAGGGTCCTCCCACCATCGGTGCTCGGGCCCTAATAATAATAAACGGAGCAATTCCAATAGGGTCCTCACACCACCATCGGTGCTCGGGCCCTAATAAACAGAGCAATTCCAATAGGGTCCTCACACCATCGGTGCTCGGGCCCTAATAAACGGAGAAATTCCAATAGGGTCCTCACACCATCGGTGCTCGGGCCCTAATAATAATCCTAAAGAAAACAAAAGGGCCTTCAGCCCCTTACTGTTACAGTTCCCTCGTCTCCAACACTCCATTTCCCATGATCCTCCTGTTTCTACACCTGCACTCACTTCCCTCGTCAGCTCCTCATCATCACCCATCACCATCACCTGGACTTCCTCGTTTGCACTCCCTATATACATGGACTCACTCCCTTCACTCCTTGTCTGTTCTTAAATGTTATATTGTAGTGTTTGGTTGTGTGTTATGCTCCTGCTTTCATTAAATACCCATTAATTGTGGATGTCCGTATACGACTCGTCTATTGCAACCAGCACCCGTAACAGAAGAACAGACCTAACCGTTGGACCTCCACGTCATAAGATGGGTATCTATCTGGTACCGGTTTCCACTACTGCTCATCATATCGAGGCTCCCACTCCTTCACCACCTCTCTCTGCGGCGGAACGGCTCGTAGGACTCTTCCAGGTTGGCCGTTCACTGGAGAGGTATGTGGAGGAGTTTGTAGAGCTGGCTTTCCTGACTAACTGGTCAGATGCACTTTTGAACGCCCTGTTTCTGGATGGACTGGACGAGGAAACTATCCGTTTTGATGAACCTGAAAATTATTTTTCCTTGAGCGAAACCATTAATCTAATTTTGTATTTAAACGGATCTAATTTCTTTGTCGATGAGGTTCGGGATATGTGTCAATCCAGTCCAGTCCCTCCAGAAACAGAGGTGGCCAGGCCAGTTGGTCAGACTCCTTCTTCCTCCACATATCCCTCCAGTGAACTGACTTCCTGGTCTACGCTGGACCCACAATCCTCCGTTGGGCCCAGAAGGCGTGGGAGGAGGAAGCAAGCCGCTCCAGTGTCTCCAGAGCCCGCTCCAGTGTCTCCTGAGCCCGCTCCAGTGTCTCCTGAGCCCACTCCAGTATCTCCAGAGCCCGCTCCAGTATCTCCAGAGCCCGCTCCAGTATCTTCAGAGCCCGCTCCAGTATCTCCAGAGCCCGCTCCAGTATCTCCAGAGCCCGCTCCAGTATCTCCAGAGCCCGCTCCAGCCCTTTCCGAGCCTGCCGCTCCAACCCTATGCAAAATGCCAGATGATGCGGTCTGGTTAATTGACTTTTGGTCCGAGCCCTCAGCTCCAGCCGCCGCCTACGAGCCCTCAACTCCAGCCACCGCCTACGAGCCCTCAGCTCCAGCCGCCGCCTACGAGCCCTCAGCTCCAGCCGCCGCCTACGAGCCCTCAGCTCCAGCCGCCGCCTACGAGCCCTCAGCTCCAGCCGCCGCCTACGAGCCCTCAGCTCCAGCCGCCGCCTACGAGCCCTCAGCTCCAGCCGCCGCCTACGAGCCCTCAGCTCCAGCCGCCGCCGCCGAGCAATCCGCTCCAGCCGCCACCGAGCAATCCGCTCCAGCCGTCGCCGCCGAGCAATCCGCTCTAGTCTCAGCCGCCGGGCCCTCCGCTCCAGTCTCAGCCGCCGAGCCCTCTGCTCCAGTCTCAGACGCCGAATCAGCTTCTCTAGATCTTTGCAATTTAAGGTCACAAAGGCCTTTAGATTAGACTGACCAAAAATGACATTGATCTGATTAAATCTCTAGGAGCAGTTAATCACAGTGTAAAACATGTCATTTCCTGTTGCCTACAGGTGGCGCTATGACTGTAACCGAATATTGTTATGAAGATGTCTTCAGGCTTGGCCTCTAATAAAACGTGAAGTTTGGGGCAGATCGGACATTGTTTGTCTGAGTTACAACAACTTCCTGTTTCATGGCGAAAACATCAAAATTTGTCAGGGCGCCACTTACATGCCCTTCACTCTTTCATTGCGAAACATCAGACTTTGTCAGTCTGCCACGGACACGCCCTTCAACGCAAACTCAAGATCTTTGATATTTATAATCGCTAAGTTAGGTCTTAAGATTATATTGACAACATATGATGTTGATCTGGTTAAATCACTTAAGAATAAAAGAATAAAATCTCTAAAAGAATAAAAATTTCTTTTAGAAAATGAATGCATTATTTTTAATAACTAGCTCTTATATTGTTCTCGTATTATTTTCATCAACACATAGTTTGATTAATAATAAGGTTCATGAACAATAACAGATTTTTTTTCTCAAATCATCTCATTTTGATAACAGTATTATTTGAGCTGCGCGCGCTGAATGAACACCCATAAACTGAAGCGCTTTGCTAGAAGGTTAATTAACTCAACCGGACACATCCTATATAGGGTAATTCATATATATATATATATTTATACAAGATATACATTAAATTACAACTTATATTTGCATAAAATCATGCAAGCATGTACTTGAACTAAGTAATGTAGTCAGCTGGTGTCGTGAATTTGTTCATATTGTAACAACACGCCGAAACACAGCAACTAGAATTCACAATATTTTCAAATAAATCAAATAAATTTGTAGTTCTGACGACTGTTAAAATGGCTAACAGCACCACATATCCCAGATATATTGTAAACTTGTTGTGAACCTTCTGAGAGCGTTTTGTTGGCCTTCCTCTGGTAGTTGTAGCTGCTGTCACCATAGACTTAAACAGAGCGCGCAGCTGTGACCGGTCACAAATATGGCGGCGGGCATAGCTGAAGTGACGTCTTTGAAACCCATGTATACTGGCCATTGTCTTATATGTGCTCTTAGTCTTGATGACCCGTTTATTATAATAGGAAATATATATGGTTATAATAATAATAATCAAAATAGGGAATTGATAGCGGAAATATCTGAAGTGATAAGGGGCCTGAAAATTACATATTCTACAGATAATGTTATGGGGATTTTAACATGGTTCAGGATGATTGGTTGGACCGTTTTCCTTCTAAATTTAATACTCATCACTACAATCCTGTATTAAATAATTTTTGCTGTTCATTTTGTCTGTTTGATCCTTGGAGAGATTTATACCCCAATTTATGTCAGTATTCTTGGTCAAAACCAGATGGACGAAGTAAGTGTTTTTTGGCTCATCTCATGTCATGTTTAAGAAAATATTTCTAGTTGCTTTATATCCCCCGTACCAATTTCTGATCACTGTATGATTGGTTTAAATTTAATGTCTCTGACTGTACGGCGTCGTAATAAGGGATATTGGAAATTTAACGCCAGTCTTCTTAGATCTGAGGCCTTCAGTCAGGGTATTAAATCTCTTATTGCAGATGTTATTGAAGATTCTTCATTTCCCTCAAATATCAGTAAATGGGAATATTTGAAATTTAGACTTCGTAAGTTTTCTATTTCTTTTGCCAAAAAACCTAAAAAAAAAAAAAAAAAAAAAAAAAAAAATATATATATATATATATATATATATATATATATATATATATATATATATATATCCCATTTAGAAGAAATCAATCTGATTAGAGAAATAAGTGAATCCTGTAACAGTCATTCTGATGATTCGGAGAGAGAGAAATTTTTACTTTTACAATCTAAACTTGACAGCATTTATGTTCAAAAGGCAAAAGGCGCTTACATTTGCTCAAGGGCCAAATGGATAGAAGAAGGGGAGGGAAATTTGGCATACTTCTGTGGACTGGAAAAGAGTAGACAGGAAAAAAATATCATACGTTCTTTAATTATTGATGGCAGTGAATCGTCCAACGCAAAGGATATAGCAAGAAATGTTTTATAGTAATTTATATAAATCGACATTTTATAAAACTAATGCGGATGCTTTTTTTGATAATATTAAAACCATTTATTTCACAAATTAATGTTGAATTTAAAGAGACTTGTGAAGCAAAAATTTCATTACGGGATTTAGAGGAGGCTTTGCAGTCTTTATCATCTGACAAATCCCCTGGCTCTGACGGTCTAATGGCCAATTTTTACAAAAATTTTTTTGGGACTCAGTTAAGCTTCTTTTATTTAAAGCTTTGACAGAAATTACAGAATGTTTGTCACTTTCTCATACTATGAAGCAAGGGGTTATAATTCTCATTCCCAAGCTGGGCAAAGATCCTAAGACATTAGAAAACTTGCGGCCCATCACACTGTTAAATAATAATTTATTTAAATTATTAGCACACATTTTCTCTAATTGTTTGAAGAGTGGTTTATCCCAGGTTATAAGTGATACGCAATCAGGGTTTATGAAGGGTAGGTCGATTCACAATAATTTACGCTTGGTCCAAGATCTGATTGATTATAAAGACAAGATTAATGATGACCGTGTTATGTTTTTCCTCGATTTTTACAAAGCGTTCGATACGGTTGAACACCCCTTTATCTTTTCTGCTTTAGAATTTTTTGGATTTGGGGAAAAGTTTAGAAGTATAATTAGTAGCTTATATCGGGACACAAATTGTTCCGTTTCTTTGCCAGAAGGGACCACTCCATGTTTTAATATAAGTCGAGGAATTAAACAAGGTTGTCCCATCCTGCGGTTACTTTTTATTTTGGCTGCTGAAATGCTTGCTTTTGCAATTAAAAATTCACAAATCGAACATTTAAAGGTTTTTGGTGATTCTATAGTGATCAGTCAACTGGCTGATGACACAGCCTTATTTTTAAAAAATGCTGATCAGGTTCCAAAAACTCTCCAAATTATTAATAATTTTTCTAATGCCTCGGGTCTGTGTCTTAATTTAAGTAAATGTGAAATAATGACATTGAAAGAATCTCATCTTACACAAATTTGCAATGTACCAATTAAATTAAAAATTTAAATATCTTGGGATTGTAATTACCAAAGATAAAGTGGAATGTGAAGCATTAAATATATCTAATAGAATAGCTGAATTTAAGACCCAATTGGATAGATGGATGCAGAGAGACGTTTCTATATTTGGTCGAATTTTATTGACCAAAGTTGAGTCATTGTCTAGATGCATTTACCCTGCAGGATCCCTTCTTATTTCTGATAAGAAAATTAAGTTAATTAATCAGATGAACTTATATGAACTATATTTGGAAAAGAAAAGCTCATTATATTAAAAAAGCGACAATAGTGAAAGATTATAAAGAAGGGGGTTTACAGGCCATAGATTTTGATTGAATGAATGGTACTTTAAAGGTTATTTGGCTTAAAATCTTTCTAATAAATAACAACAGTTTCTGGTTTTGCACTCCTAGGAATATCTTTAAAGGTGCCATCAAACGTTTTTTTACAAGATGTAATATAAGTCTAAGGTGTCCCCTGAATGTGTCTGTCACGATCACAGTCTGTTCCTGTTCACTCCGGACTCCATTTCCCATAATCCTCCCTGTCAATCACATGCACTCACTCCACCAATCACCTGTTGCCACATACAGTCATGCACACTCCACACTAATCACCACACCCAGCTGATACGCATTACCTGGACTATAAAGGACTCACACTCACACCACCAGTTTGCGAAGTCTTGATTACCCTGTGTGTCAATTCCAAGCGTTTTCCTGTCTGTTCCTGTCTGTTCCTGTCTGTTCCTGTCTGTTCCTGTCTGTTCCTGTCTGTTCCTGTCTGTTCCTGTCTGTTCCTGTCTTTGACCCTTGCCTTGTTATCCTATTCCGTGATTGATATCTGCCTGCCTTTGACCATTGCCTGTATTTTGACCATGATTCTGCCTGTTCCTTGTGATTCCTGTTTGCTCCTGTCTGACCCTGCCTGTACGGCCACTCTAACTTCAATAAAGCTTGCAGATGGATCTCTGCCTGAGTCTCTAGTCGTTACAGAAGACTTCGCCGCCACCAAGATCCAGCAGCTTTCCCGGAGGATCTCATTACGGTATGGACATTAATCAGCTGCTATTGTGGAGTTCGCAAGGCACGCGATCGATGGAGGAATATGTGCAGGAGTATCTAAACATTGCTTACCTCTCTGATCTTCCGGACTGTGCACTGATTGACTTTTTTTGTGATGGCGTCAACCAGCCTCTCCAGAATAAATTAAGACGAGAGGGACCGCGTTCATCACTTAGCAGCTTTATGGACTATGCATTGTTGACTGTTGGCTCTCCATTTAATGTGGGTGTCGCGGAGGAATGCGACACCATGGTGAGTCCCGTAATGGCCGCCGCGCCAGGTGACACGCACAAGATAGCGGCTATTATCACAACAGCAACAGTTCATGTCGCCGCTGATCGCCCAGAGCAACGTCACGCCTTCGTTGATCGCCCAGAGCAATGTCACATCGCCGCTGATCGCCCAGAGCAACGTCATGCCTTCGCAGATCGCCCAGAGCAACGTCACGCCTTCGCTGATCACCCAGAGCAATGTCACGTCGCCGCTGATCGCCCAGAGCAATGTCACGTCGCCGCTGATCGCCCAGAGCAACGTCACGCCTTCGCAGATCGCCTAGAGCAACGCCACGCCTTCGCTGATCACCCAGAGCAATGTCACGTCGCCACTGATCGCCCAGAGCAACATCACGCCTTCGTTGATCGCCCAGAGCAAAGTCACGTCGCCGCTGAATCACGTCACATCTCTGGATCTGTCTGGGAGTGGAGAGGGTTGCGTTCCAGTGTGGCTGATTCACCGCTGATGTCGGCGCGAGCGGCTGGAATTCCCAAGCATCAGCCGGCCGCTTCGCACTCAAACCAGCCGGCCGCTTCGCACTCAAGTTCGTCGGACGCTTTGCACGCAAGTTCGCCTGTTTCAACGCTCTCAAGTGCGTCTGTTTCAACGCTCTCAAGTGCGCCTGTTTCAACGCTCTCAAGTGCGCCTGTTTCAACACTCTCAAGTGCGCCTGTTTTAACGCTCTCAGGTGCGCCTGTTTCAACGCTCTCAAGTGCGTCTGTTTCAACGCTCTCAAATTTGTCGGTTGATATGGACTCAAGTGCCCTGGACGCGATGGACAAGATGGCCGCCCCTGCAGTGTCAGTGAACAAAGGGGCCGTTCCTGCCGTTGAGTCCGCTCCAGCCAGTGAGTCCGTTCCGGAAACCGCTCCAGTTAGTGAGTCTGCCCCAGAGTCCGCTCCAGCCAGTGAGCCAACTCCAGAGCCCGCTCCAGCCAGTGAATCCACTTCAGAGTCCGCTCCAGCCAGTGAGTCCACTCCAGAACCCGCTCCAGCCAGTGAGTCCACTCCAGTTCTGCATGCTCTCCCTATCAGTCCGGTGATGGCCAAGATGGCTGTACTCACGTTTTATGTTTTGTCGTTCTTGCGAGCCTGGAGGATGCATTCAGAGCAGCCCGAGCCCGCTGCCGTCCCGGAGCTGTCTGCTCTCCCTGATACGGCCATGGAGGCTGTCACCGAACTGCCCGCTCTGCCTGATACGGCCATGGAGGCCGTCACCGAACTGCCCGCTCTGCCTGATACGGCCACAGAGCAGCCTTGGTCGGCCTTGCCACCACCGCCTGGACCATTTGCTCTACCGCTGCCACTCAGGCCATCTGCCCTGCTGGCGCCACCCGAGCTCCTTGCCCATGAACCCGCCAATGCCTCCCTTGATTTCCCCAAGAACTTTTTTTGGGGGGGGCAGTATACCTAGGGGTGGGGAGCTTGGGGGTGGGGAGCTTGGGGGTGGGGACCCTGCCCAGCCACTGCTGCCACTGCTGTCACTGCTGTCACTGATGTCATTCATGGACTGTAGGCCACTAGGGCCATGCATGGCGCCTGACCTGCCGTGGCTGCCCGAGCCATCTGACCCGCCGTGGCTTCCTGACACTCCTGACCTGCCGTGGCTGCCCAAGCCACCTGACCCACCGTGGCTTCCTGACACTCCTGACCTGCCGTGGCTGCCCGAGCCACCTGACCCACCGTGGCTGCCTGAGTCCCTGGGGCTGCATTGGAGATCCCATTTCCGACTGCTGTTAGATCTCCAATGCACCCACCCCCCCCCCTCCCTAGCTGTTCCTTTACGTCGCGAGGACGTAATGTCACGTTATGTCACGATCACAGTCTGTTCCTGTTCACTCCGGACTCCATTTCCCATAATCCTCCCTGTCAATCACATGCACTCACTCCACCAATCACCTGTTGCCACATACAGTCATGCACACTCCACACTAATCACCACACCCAGCTGATACGCATTACCTGGACTATAAAGGACTCACACTCACACCACCAGTTTGCGAAGTCTTGGTTACCCTGTGTGTCAATTCCAAGCGTTATCCTGTTTTCCTGTCTGTTCCTGTCTTTGACCCTTGCCTTGTTATCCTGTTGCGTGATTGATATCTGCCTGCCTTTGACCATTGCCTGTATTTTGACCACGATTCTGCCTGTTCCTTGTGATTCCTGTTTGCTCCTGTCTGACCCTGCCTGTACGACCACTCTAACTTCAATAAAGCTTGCAGATGGATCTCTGCCTGAGTCTCCAGTCGTTACAGTGTCTGTGAAGTTTCAGCTGAAAATTAATTTTTTTAACTGCCTATTTTGGGGCATCATTAAATATGAGCTGATTTATGCTGTGCGGCCCCTTTAAATTCTGACGCTCCCCGCCCACGGAGCTCGCGCTTGCCTTAAACAGTGCATAAACAAAGTTTACACAGCTAATATAACCCTCAAATGGATCTTTACAAAGTGTTCGCGGCATGCATGCGTCGGATTATGTGAGTATTGTATACTGTTATATTGTTTACATTGATTCTGAATGAATTTGAGGCTGTGCTCCATGGCTAATGGCTAATGCTACACTGTTGGAGAGATTTATAAAGAATGAAGTTGTGTTTATGAATTATACAGACTGCAAGTGTTTAAAAATGAAAATAGCGATGGCTCTTGTCTATGTGAATACAGTAAGAAACTTTAACCACATTTAACAGTACATTAGCAACATGCTAATGAAACATTTAGAAAGACAGTTTACAAATATCACAAAAAATATCATGATATCATGGATCATGTCAGTTATTATTGCTCCATCTGCCATTTTTCGCTATTGTTCTTGCTTACTTACCTAGTCTGATGATTCGGCTGTGCTGCTCTAGACGTTAATACTGGCTGCCCTTGTGTAATTCCTTTCATAATGTTGGGAACATAGGCTGGCATATGCAAATATTGGGGGCGTACACCCCTACTGTTACGTAACAGTTGGTGTTATGTTGAGATTCGCCTGTTCTTCTGAGGTCTTTTAAACAAATGAGATTTATATAAGAAGGAGGAAACAATGGAGTTTGAGACTTACTGTATGTCATTTCCATGTACTGAACTCTTGATATTTAACTATGCCAAGATAAATAAAATTTTTCATTCGAGGGCACCTTTAAAAGTGTTGGTGGGATAGAATTTTTATTATGTTGTGATTTTTCAATACCAAATCTCCCTCTTAAATTGTCAGAATTCCATAAACAGGTTATTTTATACGGGAAGTTGATTTATAAACATAACTTTCCCCCCACAATTCACCAATTTGGAATAATAGGTATATTTTATTTAGGAACAAGTCACTTTTTTTGAGAGAATGGTGGGAGAGAGGTATTTGGTCTGCTTTTTACCTGTTAGATAAGGAAGGTTGTTTTCTGAATTACAAAACTTTTTGTGAAAAATATAACTTTTATTGTGATTACAAACAATTTAATGTGGTGTTGAACTGCATTCCAAAGGCCTTTGTATAGATGGTTAGTCACACCGTGCCCAATCTAACTCAAGTTCTGCATTTACCATCTTTAAAAATAAATGGCCGGGATTTTTTTACAAGTAGCTTGCCAAATAAATTAATCAGAACTTTATTTACCCAAGATAAAATTCCAAATCAAGCCAGTCGAAATAACGTAACTCAATTTTTTCCCAAGAACTCCATTCAAAAATTAAGAACTTTATATTTCTCTTTTCCCATACCTCCCAAAGCCAAGGAAGTACATTTTAAAATTTTTAATGATATCTATCCATTGTCAGAATTTCTTAGACATAGATTTAATATTGACCACAATAATTGTACTTTCTGTAATTCTGACATTGAAACGACTGTACATCTTTTCTTTGAATGTATATTTTGGTCTGATATGTATGATTGGCTAAAAGTTCCTATTAAGGTGAATTCTCAGTTTTCTAAAAATGATATAATTTTTGGTATTATTATGGAAAATATACATATTCAGTTTTTGCTGAATAATTTTCTTATTTTGGGGAAATTTTCATTCACAAATGTGCTAGACTGCGCTATGGGGAACGATATACCCACACCGCCATGCTAGAGGAGAGTGCATGCCCAAAATGTCTGGACAAACGTCCAGCAGTTGCAGGGAAAAACCGGGAGCAATATATAAACCTTCGTACTGAGGGGAGTAAGACCACTCATCCTAGGATCTACTCAGCTTCTGATGAAGCGCTGAGGAGGCTCTGCGCTAGAGCACCCTGGTACAGGGGAGCACAAACCAGCCTGGGGCCGGTCTGAACGGGAGACTTCACAGAAGTCTACAACCAATGACCAGCTTAGGGAGCTAAGCACAATTACGCAGTCAACCCAGAGGGAAGTACGAAGCTCAACCTAACAGATAGACCGTACTGTAGGCACGTAACCATGGAGGCCGACCAGAAGGGGCCTACAATATAGCTACAAGTTCTTACAATGAACTAATCATCACAACATGAACCCAACATACCAGGTGGTATTCAGGATGGCCCATAAGGCCAAAGAACTGAAAACATAGCATGCTGAGCGCATGACCAACCAAGTAATTAGGTAGCTGTGAGTGCCCACAAAACAGCCCATCCAACACAATCCAACGAGCAGTGTACTCTGTGAAAGCACCTTTCTACTCTTTAAGCAAGAGGAGTACAGCATACACCATCATGCGCTAAAGAAGGCCCCATGGGCCTATAACCTCAGCCGACATGTGGCATCAGCTCGTGGCAGTGTTATCGAAGTTCAGACTAGACAGATCGACTACAAAGGAGGTCATTAGCCAGCCCGAGCCCCAGCCAGCCAGCGACATAAGACCCTTTACAGTAAGTAAAATAAAACTGAAAGGGAAAAAGCCAGCATGCTTACAAAGGAGGCCCTTAAGGCCTACCTGTCGCACGCGGCTTCAGCCAGTGGCCACTAAAGTTCTAGGAGCAAAATAGAACTGAGTAACAGACAGGGTAGCTATTTAGCTCGACTAGAGCTAAAGGAAACCAAGCTCAAGGCAGCAAATGCATAAAACCAGACCAAAGTTGGTTTTAGTACAAGAGCTCACCTCAAGAGGCAAGCCACTTCAGAGATGTACTCAGTAAAAGCACCTTTTACTCTCTAAGTGAGAGTAGTACAAAGCCAAACTCCAGCGTGACGCAAAGGAGGCCTGCGAAGGCCTACAACCCGTATACACGCGGCGTCAGCTAGTGGCATCAAGACCCATCCATGGTGATGAGTCACAAAGAAACCCACACAAGGCTGTGCCAACATGCAGACAGAAAGGAGGCTCTGACTGGGGCCTACAACCTCTATGAACACTTGGCATCAACCAGTGGTAGCTTCATGACTAGGGCCAGCCCGCAGGCAAGGTACTTGAAAAACCCTCGGTTATAAGAAGTACACACTACGCCGCAGAACTCAACAAAAGTAGGGTCTATTCGTACAGAGGTGGGCGCGGCCGAAGGCGGCGAGAGTCAAAAACATAACTCAACCATGGAATGAGTCTAGAAATGACCAACCCGGCTGGGTCAACACAGAACCTACAAAGGAGGCCTGTTCAGGCCTACTACTTTTAGCACCATGTGGCACCAGCCCGTGGTCATAACAGGGCCCAAGCTCAAAGGGGGCAGATCTAGATACTACACGATAAGTGGGGATCTAGTTACCAAACCTGAGCTTAAGCCTGCACATTCCAACAGGCAATGTACCTCGGTATATATAAAAATGCTATCACGGTCTGAGGAAGGCCAGACAGGCCTATCACCCCAGACAACGTGAGCAAAAGCCTGAGGCAGTGCTAAAAAAATCATGATCGTAACCAACAGATGATCTTAACCAGCCCTAATATATATATATTAGGGCTGGGTGATATATCTCATGCGATTGTCATGCACATTTCGTCAGTAAAGCCGGTTCCCTGATTACGCGAAATCGCCATCACCTGCTTTCAAATGGAGCGCCATTTAATAGACAGAGCCGTAGATCACTGACTAGCTACGCAATATCACGTACATTATCGAAGATCAATCGCCTTCGATAATGAACGCGATATTGCGTGGCTTGTCAGTGATCTATGGCTCTGTCTATTAAATGCCGCTCAATTTGAAAGCAGGTGATGGCGATTTAGCTGTAATCAGGGAACCGGCTTTACTGACGAAATGCGCCTGACAATCGCAAGCGATATATCACCCAGCCCTAATATATATATATACACACATGCATATAAATACATACATCCTATATATGTATATATTCACACACACACTATATATATATATATATATATATATATATATATATATATATATATGGGAGGTGAAAGAAGAAGAAGAGGAGAGGGTAGATATAAATCGCCCTTTAAATAGCTGGGGGATCGATTATAAATGTAACGGTGTTTACAATCGATCACCCATCTCACTCTCGCTTCTTCCTCCTCCCGTCTGTCTGGCTCAGATCCAAATCTGAATGGCCAGGGGGTTTTCCATGCCCTCCCTATCTCAAACATGGAGATCAGGAGAGAATGGAAAGTCTATGGGAGCCACAACATTCATGGACAGAAAGTCGCTCCTCCAGACAGAAAAACGCCAGAAACGTGTACATCAAGTGTCAAACCCCTGGGACACGGATGAACACATCCTCCTGGACGTTTGCAGACATAAAAGGAGTAATTTCATACTGGAGTTTGTGAAACAATGGCACGAAAAGACGAGAAGATGTTGACTGCTTCCTCAAGCGCTCCCTTTATAACGTCACGGTTCATGCCGTTCGACGTAATAGGCTGTCGCCGGCCAATAGGATTGGAGTTGTGTGAATCTTGGCATTTCGAACACCTGTCACGAGTGACGTTCCCCATAGCGCAGTCTAGCGCAGAGTTGAAGTTCCCTTTTGAAAGGGAACTCTATATTTTCGCAATGTAACATTGCAAAGGCTTTTAGATTAGACTAACCAAATATGACATTGATCTGATAAAAGCTCTAGGAGGAGTTTTTTAAAATATGTTTTGTAAAATTTGTAAAAATATCTGACTTCCTGTTTGGTTTCAGATTTTGTTCCAAGAGAATTTTTTGTAGGTATTGGGCTGTGAAATGTGTATACCGAATTTCAAAATGTAGCATGAGGGGCACTACGTTAGGTGGCGCTATCGAGCCATTTTGCCACGCGTAATGCTGCGACCCTTAATGCTGCGTTCACACCGAACTTGAATTTGACGCCCCAGACGCGTCTAGTTGGACGCTTGAACATTTTGAAGTCAGACGCTTCAGACGCGCGTAAAATTCGCTCTATTCGCGCGTCTAAACAAAGTGTGTTCAGACGCGAATTCGCGTCATGGGAGGGGCTTTCATCTCTTTCTGCACAGATCCTCTGAATAAACAGATAATCTCGTCAGTTGGAACTCTGTTATGCCAGAAGTTGGTCTAGTATCAACGGCTAAAATCATGCAAAAAGTTTTACAACTAACCAGATTGTCCGATTTCTTCGCGTATTCTCTTCCAGGCAAGGACCTTTTTATTCCTGTCTCGATAAAAATATAATGACACATCATAGAGCTCATGGTGGCCACACACACAGCGACATCTTTGTTCTGGTCTCCACCACTGATCACATCATAAACACGTTACTACCAAAGCAGAGTCCCTGATTGGTTAACGCGCCGCGAATTTACGCCAAAGTTCAGATTTTTCAACTCGGGCGTTTGGGCGTCAGACGCTCAATTCGCGCGTCAGCCACGTGAACGCTCAATTCGCGCCGCGCCATTCGCGCGTCAACGGACTATTCGCACTGCGCCATTCGCACGTCAACGGACTATTCGCGCTGTGCTAGACGCTTGATTCGCGCTGCAGGACACCTAGACGCGCGTTTACATTGACTTAACATGTAAATCAGACGCCTCAGACGCCCCAGACGCGTTCGGTGTGAACGCAGCATAACAGGCGTAAATTTTCACCACTTCTGATGCATGAGCAAAGTTTCATGAGTTTTCAAGCACGATAAAGGCCCTCAAAAATGCGATTCACTTTGGAGAAGAAAAATAATAAACTGAGCAATTCCAATAGGGTCCTCACACCATCGGTGCTCAGGCCCTAATAATAATTAAAGCTGCAAGCAGTGATGAAAGGGCCCTCACTCCCGGGCTCACCGCTACCCGTTGGCCTCAAGAAAATAGTGAACAGTGGACGACATGCATGTAAGCAAGTAATTACAGGAGCATTATGGCAAAGTCATTTCAAAGTGCAACATTTCCTGCTGCCTGCTGTTGGCGCTTTGACTTAAACTGAATATTGCCATGGAGATACCTTCAGGCCAGGACTTTAATCAAACATGTGAAGTCTGGAGCAGATCAGACCTTGTATGCCTGAGTTACAACAACTTCCTGTTTTGTGGCATTAATCGCTTACATTACCACTTAGACAAGTGTTGAATAATTTAACGTGTTTCTAGTATTTTTGGTACATTGTGGCATATTGAAAAGTGCTTCTGGGAATTGCCAGCAGGTGGCGCTATGACTAACTGAATATTGGCATATAGATGTGTTCAGGCCATGACTCTTATCAGACATTATTCAGAGAATAATAATAATAAGAAGAAGAAGAAATAGAGCTATTCCAATAGGGTCCTCACACCATCTGTGCTCGGGGCCCTAAATATGCACCAAAGCATTTCAGTCTAGTGTAGTGTTGTCAAAAGTACCGACTTCGGTACATATCGGTACTGAAATTTTAAAAACGTGACGCTTTGAGCGCTGTTGAGCGGATTCATAAACATCTCTGATTGGCCATTGTGTTGACGCGCTCATCGGATATGCCTGTGATTGGCTACAATGATCAGCGCGTGGGAGCATTTGAAAGCACACGGAAGTGTTTGAATTTGAAAGCGTTTTGAAAGTGGGAGCTCGAGCGATTGAAAGCAGGTGTCTAACAGTGGACCGATCCGCGATAGACGCCTGCTTTCAAACGCTCCCGTGTGTATCTGTGTAAGCGCTTAGTGAAGAGATTAATTGATGACTATTTACAACGTTTTTACAGCGTTGATCATTGAAGCCTATCACAGACATATCCGATGAGCCGTGAAAACAACGGCCAATCAGAGATGTTTACGAATCCGAACAACAGCGCTCAAAGCGTCACGTTTTTAAAATTTCAGTACCGACTAGGTACCGAAGTCGGTACTTTTGAAAACACTAGTCTAGTGTGAAAAAAAATGACACTATGTACTGTACCATTGTGGCCACTAGTCTCCTCTCGCTCTGATTGGCTGGTGCTGCTGTTGGAGGCGGCAGGAAGAGGTGTGGCTGCTCGACTGGAGGCAGTGCTTTCTGTTTCATCTAGAAGTCTGTCCATGTAATCACTACACAAATTAAACATGAATACACACCTTATTTTGAGAAACAGCAGACACAAAAAAAACACTCTTAATTTCAAGTGTTCACTCTTTATAAAAACAACTAACAATACAAGTTACAACATACATATTTATGTCTTGTATTCTTCACTTTCAAATCCCCAAGCATTTAACATGTAAAATCCTCAAGGTTTTATTTTGGTGGAATATTAATGTGATATGCTGTAAACTTCTGTTCACAAAAATGTTGGCAATTATGCTATTGTGAATGTAAATAAAGTGAACCTAGTGCACACAGTGTGTTCCCAAATGCACATTAATCTCACAGTGCATGCAGAGATGGAGCTTGTGAGAAGCAGCATTTATTGTTAACCAAGCCTCTCTGAAATACGGTATTTTTAAGCTGCACATGTAAATGAACAGTGCCACTCTTCACTCTGAAACACTGTGCAACAGTCTATATTGTTCTTTATCCATATAAGGCCTACTGTATCATATTTGATACGTAAATTTAAGACATCTAAATCATCAACAAAAATTTTGTCATAATCACCAGTGAGAATGCCTGTAATTGCCACCGGAGGGCACTCCACCCTGGAATTTTGCCACACCATCAAGGACTTAATTTCCCATAACCCACTGCCCAGACTAATCGGCCATAACATTCAGCTGTGTCTCATTAGCCTCACTAGCTTAGCCTATATAAGCCTGCTCCACTCTGTGTATCATTGCTAAGTTTTGCATGACTGTTTGTACTGCACTCCTGAGCTGTTGTATCTTCTTGTTCCTGTGTCTTGGTTTTTCTGCCCCGTGTTCTGGACTACTCCTTTGCCCGTGTACCCTGTCTTGTTTTGGGTTTGTTTGTTTGGACTGCCTGTGTTTTGATTTATTGCCCGTTTTTGGATTACCCCCTGAATAAATACTGCATTTGGATCCTCAACCATTCATGTCTCAGAGCAGTTCATTACAATTTTGTTGAAAAACCCATTGTACACAATTTACTACATGCCTTCTATTGTTTGATTGATAGTTTGTGCTTTTTTAGCAAGTAAAAGGCATTTTAGTATAAAAAAAAAAAGTATTCAGGTCATGGTACACGTCTTTCTGATATGTAATCTTTACTGATTTTTTTTATAAAATAGATGTAAGAATAGCTTTTATATTGTTAGTAGTATTTCAAGATGAAAATTTACTGCACTAAAGCAACTTGGGTTTAACTGATTATGCATACATAATTTTTTTAGACAAATCAAGTTAAATGTGAGTATATATAATAAAATATACAGGCTTTTGAAGAATGTTTATTTGTACATTTCTCAATCATCATTGTATTGCATTGCATTCAGCAATCAATTGCAATCAGAATCGTACTTTTTAGCCATATAAATACCAATTACTGGGCCGGCGTTATGAGGTAGAACCTGGAAGCGCTGCAGCATAAATAGCATAGGAGAATGACAGTGGAGAGACGGATATGTTGAATAAAGTCATTATTAAAGTCATTGTTTTTGCACACAAAAAATATTTTCATTGCTACCACTGTAGTCACGTTGACTATTTTAACTATATTTTTTCTACGTTTCTGGACCTTGAATGTGGTAATTTCGTTGCGTTCTATAGAGGATAAAAAAAACTCGGATTTCATCAAAATATCTTAATTTGTGTTCCGAAGATGAATGAAGATCTTAAGGGTGTGGAACGACATGAGGGTGAGTAATGACATAAATTTAATTTTTGGTGAACTAACCCTTTAAAGGTGCTACAGAGGATGTTTTGTTTTATACTGTAGGAACTGTGGACGAACCAGACAAATGAATCATTCAGATGATTATTTCAAAACATAATTCTAATTCAGAATTGAGGTTCCGGCTCCGGCCCGTCTGCAGATAAAGCCAGGCTGATTACTTTTACGACACATGCTTCCTGATAGCAGAAGCGACATACCAAAGGGTCACCCAAGAAGACAGAGAGACAATCCAGACCCTTTTGTTTCCTTACTTCACAGGAAAGCCAAAGAGACTGTTGAACAAATAAATCTGCTTCAAAATTGTTCCAACAATTTTAACGGACTTATCAAACATCTTTTAACTACATACATTTTGCATTATGTGTCCACAAGTACTACCTGTAAACAGTTAGGCTTTAGAAACACTCACAATTCATGTAAATGTGTTAACTCTTGACTGAATGACTGAAAGTATGCCTTATTTGGACTTAATTTGATTCTTTCCCCCTTTCCTATATCCTGACTTGAATGAAATCTGTTTAAAATGTATTGTATCCCATTTAATAGAAATTATGTTAAAATGGCACTCCCTGCTGAAGCAGAAACAGGATGTAACACTTATGTTTTATTGGGGGCAGAGGAAGGCCCTCTTGAAACAGGACAATGTCTGATTGGCCAGGACTCCTCAGAGGGGTGACAAACAACTAAGTTTAAAGGATCATATTGCAAGATAGTGAAGGAGAGAAGTTGGTTAGTAAACGAGGAAGGAGTTAGTTAGTTCTGGTAAGAGAAGTCAAGACAAGTACCAAGAACAATGGAGTAACAAGAAGAACAGACCAGCCGCTCATTCAAGCCATCCAACCTTCACTCACTTTTCTTTTCTTTTACTTAATTCTCCTTTACCGCTGAAAGTCTTGTGTTCTAAGTTTCGCCGCAAAGTTCAACCAATGACTTTTGCCGCTTCAACTCCATCTTCATTTAAATGAATGATTCATGGTTCGTTCTGGTCTTTGAAATGCATTGATAGGAATTCGGTTAATCAGATCACTCTCTCTCTCTCTCTCTCTCTCTCTCTTTCAAAACTCTTTCTCTCTCATTTCCTTCTTACTGCAACGCGTATGAATGTGTGTGTGTGTGTGTGTGTGTATGTGCGTGCCTTTGTGTTAGATTAGTTTGTGTTAGAATAAATAAAATCTCTTGTAGATTTTAAAAAGAAAGTGTCTTGTATTATGTGCTTTATGATTTAATGTCTTAAACTGTGATCAAGCTACCTGCTTTAATCAGGGTTTCCACGAGTGTTGGATATTTATATCCGTTACAAGAGCTTATTACGGCTCGAGCAAATGAACGCTGGACGAATCAGTTGCTCGGTCGTAATCTAAACAACTCTTTATAATTCCCTATAAATATTTCATTTGAGCTAATTTTACTTCCTAGGGTGTTTTCCCTACAATACATTTTTGCAATATTTCTTCTAACTGTCTTTACTAACTGATAAAAGACTATTTATTAGGTGCACTGAAAGGAATAATATTAATATACATCATCTGTGCACGAGGTAGGGCCTTAAAAACATCAAGCCAGAGGGCCAATCGTTTATGCGATGATCGCGAAATGATTGGCCCTCTGGCTTGTCAATCACTGCCATGACGTTCCTTGTGAGAGATGTGCGCGGCTGCGCGCTCCAGTAACTTTCCACACTCCACAGGTGCCGCATACAATGTTTTTGTCAGGAGACAGGAGTAACAACTGCAGATTATGAGTTACCTGCGGTGTGTCCGACAATGAATACACTAACATGACACAGTGAATGCCGGTGGTAAGCACTTGCGTTCCAATACTCATGCACAAGTTTTGGGAGGCATTCCCTCGAAATGAGCTGTGAAGGAGGGGGGTTGTTCTTACGCATGCGCTCATTTCAAAAACTCAGTAACAGTCTTTGGTTTCTCAGTCGACGAAAAGATCCTCTGTAGCACCTTTTTTTGACTTTTTCATTATTTAAATATTTTCCTTGAAGTTCACTTATAATGTTATTCAAGTTTTCTGGCTCTAATTCTTTGTTCATAAGGCACAACACTGACCAAAGTGCTATACAGGAGCATGACAATAATAAAACATTACAAAGAACAACATTAGCATGTGTTAAAAGCTAAAGAGAACAAATGAGTTTATTTGATATTAGTTTTGAGCAAAATAATTATATCAGTTTAACCACTGTCGTGCAGGCCTATTGTATAAATCTACTAAAATGTTAATAAACAATGATCTAACTTTTGTTAGTCCATCAAGACTAGGCAAAATGTATACTTACGTTACTCCTGGGTGAAGGTTGTATTTCCTTTTTCCAAGCCTAGTTTGTTGCGCAAAGAAATCATACCGCTCCGATTTCTTCCACATGTAATAAAAAGCCACGCAATCTCCGACGGACCGAGTTCTCACCTGAAATTGGATAAGGT
This sequence comes from Chanodichthys erythropterus, assembly GCF_024489055.1. Classification (NCBI taxonomy): domain Eukaryota; kingdom Metazoa; phylum Chordata; class Actinopteri; order Cypriniformes; family Xenocyprididae; genus Chanodichthys; species Chanodichthys erythropterus. The sequence goes on along the minus strand of NC_090235.1, from coordinate 41,525,098 downwards.
TTGCTATACACTAAGGTTTGAATTGCCACATCTAGTAGTCCATATACTTATATAGCAGAGACAACTGCTAGACACATTTAAAAGCCCCACTTTTTTTCTCTCCAGTAATTATATTCAATTACAATTAATACAATTTTCAATTAAATGAAATGAAATTAAATAATGAAATGTCAATATGGGAATGTAAGGTGGCCGATATGGATTGACATTCATCAAGTGCAAATGAAGTGATATACTGATTGGATTAAAGGGTCATGAAACCCCCCTGTTTTACCCTGGTAGTTCACACCTCTGTGTTTCAAAAAGTCTGTGAAAATGGGCGTGTAAAGCTCTGGAAAAGTGGGAGTGTAGAGCGGGGGAAGAGGGGAGAGAACAACCAATGAAGCACAGACATACAACACACTCATTATACACAATAATGAATATTAATATATATATATGAGCACCGAGAGAATGACAACAAACTCCCAAGCACAAGGGAGAAATGCGAAAGAATATTTAATAGGGCTAATAATAGGCTACTTTGATTACATTTACGAGCACTGCAGTCTCAAAATACGTCTATTAGAATAATCGTGCCATCGCACTACACCACTGTATCAGTGTCCAGTTTATACATATAATTCATTTGAAGAAGACTTCATGAAATATGTGTGCATAACTACACAGTGCTGGTTAATGCTTGGTGCAGGAGAATGTGTGAAATAAAAACTTTAAACACTGATACTTTATTCTGTATGAGCTATGTGCCACGTGGCTAGTTTTATTAAACTCATTGCGGAGCACCGCGCTGAATTGAATGAGATTGAATGAGCTTTATGTCATGAATATATATGTTGAGAATCTACATCAGCATGTTCGAAAGTACACAATGACGTCAGATTTTGCTCCGACTCAGCTTTTCAAAGAGGAAGACAGAAATCGCTCTGAAAAATGCAAAAATAACTATTTTTCACTTATGAATAACATTAATGAGTACATTTAGTGTTTTCAATGATGTGCAGCCTATACATATCTGTTTAAAGCTCAAAAAAAGTGTTTTGGGGTTTCATGACCATTTAAACTTGTTATTATGAATGCCATAAAATGAGCACTACCTTGTTGGCTTGGATAAAATGAAAGTCTTTTCCGTAAGCCTTTAATCCTTGTTCAAAATTCCTGCATTCTTCCTCTGTCCAGACTGATAGTTCCTCTGTAAGAAAGCAATACATGTAAGATTAGGGCTGGCAATGGATTAAACCTTTTAATTGTGATTGATTTTTGTATTGAACATATTCAGAACAACAAATTGAACAACAAATGTGTTACCAACATTTTTAAAAATTACAGCTTATGTGTTTAATTTTTTGCATGACAGTCCTAACTGCACAGTCCCCTTACACCTTCATTCTATCACACACTATACAGATACTCACATAAATCAAGGTTATACAACTAATCAAAGACAAAAGTGGGAAAAAGTCTTAGTTTACTCCAGCATTTTCACCAAGCTTGGTGGTAACACCAGCTATAATGTCATTTATAAATAAACCAGTATAGTATTATCAAAAAATATTATTATCACATGACATCGCCTTCAGCAAAAAAAAAAAAAAAAAAAAATCTACAGTATGGGCCATGTGCTTAACATTTTTGGCAACAAGGAAGTGAAGGAGACATTTAGCATGCTAGGTCACATGCTGTCAAGGCTCCATTGTGAGTTAATTTTAGACTAGGAAAAACAAATAAAACTCAATAAAATAAAACTCAATAATAAAAAAAAAATAATAAAATAAAATACAATATAATAAAATATAAAAAACATTGTACACCCAAATGTGTTTTCTAAAGTTTTTGGTAATTTTTAATGCACATTTTGTTAATAACTAAAAGACCAAAAAAATCTGTGTGTTATGCATAAGTGACAAAGTCCTTTTAGGGGATACATATTTTCTGTGTAGCTGGCACTATTGTTCATTACTGCCAGGCAGTATAATAGCCTTTATGCCTGTGTTTTAGGTTGATGTTACCAAGTTTAATATGTAGCGTCTGGACCAATCAGACACACAATTATTCATTATATTCAATGAATAATCCAGACTCACTCTCCCAACAAAGTTCTGTGAACCCATCCCCCCAAAACTGCAACTAAAATCCCAAATGAAGCTAGCACAATGGCAGAACCAGGTGTCTGGTTACAAGATACATGAAGACTGATAAGACTGTTTATGACTTTAAGGAATTTGCAGAGACTCTCACTTAATTCTCGTTGAGAAGGACAAATAAACCCTTTTAATCATATATCTTTTATATGTATAACCATTTAAGAAATGTATAAACCTGTAAACAATTTTGACATTTTATGATTTTCTTATCATAGGGATATAGATGTTAATTTTCTATGTATTAATTCAAACTCTTTTGGATTAATGTTTCAGTATTGCATACCATGGTTAACTAAGGTCATAGGTCGCAGGTTTGGTATCTATAGACTTCAACTTTTGTTTCCTATTTGTTAATTTATGTTACATGTTGCTAACTCTGTGACACCTTAGTATTATAAGAATCTTAAAGGTTTTTCTCTTGAACACCCAATCCAATGTCTTAAGATAATATCCTGCTAGAGAAAAAAAGAGTCGTAAAAAGTTCCCTCCGAAGGAACAACTCCTTATTGGCTCAGTCACCTCCAAAGTCTGTGACATCTTCACACTTTAAAAAACACTGATCACAAGATCACAGTGTCTTTTTTTACTAAGAAACTCTTTTGTGAAGATGATGACTGGTTTCACTTTCATTTCGAGGATCAACTAGATCAAGCTGATGATTGTGAATGGTAAATTTTTCTTTATTCTAATCGCGATATAGTGTCTGTGAATATTAAACAGCAAAAAGATTGTTTAAATATGAATCCTTCAAGTTTTGAGTGTCTCAGTGTGAATTAATGGGGCAGATCGACGTGCGGTTTCGTTTACTACTCAACTTACATTAGTAAATTGCCATATTGGCTATTCACAAACTATATTGCTATACTGATATGAATGAAATCGACTGAAATACGTAACAAATATGTAAATAAAATGTGTTAGCAATTTATTAAACATGCATAATGCATTAACATTTAGGCTCTATATATAATATATAAAATACCATAGAGGTAATATGAATGTTTAAACGCTTTGCATCACAGAAATACATTATTTTTAAAAGTATATTAAAATAGAAAAAACATTATTTTAAAGTGTAATAATATTTCACAGTATTTCTGTTTTTTTTTTTTTTTTTTCCTGTGTTTTTGATCAAATAAATGCAGGCTTGATGATCATGAGACTTCTTTCAAAAACATTACAAATAGTAATGTGTCCAATCTTTTGACCGGTACTGTTAAAATTTAAAATATTATAATATATAATTATAATATATAATTTAAAATATAGGCCTATACAAAATTTTCTTCACATGATGTGAAAAATACATGCATGCATGAGATCACAAAAATCATGTTTTCTGTTAAGAGTGGACTATGGAAGTAAACCAATGCCAAATGTTTTTGAAATAAAAAGCTTGTTGAATTGCAATAATTGGAAAAAATATTAATTACATTATCTGTGCTTGCATTTAGATGCATTGTATTTTTAAGGCTTGCATTTTTATGGGCTGAAATTCAACATGGTCGTATATTTAAGCTGTGTATATTTTAATTAAAAATATTTCACACACATTTCCATTATTAAAAATTCAATAATTTATTCACCTTTCAGAGTTCACTTACAAAATATTCATTCTGTTTAAAAATAAATCCTATAAAATTCTACTAGCAATTTTCAGTCCATTTTACTTCACTTTACAAATTCGCTTCCACAAATTCAGTGATTCAAATTCGGCAGAAAATTCAACATTTCACCTCCGCGAACTGCAGGAAAAGCAGTAGAGTACAGATGCATGATCTCCATCTGCTGTTAGTTGACTTCACCAGCAGGTGCCGCTTCGTAGTCTTACGAAGACTAGAGCAACAGCTAGTAAGTCATCATTCATTCATAAAAACAGATTTACAGAAATGGAGCAAGCAGTAAATGAATGTGTTAAGATTATCAGGGCCAGTATATATGCAGAAAAGCTGATAAAGACATAAAAGCTGCATTTATGTTTAATTCAGTGTCTTTATGGTTACTTTCCCTGCAGGCTACATAAGCAGCTTTCTCTACAGTGAACGAGATTATAACGTTATTGCCCGATGCTGGTGTACAGATCAAACGTTAAATCTGAGGTAGACATATTTCTCTCTGTTTAGTTTCCTTAACTTTATATCATGGCGCTGTGTTGTAATACTAGGGTTTCCCTCATACATCATAGGATTCCCCTGCCATCAGGACATATAGAACGCTTAACACAGCTTAATGGACTCGTACAGTGATATAAAAGACCAAACTAGCACCTAATTTGTGATGTAGGTTATACTATATAGGCTCAAAGAAAGCAGATACTGGCATAGAGTTGGTTTGACGCTGAACGTTTGATATTCGCAAATTTAGGGACCGTCTCTAAAGTTACTACATTGGTATTCACGTTTCTACCTTCAATAGAGTTTAAAGAGAATGACTTACGCAAATCCAACTGTAAAGTGTTCATCTAGGTCTCAGGTATGATGCAAACCTTTTAGATTTTTGATGTTTATTAAAATAAAAGGTAACACTTTATATTAACTAGTTAATTTGAACTAACAATGAACTGCACTTATTAATCTTTGTTAATGTTAATTCCAGCATTTACTAATACATTATTAAAAAAAAAAAAAAAAAAAAGAGTAGTATTTGTTAACATTAGTCAATGCACTATGAATTAACATGAACAATGAACTGCTGTATGTTTATTAACGTTAACAAAGATTAACAAATACAGTAACAAATGTATTGCTCATGGATAGTTCACGTAAGGTAATACATTATGAACCTTATTGTAAAGTGTTTCCAAATAAACTGTCAAGTAATATGTAAACATTGCTATGTATTTTACTACTGTATGGGATCATACAAAAAATGCCATCAATTAAATCTCAATTGCATTTGACGAGTATGATTTACAGTCACAAAACCAACTTTAAAGTGTTCATAGGTGTCAGGTCAAACAATGATGCACCCTATACTCTCTCTCTCACACACAAACAAACACACACACATGCACACACATATTCAAACACACAACTAAAAGTACATACACATACACATACACATATACTTTTTCTTTTCTTTTTTTACACATTCATCACACAATTCATTCTACTTTGTTAATTTTATTTTTCCTGCTCATATAAATGCTTTGGCAACACAATGTAAAATGTAAAAGCAGGATAATATCAATCAATATTCAAATATCAATATTCAATCACGCATTGGGGAACGTCACACGTGACCCGGTGTCTGAAAGCCACCTATCCAATAACTCCAATCCTTATTAGCCAGAGACAGCCTATGACGTGGCACGACCCGGAAGTATAAAAGTAGTGCCTGGAGAAACAGTCAGTATCTTTTCATCTTGAGGGAGTGTTCAGCAGGCAGCCCCGAAGCATGGCAGGGCAACACAAAGTCTCGTTCCCTGTTCTTAGGGAACTATGGTTACATACATAACCTGAGACGTTCCCTTTCAAAGGGAACTTCAACTCTGCGTTCAATCATGCATTGGGGAATGATATAACAATGCCGCCATGCTTAAGGAGAGTGCATGCCAAATAATATGGCTGACAAATGTCAAGCAGTTTCAAAGAAAATGCTTAGCAACTCACCCTCGGGTCACACCAGGCTGTCAGTGACAGCATTCCCTACGGCCAACAGCCCAGGCTGAGCCTCAAAGAGGCCTTCTGTAGAAAGCCTACCAAGGCCGCTAAAGGCATCTGGGACCAACTTTTCAGAGGAAAAGTGGTCCCTTAAAGGGAATGTAGCCAGGGAACCAAAAGGAGCCCCAGCCAGTCACTAGAGGGGAATGAAGTCACCCCCAATGCCACCAAGGAGGCCGATCTGGTCTGATGTAGGACAAACTTAGTCTTAGACGGGCATCCTGGAGAGCAGAACTCAGCTGAGTGCTATGAACCCTCGTATTGAGGGGAGTATAATCCGCTCATCCTTGGATCTACTTAGCGCTTGATTATTTAAACTGAGGAGGCTGTGCACTAGAAACCCTGATACAGGGAAGCATAAACCAGCTTAGGGAGCTAAGCACTATTACACAGACAACCCTAGCAGGGAAGTAAAAAGCTCAACCTAACAGGTAGACCATACTGTGGGCACATAATCATGGAGGCCAGAAAGGGGCCTACATCATGATAATAGCTTTAATATGAAGCATGACTCACATACGAAAAGCATTTCGTCATATTAGAAGGACATTCAATGGTGGCCTGTAAGGGTGCTGGGAGCAGGACATATGACTTAGTAACAGTAGTTAAACTGTAAAGTGCCCACATGACAATCCACCTAACACAATCCAATGAGCAGTGTACTCAGTAAAAGAACCTTTTTTTCTTTAAAGCAAGAGGAGTACAGCGTACGCCAGCACACAATAAGGAAGGCCTTTGAGGTGCCTATGACCTCAGCAGACATGTGGCATCAGCACGTGGCAGTGTTTAAAGCACCAGGAAGGATAAATAACATAAAGAGGTTAAATTATCACCTGGGGGTCTTATCACCTCTTAATCTCAACCTGTAAGTATGATTAATAATTGATGTTTATTTATTCTAGCGATCATTTAAAATTCATAGTTTTGTATGTTATGTTATGTTATGTAACTTAAACCCTGGTCTGTATGTCTCCTGCTAACCAGCTTAGTTTCCAGCCAGTTTCAGTAGTTCTGCTATTCAGATGTGGGTCCAGTATTGTCTACAAATGTGTCGATTAATGCAGCTTGTTGGTCTTATTACTTGGAGTAATGATCCTTGATCCCTGCATCTTTTTTTTTTTTTTAAGGCCTTTGTGACGTTGAATTGTGAAGATCTAGAGTTTTCGCTTATGGGCGTGTCCATGGCGGCATGACAAAGTCTGTTGTTTCGCCATGAAAAAGGAAGTTGTTGTAACTCAGACAAACAATGTCCAATCTGCCCCAAACTTCACATGTTTTATTAGAGTCCTGACCTGAAGACATCTTCATGACAATATTCAGTTACAGTCATAGTGCCACCTGGGGGCAACAGGAAATGACATGTTTTACACTGTGATTAACTCCTCATTGAGATTTAACCAGATCAACATCATATGTTGTCAGTCTAATCTTAAGACCTTAGCGATGATAAATATCAAAGATCTTGAGTTTTCGTTTAAGGGCGTGTCCGTGGCGGACTGACAAAATTTGATGTTTCACCATGAAAGAGGAAGCTGTTGAAACTCAGGCATACTATGTCTGATCTGCCCCAAACTTCACATGTGTGATAAAAGTCCTGGCCTAAAGACATCTATATGGCAATAATCAGTTAGCTGTAGCGCCACCTGTTGCCAGCAGGAAGTGTGGCACTTTTACATGATTTTGCCATAATTCTCCTGTATTTACTCGCTTGCATGCATGTTGCCCACTGTTCGCTGTTTTCCTGAGGCCAACGGGTGGCGGTGAGCCCGGGTGTGAGGGCCCTTTCATCGCTGCTTGCAGCTTTAATTAGGGCCCGAGCACCGATGGTGTGAGGACCCTATTGGAATTGCTCCGTTTATTATTATTATTAGGGCCAAAGCACAAGGGGCTGAAGGCCCTATTGTTTTCTTTAGGATTATTAGGGCCCGAGCACCGATGGTGTGAGGACCCTATTGGAATTGCTCAGCCAATTATTCTTCTTCTCCAAAATGAATCGCATTTTTGAGGGCCTAAACGTTCTCAAAAACTCATGAAACTTTACACACGCGTCAGAAGTGGTGAAAATTTACATCTGATATGGGTTTCAGAATTAGGTGTGGCAAAATGGCTTGATAGCGCCACCTACAAAATTTCAATTAAGCGCCCTTCGTGCTACGTTTCACGTACAGTTATGAAATTCGGTGGACAGATGTAACAGCCCAATACCTACAAAGAAGCCCTGGTGCAAAGTTTGTAAACCCAACAGGAAGTGAGATATTTTGAATTTTCTCTGCAAAATTTTGGCAGTTTTTGCCATTTCCACATGTTGTACTTTAACAAACTCCTCCTAGAGCTTTAATCAGATCAACATCATATTTGGTCAGTCTAATCTAAAGGCCTTTGAGACATTAAATTGCAAAGATCTAGAGTTTTTGATGAAGGGCGTGTCCGTTGCGGCCTGGCAAAGTTCGATGTTTCACCATGAAACAGGAAGTTGTTGTAACTCGGACATACAATGTCTGATCTGCCCCAAACTTCACATGTTTTATTAGAGTCCTGACTTGAAGACATCTATATGACAATTTTCAGTTACAGTCATAGCGCCACCTGGGGGCAACAGGAAATTACATGTTTTACACTGTGATTAACTCCTCATAGAGATTAAACCAGATCAACATCATATATGGCCAGTCTAATCTTAAGGCCTTTGAGATGTTAAATTGCAAAGATCTTGAGTTTTTGTTGAAGGGCGTGTCCGTGGTGACCGTCAAAGTCTGATGTTTCGCCATGTAAGGTGAATCACTTTTTTGAGGGCCGAAACATACTCGAAAACTCATGAAACTTTGCAGATGCGTCAGAAGTGGTGAAAATTTACATCTGATATGGGTTTCAGAATTAAGTGTGGCAAAATGGCTCGATAGCGCCACCTAAAAAAATTCAAAAAAGTGCCCCTGACACTACGTTTCACATACAGGTATGAAATTAGGTACACACATCTAACAGCCCAATACCTACAAAAAAGTCTCTTGGAGTGAAATCTGAAAACCAACAGGAAGTCAGATATTTTGAATTTTCTTTGCAAAATTTGTGCAATTTTTGCCATTTCCAGACGTTGTACTTTAATGAACTCCTCCTAGAGCTTTAATCAGATCAACATCATATTTGGTCAGTCTAATCTAAAGGCCTTTGAGACATTAAATTGCAAAGATCTAGAGTTTTCACTAAAGGGTGTGTCCGTGGCAGCCTGGCAAAGTTCGATGTTTCGCCATGAAACAGAAAGTTGTTGTAACTCGGGCATACAATGTCTGATCCGCCCCAAACTTCACATGTTTTATTAGAGTCCTGACCTGAAGACATCTTCATGACAATATTCAGTTACAGTCATAGCGCCACCTGGGGGCAACAGGAAATTACATGTTTTACACTGTGATTAACTCCTCCTAGAGATTTAATCAGATCAATGTTATTTTTGATCAGTCTAATCTAAAGGCCTTTGTAACGTTAAATTGCGAAGATCTAGAGTTTTCACTGAAGGGCATGTCTGTGGCGGCATGACAAAGTCTGATGTTTCGCCATGAAAAAGGAAGTTGTTGTAACTCAGACAAACAATGTCCGATCTGCCCCAAACTTCACATGTTTTATTAGAGTCCTGACCTGAGGACATCTTCATAACAATATTCAGTTACAATCATAGCGCCACCTGTAGTCAACAGGAAATTACATGTTTTACACTGTGATTAACTCCTCATAGAGATTTAACCAGATCAACATCAAATGTTATCATCTTACGACCGTAGCAATGATAAATATCAAAGATCTTGAGTTTTCGGTAAAGGGCGTGTCTGTGGCGGCCTGACAAAGTCTGATGTTTCGCCATGAAAGAGGAAACTGTTGTAGCTGAGGCATACTATGTCTGATCTGCTCCAAACTTCACATGTGTGATAAGAGTCCTGGCCTAAAGACATCTATATGACAATATTCAGTTAGCCATAGCGCCACCTGCTGGCAACAGGAAATGGCATGCTTTACACTGTAATTCACTACCAGATTCACATTTCATTATGCCACGAAGTATGAAACATGCTAGAAACACGTCAAATCATGCAACACTTGGCTGAGTGCTAATTTATGCGATTTACGCCACTAAAGAAACAGGAAGTTGTTGTAACTCAGGCATACAATGTCCAGTCTGCTCCAAACTTCACATGTTCGATAAAAGTCCTGGCCTGAAGACATCAACATAGCAATATTCAGTTACGGTCAAAGCGCCATCTGTTGACAGCAGGAAGTGTGGCATTTCGAAATGACTTTGGCATAATTCTCCTGTATTCACTCGCTTACATGCATGTCACCCACTTTTCACTGTTTTTCTAAGGCCAACAGGTGGCGGTGAGCCCGGGTGCGAGGGCCCTTTCATCGCTGCTTGCAGCTTTAATTATTAGGGGCAAAGCCCTGTAAGGGGCTGAAGGCCTTATTGTTTTCTTTAGGATTATTATTATTAGAGCCCAAGGGGCTGAAACGGATTTTGGATACCTCAAACGGTTTGGCCGTGGCGAGGCAACGAATTTATGGCAAGAAAAGGGAAACAAAGTGTTATAACTTCTGCATACATTAATTGATTTTGATGAAACTTCGGCTTAGTCTTCGTTGTACAAGGCTGATCACATGGATGTGACTATTGTGATTCAATAGCGCCACCAACTGGAAGCAGAAAATGTGTCACTTTCAGCATACATTGAGATCACCCTCTTATTTTTACCTGATTTGCTTCAAAATTCATCAGAATAATGTTAAAACTTGGCACATTTAAACCTTTGAAAATGAGCAGGGAGGAGGGGCTCTATAGCGGCACCTTGTAGTGCAGTAAATGTGGAGTGAATTTGACATAGTCCTTTGATGTTTAACCGTTTTAAATGCCTATTGCCCGCCGTGCACAGTTGCCCTGAAGCCACGGGGGTGGCGGTGCCACCGGGCTTGGGCCCGCCATCGCCATCGCCAGAACCTGGGCCATGACAGCCGTACAGAGGCTGGTACCCAGGCGTGGCAGGGGGGCTCGACAGCGCCCCCTTGAATTGCGCCCGAAAACTTGGTCCATATATGAAACACGCTTGCACATATAAGTCTAAAACTCGGTACACATATAGACCTCATCGGGCCAAACAACTTTCGTGCTCTAAGTTATACGTCACCTCAACAGGAAGTCAGCTATTATGGGTTGTTTGAAAAAAGCATGCTCTGGAATTTGATATACTCATCCTAGGAGATTATTCCGATCACCACCAAACTCGGTCAGCATGAAGTCAAGACATCGATGATGAAAAATTGCCAGCGGATTTTTGATATCTCTAACGGTTTGGCCGTGGCGAGGCAACAAATTTATGGAGAGAAAAGGGAAACAGGAAGTGTGTTATAACTTCTGCATACATTGATTGATCTTTATGAAACTTCATGAGTGTGTTGGATGTAGTAGTCCGATCACATGGATGTGACTATTGTGAGTCAAAGTTATAGCGCCACCAACTGATAGCAAGAAGTGTGTCACTTTCAAAATGCTTTGAGATCACCATCTTATTTTTATCCAATTTGCTTCAAACTTCACCAAAATAATGTCAAGACATGGTGAATGTAGACCTTTGAAAGGGAATAGTGATATCACAAACACTGTTGCCATGGCAACGCATCAAACTTTAATATTAGTTTTGGAAGCTTTTGAGACTCTTAACATGCTTCAAATTGCATGAAACTCAATGCACACATCAGAGATATCAACCAGCAGACATGGGCAAAACTGTAGAAATGGGCGGGGAGCAGGGCCTCTATAGCGCCACCTTTTGACAAAAGTGGGGGGGTTAGTTTAACCTACAGTCACCAAACTCGGTACACTTTATTGATCTAATTAAGCCAGATAATTTTCTAATTTACAGTCATTAGCTCCGACCAACAGGAAGTCTGCTATTTTGGTTTGAATGTGGATTTTTTGACTAAACAGGCTCTGAATTTTAAACTACTACTTCTAGGGAGTTTATTCCATTCAGACCAAACATTTTTTACAAGTTGCTAAGACATTGAAGATGTTAAATTGAAAACGGATAATGGATATCTCGAACCGTCTTGCCATGGTAATAGATTGAAGTAATGTAAAAAAGGTAAACTTAATGACTCATATTCTCCATTAAAAAAAAAAAAATACTGTGTGTGGGTCTATGTCTGTTTCACACTGTCTATATATATCTTTTTTCTCTCTCTGTGTATGCATATGTGTGCTTTACAGTCTTATTTTTTTTTTTAAATATTGAGTTATTTATTTTTAACAATTACAATGAGAATTTTGAATTATTTATTTACTGATATAATTCAAATTTATTAAAAAACCCTGTTTCAGTAAAATTTCACATGATTATGAAAGTGGCTGTTTAAAATAAACTTGCATAAGTGAGCAGAAAATTCAAGATATGAACCTTATTAATACCTGAGACTGACATTAAAATTGTCTTTGCAGGTTCTGTGATTTGGCTCTATTTATTATTTATTATTTTTCCATTTTATTTTTTATCTTATACCACACATATTAAAATTAAATGAATGCATGCTTTTGGTGCATAAGATTGGTGCACAAACAACAGCTCATGGAGGTCAAAAAACACATGAATAGAAGAGTGAGGATTATACAACATCAGCAATCACAGACATTCACATTATGGCTGGATTAGTTATTTCAGAGCATTGTGGAGTTTGCACAAATAACAGTATATAATTTGGTCTAGAATTTTTATAAGGGGTTGTCTGAAGCCGACTTCAGACTGCATGATTTTCAAACTAGTCTGGTCACTGTCCTTTTCACACTGCATTACTTTTGCTTTCGATTCAGTCGCTGTTGTGTTCAAAATGCATGATGGATCGGCGACAGAAGGTTTCACACTGTATGAATTTAGAATAGGAAGAATCGCCGACACATCTGTCTGGCACTCAAACTACGTTTCACAACCAAACACACGGGAGATGTGACAAGGAAACAACACAATATCACGTATGCAAGATCGGAGTTCTCAAGTGAGACTGGGTTTATTATTAAAAACGGTAACCCGCAAGGAGCTTGCAATACGAATGGCCTGTGTGCTGATTTTCAGCGAAAACAAGAAAAAGAGAAGAAGAATATGGAGGAGGAAATGGTTGGAGAGACTGTGACAGAGCACTCGCATAACAGAGCACTGATTTGCCTGTGATTTCGGGCATTTGTCTGCGATTTCACAAAACCTGTCTGCGAGCTAAAATCGGGGCTAAAATCATGCAGCCTGAACTCGCAATGAGAAAAAACCCAGACATTTCAGATTATGGTGATATTCTGCACTCATTTGAAATAGACTTATAACATTCTGTGACATGAAAGTCATCTCAATTTAAACGATCTCATGCATGTGGGTTTTGTGGTTTGTCATCATAGGAGCATCAGCCGCTGCAGTAAATGTGGTTTGAAATTGACATAGTCCTTTTATGTTTAATTGTTTTAAATGCACATTGCCCTCCGTGCACAGCTGACCTGAAGCAACCGGGGTGGCGGTGCCACCGGGCCTTGGCCCGTCATCGCTGCTCGCAGCTATATTTATTAGGGCCAAAGCCCAAGGGGCTGAAGGCCCTTTTGTTGTCTTTAGGATTATTAGGGCCAAAGCCCTGTAAGGGGCTGAAGGCCCTTTTGTTTTCTTTAGGATTATTATTATTATTAGGGCCTAAGCCCAAGGGGCTGAAGGCCCTTTTGTTTTCTTTAGGATTATTATTATTATTATTAGGGCCCAAGCGAATTAAGCGCGCAGGGCCCTCTTGTTCTTCTAAGGATTATTATTAGGGCCCAAGCGAATTAAGCGCGCAGGGCCCTCTTGTTCTTCTAAGGATTATTATCATTAGGGCCCAAGCGAAAATTCGCGCAGGGCCCTCTTGTTCTTCTAAGGATTATTATTTATTTATTTATTTATTTGTTTATTTATTTATTTATTTCGTCTTCCGGGGCTTTTTGGGGGCCTTAACATGCTCAAAAACTCTTGAAAATTGGCACACACATTGGAATCCGCGGCCATTAGGATGCCGCAGAGGCTGGTACCCGGGCGTGGCAGGGGGGCTCGACAGCGCCCCCTTGAAAAAAGTCTGAAAATTTGGTCCATATATTAAACACGCTTGCACGTATTAGTATGAAACTCGGTACACATATAGACCTCATCGGGCCGAACAACTTTCGCGCTCTAAGTTTAACGCCACGCCAACAGGAAGTCAGCTATTAAGGGTTGTTTGAAAAACGCATGCTCTGGAATTTGATATACTCCTCCTAGACGATTAATCCGATCGCCACCAAACTCGGTCAGCATGAAGTCAAGACACTGATGATTAAAAATTGCCAGGGGATTTTTGATATCTCGAACGGTTTGGCCGTGGCGAGGCAACGAATTTATGGTGAGAAAAGGGAAACAGGAAATGTGTTATAACTTCTGCATACATTGATTGATTTTGATGAAACTTCAGGAGTGTGTTGGTTGTAGTAGTCTGATCACATGGATGTAACTATTGTGAGTCAAAGTTATAGCGCCACCAAATGGCAGCAAGAAGTGTATCACTTTTAAAATGCTTTGAGATCACCCTCTTATTTTTACCTGATTTGCTTCAAACTTCATCAGTGTAATGTCAATACACAGCAGATGTAGACCTATGACAGGATTTTTGATATTTGAAATATCGTTGCCATGGCGACAGGTCAAACTGTAATAATATTCTTGAGTGTTTTTGAGGCTCTTAACGTGCTTCAATTTGAATGAAACTCGACACACACATCAATATTGTCAACCAGTAGACATGGACAAAGCCATAGAAATGGGCGTGGTGGAGGGGCTCAGTAGCGCCACCTTTTGACAAAAGTGGGGGGGTTAGTTTTTCCTACAGTCACCAAACTTGGTACATATATTGATCTCATCAAGCCGGACAATTTTCTAATTTACATTCATTAGCTCCGACCAACAGGAAGTCGGCTATTTTTGTTTGAATGTTAATTTTTTGAAAAAACAGGCTATGAATTTTATACTACTACTCCTACAGGGTTTATCCAATTTACACCAAGCTTTTTTTAACTTGTTGCTAACACATTGAAGTTGTTTAATTGCAAACGGATTTTGGATATCTCAAACGGTTTGGCCGTGGCGAGGCAACGAATTTATGGCAAGAAAAGGGAAACAAAGTGTTATAACTTCTGCATACATTAATTGATTTTGATGAAACTTTGGCTTAGTCTTCGTTGTACAAGGCTGATCACATGGATTTGACTATTGTGATTCAAAGTCATAGCGCCACCAACTGGAAGCAGAAAATGTGTCACTTTCAGCATACATTGAGATCACCCTCTTATTTTTACCTGATTTGCTTCAAAATTCATCAGAATAATGTTAAAACTTGGCACATGTAATCCTTTGAAAATGGGCAGGGAGGAGGGGCTCTATAGCGGCACCTTGTAGTGCAGTAAATGTGGAGTGAATTTGACATAGTCCTTTGATGTTTAACCGTTTTAAGTGCCTATTGCCCGCTGTGCACAGTTACCCTGAAGCCACCGGGGTGGCGGTGCCACCGGGCTTGGGCCCGCCATCGCTGCTCGCAGCTATATTTATTATTATTATTTTTTTTTTCCGTCTTCCGGGGCTTTTTGGGGGCCTTAACATGCTCAAAAACTCTTGAAAATTGGCACACACATTGGAATCCGCGGCCATTAGGACGCCGGAGAGGCTGGTACCCGGGCGTGGCAGGGGGGCTCGACAGCGCCCCCTTGAAAAAAGTCTGAAAATTTGGTCCATATATTAAACATGCTTGCACGTATTAGTATGAAACTCGGTACACATATAGACCTCATCGGGCCGAACAACTTTCGCGCTCTAAGTTAATCGCCACGCCAACAGGAAGTCAGCTATTAAGGGTTGTTTGAAAAACGCATGCTCTGGAATTTGATATACTCCTCCTAGACGATTAATCCGATCGCCACCAAACTCGGTCAGCATGAAGTCAAGACACTGATGATTAAAAATTGCCAGGGGATTTTTGATATCTCGAACGGTTTGGCCGTGGCGAGGCAACAAATTTATGGTGAGAAAAAGGAAACAGGAAATGTGTTATAACGTCTTAATACATATATTGATCTTTATGAAACTTCACGAGTGTGTTCGTTATAGGAGTCTGATCACATGGATGTGACTATTGTGAGTCAAAGTTATAGCGCCACCAACTGGCAGCAGGAAGTGTATCACTTTTTGAAATGTTTTGAGATCACCCTCTTATTTTTACCTGATTTGCTTCAAACTTCATCAGTGTAATGTCAATACACAGCAGATGTAGACCTATGACAGGATTTTTGATATTTGAAATATTGTTGCCATGGCAACAGGTCAAACTGTAATAATATTCTTGAGTGTTTTTGAGGCTCTTAACATGCTTCAAATTGCATGAAACTCGACACACACACATCAATATTGTCAACCAGTAGACATGGACAAAGCCATAGAAATGGGCGTGGTGGAGGGGCTCAGTAGCGCCACCTTTTGACAAAAGTGGGGGGGTTAGTTTTTCCTACAGTCACCAAACTCGGTACACATATTATTCTCATCAAGCCGGACAATTTTCTAATTTACATTCATTAGCTCCGACCAACAGGAAGTCAGCTATTTTGGTTTGAATGTTAATTTTTTGAAAAAACAGGCTATGAATTTTATACTACTACTCCTACAGGGTTTATCCAATTTACACCAAGCTTTTTTTAACTTGTTGCGAACACATTGAAGTTGTTTAATTGCAAACGGATTTTGGATCTCTCAAACGGTTTGGCCGTGGCGAGGCAACGAATTTATGGCGAGAAAAGGGAAACAGGAAATGTGTTATAACTTCTGCATACATTGATTGATGTTTATGAAACTTCAGGAGTGTGTTGGTTGTAGTAGTCTGATCACATGGATGTAACTATTGTGAGTCAAAGTTATAGCGCCACCAAATGGCAGCAAGAAGTGTATCACTTTTAAAATGCTTTGAGATCACCCTCTTATTTTTACCTGATTTGCTTCAAACTTCATCAGTGTAATGTCAATACACAGCAGATGTAGACCTATGACAGGATTTTTGATATTTGAAATATTGTTGCCATGGCAACAGGTCAAACTGTAATAATATTCTTGAGTGTTTTTGAGGCTCTTAACATGCTTCAAATTGCATGAAACTCGACACACACATCAATATTGTCAACCAGTAGACATGGACAAAGCCATAGAAATGGGCGTGGTGGAGGGGCTCAGTAGCGCCACCTTTTGACAAAAGTGGGGGGGTTAGTTTTTCCTACAGTCACCAAACTCGGTACACATATTATTCTCATCAAGCCGGACAATTTTCTAATTTACATTCATTAGCTCCGACCAACAGGAAGTCAGCTATTTTGGTTTGAATGTTAATTTTTTGAAAAAACAGGCTATGAATTTTATACTACTACTCCTACAGGGTTTATCCAATTTACACCAAGCTTTTTTTAACTTGTTGCTAACACATTGAAGTTGTTTAATTGCAAACGGATTTTGGATATCTCAAACGGTTTGGCCGTGGCGAGGCAACGAATTTATGGCAAGAAAAGGGAAACAAAGTGTTATAACTTCTGCATACATTAATTGATTTTGATGAAACTTTGGCTTAGTCTTCGTTGTACAAGGCTGATCACATGGATTTGACTATTGTGATTCAAAGTCATAGCGCCACCAACTGGAAGCAGAAAATGTGTCACTTTCAGCATACATTGAGATCACCCTCTTATTTTTACCTGATTTGCTTCAAAATTCATCAGAATAATGTTAAAACTTGGCACATGTAATCCTTTGAAAATGGGCAGGGAGGAGGGGCTCTATAACGGCACCTTGTAGTGCAGTAAATGTGGAGTGAATTTGACATAGCCCTTTGATGTTTAACCGTTTTAAGTGCCTATTGCCCGCTGTGCGCAGTTGCCCTGAAGCCACCGGGGTGGCGGTGCCACCGGGCTTGGGCCCGCCATCGCTGCTCGCAGCTATATTTATTATTATTTTTATTTTTTTTTTTTCGTCTTCCGGGGCTTTTTGGGGGCCTTAACATGCTCAAAAACTCTTGAAAATTGGCACACACATTGGAATCCGCGGCCATTAGGACGCCGGAGAGGCTGGTACCCGGGCGTGGCAGGGGGGCTCAACAGCGCCCCCTTGAAAAAAGTCTGAAAATTTGGTCCATATATTAAACACGCTTGCACGTATTAGTATGAAACTCAGTACACATATAGACCTCATCGGGCCGAACAACTTTCGTGCTCTAAGTTAAACACCACGCCAACAGGAAGTCAGCTATTAAGGGTTGTTTGAAAAACGCATGCTCTGGAATTTGATATACTCCTCCTAGACGATTAATCCGATCGCCACCAAACTCGGTCAGCATGAAGTCAAGACACTGATGATTAAAAATTGCCAGGGGATTTTTGATATCTCGAACGGTTTGGCCGTGGCGAGGCAACGAATTTATGGCGAGAAAAAGGAAACAGGAAATGTGTTATAACGTCTGCATACATATATTGATCTTTATGAAACTTCACGAGTGTGTTCGTTATAGGAGTCTGATCACATGGATGTGACTATTGTGAGTCAAAGTTATAGCGCCACCAACTGGCAGCAGGAAGTGTATCACTTTTTGAAATGTTTTGAGATCACCCTCTTATTTTTACCTGATTTGCTTCAAACTTCATCAGTGTAATGTCAATACACAGCAGATGTAGACCTATGACAGGATTTTTGATATTTGAAATATTGTTGCCATGGCAACAGGTCAAACTGTAATAATATTCTTGAGTGTTTTTGAGGCTCTTAACATGCTTCAAATTGCATGAAACTCGACACACACATCAATATTGTCATCCAGTAGACATGGACAAAGCCATAGAAATGGGCGTGGTGAAGGGGCTCAGTAGCGCCACCTTTTGACAAAAGTGGGGGTTAGTTTTTCCTACAGTCACCAAACTCGGTACACATATTGTTCTCATCAAGCCGGACAATTTTCTAATTTACATTCATTAGCTCCGACCAACAGGAAGTCAGCTATTTTGGTTTGAATGTTAATTTTTTGAAAAAACAGGCTATGAATTTTATACTACTACTCCTACAGGGTTTATCCAATTTACACCAAGCTTTTTTTAACTTGTTGCGAACACATTGAAGTTGTTTAATTGCAAACGGATTTTGGATATCTCAAACGGTTTGGCCGTGGCGAGGCAACGAATTTATGGCGAGAAAAGGGAAACAGGAAATGTGTTATAACTTCTGCATACATTGATTGATGTTTATGAAACTTCAGGAGTGTGTTGGTTGTAGTAGTCTGATCACATGGATGTAACTATTGTGAGTCAAAGTTATAGCGCCACCAAATGGCAGCAAGAAGTGTATCACTTTTAAAATGCTTTGAGATCACCCTCTTATTTTTACCTGATTTGCTTCAAACTTCATCAGTGTGATGTCAATACACAGCAGATGTAGACCTATGACAAGATTTTTGATATTTGAAATATTGTTGCCATGGCAACAGGTCAAACTGTAATAATATTCTTGAGTGTTTTTGAGGCTCTTAACATGCTTCAAATTGCATGAAACTCGACACACACATCAATATTGTCAACCAGTAGACATGGACAAAGCCATAGAAATGGGCGTGGTGGAGGGGCTCAGTAGCGCCACCTTTTGACAAAAGTGGGGGTTAGTTTTTCCTACAGTCACCAAACTCGGTACACATATTATTCTCATCAAGCCGGACAATTTTCTAATTTACATTCATTAGCTCCGACCAACAGGAAGTCAGCTATTTTGGTTTGAATGTTAATTTTTTGAAAAAACAGGCTATGAATTTTATACTACTACTCCTACAGGGTTTATCCAATTTACACCAAGCTTTTTTTAACTTGTTGCTAACACATTGAAGTTGTTTAATTGCAAACGGATTTTGGATATCTCAAACGGTTTGGCCGTGGCGAGGCAACGAATTTATGGCAAGAAAAGGGAAACAAAGTGTTATAACTTCTGCATACATTAATTGATTTTGATGAAACTTTGGCTTAGTCTTTGTTGTACAAGGCTGATCACATGGATTTGACTATTGTGATTCAAAGTCATAGCGCCACCAACTGGAAGCAGAAAATGTGTCACTTTCAGCATACATTGAGATCACCCTCTTATTTTTACCTGATTTGCTTCAAAATTCATCAGAATAATGTTAAAACTTGGCACATGTAATCCTTTGAAAATGGGCAGGGAGGAGGGGCTCTATAACGGCACCTTGTAGTGCAGTAAATGTGGAGTGAATTTGACATAGCCCTTTGATGTTTAACCGTTTTAAGTGCCTATTGCCCGCTGTGCGCAGTTGCCCTGAAGCCACCGGGGTGGCGGTGCCACCGGGCTTGGGCCCGCCATCGCTGCTCGCAGCTATATTTATTATTATTATTTTTTTTTTTTTTTTTTTCCGTCTTCCGGGGCTTTTTGGGGGCCTTAACATGCTCAAAAACTCTTGAAAATTGGCACACACATTGGAATCCGCGGCCATTAGGACGCCGGAGAGGCTGGTACCCGGGCGTGGCAGGGGGGCTCAACAGCGCCCCCTTGAAAAAAGTCTGAAAATTTGGTCCATATATTAAACACGCTTGCACGTATTAGTATGAAACTCAGTACACATATAGACCTCATCGGGCCGAACAACTTTCGTGCTCTAAGTTAAACACCACGCCAACAGGAAGTCAGCTATTAAGGGTTGTTTGAAAAACGCATGCTCTGGAATTTGATATACTCCTCCTAGA
This sequence comes from Chanodichthys erythropterus, assembly GCF_024489055.1. NCBI lineage: Eukaryota > Metazoa > Chordata > Actinopteri > Cypriniformes > Xenocyprididae > Chanodichthys > Chanodichthys erythropterus. Next base: position 41,504,465 of record NC_090235.1, on the reverse strand, counting down.
CGATTAATCCGATCGCCACCAAACTCGGTCAGCATGAAGTCAAGACACTGATGATTAAAAATTGCCAGGGGATTTTTGATATCTCGAACGGTTTGGCCGTGGCGAGGCAACGAATTTATGGCGAGAAAAAGGAAACAGGAAATGTGTTATAACGTCTGCATACATATATTGATCTTTATGAAACTTCACGAGTGTGTTCGTTATAGGAGTCTGATCACATGGATGTGACTATTGTGAGTCAAAGTTATAGCGCCACCAACTGGCAGCAGGAAGTGTATCACTTTTTGAAATGTTTTGAGATCACCCTCTTATTTTTACCTGATTTGCTTCAAACTTCATCAGTGTAATGTCAATACACAGCAGATGTAGACCTATGACAGGATTTTTGATATTTGAAATATTGTTGCCATGGCAACAGGTCAAACTGTAATAATATTCTTGAGTGTTTTTGAGGCTCTTAACATGCTTCAAATTGCATGAAACTCGACACACACATCAATATTGTCATCCAGTAGACATGGACAAAGCCATAGAAATGGGCGTGGTGAAGGGGCTCAGTAGCGCCACCTTTTGACAAAAGTGGGGGGGTTAGTTTTTCCTACAGTCACCAAACTCGGTACACATATTGTTCTCATCAAGCCGGACAATTTTCTAATTTACATTCATTAGCTCCGACCAACAGGAAGTCAGCTATTTTGGTTTGAATGTTAATTTTTTGAAAAAACAGGCTATGAATTTTATACTACTACTCCTACAGGGTTTATCCAATTTACACCAAGCTTTTTTTAACTTGTTGCGAACACATTGAAGTTGTTTAATTGCAAACGGATTTTGGATATCTCAAACGGTTTGGCCGTGGCGAGGCAACGAATTTATGGCGAGAAAAGGGAAACAGGAAATGTGTTATAACTTCTGCATACATTGATTGATGTTTATGAAACTTCAGGAGTGTGTTGGTTGTAGTAGTCTGATCACATGGATGTAACTATTGTGAGTCAAAGTTATAGCGCCACCAAATGGCAGCAAGAAGTGTATCACTTTTAAAATGCTTTGAGATCACCCTCTTATTTTTACCTGATTTGCTTCAAACTTCATCAGTGTGATGTCAATACACAGCAGATGTAGACCTATGACAAGATTTTTGATATTTGAAATATTGTTGCCATGGCAACAGGTCAAACTGTAATAATATTCTTGAGTGTTTTTGAGGCTCTTAACATGCTTCAAATTGCATGAAACTGTACACACATCACATTTGGCAACCAGTAGACATGGACAAAGCCATAGAAATGGGCGTGGTGGAGGGGCTCAGTAGCGCCACCTTTTGACAAAAGTGGGGGGGTTAGTTTTTCCTACAGTCACCAAACTCGGTACACATATTGTTCTCATCAAGCCGGACAATTTTCTAATTTACATTCATTAGCTCCGACCAACAGGAAGTCGGCTATTTTTGTTTGAATGTAAATTTTTTGAAAAAACAGGCTATGAATTTTATACTACTACTCCTACAGGGTTTATCCAATTTACACCAAGCTTTTTTTAACTTGTTGCTAACACATTGAAGTTGTTTAATTGCAAACGGATTTTTGATATCTCGAACGGTTTGGCCGTGGCGAGGCAACGAATTTATGGCGAGAAAAAGGAAACAGGAAATGTGTTATAACGTCTTAATACATATATTGATCTTTATGAAACTTCACGAGTGTGTTCGTTATAGGAGTCTGATCACATGGATGTGACTATTGTGAGTCAAAGTTATAGCGCCACCAACTGGCAGCAGGAAGTGTATCACTTTTTGAAATGTTTTGAGATCACCCTCTTATTTTTACCAGATTTGCTTCAAACTTCATCAGTGTAATGTCAATACACAGCAGATGTAGACCTATGACAGGATTTTTGATATTTGAAATATTGTTGCCATGGCAACAGGTCAAACTGTAATAATATTCTTGAGTGTTTTTGAGGCTCTTAACATGCTTCAAATTGCATGAAACTCGACACACACATCAATATTGTCAACCAGTAGACATGGACAAAGCCATAGAAATGGGCGTGGTGGAGGGGCTCAGTAGCGCCACCTTTTGACAAAAGTGGGGGTTAGTTTTTCCTACAGTCACCAAACTCGGTACACATATTATTCTCATCAAGCCGGACAATTTTCTAATTTACATTCATTAGCTCCGACCAACAGGAAGTCAGCTATTTTGGTTTGAATGTTAATTTTTTGAAAAAACAGGCTATGAATTTTATACTACTACTCCTACAGGGTTTATCCAATTTACACCAAGCTTTTTTTAACTTGTTGCGAACACATTGAAGTTGTTTAATTGCAAACGGATTTTGGATATCTCAAACGGTTTGGCCGTGGCGAGGCAACGAATTTATGGCGAGAAAAGGGAAACAGGAAATGTGTTATAACTTCTGCATACATTGATTGATGTTTATGAAACTTCAGGAGTGTGTTGGTTGTAGTAGTCTGATCACATGGATGTAACTATTGTGAGTCAAAGTTATAGCGCCACCAAATGACAGCAAGAAGTGTATCACTTTTAAAATGCTTTGAGATCACCCTCTTATTTTTACCTGATTTGCTTCAAACTTCATCAGTGTAATGTCAATACACAGCAGATGTAGACCTATGACAAGATTTTTGATATTTGAAATATTGTTGCCATGGCAACAGGTCAAACTGTAATAATATTCTTGAGTGTTTTTGAGGCTCTTAACATGCTTCAAATTGCATGAAACTCGACACACACATCAATATTGTCAACCAGTAGACATGGACAAAGCCATAGAAATGGGCGTGGTGGAGGGGCTCAGTAGCGCCACCTTTTGACAAAAGTGGGGGTTAGTTTTTCCTACAGTCACCAAACTCGGTACACATATTATTCTCATCAAGCCGGACAATTTTCTAATTTACATTCATTAGCTCCGACCAACAGGAAGTCAGCTATTTTGGTTTGAATGTTAATTTTTTGAAAAAACAGGCTATGAATTTTATACTACTACTCCTACAGGGTTTATCCAATTTACACCAAGCTTTTTTTAACTTGTTGCTAACACATTGAAGTTGTTTAATTGCAAACGGATTTTGGATATCTCAAACGGTTTGGCCGTGGCGAGGCAACGAATTTATGGCAAGAAAAGGGAAACAAAGTGTTATAACTTCTGCATACATTAATTGATTTTGATGAAACTTTGGCTTAGCCTTCGTTGTACAAGGCTGATCACATGGATTTGACTATTGTGATTCAAAGTCATAGCGCCACCAACTGGAAGCAGAAAATGTGTCACTTTCAGCATACATTGAGATCACCCTCTTATTTTTACCTGATTTGCTTCAAAATTCATCAGAATAATGTTAAAACTTGGCACATGTAATCCTTTGAAAATGGGAAGGGAGGAGGGGCTCTATAGCGGCACCTTGTAGTGCAGTAAATGTGGAGTGAATTTGACATAGTCCTTTGATGTTTAACCATTTTAAGTGCCTATTGCCCGCTGTGCACAGTTGCCCTGAAGCCACCGGGGTGGCGGTGCCACCGGGCTTGGGCCCGCCATCGCTGCTCGCAGCTATATTTATTTATTTATTTTTTTTTTTTTCCGTCTTCCGGGGCTTTTTGGGGGCCTTAACATGCTCAAAAACTCTTGAAAATTGGCACACACATTGGAATCCGCGGCCATTAGGACGCCGGAGAGGCTGGTACCCGGGCGTGGCAGGGGGGCTCGACAGCGCCCCCTTGAAAAAAGTCAGAAAATTTGGTCCATATATTAAACATGCTTGCACGTATTAGTATGAAACTCGGTACACATATAGACCTCATCGGGCCGAACAACTTTCGCGCTCTAAGTTAATCGCCACGCCAACAGGAAGTCAGCTATTAAGGGTTGTTTGAAAAACGCATGCTCTGGAATTTGATATACTCCTCCTAGATGATTAATCCGATCGCCACCAAACTCGGTCAGCATGAAGTCAAGACACTGATGATTAAAAATTGCCAGGGGATTTTTGATATCTCGAACGGTTTGGCCGTGGCGAGGCAACGAATTTATGGCGAGAAAAAGGAAACAGGAAATGTGTTATAACGTCTTAATACATATATTGATCTTTATGAAACTTCACGAGTGTGTTCGTTATAGGAGTCTGATCACATGGATGTGACTATTGTGAGTCAAAGTTATAGCGCCACCAACTGGCAGCAGGAAGTGTATCACTTTTTGAAATGTTTTGAGATCACCCTCTTATTTTTACCTGATTTGCTTCAAACTTCATCAGTGTAATGTCAATACACAGCAGATGTAGACCTATGACAGGATTTTTGATATTTGAAATATTGTTGCCATGGCAACAGGTCAAACTATAAAAATATTCTTGAGTGTTTTTGAGGCTCTTAACATGCTTCAAATTGCATGAAACTCGACACACACATCAATATTGTCAACCAGTAGACATGGACAAAGCCATAGAAATGGGCGTGGTGGAGGGGCTCAGTAGCGCCACCTTTTGACAAAAGTGGGGGGGTTAGTTTTTCCTACAGTCACCAAACTCGGTACACATATTATTCTCATCAAGCCGGACAATTTTCTAATTTACATTCATTAGCTCCGACCAACAGGAAGTCAGCTATTTTGGTTTGAATGTTAATTTTTTGAAAAAACAGGCTATGAATTTTATACTACTACTCCTACAGGGTTTATCCAATTTACACCATGCTTTTTTAACTTGTTGCGAACACATTGAAGTTGTTTAATTGCAAACGGATTTTGGATATCTCAAACGGTTTGGCCGTGGCGAGGCAACGAATTTATGGCGAGAAAAGGGAAACAGGAAATGTGTTATAACTTCTGCATACATTGATTGATGTTTATGAAACTTCAGGAGTGTGTTGGTTGTAGTAGTCTGATCACATGGATGTAACTATTGTGAGTCAAAGTTATAGCGCCACCAAATGGCAGCAAGAAGTGTATCACTTTTAAAATGCTTTGAGATCACCCTCTTATTTTTACCTGATTTGCTTCAAACTTCATCAGTGTAATGTCAATACACAGCAGATGTAGACCTATGACAGGATTTTTGATATTTGAAATATTGTTGCCATGGCAACAGGTCAAACTGTAATAATATTCTTGAGTGTTTTTGAGGCTCTTAACATGCTTCAAATTGCATGAAACTCGACACACACATCAATATTGTCAACCAGTAGACATGGACAAAGCCATAGAAATGGGCGTGGTGGAGGGGCTCAGTAGCGCCACCTTTTGACAAAAGTGGGGGTTAGTTTTTCCTACAGTCACCAAACTCGGTACACATATTATTCTCATCAAGCCGGACAATTTTCTAATTTACATTCATTAGCTCCGACCAACAGGAAGTCAGCTATTTTGGTTTGAATGTTAATTTTTTGAAAAAACAGGCTATGAATTTTATACTACTACTCCTACAGGGTTTATCCAATTTACACCAAGCTTTTTTTAACTTGTTGCGAAAACATTGAAGTTGTTTAATTGCAAACGGATTTTGGATATCTCAAACGGTTTGGCCGTGGCGAGGCAACGAATTTATGGCGAGAAAAGGGAAACAGGAAATGTGTTATAACTTCTGCATACATTGATTGATGTTTATGAAACTTCAGGAGTGTGTTGGTTGTAGTAGTCTGATCACATGGATGTAACTATTGTGAGTCAAAGTTATAGCGCCACCAAATGGCAGCAAGAAGTGTATCACTTTTAAAATGCTTTGAGATCACCCTCTTATTTTTACCTGATTTGCTTCAAACTTCATCAGTGTAATGTCAATACACAGCAGATGTAGACCTATGACAGGATTTTTGATATTTGAAATATTGTTGCCATGGCGACAGGTCAAACTGTAATAATATTCTTGAGTGTTTTTGAGGCTCTTAACATGCTTCAATTTGCATGAAACTCGACACACACATCAATATTGTCAACCAGTAGACATGGACAAAGCCATAGAAATGGGCGTGGTGGAGGGGCTCAGTAGCGCCACCTTTTGACAAAAGTGGGGGGGTTAGTTTTTCCTACAGTCACCAAACTCGGTACATATATTGATCTCATCAAGCCGGACAATTTTCTAATTTACATTCATTAGCTCCGACCAACAGGAAGTCGGCTATTTTTGTTTGAATGTTAATTTTTTGAAAAAAACAGGCTATGAATTTTATACTACTACTCCTACAGGGTTTATCCAATTTACACCAAGCTTTTTTTAACTTGTTGCTAACACATTGAAGTTGTTTAATTGCAAACGGATTTTGGATATCTCAAACGGTTTGGCCGTGGCGAGGCAACGAATTTATGGCAAGAAAAGGGAAACAAAGTGTTATAACTTCTGCATACATTAATTGATTTTGATGAAACTTTGGCTTAGTCTTCGTGGTACAAGGCTGATCACATGGATTTGACTATTGTGATTCAAAGTCATAGCGCCACCAACTGGAAGCAGAAAATGTGTCACTTTCAGCATACATTGAGATCACCCTCTTATTTTTACCTGATTTGCTTCAAAATTCATCAGAATAATGTTAAAACTTGGCACATGTAATCCTTTGAAAATGGGCAGGGAGGAGGGGCTCTATAGCGGCACCTTGTAGTGCAGTAAATGTGGAGTGAATTTGACATAGTCCTTTGACGTTTAACCGTTTTAAGTGCCTATTGCCCGCTGTGCACAGTTGCCCTGAAGCCACCGGGGTGGCGGTGCCACCGGGCTTGGGCCCGCCATCGCTGCTCGCAGCTATATTTAGGGCCCAAGCGAAAATTCGCGCAGGGCCCTCTTGTTCTTCTAAGGATTATTATTATTAGGGCCCAAGCGAAAATTCGCGCAGGGCCCTCTTGTTCTTCTAAGGATTATTATTATTATTATTATTTTTTTTTTTTTCCGTCTTCCGGGGCTTTTTGGGGGCCTTAACATGCTCAAAAACTCTTGAAAATTGGCACACACATTGGAATCCGCGGCCATTAGGACGCCGGAGAGGCTGGTACCCGGGCGTGGCAGGGGGGCTCGACAGCGCCCCCTTGAAAAAAGTCTGAAAATTTGGTCCATATATTAAACATGCTTGCACGTATTAGTATGAAACTCGGTACACATATAGACCTCATCGGGCCGAACAACTTTCGCGCTCTAAGTTAATCGCCACGCCAACAGGAAGTCAGCTATTAAGGGTTGTTTGAAAAACGCATGCTCTGGAATTTGATATACTCCTCCTAGACGATTAATCCGATCGCCACCAAACTCGGTCAGCATGAAGTCAAGACACTGATGATTAAAAATTGCCAGGGGATTTTTGATATCTCGAACGGTTTGGCCGTGGCGAGGCAACGAATTTATGGCGAGAAAAAGGAAACAGGAAATGTGTTATAACGTCTTAATACATATATTGATCTTTATGAAACTTCACGAGTGTGTTCGTTATAGGAGTCTGATCACATGGATGTGACTATTGTGAGTCAAAGTTATAGCGCCACCAACTGGCAGCAGGAAGTGTATCACTTTTTGAAATGTTTTGAGATCACCCTCTTATTTTTACCTGATTTGCTTCAAACTTCATCAGTGTAATGTCAATACACAGCAGATGTAGACCTATGACAGGATTTTTGATATTTGAAATATTGTTGCCATGGCAACAGGTCAAACTGTAATAATATTCTTGAGTGTTTTTGAGGCTCTTAACATGCTTCAAATTGCATGAAACTCGACACACACATCAATATTGTCAACCAGTAGACATGGACAAAGCCATAGAAATGGGCGTGGTGGAGGGGCTCAGTAGCGCCACCTTTTGACAAAAGTGGGGGTTAGTTTTTCCTACAGTCACCAAACTCGGTACACATATTATTCTCATCAAGCCGGACAATTTTCTAATTTACATTCATTAGCTCCGACCAACAGGAAGTCAGCTATTTTGGTTTGAATGTTAATTTTTTGAAAAAACAGGCTATGAATTTTATACTACTACTCCTACAGGGTTTATCCAATTTACACCAAGCTTTTTTAACTTGTTGCGAACACATTGAAGTTGTTTAATTGCAAACGGATTTTGGATATCTCAAACGGTTTGGCCGTGGCGAGGCAACGAATTTATGGCGAGAAAAGGGAAACAGGAAATGTGTTATAACTTCTGCATACATTGATTGATGTTTATGAAACTTCAGGAGTGTGTTGGTTGTAGTAGTCTGATCACATGGATGTAACTATTGTGAGTCAAAGTTATAGCGCCACCAAATGGCAGCAAGAAGTGTATCACTTTTAAAATGCTTTGAGATCACCCTCTTATTTTTACCTGATTTGCTTCAAACTTCATCAGTGTAATGTCAATACACAGCAGATGTAGACCTATGACAGGATTTTTGATATTTGAAATATTGTTGCCATGGCAACAGGTCAAACTGTAATAATATTCTTGAGTGTTTTTGAGGCTCTTAACATGCTTCAAATTGCATGAAACTCGACACACACATCAATATTGTCAACCAGTAGACATGGACAAAGCCATAGAAATGGGCGTGGTGGAGGGGCTCAGTAGCGCCACCTTTTGACAAAAGTGGGGGTTAGTTTTTCCTACAGTCACCAAACTCGGTACACATATTATTCTCATCAAGCCGGACAATTTTCTAATTTACATTCATTAGCTCCGACCAACAGGAAGTCAGCTATTTTGGTTTGAATGTTAATTTTTTGAAAAAACAGGCTATGAATTTTATACTACTACTCCTACAGGGTTTATCCAATTTACACCAAGCTTTTTTTAACTTGTTGCTAACACATTGAAGTTGTTTAATTGCAAACGGATTTTGGATATCTCAAACGGTTTGGCCGTGGCGAGGCAACGAATTTATGGCAAGAAAAGGGAAACAAAGTGTTATAACTTCTGCATACATTAATTGATTTTGATGAAACTTTGGCTTAGTCTTCGTTGTACAAGGCTGATCACATGGATTTGACTATTGTGATTCAAAGTCATAGCGCCACCAACTGGAAGCAGAAAATGTGTCACTTTCAGCATACATTGAGATCACCCTCTTATTTTTACCTGATTTGCTTCAAAATTCATCAGAATAATGTTAAAACTTGGCACATGTAATCCTTTGAAAATGGGCAGGGAGGAGGGGCTCTATAACGGCACCTTGTAGTGCAGTAAATGTGGAGTGAATTTGACATAGTCCTTTGATGTTTAACCGTTTTAAGTGCCTATTGCCCGCTGTGCACAGTTGCCCTGAAGCCACCGGGCTTGGGCCCGCCATCGCTGCTCGCAGCTATATTTATTATTATTTTTTTTTTTTTCCGTCTTCCGGGGCTTTTTGGGGGCCTTAACATGCTCAAAAACTCTTGAAAATTGGCACACACATTGGAATCCGCGGCCATTAGGACGCCGGAGAGGCTGGTACCCGGGCGTGGCAGGGGGGCTCGACAGCGCCCCCTTGAAAAAAGTCTGAAAATTTGGTCCATATATTAAACATGCTTGCACGTATTAGTATGAAACTCGGTACACATATAGACCTCATCGGGCCGAACAACTTTCGCGCTCTAAGTTAATCGCCACGCCAACAGGAAGTCAGCTATTAAGGGTTGTTTGAAAAACGCATGCTCTGGAATTTGATATACTCCTCCTAGACGATTAATCCGATCGCCACCAAACTCGGTCAGCATGAAGTCAAGACACTGATGATTAAAAATTGCCAGGGGATTTTTGATATCTCGAACGGTTTGGCCGTGACGAGGCAACGAATTTATGGCGAGAAAAAGGAAACAGGAAATGTGTTATAACGTCTTAATACATATATTGATCTTTATGAAACTTCACGAGTGTGTTCGTTATAGGAGTCTGATCACATGGATGTGACTATTGTGAGTCAAAGTTATAGCGCCACCAACTGGCAGCAGGAAGTGTATCACTTTTTGAAATGTTTTGAGATCACCCTCTTATTTTTACCTGATTTGCTTCAAACTTCATCAGTGTAATGTCAATACACAGCAGATGTAGACCTATGACAGGATTTTTGATATTTGAAATATTGTTGCCATGGCAACAGGTCAAACTGTAATAATATTCTTGAGTGTTTTTGAGGCTCTTAACATGCTTCAAATTGCATGAAACTCGACACACACATCAATATTGTCAACCAGTAGACATGGACAAAGCCATAGAAATGGGCGTGGTGGAGGGGCTCAGTAGCGCCACCTTTTGACAAAAGTGGGGGGGTTAGTTTTTCCTACAGTCACCAAACTCGGTACACATATTATTCTCATCAAGCCGGACAATTTTCTAATTTACATTCATTAGCTCCGACCAACAGGAAGTCAGCTATTTTGGTTTGAATGTTAATTTTTTGAAAAAACAGGCTATGAATTTTATACTACTACTCCTACAGGGTTTATCCAATTTACACCAAGCTTTTTTAACTTGTTGCGAACACATTGAAGTTGTTTAATTGCAAACGGATTTTGGATATCTCAAACGGTTTGGCCGTGGCGAGGCAACGAATTTATGGCGAGAAAAGGGAAACAGGAAATGTGTTATAACTTCTGCATACATTGATTGATGTTTATGAAACTTCAGGAGTGTGTTGGTTGTAGTAGTCTGATCACATGGATGTAACTATTGTGAGTCAAAGTTATAGCGCCACCAAATGGCAGCAAGAAGTGTATCACTTTTAAAATGCTTTGAGATCACCCTCTTATTTTTACCTGATTTGCTTCAAACTTCATCAGTGTAATGTCAATACACAGCAGATGTAGACCTATGACAGGATTTTTGATATTTGAAATATTGTTGCCATGGCAACAGGTCAAACTGTAATAATATTCTTGAGTGTTTTTGAGGCTCTTAACATGCTTCAAATTGCATGAAACTCGACACACACATCAATATTGTCAACCAGTAGACATGGACAAAGCCATAGAAATGGGCGTGGTGGAGGGGCTCAGTAGCGCCACCTTTTGACAAAAGTGGGGGTTAGTTTTTCCTACAGTCACCAAACTCGGTACACATATTATTCTCATCAAGCCGGACAATTTTCTAATTTACATTCATTAGCTCCGACCAACAGGAAGTCAGCTATTTTGGTTTGAATGTTAATTTTTTGAAAAAACAGGCTATGAATTTTATACTACTACTCCTACAGGGTTTATCCAATTTACACCAAGCTTTTTTTAACTTGTTGCTAACACATTGAAGTTGTTTAATTGCAAACGGATTTTGGATATCTCAAACGGTTTGGCCGTGGCGAGGCAACGAATTTATGGCAAGAAAAGGGAAACAAAGTGTTATAACTTCTGCATACATTAATTGATTTTGATGAAACTTTGGCTTAGTCTTCGTTGTACAAGGCTGATCACATGGATTTGAGTATTGTGATTCAAAGTCATAGCGCCACCAACTGGAAGCAGAAAATGTGTCACTTTCAGCATACATTGAGATCACCCTCTTATTTTTACCTGATTTGCTTCAAAATTCATCAGAATAATGTTAAAACTTGGCACATGTAATCCTTTGAAAATGGGCAGGGAGGAGGGGCTCTATAGCGGCACCTTGTAGTGCAGTAAATGTGGAGTGAATTTGACATAGTCCTTTGATGTTTAACCGTTTTAAGTGCCTATTGCCCGCTGTGCACAGTTGCCCTGAAGCCACCGGGGTGGCGGTGCCACCGGGCTTGGGCCCGCCATCGCTGCTCGCAGCTATATTTAGGGCCCAAGCGAAAATTCGCGCAGGGCCCTCTTGTTCTTCTAAGGATTATTATTATTATTATTATTTTTTTTTTTTTTTTTCCGTCTTCCGGGGCTTTTTGGGGGCCTTAACATGCTCAAAAACTCTTGAAAATTGGCACACACATTGGAATCCGCGGCCATTAGGACGCCGGAGAGGCTGGTACCCGGGCGTGGCAGGGGGGCTCGACAGCGCCCCCTTGAAAAAAGTCTGAAAATTTGGTCCATATATTAAACATGCTTGCACGTATTAGTATGAAACTCGGTACACATATAGACCTCATCGGGCCGAACAACTTTCGCGCTCTAAGTTAATCGCCACGCCAACAGGAAGTCAGCTATTAAGGGTTGTTTGAAAAACGCATGCTCTGGAATTTGATATACTCCTCCTAGACGATTAATCCGATCGCCACCAAACTCGGTCAGCATGAAGTCAAGACACTGATGATTAAAAATTGCCAGGGGATTTTTGATATCTCGAACGGTTTGGCCGTGGCGAGGCAACGAATTTATGGCGAGAAAAAGGAAACAGGAAATGTGTTATAACGTCTTAATACATATATTGATCTTTATGAAACTTCACGAGTGTGTTCGTTATAGGAGTCTGATCACATGGATGTGACTATTGTGAGTCAAAGTTATAGCGCCACCAACTGGCAGCAGGAAGTGTATCACTTTTTGAAATGTTTTGAGATCACCCTCTTATTTTTACCTGATTTGCTTCAAACTTCATCAGTGTAATGTCAATACACAGCAGATGTAGACCTATGACAGGATTTTTGATATTTGAAATATTGTTGCCATGGCAACAGGTCAAACTGTAATAATATTCTTGAGTGTTTTTGAGGCTCTTAACATGCTTCAAATTGCATGAAACTCGACACACACATCAATATTGTCAACCAGTAGACATGGACAAAGCCATAGAAATGGGCGTGGTGGAGGGGCTCAGTAGCGCCACCTTTTGACAAAAGTGGGGGTTAGTTTTTCCTACAGTCACCAAACTCGGTACACATATTATTCTCATCAAGCCGGACAATTTTCTAATTTACATTCATTAGCTCCGACCAACAGGAAGTCAGCTATTTTGGTTTGAATGTTAATTTTTTGAAAAAACAGGCTATGAATTTTATACTACTACTCCTACAGGGTTTATCCAATTTACACCAAGCTTTTTTTAACTTGTTGCTAACACATTGAAGTTGTTTAATTGCAAACAGATTTTGGATATCTCAAACGGTTTGGCCGTGGCGAGGCAACAAATTTATGGCAAGAAAAGGGAAACAAAGTGTTATAACTTCTGCATACATTAATTGATTTTGATGAAACTTTGGCTTAGTCTTCGTTGTACAAGGCTGATCACATGGATTTGACTATTGTGATTCAAAGTCATAGCGCCACCAACTGGAAGCAGAAAATGTGTCACTTTCAGCATACATTGAGATCACCCTCTTATTTTTACCTGATTTGCTTCAAAATTCATCAGAATAATGTTAAAACTTGGCACATGTAATCCTTTGAAAATGGGCAGGGAGGAGGGGCTCTATAACGGCACCTTGTAGTGCAGTAAATGTGGAGTGAATTTGACATAGTCCTTTGATGTTTAACCGTTTTAAGTGCCTATTGCCCGCTGTGCACAGTTGCCCTGAAGCCACCGGGGTGGCGGTGACACCGGGCTTGGGCCCGCCATCGCTGCTCGCAGCTATATATATTTTTTTTTTTTTTCCGTCTTCCGGGGCTTTTTGGGGGCCTTAACATGCTCAAAAACTCTTGAAAATTGGCACACACATTGGAATCCGCGGCCATTAGGACGCCGGAGAGGCTGGTACCCGGGCGTGGCAGGGGGGCTCGACAGCGCCCCCTTGAAAAAAGTCTGAAAATTTGGTCCATATATTAAACATGCTTGCACGTATTAGTATGAAACTCGGTACACATATAGACCTCATCGGGCCGAACAACTTTCGCGCTCTAAGTTAATCGCCACGCCAACAGGAAGTCAGCTATTAAGGGTTGTTTGAAAAACGCATGCTCTGAAATTTGATATACTCCTCCTAGACGATTAATCCGATCGCCACCAAACTCGGTCAGCATGAAGTCAAGACACTGATGATTAAAAATTGCCAGGGGATTTTTGATATCTCGAACGGTTTGGCCGTGGCGAGGCAACAAATTTATGGCGAGAAAAAGGAAACAGGAAATGTGTTATAACGTCTTAATACATATATTGATCTTTATGAAACTTCACGAGTGTGTTCGTTATAGGAGTCTGATCACATGGATGTGACTATTGTGAGTCAAAGTTATAGCGCCACCAACTGGCAGCAGGAAGTGTATCACTTTTTGAAATGTTTTGAGATCACCCTCTTATTTTTACCTGATTTGCTTCAAACTTCATCAGTGTAATGTCAATACACAGCAGATGTAGACCTATGACAGGATTTTTGATATTTGAAATATTGTTGCCATGGCAACAGGTCAAACTGTAATAATATTCTTGAGTGTTTTTGAGGCTCTTAACATGCTTCAAATTGCATGAAACTCGACACACACATCAATATTGTCAACCAGTAGACATGGACAAAGCCATAGAAATGGGCGTGGTGGAGGGGCTCAGTAGCGCCACCTTTTGACAAAAGTGGGGGTTAGTTTTTCCTACAGTCACCAAACTCGGTACACATATTATTCTCATCAAGCCGGACAATTTTCTAATTTACATTCATTAGCTCCGACCAACAGGAAGTCAGCTATTTTGGTTTGAATGTTAATTTTTTGAAAAAACAGGCTATGAATTTTATACTACTACTCCTACAGGGTTTATCCAATTTACACCAAGCTTTTTTTAACTTGTTGCTAACACATTGAAGTTGTTTAATTGCAAACGGATTTTGGATATCTCAAACGGTTTGGCCGTGGCGAGGCAACGAATTTATGGCGAGAAAAGGGAAACAGGAAATGTGTTATAACTTCTGCATACATTGATTGATGTTTATGAAACTTCAGGAGTGTGTTGGTTGTAGTAGTCTGATCACATGGATGTAACTATTGTGAGTCAAAGTTATAGCGCCACCAAATGGCAGCAAGAAGTGTATCACTTTTAAAATGCTTTGAGATCACCCTCTTATTTTTACCTGATTTGCTTCAAACTTCATCAGTGTAATGTCAATACACAGCAGATGTAGACCTATGACAGGATTTTTGATATTTGAAATATTGTTGCCATGGCAACAGGTCAAACTGTAATAATATTCTTGAGTGTTTTTGAGGCTCTTAACATGCTTCAAATTGCATGAAACTCGACACACACATCAATATTGTCAACCAGTAGACATGGACAAAGCCATAGAAATGGGCGTGGTGGAGGGGCTCAGTAGCGCCACCTTTTGACAAAAGTGGGGGTTAGTTTTTCCTACAGTCACCAAACTCGGTACACATATTATTCTCATCAAGCCGGACAATTTTCTAATTTACATTCATTAGCTCCGACCAACAGGAAGTCAGCTATTTTGGTTTGAATGTTAATTTTTTGAAAAAACAGGCTATGAATTTTATACTACTACTCCTACAGGGTTTATCCAATTTACACCAAGCTTTTTTTAACTTGTTGCGAACACATTGAAGTTGTTTAATTGCAAACGGATTTTGGATATCTCAAACGGTTTGGCCGTGGCGAGGCAACGAATTTATGGCGAGAAAAGGGAAACAGGAAATGTGTTATAACTTCTGCATACATTGATTGATGTTTATGAAACTTCAGGAGTGTGTTGGTTGTAGTAGTCTGATCACATGGATGTAACTATTGTGAGTCAAAGTTATAGCGCCACCAAATGGCAGCAAGAAGTGTATCACTTTTAAAATGCTTTGAGATCACCCTCTTATTTTTACCTGATTTGCTTCAAACTTCATCAGTGTAATGTCAATACACAGCAGATGTAGACCTATGACAGGATTTTTGATATTTGAAATATTGTTGCCATGGCAACAGGTCAAACTGTAATAATATTCTTGAGTGTTTTTGAGGCTCTTAACATGCTTCAAATTGCATGAAACTCGACACACACATCAATATTGTCAACCAGTAGACATGGACAAAGCCATAGAAATGGGCGTGGTGGAGGGGCTCAGTAGCGCCACCTTTTGACAAAAGTGGGGGGGTTAGTTTTTCCTACAGTCACCAAACTCGGTACACATATTATTCTCATCAAGCCGGACAATTTTCTAATTTACATTCATTAGCTCCGACCAACAGGAAGTCAGCTATTTTGGTTTGAATGTTAATTTTTTGAAAAAACAGGCTATGAATTTTATACTACTACTCCTACAGGGTTTATCCAATTTACACCAAGCTTTTTTTAACTTGTTGCTAACACATTGAAGTTGTTTAATTGCAAACGGATTTTGGATATCTCAAACGGTTTGGCCGTGGCGAGGCAACGAATTTATGGCAAGAAAAGGGAAACAAAGTGTTATAACTTCTGCATACATTAATTGATTTTGATGAAACTTTGGCTTAGTCTTCGTTGTACAAGGCTGATCACATGGATTTGACTATTGTGATTCAAAGTCATAGCGCCACCAACTGGAAGCAGAAAATGTGTCACTTTCAGCATACATTGAGATCACCCTCTTATTTTTCCTGATTTGCTTCAAAATTCATCAGAATAATGTTAAAACTTGGCACATGTAATCCTTTGAAAATGGGCAGGGAGGAGGGGCTCTATAGCGGCACCTTGTAGTGCAGTAAATGTGGAGTGAATTTGACATAGTCCTTTGATGTTTAACCGTTTTAAGTGCCTATTGCCCGCTGTGCACAGTTGCCCTGAAGCCACCGGGGTGGCGGTGCCACCGGGCTTGGGCCCGCCATCGCTGCTCGCAGCTATATTTATTATTATTATTTTTTTTTTATTTTTTTTTTTTCGTCTTCCGGGGCTTTTTGGGGGCCTTAACATGCTCAAAAACTCTTGAAAATTGGCACACACATTGGAATCCGCGGCCATTAGGACGCCGGAGAGGCTGGTACCCGGGCGTGGCAGGGGGGCTCGACAGCGCCCCCTTGAAAAAAGTCTGAAAATTTGGTCCATATATTAAACATGCTTGCACGTATTAGTATGAAACTCGGTACACATATAGACCTCATCGGGCCGAACAACTTTCGCGCTCTAAGTTAAACGCCACGCCAACAGGAAGTCAGCTATTAAGGGTTGTTTGAAAAACGCATGCTCTGGAATTTGATATACTCCTCCTAGACGATTAATCCGATCGCCACCAAACTCGGTCAGCATGAAGTCAAGACACTGATGATTAAAAATTGCCAGGGGATTTTTGATATCTCGAACGGTTTGGCCGTGGCAAGGCAACGAATTTATGGCGAGAAAAAGGAAACAGGAAATGTGTTATAACGTCTTAATACATATATTGATCTTTATGAAACTTCACGAGTGTGTTCGTTATAGGAGTCTGATCACATGGATGTGACTATTGTGAGTCAAAGTTATAGCGCCACCAACTGGCAGCAGGAAGTGTATCACTTTTTGAAATGTTTTGAGATCACCCTCTTATTTTTACCTGATTTGCTTCAAACTTCATCAGTGTAATGTCAATACACAGCAGATGTAGACCTATGACAGGATTTTTGATATTTGAAATATTGTTGCCATGGCAACAGGTCAAACTATAAAAATATTCTTGAGTGTTTTTGAGGCTCTTAACATGCTTCAAATTGCATGAAACTCGACACACACATCAATATTGTCAACCAGTAGACATGGACAAAGCCATAGAAATGGGCGTGGTGGAGGGGCTCAGTAGCGCCACCTTTTGACAAAAGTGGGGGTTAGTTTTTCCTACAGTCACCAAACTCGGTACACATATTATTCTCATCAAGCCGGACAATTTTCTAATTTACATTCATTAGCTCCGACCAACAGGAAGTCAGCTATTTTGGTTTGAATGTTAATTTTTTGAAAAAACAGGCTATGAATTTTATACTACTACTCCTACAGGGTTTATCCAATTTACACCAAGCTTTTTTTAACTTGTTGCGAACACATTGAAGTTGTTTAATTGCAAACGGATTTTGGATATCTCAAACGGTTTGGCCGTGGCGAGGCAACGAATTTATGGCGAGAAAAGGGAAACAGGAAATGTGTTATAACTTCTGCATACATTGATTGATGTTTATGAAACTTCAGGAGTGTGTTGGTTGTAGTAGTCTGATCACATGGATGTAACTATTGTGAGTCAAAGTTATAGCGCCACCAAATGGCAGCAAGAAGTGTATCACTTTTAAAATGCTTTGAGATCACCCTCTTATTTTTACCTGATTTGCTTCAAACTTCATCAGTGTAATGTCAATACACAGCAGATGTAGACCTATGACAGGATTTTTGATATTTGAAATATTGTTGCCATGGCAACAGGTCAAACTGTAATAATATTCTTGAGTGTTTTTGAGGCTCTTAACATGCTTCAAATTGCATGAAACTCGACACACACATCAATATTGTCAACCAGTAGACATGGACAAAGCCATAGAAATGGGCGTGGTGGAGGGGCTCAGTAGCGCCACCTTTAGACAAAAGTGGGGGTTAGTTTTTCCTACAGTCACCAAACTCGGTACACATATTATTCTCATCAAGCCGGACAATTTTCTAATTTACATTCATTAGCTCCGACCAACAGGAAGTCAGCTATTTTGGTTTGAATGTTAATTTTTTGAAAAAACAGGCTATGAATTTTATACTACTACTCCTACAGGGTTTATCCAATTTACACCAAGCTTTTTTTAACTTGTTGCGAAAACATTGAAGTTGTTTAATTGCAAACGGATTTTGGATATCTCAAACGGTTTGGCCGTGGCGAGGCAACGAATTTATGGCGAGAAAAGGGAAACAGGAAATGTGTTATAACTTCTGCATACATTGATTGATGTTTATGAAACTTCAGGAGTGTGTTGGTTGTAGTAGTCTGATCACATGGATGTAACTATTGTGAGTCAAAGTTATAGCGCCACCAAATGGCAGCAAGAAGTGTATCACTTTTAAAATGCTTTGAGATCACCCTCTTATTTTTACCTGATTTGCTTCAAACTTCATCAGTGTAATGTCAATACACAGCAGATGTAGACCTATGACAGGATTTTTGATATTTGAAATATTGTTGCCATGGCGACAGGTCAAACTGTAATAATATTCTTGAGTGTTTTTGAGGCTCTTAACATGCTTCAATTTGCATGAAACTCGACACACACATCAATATTGTCAACCAGTAGACATGGACAAAGCCATAGAAATGGGCGTGGTGGAGGGGCTCAGTAGCGCCACCTTTTGACAAAAGTGGGGGTTAGTTTTTCCTACAGTCACCAAACTCGGTACATATATTGATCTCATCAAGCCGGACAATTTTCTAATTTACATTCATTAGCTCCGACCAACAGGAAGTCGGCTATTTTTGTTTGAATGTTAATTTTTTGAAAAAACAGGCTATGAATTTTATACTACTACTCCTACAGGGTTTATCCAATTTACACCAAGCTTTTTTTAACTTGTTGCTAACACATTGAAGTTGTTTAATTGCAAACGGATTTTGGATATCTCAAACGGTTTGGCCGTGGCGAGGCAACGAATTTATGGCAAGAAAAGGGAAACAAAGTGTTATAACTTCTGCATACATTAATTGATTTTGATGAAACTTTGGCTTAGTCTTCGTTGTACAAGGCTGATCACATGGATTTGACTATTGTGATTCAAAGTCATAGCGCCACCAACTGGAAGCAGAAAATGTGTCACTTTCAGCATACATTGAGATCACCCTCTTATTTTTACCTGATTTGCTTCAAAATTCATCAGAATAATGTTAAAACTTGGCACATGTAATCCTTTGAAAATGGGCAGGGAGGAGGGGCTCTATAACGGCACCTTGTAGTGCAGTAAATGTGGAGTGAATTTGACATAGTCCTTTGATGTTTAACCGTTTTAAGTGCCTATTGCCCGCTGTGCACAGTTGCCCTGAAGCCACCGGGGTGGCGGTGCCACCGGGCTTGGGCCCGCCATCGCTGCT
This sequence comes from Chanodichthys erythropterus, assembly GCF_024489055.1. Classification (NCBI taxonomy): domain Eukaryota; kingdom Metazoa; phylum Chordata; class Actinopteri; order Cypriniformes; family Xenocyprididae; genus Chanodichthys; species Chanodichthys erythropterus. The sequence goes on along the minus strand of NC_090235.1, from coordinate 41,484,688 downwards.
CGCAGCTATATTTAGGGCCCAAGCGAAAATTCGCGCAGGGCCCTCTTGTTCTTCTAAGGATTATTATTATTATTATTAGGGCCCAAGCGAAAATTCGCGCAGGGCCCTCTTGTTCTTCTAAGGATTATTATTATTATTTTTTTTTTTTTTTTTTTTTTTCCGTCTTCCGGGGCTTTTTGGGGGCCTTAACATGCTCAAAAACTCTTGAAAATTGGCACACACATTGGAATCCGCGGCCATTAGGACGCCGGAGAGGCTGGTACCCGGGCGTGGCAGGGGGGCTCGACAGCGCCCCCTTGAAAAAAGTCTGAAAATTTGGTCCATATATTAAACATGCTTGCACGTATTAGTATGAAACTCGGTACACATATAGACCTCATCGGGCCGAACAACTTTCGCGCTCTAAGTTAATCGCCATGCCAACAGGAAGTCAGCTATTAAGGGTTGTTTGAAAAACGCATGCTCTGGAATTTGATATACTCCTCCTAGACGATTAATCCGATCGCCACCAAACTCGGTCAGCATGAAGTCAAGACACTGATGATTAAAAATTGCCAGGGGATTTTTGATATCTCGAACGGTTTGGCCGTGGCGAGGCAACGAATTTATGGCGAGAAAAAGGAAACAGGAAATGTGTTATAACGTCTTAAGACATATATTGATCTTTATGAAACTTCACGAGTGTGTTCGTTATAGGAGTCTGATCACATGGATGTGACTATTGTGAGTCAAAGTTATAGCGCCACCAACTGGCAGCAGGAAGTGTATCACTTTTTGAAATGTTTTGAGATCACCCTCTTATTTTTACCTGATTTGCTTCAAACTTCATCAGTGTAATGTCAATACACAGCAGATGTAGACCTATGACAGGATTTTTGATATTTGAAATATTGTTGCCATGGCAACAGGTCAAACTGTAATAATATTCTTGAGTGTTTTTGAGGCTCTTAACATGCTTCAAATTGCATGAAACTCGACACACACATCAATATTGTCAACCAGTAGACATGGACAAAGCCATAGAAATGGGCGTGGTGGAGGGGCTCAGTAGCGCCACCTTTTGACAAAAGTGGGGGGGTTAGTTTTTCCTACAGTCACCAAACTCGGTACACATATTATTCTCATCAAGCCGGACAATTTTCTAATTTACATTCATTAGCTCCGACCAACAGGAAGTCAGCTATTTTGGTTTGAATGTTAATTTTTTGAAAAAACAGGCTATGAATTTTATACTACTACTCCTACAGGGTTTATCCAATTTACACCAAGCTTTGTTTAACTTGTTGCGAACACATTGAAGTTGTTTAATTGCAAACGGATTTTGGATATCTCAAACGGTTTGGCCGTGGCGAGGCAACGAATTTATGGCGAGAAAAGGGAAACAGGAAATGTGTTATAACTTCTGCATACATTGATTGATGTTTATGAAACTTCAGGAGTGTGTTGGTTGTAGTAGTCTGATCACATGGATGTAACTATTGTGAGTCAAAGTTATAGCGCCACCAAATGGCAGCAAGAAGTGTATCACTTTTAAAATGCTTTGAGATCACCCTCTTATTTTTACCTGATTTGCTTCAAACTTCATCAGTGTAATGTCAATACACAGCAGATGTAGACCTATGACAGGATTTTTGATATTTGAAATATTGTTGCCATGGCAACAGGTCAAACTGTAATAATATTCTTGAGTGTTTTTGAGGCTCTTAACATGCTTCAAATTGCATGAAACTCGACACACACATCAATATTGTCAACCAGTAGACATGGACAAAGCCATAGAAATGGGCGTGGTGGAGGGGCTCAGTAGCGCCACCTTTTGACAAAAGTGTGGGGGTTAGTTTTTCCTACAGTCACCAAACTCGGTACATATATTATTCTCATCAAGCCGGACAATTTTCTAATTTACATTCATTAGCTCCGACCAACAGGAAGTCAGCTATTTTGGTTTGAATGTTAATTTTTTGAAAAAACAGGCTATGAATTTTATACTACTACTCCTACAGGGTTTATCCAATTTACACCAAGCTTTTTTTAACTTGTTGCTAACACATTGAAGTTGTTTAATTGCAAACGGATTTTGGATATCTCAAACGGTTTGGCCGTGGCGAGGCAACGAATTTATGGCAAGAAAAGGGAAACAAAGTGTTATAACTTCTGCATACATTAATTGATTTTGATGAAACTTTGGCTTAGTCTTCGTTGTACAAGGCTGATCGCATGGTTTTGACTATTGTGATTCAAAGTCATAGCGCCACCAACTGGAAGCAGAAAATCTGTCACTTTCAGCATACATTGAGATCACCCTCTTATTTTTACCTGATTTGCTTCAAAATTCATCAGAATAATGTTAAAACTTGGCACATGTAATCCTTTGAAAATGGGCAGGGAGGAGGGGCTCTATAACGGCACCTTGTAGTGCAGTAAATGTGGAGTGAATTTGACATAGTCCTTTGATGTTTAACCGTTTTAAGTGCCTATTGCCCGCTGTGCACAGTTGCCCTGAAGCCACCGGGGTGGCGGTGCCACCGGGCTTGGGCCCGCCATCGCTGCTCGCAGCTATATTTATTTATTTTTTTTATTTTATTTTTTTTTTCCGTCTTCCGGGGCTTTTTGGGGGCCTTAACATGCTCAAAAACTCTTGAAAATTGGCACACACATTGGAATCCGCGGCCATTAGGACGCCGGAGAGGCTGGTACCCGGGCGTGGCAGGGGGGCTCGACAGCGCCCCCTTGAAAAAGTCTGAAAATTTGGTCCATATATTAAACATGCTTGCACGTATTAGTATGAAACTCGGTACACATATAGACCTCATCGGGCCGAACAACTTTCGCGCTCTAAGTTAATCGCCACGCCAACAGGAAGTCAGCTATTAAGGGTTGTTTGAAAAACGCATGCTCTGGAATTTGATATACTCCTCCTAGACGATTAATCCGATCGCCACCAAACTCGGTCAGCATGAAGTCAAGACACTGATGATTAAAAATTGCCAGGGGATTTTTGATATCTCGAACGGTTTGGCCGTGGCGAGGCAACGAATTTATGGCGAGAAAAAGGAAACAGGAAATGTGTTATAACGTCTTAATACATATATTGATCTTTATGAAACTTCACGAGTGTGTTCGTTATAGGAGTCTGATCACATGGATGTGACTATTGTGAGTCAAAGTTATAGCGCCACCAACTGGCAGCAGGAAGTGTATCACTTTTTGAAATGTTTTGAGATCACCCTCTTATTTTTACCTGATTTGCTTCAAACTTCATCAGTGTAATGTCAATACACAGCAGATGTAGACCTATGACAGGATTTTTGATATTTGAAATATTGTTGCCATGGCAACAGGTCAAACTGTAATAATATTCTTGAGTGTTTTTGAGGCTCTTAACATGCTTCAAATTGCATGAAACTCGACACACACATCAATATTGTCAACCAGTAGACATGGACAAAGCCATAGAAATGGGCGTGGTGGAGGGGCTCAGTAGCGCCACCTTTTGACAAAAGTGGGGGTTAGTTTTTCCTACAGTCACCAAACTCGGTACACATATTATTCTCATCAAGCCGGACAATTTTCTAATTTACATTCATTAGCTCCGACCAACAGGAAGTCAGCTATTTTGGTTTGAATGTTAATTTTTTGAAAAAACAGGCTATGAATTTTATACTACTACTCCTACAGGGTTTATCCAATTTACACCAAGCTTTTTTTAACTTGTTGCGAACACATTGAAGTTGTTTAATTGCAAACGGATTTTGGATATCTCAAACGGTTTGGCCGTGGCGAGGCAACGAATTTATGGCGAGAAAAGGGAAACAGGAAATGTGTTATAACTTCTGCATACATTGATTGATGTTTATGAAACTTCAGGAGTGTGTTGGTTGTAGTAGTCTGATCACATGGATGTAACTATTGTGAGTCAAAGTTATAGCGCCACCAAATGGCAGCAAGAAGTGTATCACTTTTAAAATGCTTTGAGATCACCCTCTTATTTTTACCTGATTTGCTTCAAACTTCATCAGTGTAATGTCAATACACAGCAGATGTAGACCTATGACAGGATTTTTGATATTTGAAATATTGTTGCCATGGCAACAGGTCAAACTGTAATAATATTCTTGAGTGTTTTTGAGGCTCTTAACATGCTTCAAATTGCATGAAACTCGACACACACATCAATATTGTCAACCAGTAGACATGGACAAAGCCATAGAAATGGGCGTGGTGGAGGGGCTCAGTAGCGCCACCTTTTGACAAAAGTGGGGGTTAGTTTTTCCTACAGTCACCAAACTCGGTACACATATTATTCTCATCAAGCCGGACAATTTTCTAATTTACATTCATTAGCTCCGACCAACAGGAAGTCAGCTATTTTGGTTTGAATGTTAATTTTTTGAAAAAACAGGCTATGAATTTTATACTACTACTCCTACAGGGTTTATCCAATTTACACCAAGCTTTTTTTAACTTGTTGCTAACACATTGAAGTTGTTTAATTGCAAACAGATTTTGGATATCTCAAACGGTTTGGCCGTGGCGAGGCAACAAATTTATGGCAAGAAAAGGGAAACAAAGTGTTATAACTTCTGCATACATTAATTGATTTTGATGAAACTTTGGCTTAGTCTTCGTTGTACAAGGCTGATCACATGGATTTGACTATTGTGATTCAAAGTCATAGCGCCACCAACTGGAAGCAGAAAATGTGTCACTTTCAGCATACATTGAGATCACCCTCTTATTTTTACCTGATTTGCTTCAAAATTCATCAGAATAATGTTAAAACTTGGCACATGTAATCCTTTGAAAATGGGCAGGGAGGAGGGGCTCTATAACGGCACCTTGTAGTGCAGTAAATGTGGAGTGAATTTGACATAGTCCTTTGATGTTTAACCGTTTTAAGTGCCTATTGCCCGCTGTGCACAGTTGCCCTGAAGCCACCGGGGTGGCGGTGCCACCGGGCTTGGGCCCGCCATCGCTGCTCGCAGCTATATTTATTTATTTTTTTTTCCGTCTTCCGGGGCTTTTTGGGGGCCTTAACATGCTCAAAAACTCTTGAAAATTGGCACACACATTGGAATCCGCGGCCATTAGGACGCCGGAGAGGCTGGTACCCGGGCGTGGCAGGGGGGCTCGACAGCGCCCCCTTGAAAAAAGTCTGAAAATTTGGTCCATATATTAAACATGCTTGCACGTATTAGTATGAAACTCGGTACACATATAGACCTCATCGGGCCGAACAACTTTCGCGCTCTAAGTTAATCGCCACGCCAACAGGAAGTCAGCTATTAAGGGTTGTTTGAAAAACGCATGCTCTGGAATTTGATATACTCCTCCTAGACGATTAATCCGATCGCCACCAAACTCGGTCAGCATGAAGTCAAGACACTGATGATTAAAAATTGCCAGGGGATTTTTGATATCTCGAACGGTTTGGCTGTGACGAGGCAACGAATTTATGGCGAGAAAAAGGAAACAGGAAATGTGTTATAACGTCTTAATACATATATTGATCTTTATGAAACTTCACGAGTGTGTTCGTTATAGGAGTCTGATCACATGGATGTGACTATTGTGAGTCAAAGTTATAGCGCCACCAACTGGCAGCAGGAAGTGTATCACTTTTTGAAATGTTTTGAGATCACCCTCTTATTTTTACCTGATTTGCTTCAAACTTCATCAGTGTAATGTCAATACACAGCAGATGTAGACCTATGACAGGATTTTTGATATTTGAAATATTGTTGCCATGGCAACAGGTCAAACTGTAATAATATTCTTGAGTGTTTTTGAGGCTCTTAACATGCTTCAAATTGCATGAAACTCGACACACACATCAATATTGTCAACCAGTAGACATGGACAAAGCCATAGAAATGGGCGTGGTGGAGGGGCTCAGTAGCGCCACCTTTTGACAAAGTGGGGGGGTTAGTTTTTCCTACAGTCACCAAACTCGGTACACATATTATTCTCATCAAGCCGGACAATTTTCTAATTTACATTCATTAGCTCCGACCAACAGGAAGTCAGCTATTTTGGTTTGAATGTTAATTTTTTGAAAAAACAGGCTATGAATTTTATACTACTACTCCTACAGGGTTTATCCAATTTACACCAAGCTTTTTTTAACTTGTTGCGAACACATTGAAGTTGTTTAATTGCAAACGGATTTTGGATATCTCAAACGGTTTGGCCGTGGCGAGGCAACGAATTTATGGCGAGAAAAGGGAAACAGGAAATGTGTTATAACTTCTGCATACATTGATTGATGTTTATGAAACTTCAGGAGTGTGTTGGTTGTAGTAGTCTGATCACATGGATGTAACTATTGTGAGTCAAAGTTATAGCGCCACCAAATGGCAGCAAGAAGTGTATCACTTTTAAAATGCTTTGAGATCACCCTCTTATTTTTACCTGATTTGCTTCAAACTTCATCAGTGTAATGTCAATACACAGCAGATGTAGACCTATGACAGGATTTTTGATATTTGAAATATTGTTGCCATGGCAACAGGTCAAACTGTAATAATATTCTTGAGTGTTTTTGAGGCTCTTAACATGCTTCAAATTGCATGAAACTCGACACACACATCAATATTGTCAACCAGTAGACATGGACAAAGCCATAGAAATGGGCGTGGTGGAGGGGCTCAGTAGCGCCACCTTTTGACAAAAGTGGGGGGGTTAGTTTTTCCTACAGTCACCAAACTCGGTACACATATTATTCTCATCAAGCCGGACAATTTTCTTATTTACATTCATTAGCTCCGACCAACAGGAAGTCAGCTATTTTGGTTTGAATGTTAATTTTTTGAAAAAACAGGCTATGAATTTTATACTACTACTCCTACAGGGTTTATTCAATTTACACCAAGCTTTTTTTAACTTGTTGCTAACACATTGAAGTTGTTTAATTGCAAACGGATTTTGGATATCTCAAACGGTTTGGCCGTGGCGAGGCAACGAATTTATGGCAAGAAAAGGGAAACAAAGTGTTATAACTTCTGCATACATTAATTGATTTTGATGAAACTTTGGCTTAGTCTTCGTTGTACAAGGCTGATCACATGGATTTGACTATTGTGATTCAAAGTCATAGCGCCACCAACTGGAAGCAGAAAATGTGTCACTTTCAGCATACATTGAGATCACCCTCTTATTTTTACCTGATTTGCTTCAAAATTCATCAGAATAATGTTAAAACTTGGCACATGTAATCCTTTGAAAATGGGCAGGGAAGAGGGGCTCTATAACGGCACCTTGTAGTGCAGTAAATGTGGAGTGAATTTGACATAGTCCTTTGATGTTTAACCGTTTTAAGTGCCTATTGCCCGCTGTGCACAGTTGCCCTGAAGCCACCGGGGTGGCGGTGCCACCGGGCTTGGGCCCGCCATCGCTGCTCGCAGCTATATTTAGGGCCCAAGCGAAAATTCGCGCAGGGCCCTCTTGTTCTTCTAAGGATTATTATTAGGGCCCAAGCGAAAATTCGCGCAGGGCCCTCTTGTTCTTCTAAGGATTATTAGGGCCCAAGCGAAAATTCGCGCAGGGCCCTCTTGTTCTTCTAAGGATTATTATTATTTTTTATTTTTTTTTTTTTTTCCGTCTTCCGGGGCTTTTTGGGGGCCTTAACATGCTCAAAAACTCTTGAAAATTGGCACACACATTGGAATCCGCGGCCATTAGGACGCCGGAGAGGCTGGTACCCGGGCGTGGCAGGGGGGCTCGACAGCGCCCCCTTGAAAAAAGTCTGAAAATTTGGTCCATATATTAAACATGCTTGCACGTATTAGTATGAAACTCGGTACACATATAGACCTCATCGGGCCGAACAACTTTCGCGCTCTAAGTTAATCGCCACGCCAACAGGAAGTCAGCTATTAAGGGTTGTTTGAAAAACGCATGCTCTGGAATTTGATATACTCCTCCTAGACGATTAATCCGATCGCCACCAAACTCGGTCAGCATGAAGTCAAGACACTGATGATTAAAAATTGCCAGGGGATTTTTGATATCTCGAACGGTTTGGCCGTGGCGAGGCAACGAATTTATGGCGAGAAAAAGGAAACAGGAAATGTGTTATAACGTCTGCATACATATATTGATCTTTATGAAACTTCACGAGTGTGTTGGTTGTAGTAGTCTGATCACATGGATGTGACTATTGTGAGTCAAAGTTATAGCGCCACCAACTGGCAGCAGGAAGTGTATCACTTTTTGAAATGCTTTGAGATCAACCTCTTATTTTTACCTGATTTGCTTCAAACTTCATCAGTGTAATGTCAATACACAGCAGATGTAGACCTATGACAGGATTTTTGATATTTGAAATATTGTTGCCATGGCAACAGGTCAAACTGTAATAATATTCTTGAGTGTTTTTGAGGCTCTTAACATGCTTCAAATTGCATGAAACTCGACACACACATCAATATTGTCAACCAGTAGACATGGACAAAGCCATAGAAATGGGCGTGGTGGAGGGGCTCAGTAGCGCCACCTTTTGACAAAAGTGGGGGGGTTAGTTTTTCCTACAGTCACCAAACTCGGTACACATATTGATCTCATCAAGCCGGACAATTTTCTAATTTACATTCATTAGCTCCGACCAACAGGAAGTCGGCTATTTTGGTTTGAATGTTAATTTTTTGAAAAAACAGGCTATGAATTTTATACTACTACTCCTACAGGGTTTATCCAATTTACACCAAGCTTTTTTTAACTTGTTGCTAACACATTGAAGTTGTTTAATTGCAAACGGATTTTGGATATCTCAAACGGTTTGGCCGTGGCGAGGCAACAAATTTATGGCGAGAAAAGGGAAACAGGAAATGTGTTATAACTTCTGCATACATTGATTGATGTTTATGAAACTTCACGAGTGTGTTGGTTGTAGTAGTCTGATCACATGGATGTAACTATTGTGAGTCAAAGTTATAGCACCACCAACTGGCAGCAAGAAGTGTATCACTTTTAAAATGCTTTGAGATCTCCCTCTTTTTTTCATCTGATTTGCTTCAGACTTTATCAGTGTAATGTCAATACATAGCAGATGTAGACCTGTGACAGGATTTTTGATATTTGAAATATTGTTGCCATGGCAACACATCAAACTTTAATAATATTCTTGAGTGATTTTGAGGCTCTTAACATCCTTCAAATTGCATGAAACTCGACACACACATCAATATTGTCAACCAGTAGACATGGACAAAGCCATAGAAATGGGCGTGGTGGAGGGGCTCAGTAGCGCCACCTTTTGACAAATGTGGGGGGATAGTTTTTCCTACAGACACCAAACTCAGTACACATATTGTTCTCATCAAGCCGGACAATTTTCTAATTTACATTCATTAGCTCCGACCAACAGGAAGTCGGCTATTTTTGTTTGAATGTTAATTTTTTGAAAAAACAGGCTATGAATTTGATACTACTACTCCTACAGGGTTTATCCAATTTACACCAAGCTTTTTTGAACTTGTTGCTAACACATTGAAGTTGTTTAATTGCTAACGGATTTTGGATATCTCAAACGGTTTGGCCGTGGCGAGGCAACAAATTTATGGCAAGAAAAGGAAACAAAGTGTTATAACTTCTGCATACATTAATTGATTTTGATGAAACTTCGGCTTAGTCTTCGTTGTACAAGGCTGATCACATGGATGTGACTATTGTGATTCAAAGTCATAGCGCCACCAACTGGAAGCAGAAAATGTGTCACTTTCAGCATACATTGAGATCACCCTCTTATTTTTACCTGATTTGCTTCAAAATTCATCAGAATAATGTTAAAACTTGGCACATGTAATCCTCTGAAAATGGGCAGGGAGGAGGGGCTATATAGCGGCACCTTGTAGTGCAGTAAATGTGGAGTGAATTTGACATAGTCCTTTGATGTTTAACCGTTTTAAATGCCTATTGCCCACTGTGCACAGTTGCCCTGAAGCCACCGGGGTGGCGGTGCCACCGGGCTTGGGCCCGCCATTGCTGCTTGCAGCTATATATTTTTTTTTTTTTTTTTTTTTTTCGTCTTCCGGGGCTTTTTGGGGGCCTTAACATGCTCAAAAACTCTTGAAAATTGGCACACACATTGGAATCCGCGGCCATTAGGACGCCCCAGAGGTTGGTACCCGGGCGTGGCAGGGGGGCTCGACAGCGCCCCCTTGAAAAAAGTCTGATAATTTGGTCCATATATTAAACACGCTTGCACGTATTAGTATGAAACTCAGTACACATATAGACCTCATCGGGCCGAACAACTTTCGTGCTCTAAGTTAAACACCACGCCAACAGGAAGTCAGCTATTAAGGGTTGTTTGAAAAACGCATGCTCTGGAATTTGATATACTCCTCCTAGACGATTAATCCGATCGCCACCAAACTCGGTCAGCATGAAGTCAAGACACTGATGATTAAAAATTGCCAGGGGATTTTTGATATCTCGAACGGTTTGGCCGTGGCGAGGCAACGAATTTATGGCGAGAAAAAGGAAACAGGAAATGTGTTATAATGTCTTAATACATATATTGATCTTTATGAAACTTCACGAGTGTGTTCGTTATAGGAGTCTGATCACATGGATGTGACTATTGTGAGTCAAAGTTATAGCGCCACCAACTGGCAGCAGGAAGTGTATCACTTTTTGAAATGTTTTGAGATCACCCTCTTATTTTTACCTGATTTGCTTCAAACTTCATCAGTGTAATGTCAATACACAGCAGATATAGACCTATGACAGGATTTTTGATATTTGAAATATTGTTGCCATGGCAACAGGTCAAACTGTAATAATATTCTTGAGTGGTTTTGAGGCTCTTAACATGCTTCAAATTGCATGAAACTCGACACACACATCAATATTGTCATCCAGTAGACATGGACAAAGCCATAGAAATGGGCGTGGTGGAGGGGCTCAGTAGCGCCACCTTTTGACAAAAGTGGGGGTTAGTTTTTCCTACAGTCACCAAACTCGGTACACATATTGTTCTCATCAAGCCGGACAATTTTCTTATTTACATTCATTAGCTCTGACCAACAGGAAGTCAGCTATTTTGGTTTGAATGTTAATTTTTTGAAAAAACAGGCTATGAATTTTATACTACTACTCCTACAGGGTTTATCCAATTTACACCAAGCTTTTTTTAACTTGTTGCTAACACATTGAAGTTGTTTAATTGCAAACGGATTTTGGATATCTCAAACGGTTTGGCCGTGGCGAGGCAACGAATTTATGGCAAGAAAAGGGAAACAAAGTGTTATAACTTCTGCATACATTAATTGATTTTGATGAAACTTTGGCTTAGTCTTCGTTGTACAAGGCTGATCACATGGATTTGACTATTGTGATTCAAAGTCATAGCGCCACCAACTGGAAGCAGAAAATGTGTCACTTTCAGCATACATTGAGATCACCCTCTTATTTTTACCTGATTTGCTTCAAAATTCATCAGAATAATGTTAAAACTTGGCACATGTAATCCTTTGAAAATGGGCAGGGAGGAGGGGCTCTATAGCGGCACCTTGTAGTGCAGTAAATGTGGAGTGAATTTGACATAGTCCTTTGATGTTTAACCGTTTTAAGTGCCTATTGCCCGCTGTGCACAGTTGCCCTGAAGCCACCGGGGTGGCGGTGCCACCGGGCTTGGGCCCGCCATCGCTGCTCGCAGCTATATTTATTATTATTTTTTTTTTTATTTATTTTTTTTTTTTTTTTCCGTCTTCCGGGGCTTTTTGGGGGCCTTAACATGCTCAAAAACTCTTGAAAATTGGCACACACATTGGAATCCGCGGCCATTAGGACGCCGGAGAGGCTGGTACCCGGGCGTGGCAGGGGGGCTCGACAGCGCCCCCTTGAAAAAAGTCTGAAAATTTGGTCCATATATTAAACATGCTTGCACGTATTAGTATGAAACTCGGTACACATATAGACCTCATCGGGCCGAACAACTTTCGCGCTCTAAGTTAATCGCCACGCCAACAGGAAGTCAGCTATTAAGGGTTGTTTGAAAAACGCATGCTCTGGAATTTGATATACTCCTCCTAGACGATTAATCCGATCGCCACCAAACTCGGTCAGCATGAAGTCAAGACACTGATGATTAAAAATTGCCAGGGGATTTTTGATATCTCGAACGGTTTGGCCGTGGCGAGGCAACAAATTTATGGCGAGAAAAAGGAAACAGGAAATGTGTTATAACGTCTTAATACATATATTGATCTTTATGAAACTTCACGAGTGTGTTCGTTATAGGAGTCTGATCACATGGATGTGACTATTGTGAGTCAAAGTTATAGCGCCACCAACTGGCAGCAGGAAGTGTATCACTTTTTGAAATGTTTTGAGATCACCCTCTTATTTTTACCTGATTTGCTTCAAACTTCATCAGTGTAATGTCAATACACAGCAGATGTAGACCTATGACAGGATTTTTGATATTTGAAATATTGTTGCCATGGCAACAGGTCAAACTGTAATAATATTCTTGAGTGTTTTTGAGGCTCTTAACATGCTTCAAATTGCATGAAACTCGACACACACATCAATATTGTCAACCAGTAGACATGGACAAAGCCATAGAAATGGGCGTGGTGGAGGGGCTCAGTAGCGCCACCTTTTGACAAAAGTGGGGGGGTTAGTTTTTCCTACAGTCACCAAACTCGGTACACATATTATTCTCATCAATCCGGACAATTTTCTAATTTACATTCATTAGCTCCGACCAACAGGAAGTCAGCTATTTTGGTTTGAATGTTAATTTTTTGAAAAAACAGGCTATGAATTTTATACTACTACTCCTACAGGGTTTATCCAATTTACACCAAGCTTTTTTTAACTTGTTGCTAACACATTGAAGTTGTTTAATTGCAAACGGATTTTGGATATCTCAAACGGTTTGGCCGTGGCGAGGCAACGAATTTATGGCGAGAAAAGGGAAACAGGAAATGTGTTATAACTTCTGCATACATTGATTGATGTTTATGAAACTTCAGGAGTGTGTTGGTTGTAGTAGTCTGATCACATGGATGTAACTATTGTGAGTCAAAGTTATAGCGCCACCAAATGGCAGCAAGAAGTGTACCACTTTTAAAATGCTTTGAGATCACCCTCTTATTTTTACCTGATTTGCTTCAAACTTCATCAGTGTAATGTCAATACACAGCAGATGTAGACCTATGACAGGATTTTTGATATTTGAAATATTGTTGCCATGGCAACAGGTCAAACTGTAATAATATTCTTGAGTGTTTTTGAGGCTTTTATCATGCTTCAAATTGCATGAAACTCGACACACACATCAATATTGTCAACCAGTAGACATGGACAAAGCCATAGAAATGGGCGTGGTGGAGGGGCTCAGTAGCGCCACCTTTTGACAAAAGTGGGGGGGTTAGTTTTTCCTACAGTCACCAAACTCGGTACACATATTATTCTCATCAAGCCGGACAATTTTCTAATTTACATTCATTAGCTCCGACCAACAGGAAGTCAGCTATTTTGGTTTGAATGTTAATTTTTTGAAAAAACAGGCTATAAATTTTATACTACTACTCCTACAGGGTTTATCCAATTTACACCAAGCTTTTTTTAACTTGTTGCGAACACATTGAAGTTGTTTAATTGCAAACGGATTTTGGATATCTCAAACGGTTTGGCCGTGGCGAGGCAACGAATTTATGGCAAGAAAAGGGAAACAAAGTGTTATAACTTCTGCATACATTAATTGATTTTGATGAAACTTTGGCTTAGTCTTCGTTGTACAAGGCTGATCACATGGATTTGACTATTGTGATTCAAAGTCATAGCGCCACCAACTGGAAGCAGAAAATGTGTCACTTTCAGCATACATTGAGATCACCCTCTTATTTTTACCTGATTTGCTTCAAAATTCATCAGAATAATGTTAAAACTTGGCACATGTAATCCTTTGAAAATGGGCAGGGAGGAGGGGCTCTATAACGGCACCTTGTAGTGCAGTAAATGTGGAGTGAATTTGACATAGTCCTTTGATGTTTAACCGTTTTAAGTGCCTATTGCCCGCTGTGCACAGTTGCCCTGAAGCCACCGGGGTGGCGGTGCCACCGGGCTTGGGCCCGCCATCGCTGCTCGCAGCTATATTTATTTTTATTTATTTTTTTTAATTTTTTTTTTCCGTCTTCCGGGGCTTTTTGGGGGCCTTAACATGCTCAAAAACTCTTGAAAATTGGCACACACATTGGAATCCGCGGCCATTAGGACGCCGGAGAGGCTGGTACCCGGGCGTGGCAGGGGGGCTCGACAGCGCCCCCTTGAAAAAGTCTGAAAATTTGGTCCATATATTAAACATGCTTGCACGTATTAGTATGAAACTCGGTACACATATAGACCTCATCGGGCCGAACAACTTTCGCGCTCTAAGTTAATCGCCACGCCAACAGGAAGTCAGCTATTAAGGGTTGTTTGAAAAACGCATGCTCTGGAATTTGATATACTCCTCCTAGACGATTAATCCGATCGCCACCAAACTCGGTCAGCATGAAGTCAAGACACTGATGATTAATAATTGCCAGGGGATTTTTGATATCTCGAACGGTTTGGCCGTGGCGAGGCAACGAATTTATGGCGAGAAAAAGGAAACAGGAAATGTGTTATAACGTCTTAATACATATATTGATCTTTATGAAACTTCACGAGTGTGTTCGTTATAGGAGTCTGATCACATGGATGTGACTATTGTGAGTCAAAGTTATAGCGCCACCAACTGGCAGCAGGAAGTGTATCACTTTTTAAAATGTTTTGAGATCACCCTCTTATTTTTACCTGATTTGCTTCAAACTTCATCAGTGTAATGTCAATACACAGCAGATGTAGACCTATGACAGGATTTTTGATATTTGAAATATTGTTGCCATGGCAACAGGTCAAACTGTAATAATATTCTTGAGTGTTTTTGAGGCTCTTAACATGCTTCAAATTGCATGAAACTCGACACACACATCAATATTGTCAACCAGTAGACATGGACAAAGCCATAGAAATGGGCGTGGTGGAGGGGCTCAGTAGCGCCACCTTTTGACAAAAGTGGGGGTTAGTTTTTCCTACAGTCACCAAACTCGGTACACATATTATTCTCATCAAGCCGGACAATTTTCTAATTTACATTCATTAGCTCCGACCAACAGGAAGTCAGCTATTTTGGTTTGAATGTTAATTTTTTGAAAAAACAGGCTATGAATTTTATACTACTACTCCTACAGGGTTTATCCAATTTACACCAAGCTTTTTTAACTTGTTGCGAACACATTGAAGTTGTTTAATTGCAAACGGATTTTGGATATCTCAAACGGTTTGGCCGTGGCGAGGCAACGAATTTATGGCGAGAAAAGGGAAACAGGAAATGTGTTATAACTTCTGCATACATTGATTGATGTTTATGAAACTTCAGGAGTGTGTTGGTTGTAGTAGTCTGATCACATGGATGTAACTATTGTGAGTCAAAGTTATAGCGCCACCAAATGGCAGCAAGAAGTGTATCACTTTTAAAATGCTTTGAGATCACCCTCTTATTTTTACCTGATTTGCTTCAAACTTCATCAGTGTAATGTCAATACACAGCAGATGTAGACCTATGACAGGATTTTTGATATTTGAAATATCGTTGCCATGGCGACAGGTCAAACTGTAATAATATTCTTGAGTGTTTTTGAGGCTCTTAACATGCTTCAATTTGCATGAAACTCGACACACACATCAATATTGTCAACCAGTAGACATGGACAAAGCCATAGAAATGGGCGTGGTGGAGGGGCTCAGTAGCGCCACCTTTTGACAAAAGTGGGGGTTAGTTTTTCCTACAGTCACCAAACTCGGTACATATATTGATGTCATCAAGTCGGACAATTTTCTAATTTACATTCATTAGCTCCGACCAACAGGAAGTCGGCTATTTTTGTTTGAATGTTAATTTTTTGAAAAAACAGGCTATGAATTTTATACTACTACTCCTACAGGGTTTATCCAATTTACACCAAGCTTTTTTTAACTTGTTGCTAACACATTGAAGTTGTTTAATTGCAAATGGATTTTGGATATCTCAAACGGTTTGGCCGTGGCGAGGCAACGAATTTATGGCAAGAAAAGGGAAACAAAGTGTTATAACTTCTGCATACATTAATTGATTTTGATGAAACTTTGGCTTAGTCTTCGTTGTACAAGGCTGATCACATGGATTTGACTTTTGTGATTCAAAGTCATAGCGCCACCAACTGGAAGCAGAAAATGTGTCACTTTCAGCATACATTGAGATCACCCTCTTATTTTTACCTGATTTGCTTCAAAATTCATCAGAATAATGTTAAAACTTGGCACATGTAATCCTTTGAAAATGGGCAGGGAGGAGGGGCTCTATAGCGGCACCTTGTAGTGCAGTAAATGTGGAGTGAATTTGACATAGTCCTTTGATGTTTAACCGTTTTAAGTGCCTATTGCCCGCTGTGCACAGTTGCCCTGAAGCCACCGGGGTGGTGGTGCCACCGGGCTTGGGCCCGCCATCGCTGCTCGCAGCTATATTTTTTTTTTTTTTTTTTTTTCCGTCTTCCGGGGCTTTTTGGGGGCCTTAACATGCTCAAAAACTCTTGAAAATTGGCACACACATTGGAATCCGCGGCCATTAGGACGCCGGAGAGGCTGGTACCCGGGCGTGGCAGGGGGGCTCGACAGCGCCCCCTTGAAAAAAGTCTGAAAATATGGTCCATATATTAAACATGCTTGCACGTATTAGTATGAAACTCGGTACACATATAGACCTCATCGGGCCGAACAACTTTCGCGCTCTAAGTTAATCGCCACGCCAACAGGAAGTCAGCTATTAAGGGTTGTTTGAAAAACGCATGCTCTGGAATTTGATATACTCCTCCTAGACGATTAATCCGATCGCCACCAAACTCGGTCAGCATGAAGTCAAGACACTGATGATTAAAAATTGCCAGGGGATTTTTGATATCTCGAACGGTTTGGCCGTGGCGAGGCAACGAATTTATGGCGAGAAAAAGGAAACAGGAAATGTGTTATAACGTCTTAATACATATATTGATCTTTATGAAACTTCACGAGTGTGTTCGTTATAGGAGTCTGATCACATGGATGTGACTATTGTGAGTCAAAGTTATAGCACCACCAACTGGCAGCAGGAAGTGTATCACTTTTTGAAATGTTTTGAGATCACCCTCTTATTTTTACCTGATTTGCTTCAAACTTCATCAGTGTAATGTCAATACACAGCAGATGTAGACCTATGACAGGATTTTTGATATTTGAAATATTGTTGCCATGGCAACAGGTCAAACTGTAATAATATTCTTGAGTGTTTTTGAGGCTCTTAACATGCTTCAAATTGCATGAAACTCGACACACACATCAATATTGTCAACCAGTAGACATGGACAAAGCCATAGAAATGGGCGTGGTGGAGGGGCTCAGTAGCGCCACCTTTTGACAAAAGTGGGGGTTAGTTTTTCCTACAGTCACCAAACTCGGTACACATATTAGTCTCATCAAGCCGGACAATTTTCTAATTTACATTCATTAGCTCCGACCAACAGGAAGTCAGCTATTTTGGTTTGAATGTTAATTTTTTGAAAAAACAGGCTATGAATTTTATACTACTACTCCTACAGGGTTTATCCAATTTACACCAAGCTTTTTTAACTTGTTGCGAACACATTGAAGTTGTTTAATTGCAAACGGATTTTGGATATCTCAAACGGTTTGGCCGTGGCGAGGCAACGAATTTATGGCAAGAAAAGGGAAACAAAGTGTTATAACTTCTGCATACATTAATTGATTTTGATGAAACTTTGGCTTAGTCTTCGTTGTACAAGGCTGATCACATGGATTTGACTATTGTGATTCAAAGTCATAGCGCCACCAACTGGAAGCAGAAAATGTGTCACTTTCAGCATACATTGAGATCACCCTCTTATTTTTACCTGATTTGCTTCAAAATTCATCAGAATAATGTTAAAACTTGGCACATGTAATCCTTTGAAAATGGGCAGGGAGGAGGGGCTCTATAACGGCACCTTGTAGTGCAGTAAATGTGGAGTGAATTTGACATAGTCCTTTGATGTTTAACCGTTTTAAGTGCCTATTGCCCGCTGTGCACAGTTGCCCTGAAGCCACCGGGGTGGCGGTGCCACCGGGCTTGGGCCCGCCATCGCTGCTCGCAGCTATATTTAGGGCCCAAGCGAAAATTCGCGCAGGGCCCTCTTGTTCTTCTAAGGATTTTTTTTTTTTTTTTTTTTTTTCCGTCTTCCGGGGCTTTTTGGGGGCCTTAACATGCTCAAAAACTCTTGAAAATTGGCACACACATTGGAATCCGCGGCCATTAGGACGCCGGAGAGGCTGGTACCCGGGCGTGGCAGGGGGGCTCGACAGCGCCCCCTTGAAAAAAGTCTGAAAATTTGGTCCATATATTAAACATGCTTGCACGTATTAGTATGAAACTCGGTACACATATAGACCTCATCGGGCCGAACAACTTTCGCGCTCTAAGTTAATCGCCACGCCAACAGGAAGTCAGCTATTAAGGGTTGTTTGAAAAACGCATGCTCTGGAATTTGATATACTCCTCCTAGACGATTAATCCGATCGCCACCAAACTCGGTCAGCATGAAGTCAAGACACTGATGATTAAAAATTGCCAGGGGATTTTTGATATCTCGAACGGTTTGGCCGTGGCGAGGCAACGAATTTATGGCGAGAAAAAGGAAACAGGAAATGTGTTATAACGTCTTAATACATATATTGATCTTTATGAAACTTCACGAGTGTGTTCGTTATAGGAGTCTGATCACATGGATGTGACTATTGTGAGTCAAAGTTATAGCACCACCAACTGGCAGCAGGAAGTGTATCACTTTTTGAAATGCTTTGAGATCAACCTCTTATTTTTACCTGATTTGCTTCAAACTTCATCAGTGTAATGTCAATACACAGCAGATGTAGACCTATGACAGGATTTTTGATATTTGAAATATTGTTGCCATGGCAACAGGTCAAACTGTAATAATATTCTTGAGTGTTTTTGAGGCTCTTAACATGCTTCAAATTGCATGAAACTCGACACACACATCAATATTGTCAACCAGTAGACATGGACAAAGCCATAGAAATGGGCGTGGTGGAGGGGCTCAGTAGCGCCACCTTTTGACAAAAGTGGGGGTTAGTTTTTCCTACAGTCACCAAACTCGGTACACATATTGATCTCATCAAGCCGGACAATTTTCTAATTTACATTCATTAGCTCCGACCAACAGGAAGTCGGCTATTTTGGTTTGAATGTTAATTTTTTGAAAAAACAGGCTATGAATTTTATACTACTACTCCTACAGGGTTTATCCAATTTACACCAAGCTTTTTTAACTTGTTGCTAACACATTGAAGTTGTTTAATTGCAAACGGATTTTGGATATCTCAAACGGTTTGGCCGTGGCGAGGCAACAAATTTATGGCGAGAAAAGGGAAACAGGAAATGTGTTATAACTTCTGCATACATTGATTGATGTTTATGAAACTTCACGAGTGTGTTGGTTGTAGTAGTCTGATCACATGGATGTAACTATTGTGAGTCAAAGTTATAGCACCACCAACTGGCAGCAAGAAGTGTATCACTTTTAAAATGCTTTGAGATCTCCCTCTTTTTTTCATCTGATTTGCTTCAGACTTTATCAGTGTAATGTCAATACATAGCAGATGTAGACCTGTGACAGGATTTTTGATATTTGAAATATTGTTGCCATGGCAACACATCAAACTTTAATAATATTCTTGAGTGATTTTGAGGCTCTTAACATCCTTCAAATTGCATGAAACTCGACACACACATCAATATTGTCAACCAGTAGACATGGACAAAGCCATAGAAATGGGCGTGGTGGAGGGGCTCAGTAGCGCCACCTTTTGACAAATGTGGGGGATAGTTTTTCCTACAGACACCAAACTCAGTACACATATTGTTCTCATCAAGCCGGACAATTTTCTAATTTACATTCATTAGCTCCGACCAACAGGAAGTCGGCTATTTTTGTTTGAATGTTAATTTTTTGAAAAAACAGGCTATGAATTTGATACTACTACTCCTACAGGGTTTATCCAATTTACACCAAGCTTTTTTGAACTTGTTGCTAACACATTGAAGTTGTTTAATTGCTAACGGATTTTGGATATCTCAAACGGTTTGGCCGTGGCGAGGCAACAAATTTATGGCAAGAAAAGGAAACAAAGTGTTATAACTTCTGCATACATTAATTGATTTTGATGAAACTTTGGCTTAGTCTTCGTTGTACAAGGCTGATCACATGGATGTGACTATTGTGATTCAAAGTCATAGCGCCACCAACTGGAAGCAGAAAATGTGTCACTTTCAGCATACATTGAGATCACCCTCTTATTTTTACCTGATTTGCTTCAAAATTCATCAGAATAATGTTAAAACTTGGCACATGTAATCCTCTGAAAATGGGCAGGGAGGAGGGGCTATATAGCGGCACCTTGTAGTGCAGTAAATGTGGAGTGAATTTGACATAGTCCTTTGATGTTTAACCGTTTTAAATGCCTATTGCCCACTGTGCACAGTTGCCCTGAAGCCACCGGGGTGGCGGTGCCACCGGGCTTGGGCCCGCCATTGCTGCTTGCAGCTATATTTATTATTATTTTTTTATTTTTTTATTTTTTTTATTTTTTTCGTCTTCCGGGGCTTTTTGGGGGCCTTAACATGCTCAAAAACTCTTGAAAATTGGCACACACATTGGAATCCGCGGCCATTAGGACGCCCCAGAGGTTGGTACCCGGGCGTGGCAGGGGGGCTCGACAGCGCCCCCTTGAAAAAAG
Source organism: Chanodichthys erythropterus (assembly GCF_024489055.1). NCBI lineage: Eukaryota > Metazoa > Chordata > Actinopteri > Cypriniformes > Xenocyprididae > Chanodichthys > Chanodichthys erythropterus. Next base: position 41,463,829 of record NC_090235.1, on the reverse strand, counting down.
TCTGATAATTTGGTCCATATATTAAACACGCTTGCACGTATTAGTATGAAACTCAGTACACATATAGACCTCATCGGGCCGAACAACTTTCGTGCTCTAAGTTAAACACCACGCCAACAGGAAGTCAGCTATTAAGGGTTGTTTGAAAAACGCATGCTCTGGAATTTGATATACTCCTCCTAGACGATTAATCCGATCGCCACCAAACTCGGTCAGCATGAAGTCAAGACACTGATGATTAAAAATTGCCAGGGGATTTTTGATATCTCGAACGGTTTGGCCGTGGCGAGGCAACGAATTTATGGCGAGAAAAAGGAAACAGGAAATGTGTTATAATGTCTTAATACATATATTGATCTTTATGAAACTTCACGAGTGTGTTCGTTATAGGAGTCTGATCACATGGATGTGACTATTGTGAGTCAAAGTTATAGCGCCACCAACTGGCAGCAGGAAGTGTATCACTTTTTGAAATGTTTTGAGATCACCCTCTTATTTTTACCTGATTTGCTTCAAACTTCATCAGTGTAATGTCAATACACAGCAGATATAGACCTATGACAGGATTTTTGATATTTGAAATATTGTTGCCATGGCAACAGGTCAAACTGTAATAATATTCTTGAGTGGTTTTGAGGCTCTTAACATGCTTCAAATTGCATGAAACTCGACACACACATCAATATTGTCATCCAGTAGACATGGACAAAGCCATAGAAATGGGCGTGGTGGAGGGGCTCAGTAGCGCCACCTTTTGACAAAAGTGGGGGTTAGTTTTTCCTACAGTCACCAAACTCGGTACACATATTGTTCTCATCAAGCCGGACAATTTTCTTATTTACATTCATTAGCTCTGACCAACAGGAAGTCAGCTATTTTGGTTTGAATGTTAATTTTTTGAAAAAACAGGCTATGAATTTTATACTACTACTCCTACAGGGTTTATCCAATTTACACCAAGCTTTTTTTAACTTGTTGCTAACACATTGAAGTTGTTTAATTGCAAACGGATTTTGGATATCTCAAACGGTTTGGCCGTGGCGAGGCAACGAATTTATGGCAAGAAAAGGGAAACAAAGTGTTATAACTTCTGCATACATTAATTGATTTTGATGAAACTTTGGCTTAGTCTTCGTTGTACAAGGCTGATCACATGGATTTGACTATTGTGATTCAAAGTCATAGCGCCACCAACTGGAAGCAGAAAATGTGTCACTTTCAGCATACATTGAGATCACCCTCTTATTTTTACCTGATTTGCTTCAAAATTCATCAGAATAATGTTAAAACTTGGCACATGTAATCCTTTGAAAATGGGCAGGGAGGAGGGGCTCTATAGCGGCACCTTGTAGTGCAGTAAATGTGGAGTGAATTTGACATAGTCCTTTGATGTTTAACCGTTTTAAGTGCCTATTGCCCGCTGTGCACAGTTGCCCTGAAGCCACCGGGGTGGCGGTGCCACCGGGCTTGGGCCCGCCATCGCTGCTCGCAGCTATATTTATTATTATTTTTTTTTTTTATTTATTTTTTTTTTTTTCCGTCTTCCGGGGCTTTTTGGGGGCCTTAACATGCTCAAAAACTCTTGAAAATTGGCACACACATTGGAATCCGCGGCCATTAGGACGCCGGAGAGGCTGGTACCCGGGCGTGGCAGGGGGGCTCGACAGCGCCCCCTTGAAAAAAGTCTGAAAATTTGGTCCATATATTAAACATGCTTGCACGTATTAGTATGAAACTCGGTACACATATAGACCTCATCGGGCCGAACAACTTTCGCGCTCTAAGTTAATCGCCACGCCAACAGGAAGTCAGCTATTAAGGGTTGTTTGAAAAACGCATGCTCTGGAATTTGATATACTCCTCCTAGACGATTAATCCGATCGCCACCAAACTCGGTCAGCATGAAGTCAAGACACTGATGATTAAAAATTGCCAGGGGATTTTTGATATCTCGAACGGTTTGGCCGTGGCGAGGCAACAAATTTATGGCGAGAAAAAGGAAACAGGAAATGTGTTATAACGTCTTAATACATATATTGATCTTTATGAAACTTCACGAGTGTGTTCGTTATAGGAGTCTGATCACATGGATGTGACTATTGTGAGTCAAAGTTATAGCGCCACCAACTGGCAGCAGGAAGTGTATCACTTTTTGAAATGTTTTGAGATCACCCTCTTATTTTTACCTGATTTGCTTCAAACTTCATCAGTGTAATGTCAATACACAGCAGATGTAGACCTATGACAGGATTTTTGATATTTGAAATATTGTTGCCATGGCAACAGGTCAAACTGTAATAATATTCTTGAGTGTTTTTGAGGCTCTTAACATGCTTCAAATTGCATGAAACTCGACACACACATCAATATTGTCAACCAGTAGACATGGACAAAGCCATAGAAATGGGCGTGGTGGAGGGGCTCAGTAGCGCCACCTTTTGACAAAAGTGGTGGGTTTAGTTTTTCCTACAGTCACCAAACTCGGTACACATATTATTCTCATCAATCCGGACAATTTTCTAATTTACATTCATTAGCTCCGACCAACAGGAAGTCAGCTATTTTGGTTTGAATGTTAATTTTTTGAAAAAACAGGCTATGAATTTTATACTACTACTCCTACAGGGTTTATCCAATTTACACCAAGCTTTTTTTAACTTGTTGCTAACACATTGAAGTTGTTTAATTGCAAACGGATTTTGGATATCTCAAACGGTTTGGCCGTGGCGAGGCAACGAATTTATGGCGAGAAAAGGGAAACAGGAAATGTGTTATAACTTCTGCATACATTGATTGATGTTTATGAAACTTCAGGAGTGTGTTGGTTGTAGTAGTCTGATCACATGGATGTAACTATTGTGAGTCAAAGTTATAGCGCCACCAAATGGCAGCAAGAAGTGTACCACTTTTAAAATGCTTTGAGATCACCCTCTTATTTTTACCTGATTTGCTTCAAACTTCATCAGTGTAATGTCAATACACAGCAGATGTAGACCTATGACAGGATTTTTGATATTTGAAATATTGTTGCCATGGCAACAGGTCAAACTGTAATAATATTCTTGAGTGTTTTTGAGGCTTTTATCATGCTTCAAATTGCATGAAACTCGACACACACATCAATATTGTCAACCAGTAGACATGGACAAAGCCATAGAAATGGGCGTGGTGGAGGGGCTCAGTAGCGCCACCTTTTGACAAAAGTGGGGGTTAGTTTTTCCTACAGTCACCAAACTCGGTACACATATTATTCTCATCAAGCCGGACAATTTTCTAATTTACATTCATTAGCTCCGACCAACAGGAAGTCAGCTATTTTGGTTTGAATGTTAATTTTTTGAAAAAACAGGCTATAAATTTTATACTACTACTCCTACAGGGTTTATCCAATTTACACCAAGCTTTTTTTAACTTGTTGCGAACACATTGAAGTTGTTTAATTGCAAACGGATTTTGGATATCTCAAACGGTTTGGCCGTGGCGAGGCAACGAATTTATGGCAAGAAAAGGGAAACAAAGTGTTATAACTTCTGCATACATTAATTGATTTTGATGAAACTTTGGCTTAGTCTTCGTTGTACAAGGCTGATCACATGGATTTGACTATTGTGATTCAAAGTCATAGCGCCACCAACTGGAAGCAGAAAATGTGTCACTTTCAGCATACATTGAGATCACCCTCTTATTTTTACCTGATTTGCTTCAAAATTCATCAGAATAATGTTAAAACTTGGCACATGTAATCCTTTGAAAATGGGCAGGGAGGAGGGGCTCTATAACGGCACCTTGTAGTGCAGTAAATGTGGAGTGAATTTGACATAGTCCTTTGATGTTTAACCGTTTTAAGTGCCTATTGCCCGCTGTGCACAGTTGCCCTGAAGCCACCGGGGTGGCGGTGCCACCGGGCTTGGGCCCGCCATCGCTGCTCGCAGCTATATTTATTTATTTATTTTTTTTAATTTTTTTTTTTTCCGTCTTCCGGGGCTTTTTGGGGGCCTTAACATGCTCAAAAACTCTTGAAAATTGGCACACACATTGGAATCCGCGGCCATTAGGACGCCGGAGAGGCTGGTACCCGGGCGTGGCAGGGGGGCTCGACAGCGCCCCCTTGAAAAAAGTCTGAAAATTTGGTCCATATATTAAACATGCTTGCACGTATTAGTATGAAACTCGGTACACATATAGACCTCATCGGGCCGAACAACTTTCGCGCTCTAAGTTAATCGCCACGCCAACAGGAAGTCAGCTATTAAGGGTTGTTTGAAAAACGCATGCTCTGGAATTTGATATACTCCTCCTAGACGATTAATCCGATCGCCACCAAACTCGGTCAGCATGAAGTCAAGACACTGATGATTAATAATTGCCAGGGGATTTTTGATATCTCGAACGGTTTGGCCGTGGCGAGGCAACGAATTTATGGCGAGAAAAAGGAAACAGGAAATGTGTTATAACGTCTTAATACATATATTGATCTTTATGAAACTTCACGAGTGTGTTCGTTATAGGAGTCTGATCACATGGATGTGACTATTGTGAGTCAAAGTTATAGCGCCACCAACTGGCAGCAGGAAGTGTATCACTTTTTAAAATGTTTTGAGATCACCCTCTTATTTTTACCTGATTTGCTTCAAACTTCATCAGTGTAATGTCAATACACAGCAGATGTAGACCTATGACAGGATTTTTGATATTTGAAATATTGTTGCCATGGCAACAGGTCAAACTGTAATAATATTCTTGAGTGTTTTTGAGGCTCTTAACATGCTTCAAATTGCATGAAACTCGACACACACATCAATATTGTCAACCAGTAGACATGGACAAAGCCATAGAAATGGGCGTGGTGGAGGGGCTCAGTAGCGCCACCTTTTGACAAAAGTGGGGGGGTTAGTTTTTCCTACAGTCACCAAACTCGGTACACATATTATTCTCATCAAGCCGGACAATTTTCTAATTTACATTCATTAGCTCCGACCAACAGGAAGTCAGCTATTTTGGTTTGAATGTTAATTTTTTGAAAAAACAGGCTATGAATTTTATACTACTACTCCTACAGGGTTTATCCAATTTACACCAAGCTTTTTTTAACTTGTTGCGAACACATTGAAGTTGTTTAATTGCAAACGGATTTTGGATATCTCAAACGGTTTGGCCGTGGCGAGGCAACGAATTTATGGCGAGAAAAGGGAAACAGGAAATGTGTTATAACTTCTGCATACATTGATTGATGTTTATGAAACTTCAGGAGTGTGTTGGTTGTAGTAGTCTGATCACATGGATGTAACTATTGTGAGTCAAAGTTATAGCGCCACCAAATGGCAGCAAGAAGTGTATCACTTTTAAAATGCTTTGAGATCACCCTCTTATTTTTACCTGATTTGCTTCAAACTTCATCAGTGTAATGTCAATACACAGCAGATGTAGACCTATGACAGGATTTTTGATATTTGAAATATCGTTGCCATGGCGACAGGTCAAACTGTAATAATATTCTTGAGTGTTTTTGAGGCTCTTAACATGCTTCAATTTGCATGAAACTCGACACACACATCAATATTGTCAACCAGTAGACATGGACAAAGCCATAGAAATGGGCGTGGTGGAGGGGCTCAGTAGCGCCACCTTTTGACAAAAGTGGGGGTTAGTTTTTCCTACAGTCACCAAACTCGGTACATATATTGATGTCATCAAGTCGGACAATTTTCTAATTTACATTCATTAGCTCCGACCAACAGGAAGTCGGCTATTTTTGTTTGAATGTTAATTTTTTGAAAAAACAGGCTATGAATTTTATACTACTACTCCTACAGGGTTTATCCAATTTACACCAAGCTTTTTTAACTTGTTGCTAACACATTGAAGTTGTTTAATTGCAAATGGATTTTGGATATCTCAAACGGTTTGGCCGTGGCGAGGCAACGAATTTATGGCAAGAAAAGGGAAACAAAGTGTTATAACTTCTGCATACATTAATTGATTTTGATGAAACTTTGGCTTAGTCTTCGTTGTACAAGGCTGATCACATGGATTTGACTTTTGTGATTCAAAGTCATAGCGCCACCAACTGGAAGCAGAAAATGTGTCACTTTCAGCATACATTGAGATCACCCTCTTATTTTTACCTGATTTGCTTCAAAATTCATCAGAATAATGTTAAAACTTGGCACATGTAATCCTTTGAAAATGGGCAGGGAGGAGGGGCTCTATAGCGGCACCTTGTAGTGCAGTAAATGTGGAGTGAATTTGACATAGTCCTTTGATGTTTAACCGTTTTAAGTGCCTATTGCCCGCTGTGCACAGTTGCCCTGAAGCCACCGGGGTGGTGGTGCCACCGGGCTTGGGCCCGCCATCGCTGCTCGCAGCTATATTTTTTTTTTTTTTTTTTTTCCGTCTTCCGGGGCTTTTTGGGGGCCTTAACATGCTCAAAAACTCTTGAAAATTGGCACACACATTGGAATCCGCGGCCATTAGGACGCCGGAGAGGCTGGTACCCGGGCGTGGCAGGGGCTCTACAGCGCCCCCTTGAAAAAAGTCTGAAAATATGGTCCATATATTAAACATGCTTGCACGTATTAGTATGAAACTCGGTACACATATAGACCTCATCGGGCCGAACAACTTTCGCGCTCTAAGTTAATCGCCACGCCAACAGGAAGTCAGCTATTAAGGGTTGTTTGAAAAACGCATGCTCTGGAATTTGATATACTCCTCCTAGACGATTAATCCGATCGCCACCAAACTCGGTCAGCATGAAGTCAAGACACTGATGATTAAAAATTGCCAGGGGATTTTTGATATCTCGAACGGTTTGGCCGTGGCGAGGCAACGAATTTATGGCGAGAAAAAGGAAACAGGAAATGTGTTATAACGTCTTAATACATATATTGATCTTTATGAAACTTCACGAGTGTGTTCGTTATAGGAGTCTGATCACATGGATGTGACTATTGTGAGTCAAAGTTATAGCACCACCAACTGGCAGCAGGAAGTGTATCACTTTTTGAAATGTTTTGAGATCACCCTCTTATTTTTACCTGATTTGCTTCAAACTTCATCAGTGTAATGTCAATACACAGCAGATGTAGACCTATGACAGGATTTTTGATATTTGAAATATTGTTGCCATGGCAACAGGTCAAACTGTAATAATATTCTTGAGTGTTTTTGAGGCTCTTAACATGCTTCAAATTGCATGAAACTCGACACACACATCAATATTGTCAACCAGTAGACATGGACAAAGCCATAGAAATGGGCGTGGTGGAGGGGCTCAGTAGCGCCACCTTTTGAAAAAAGTGGGGTTGTTAGTTGTTGCTACAGTCACCAAACTCGGTACACATATTATTCTCATCAAGCCTGACAATTTTCTAATTTACATTCATTAGCTCCGACCAACAGGAAGTCAGCTATTTTGGTTTGAATGTTAATTTTTTGAAAAACAGGCTATGAATTTTATACTACTACTCCTACAGGGTTTATCCAATTTACACCAAGCTTTTTTTAACTTGTTGCGAACACATTGAAGTTGTTTAATTGCAAACGGATTTTGGATATCTCAAACGGTTTGGCCGTGGCGAGGCAACGAATTTATGGCAAGAAAAGGGAAACAAAGTGTTATAACTTCTGCATACATTAATTGATTTTGATGAAACTTTGGCTTAGTCTTCGTTGTACAAGGCTGATCACATGGATTTGACTATTGTGATTCAAAGTCATAGCGCCACCAACTGGAAGCAGAAAATGTGTCACTTTCAGCATACATTGAGATCACCCTCTTATTTTTACCTGATTTGCTTCAAAATTCATCAGAATAATGTTAAAACTTGGCACATGTAATCCTTTGAAAATGGGCAGGGAGGAGGGGCTCTATAACGGCACCTTGTAGTGCAGTAAATGTGGAGTGAATTTGACATAGTCCTTTGATGTTTAACCGTTTTAAGTGCCTATTGCCCGCTGTGCACAGTTGCCCTGAAGCCACCGGGGTGGCGGTGCCACCGGGCTTGGGCCCGCCATCGCTGCTCGCAGCTATATTTAGGGCCCAAGCGAAAATTCGCGCAGGGCCCTCTTGTTCTTCTAAGGATTTTTTTTTTTTTTTTTTTTTTTTTTTTCCGTCTTCCGGGGCTTTTTGGGGGCCTTAACATGCTCAAAAACTCTTGAAAATTGGCACACACATTGGAATCCGCGGCCATTAGGACGCCGGAGAGGCTGGAATTTGATATACTCCTCCTAGACGATTAATCCGATCGCCACCAAACTCGGTCAGCATGAAGTCAAGACACTGATGATTAAAAATTGCCAGGGGATTTTTGATATCTCGAACGGTTTGGCCGTGGCGAGGCAACGAATTTATGGCGAGAAAAAGGAAACAGGAAATGTGTTATAACGTCTTAATACATATATTGATCTTTATGAAACTTCACGAGTGTGTTCGTTATAGGAGTCTGATCACATGGATGTGACTATTGTGAGTCAAAGTTATAGCACCACCAACTGGCAGCAGGAAGTGTATCACTTTTTGAAATGTTTTGAGATCACCCTCTTATTTTTACCTGATTTGCTTCAAACTTCATCAGTGTAATGTCAATACACAGCAGATGTAGACCTATGACAGGATTTTTGATATTTGAAATATTGTTGCCATGGCAACAGGTCAAACTGTAATAATATTCTTGAGTGTTTTTGAGGCTCTTAACATGCTTCAAATTGCATGAAACTCGACACACACATCAATATTGTCAACCAGTAGACATGGACAAAGCCATAGAAATGGGCGTGGTGGAGGGGCTCAGTAGCGCCACCTTTTGACAAAAGTGGGGGTTAGTTTTTCCTACAGTCACCAAACTCGGTACACATATTATTCTCATCAAGCCGGACAATTTTCTAATTTACATTCATTAGCTCCGACCAACAGGAAGTCAGCTATTTTGGTTTGAATGTTAATTTTTTGAAAAAACAGGCTATGAATTTTATACTACTACTCCTACAGGGTTTATCCAATTTACACCAAGCTTTTTTTAACTTGTTGCGAACACATTGAAGTTGTTTAATTGCAAACGGATTTTGGATATCTCAAACGGTTTGGCCGTGGCGAGGCAACGAATTTATGGCGAGAAAAGGGAAACAGGAAATGTGTTATAACTTCTGCATACATTGATTGATGTTTATGAAACTTCAGGAGTGTGTTGGTTGTAGTAGTCTGATCACATGGATGTAACTATTGTGAGTCAAGGTTATAGCGCCACCAAATGGCAGCAAGAAGTGTATCACTTTTAAAATGCTTTGAGATCACCCTCTTATTTTTACCTGATTTGCTTCAAACTTCATCAGTGTAATGTCAATACACAGCAGATGTAGACCTATGACAGGATTTTTGATATTTGAAATATTGTTGCCATGGCAACAGGTCAAACTGTAATAATATTCTTGAGTGTTTTTGAGGCTCTTAACATGCTTCAAATTGCATGAAACTCGACACACACATCAATATTGTCAACCAGTAGACATGGACAAAGCCATAGAAATGGGCGTGGTGGAGGGGCTCAGTAGCGCCACCTTTTGACAAAAGTGGGGGGGTTAGTTTTTCCTACAGTCACCAAACTCGGTACACATATTATTCTCATCAAGCCGGACAATTTTCTAATTTACATTCATTAGCTCCGACCAACAGGAAGTCAGCTATTTTGGTTTGAATGTTAATTTTTTGAAAAAACAGGCTATGAATTTTATACTACTACTCCTACAGGGTTTATCCAATTTACACCAAGCTTTTTTTAACTTGTTGCGAACACATTGAAGTTGTTTAATTGCAAACGGATTTTGGATATCTCAAACGGTTTGGCCGTGGCGAGGCAACGAATTTATGGCAAGAAAAGGGAAACAAAGTGTTATAACTTCTGCATACATTAATTGATTTTGATGAAACTTTGGCTTAGTCTTCGTTGTACAAGGCTGATCGATGGATTTGACTATTGTGATTCAAAGTCATAGCGCCACCAACTGGAAGCAGAAAATGTGTCACTTTCAGCATACATTGAGATCACCCTCTTATTTTTACCTGATTTGCTTCAAAATTCATCAGAATAATGTTAAAACTTGGCACATGTAATCCTTTGAAAATGGGCAGGGAGGAGGGGCTCTATAACGGCACCTTGTAGTGCAGTAAATGTGGAGTGAATTTGACATAGTCCTTTGATGTTTAACCGTTTTAAGTGCCTATTGCCCGCTGTGCACAGTTGCCCTGAAGCCACCGGGGTGGCGGTGCCACCGGGCTTGGGCCCGCCATCGCTGCTCGCAGCTATATTTAGGGCCCAAGCGAAAATTCGCGCAGGGCCCTCTTGTTCTTCTAAGGATTATTTTTTTTTTTTTTTTTTTTTTTTTCCGTCTTCCGGGGCTTTTTGGGGGCCTTAACATGCTCAAAAACTCTTGAAAATTGGCACACACATTGGAATCCGCGGCCATTAGGACGCCGGAGAGGCTGGTACCCGGGCGTGGCAGGGGGGCTCGACAGCGCCCCCTTGAAAAAAGTCTGAAAATTTGGTCCATATATTAAACATGCTTGCACGTATTAGTATGAAACTCGGTACACATATAGACCTCATCGGGCCGAACAACTTTCGCGCTCTAAGTTAATCGCCACGCCAACAGGAAGTCAGCTATTAAGGGTTGTTTGAAAAACGCATGCTCTGGAATTTGATATACTCCTCCTAGACGATTAATCCGATCGCCACCAAACTCGGTCAGCATGAAGTCAAGACACTGATGATTAAAAATTGCCAGGGGATTTTTGATATCTCGAACGGTTTGGCCGTGGCGAGGCAACAAATTTATGGCGAGAAAAAGGAAACAGGAAATGTGTTATAACGTCTTAATACATATATTGATCTTTATGAAACTTCACGAGTGTGTTCGTTATAGGAGTCTGATCACATGGATGTGACTATTGTGAGTCAAAGTTATAGCGCCACCAACTGGCAGCAGGAAGTGTATCACTTTTTGAAATGTTTTGAGATCACCCTCTTATTTTTACCTGATTTGCTTCAAACTTCATCAGTGTAATGTCAATACACAGCAGATGTAGACCTATGACAGGATTTTTGATATTTGAAATATTGTTGCCATGGCAACAGGTCAAACTGTAATAATATTCTTGAGTGTTTTTGAGGCTCTTAACATGCTTCAAATTGCATGAAACTCGACACACACACATCAATATTGTCAACCAGTAGACATGGACAAAGCCATAGAAATGGGCGTGGTGGAGGGGCTCAGTAGCGCCACCTTTTGACAAAAGTGGGGGGGTTAGTTTTTCCTACAGTCACCAAACTCGGTACACATATTATTCTCATCAAGCCGGACAATTTTCTAATTTACATTCATTAGCTCCGACCAACAGGAAGTCAGCTATTTTGGTTTGAATGTTAATTTTTTGAAAAAACAGGCTATGAATTTTATACTACTACTCCTACAGGGTTTATCCAATTTACACCAAGCTTTTTTTAACTTGTTGCGAACACATTGAAGTTGTTTAATTGCAAACGGATTTTGGATATCTCAAACGGTTTGGCCGTGGCGAGGCAACGAATTTATGGCGAGAAAAGGGAAACAGGAAATGTGTTATAACTTCTGCATACATTGATTGATGTTTATGAAACTTCAGGAGTGTGTTGGTTGTAGTAGTCTGATCACATGGATGTAACTATTGTGAGTCAAAGTTATAGCGCCACCAAATGGCAGCAAGAAGTGTATCACTTTTAAAATGCTTTGAGATCACCCTCTTATTTTTACCTGATTTGCTTCAAACTTCATCAGTGTAATGTCAATACACAGCAGATGTAGACCTATGACAGGATTTTTGATATTTGAAATATTGTTGCCATGGCAACAGGTCAAACTGTAATAATATTCTTGAGTGTTTTTGAGGCTCTTAACATGCTTCAAATTGCATGAAACTCGACACACACATCAATATTGTCAACCAGTAGACATGGACAAAGCCATAGAAATGGGCGTGGTGGAGGGGCTCAGTAGCGCCACCTTTTGACAAAAGTGGGGGTTAGTTTTTCCTACAGTCACCAAACTCGGTACACATATTATTCTCATCAAGCCGGACAATTTTCTAATTTACATTCATTAGCTCCGACCAACAGGAAGTCAGCTATTTTGGTTTGAATGTTAATTTTTTGAAAAAACAGGCTATGAATTTTATACTACTACTCCTACAGGGTTTATCCAATTTACACCAAGCTTTTTTAACTTGTTGCGAACACATTGAAGTTGTTTAATTGCAAACGGATTTTGGATATCTCAAACGGTTTGGCCGTGGCGAGGCAACGAATTTATGGCGAGAAAAGGGAAACAGGAAATGTGTTATAACTTCTGCATACATTGATTGATGTTTATGAAACTTCAGGAGTGTGTTGGTTGTAGTAGTCTGATCACATGGATGTAACTATTGTGAGTCAAAGTTATAGCGCCACCAAATGGCAGCAAGAAGTGTATCACTTTTAAAATGCTTTGAGATCACCCTCTTATTTTTACCTGATTTGCTTCAAACTTCATCAGTGTAATGTCAATACACAGCAGATGTAGACCTATGACAGGATTTTTGATATTTGAAATATCGTTGCCATGGCGACAGGTCAAACTGTAATAATATTCTTGAGTGTTTTTGAGGCTCTTAACATGCTTCAATTTGCATGAAACTCGACACACACATCAATATTGTCAACCAGTAGACATGGACAAAGCCATAGAAATGGGCGTGGTGGAGGGGCTCAGTAGCGCCACCTTTTGACAAAAGTGGGGGGGTTAGTTTTTCCTACAGTCACCAAACTCGGTACATATATTGATGTCATCAAGTCGGACAATTTTCTAATTTACATTCATTAGCTCCGACCAACAGGAAGTCGGCTATTTTTGTTTGAATGTTAATTTTTTGAAAAAACAGGCTATGAATTTTATACTACTACTCCTACAGGGTTTATCCAATTTACACCAAGCTTTTTTTAACTTGTTGCTAACACATTGAAGTTGTTTAATTGCAAATGGATTTTGGATATCTCAAACGGTTTGGCCGTGGCGAGGCAACGAATTTATGGCAAGAAAAGGGAAACAAAGTGTTATAACTTCTGCATACATTAATTGATTTTGATGAAACTTTGGCTTAGTCTTCGTTGTACAAGGCTGATCACATGGATTTGACTTTTGTGATTCAAAGTCATAGCGCCACCAACTGGAAGCAGAAAATGTGTCACTTTCAGCATACATTGAGATCACCCTCTTATTTTTACCTGATTTGCTTCAAAATTCATCAGAATAATGTTAAAACTTGGCACATGTAATCCTTTGAAAATGGGCAGGGAGGAGGGGCTCTATAGCGGCACCTTGTAGTGCAGTAAATGTGGAGTGAATTTGACATAGTCCTTTGATGTTTAACCGTTTTAAGTGCCTATTGCCCGCTGTGCACAGTTGCCCTGAAGCCACCGGGGTGGTGGTGCCACCGGGCTTGGGCCCGCCATCGCTGCTCGCAGCTATATATTTTTTTTTTTTTTTTTTTTTTTTTTTCGTCTTCCGGGGCTTTTTGGGGGCCTTAACATGCTCAAAAACTCTTGAAAATTGGCACACACATTGGAATCCGCGGCCATTAGGACGCCGGAGAGGCTGGTACCCGGGCGTGGCAGGGGGGCTCGACAGCGCCCCCTTGAAAAAAGTCTGAAAATTTGGTCCATATATTAAACATGCTTGCACGTATTAGTATGAAACTCGGTACACATATAGACCTCATCGGGCCGAACAACTTTCGCGCTCTAAGTTAATCGCCACGCCAACAGGAAGTCAGCTATTAAGGGTTGTTTGAAAAACGCATGCTCTGGAATTTGATATACTCCTCCTAGACGATTAATCCGATCGCCACCAAACTCGGTCAGCATGAAGTCAAGACACTGATGATTAAAAATTGCCAGGGGATTTTTGATATCTCGAACGGTTTGGCCGTGGCGAGGCAACAAATTTATGGCGAGAAAAAGGAAACAGGAAATGTGTTATAACGTCTTAATACATATATTGATCTTTATGAAACTTCACGAGTGTGTTCGTTATAGGAGTCTGATCACATGGATGTGACTATTGTGAGTCAAAGTTATAGCGCCACCAACTGGCAGCAGGAAGTGTATCACTTTTTGAAATGTTTTGAGATCACCCTCTTATTTTTACCTGATTTGCTTCAAACTTCATCAGTGTAATGTCAATACACAGCAGATGTAGACCTATGACAGGATTTTTGATATTTGAAATATTGTTGCCATGGCAACAGGTCAAACTGTAATAATATTCTTGAGTGTTTTTGAGGCTCTTAACATGCTTCAAATTGCATGAAACTCGACACACACACATCAATATTGTCAACCAGTAGACATGGACAAAGCCATAGAAATGGGCGTGGTGGAGGGGCTCAGTAGCGCCACCTTTTGACAAAAGTGGGGGTTAGTTTTTCCTACAGTCACCAAACTCGGTACACATATTATTCTCATCAAGCCGGACAATTTTCTAATTTACATTCATTAGCTCCGACCAACAGGAAGTCAGCTATTTTGGTTTGAATGTTAATTTTTTGAAAAAACAGGCTATGAATTTTATACTACTACTCCTACAGGGTTTATCCAATTTACACCAAGCTTTTTTTAACTTGTTGCGAACACATTGAAGTTGTTTAATTGCAAACGGATTTTGGATATCTCAAACGGTTTGGCCGTGGCGAGGCAACGAATTTATGGCGAGAAAAGGGAAACAGGAAATGTGTTATAACTTCTGCATACATTGATTGATGTTTATGAAACTTCAGGAGTGTGTTGGTTGTAGTAGTCTGATCACATGGATGTAACTATTGTGAGTCAAAGTTATAGCGCCACCAAATGGCAGCAAGAAGTGTATCACTTTTAAAATGCTTTGAGATCACCCTCTTATTTTTACCTGATTTGCTTCAAACTTCATCAGTGTAATGTCAATACACAGCAGATGTAGACCTATGACAGGATTTTTGATATTTGAAATATTGTTGCCATGGCAACAGGTCAAACTGTAATAATATTCTTGAGTGTTTTTGAGGCTCTTAACATGCTTCAAATTGCATGAAACTCGACACACACATCAATATTGTCAACCAGTAGACATGGACAAAGCCATAGAAATGGGCGTGGTGGAGGGGCTCAGTAGCGC
The DNA here is from genome assembly GCF_024489055.1 of Chanodichthys erythropterus. NCBI lineage: Eukaryota > Metazoa > Chordata > Actinopteri > Cypriniformes > Xenocyprididae > Chanodichthys > Chanodichthys erythropterus. The sequence goes on along the minus strand of NC_090235.1, from coordinate 41,448,613 downwards.
CACCTTTTGACAAAAGTGGGGGTTAGTTTTTCCTACAGTCACCAAACTCGGTACACATATTATTCTCATCAAGCCGGACAATTTTCTAATTTACATTCATTAGCTCCGACCAACAGGAAGTCAGCTATTTTGGTTTGAATGTTAATTTTTTGAAAAAACAGGCTATGAATTTTATACTACTACTCCTACAGGGTTTATCCAATTTACACCAAGCTTTTTTTAACTTGTTGCGAACACATTGAAGTTGTTTAATTGCAAACGGATTTTGGATATCTCAAACGGTTTGGCCGTGGCGAGGCAACGAATTTATGGCGAGAAAAGGGAAACAGGAAATGTGTTATAACTTCTGCATACATTGATTGATGTTTATGAAACTTCAGGAGTGTGTTGGTTGTAGTAGTCTGATCACATGGATGTAACTATTGTGAGTCAAAGTTATAGCGCCACCAAATGGCAGCAAGAAGTGTATCACTTTTAAAATGCTTTGAGATCACCCTCTTATTTTTACCTGATTTGCTTCAAACTTCATCAGTGTAATGTCAATACACAGCAGATGTAGACCTATGACAGGATTTTTGATATTTGAAATATCGTTGCCATGGCGACAGGTCAAACTGTAATAATATTCTTGAGTGTTTTTGAGGCTCTTAACATGCTTCAATTTGCATGAAACTCGACACACACATCAATATTGTCAACCAGTAGACATGGACAAAGCCATAGAAATGGGCGTGGTGGAGGGGCTCAGTAGCGCCACCTTTTGACAAAAGTGGGGGTTAGTTTTTCCTACAGTCACCAAACTCGGTACATATATTGATGTCATCAAGTCGGACAATTTTCTAATTTACATTCATTAGCTCCGACCAACAGGAAGTCGGCTATTTTTGTTTGAATGTTAATTTTTTGAAAAAACAGGCTATGAATTTTATACTACTACTCCTACAGGGTTTATCCAATTTACACCAAGCTTTTTTTAACTTGTTGCTAACACATTGAAGTTGTTTAATTGCAAATGGATTTTGGATATCTCAAACGGTTTGGCCGTGGCGAGGCAACGAATTTATGGCAAGAAAAGGGAAACAAAGTGTTATAACTTCTGCATACATTAATTGATTTTGATGAAACTTTGGCTTAGTCTTCGTTGTACAAGGCTGATCACATGGATTTGACTTTTGTGATTCAAAGTCATAGCGCCACCAACTGGAAGCAGAAAATGTGTCACTTTCAGCATACATTGAGATCACCCTCTTATTTTTACCTGATTTGCTTCAAAATTCATCAGAATAATGTTAAAACTTGGCACATGTAATCCTTTGAAAATGGGCAGGGAGGAGGGGCTCTATAGCGGCACCTTGTAGTGCAGTAAATGTGGAGTGAATTTGACATAGTCCTTTGATGTTTAACCGTTTTAAGTGCCTATTGCCCGCTGTGCACAGTTGCCCTGAAGCCACCGGGGTGGTGGTGCCACCGGGCTTGGGCCCGCCATCGCTGCTCGCAGCTATATATATATTTTTTTTTTTTTTTTTTTCCGTCTTCCGGGGCTTTTTGGGGGCCTTAACATGCTCAAAAACTCTTGAAAATTGGCACACACATTGGAATCCGCGGCCATTAGGACGCCGGAGAGGCTGGTACCCGGGCGTGGCAGGGGGGCTCGACAGCGCCCCCTTGAAAAAAGTCTGAAAATTTGGTCCATATATTAAACATGCTTGCACGTATTAGTATGAAACTCGGTACACATATAGACCTCATCGGGCCGAACAACTTTCGCGCTCTAAGTTAATCGCCACGCCAACAGGAAGTCAGCTATTAAGGGTTGTTTGAAAAACGCATGCTCTGGAATTTGATATACTCCTCCTAGACGATTAATCCGATCGCCACCAAACTCGGTCAGCATGAAGTCAAGACACTGATGATTAAAAATTGCCAGGGGATTTTTGATATCTCGAACGGTTTGGCCGTGGCAAGGCAACGAATTTATGGCGAGAAAAAGGAAACAGGAAATGTGTTATAACGTCTTAATACATATATTGATCTTTATGAAACTTCACGAGTGTGTTCGTTATAGGAGTCTGATCACATGGATGTGACTATTGTGAGTCAAAGTTATAGTGCCACCAACTGGCAGCAGGAAGTGTATCACTTTTTGAAATGTTTTGAGATCACCCTCTTATTTTTACCTGATTTGCTTCAAACTTCATCAGTGTAATGTCAATACACAGCAGATGTAGACCTATGACAGGATTTTTGATATTTGAAATATTGTTGCCATGGCAACAGGTCAAACTGTAATAATATTCTTGAGTGTTTTTGAGGCTCTTAACATGCTTCAAATTGCATGAAACTCGACACACACATCAATATTGTCAACCAGTAGACATGGACAAAGCCATAGAAATGGGCGTGGTGGAGGGGCTCAGTAGCGCCACCTTTTGACAAAAGTGGGGGGTTAGTTTTTCCTACAGTCACCAAACTCGGTACACATATTATTCTCATCAAGCCGGACAATTTTCTAATTTACATTCATTAGCTCCGACCAACAGGAAGTCAGCTATTTTGGTTTGAATGTTAATTTTTTGAAAAAACAGGCTATGAATTTTATACTACTACTCCTACAGGGTTTATCCAATTTACACCAAGCTTTTTTTAACTTGTTGCGAACACATTGAAGTTGTTTAATTGCAAACGGATTTTGGATATCTCAAACGGTTTGGCCGTGGCGAGGCAACGAATTTATGGCAAGAAAAGGGAAACAAAGTGTTATAACTTCTGCATACATTAATTGATTTTGATGAAACTTTGGCTTAGTCTTCGTTGTACAAGGCTGATCACATGGATTTGACTATTGTGATTCAAAGTCATAGCGCCACCAACTGGAAGCAGAAAATGTGTCACTTTCAGCATACATTGAGATCACCCTCTTATTTTTACCTGATTTGCTTCAAAATTCATCAGAATAATGTTAAAACTTGGCACATGTAATCCTTTGAAAATGGGCAGGGAGGAGGGGCTCTATAACGGCACCTTGTAGTGCAGTAAATGTGGAGTGAATTTGACATAGTCCTTTGATGTTTAACCGTTTTAAGTGCCTATTGGCCGCTGTGCACAGTTGCCCTGAAGCCACCGGGGTGGCGGTGCCACCGGGCTTGGGCCCGCCATCGCTGCTCGCAGCTATATTTATTTATTTATTTATTTATTTATTTATTTTTTTTCGTCTTCTGGGGCTTTTTGGGGGCCTTAACATGCTCAAAAACTCTTGAAAATTGGCACACACATTGGAATCCGCGGCCATTAGGACGCCGGAGAGGCTGGTACCCGGGCGTGGCAGGGGGGCTCGACAGCGCCCCCTTGAAAAAAGTCTGAAAATATGGTCCATATATTAAACATGCTTGCACGTATTAGTATGAAACTCGGTACACATATAGACCTCATCGGGCCGAACAACTTTCGCGCTCTAAGTTAATCGCCACGCCAACAGGAAGTCAGCTATTAAGGGTTGTTTGAAAAACGCATGCTCTGGAATTTGATATACTCCTCCTAGACGATTAATCCGATCGCCACCAAACTCGGTCAGCATGAAGTCAAGACACTGATGATTAAAAATTGCCAGGGGATTTTTGATATCTCGAACGGTTTGGCCGTGGCGAGGCAACGAATTTATGGCGAGAAAAAGGAAACAGGAAATGTGTTATAACGTCTTAATACATATATTGATCTTTATGAAACTTCACGAGTGTGTTCGTTATAGGAGTCTGATCACATGGATGTGACTATTGTGAGTCAAAGTTATAGCACCACCAACTGGCAGCAGGAAGTGTATCACTTTTTGAAATGTTTTGAGATCACCCTCTTATTTTTACCTGATTTGCTTCAAACTTCATCAGTGTAATGTCAATACACAGCAGATGTAGACCTATGACAGGATTTTTGATATTTGAAATATTGTTGCCATGGCAACAGGTCAAACTGTAATAATATTCTTGAGTGTTTTTGAGGCTCTTAACATGCTTCAAATTGCATGAAACTCGACACACACATCAATATTGTCAACCAGTAGACATGGACAAAGCCATAGAAATGGGCGTGGTGGAGGGGCTCAGTAGCGCCACCTTTTGACAAAAGTGGGGGTTAGTTTTTCCTACAGTCACCAAACTCGGTACACATATTATTCTCATCAAGCCGGACAATTTTCTAATTTACATTCATTAGCTCCGACCAACAGGAAGTCAGCTATTTTGGTTTGAATGTTAATTTTTTGAAAAACCAGGCTATGAATTTTATACTACTACTCCTACAGGGTTTATCCAATTTACACCAAGCTTTTTTTAACTTGTTGCGAACACATTGAAGTTGTTTAATTGCAAACGGATTTTGGATATCTCAAACGGTTTGGCCGTGGCGAGGCAACGAATTTATGGCAAGAAAAGGGAAACAAAGTGTTATAACTTCTGCATACATTAATTGATTTTGATGAAACTTTGGCTTAGTCTTCGTTGTACAAGGCTGATCGATGGATTTGACTATTGTGATTCAAAGTCATAGCGCCACCAACTGGAAGCAGAAAATGTGTCACTTTCAGCATACATTGAGATCACCCTCTTATTTTTACCTGATTTGCTTCAAAATTCATCAGAATAATGTTAAAACTTGGCACATGTAATCCTTTGAAAATGGGCAGGGAGGAGGGGCTCTATAACGGCACCTTGTAGTGCAGTAAATGTGGAGTGAATTTGACATAGTCCTTTGATGTTTAACCGTTTTAAGTGCCTATTGCCCGCTATGCACAGTTGCCCTGAAGCCACCGGGGTGGCGGTGCCACCGGGCTTGGGCCCGCCATCGCTGCTCGCAGCTATATTTAGGGCCCAAGCGAAAATTCGCGCAGGGCCCTCTTGTTCTTCTAAGGATTATTTTTTTTTTTTTTTTTTTTTTTTTTTTTCCGTCTTCCGGGGCTTTTTGGGGGCCTTAACATGCTCAAAAACTCTTGAAAATTGGCACACACATTGGAATCCGCGGCCATTAGGACGCCGGAGAGGCTGGAATTTGATATACTCCTCCTAGACGATTAATCCGATCGCCACCAAACTCGGTCAGCATGAAGTCAAGACACTGATGATTAAAAATTGCCAGGGGATTTTTGATATCTCGAACGGTTTGGCCGTGGCGAGGCAACGAATTTATGGCGAGAAAAAGGAAACAGGAAATGTGTTATAACGTCTTAATACATATATTGATCTTTATGAAACTTCACGAGTGTGTTCGTTATAGGAGTCTGATCACATGGATGTGACTATTGTGAGTCAAAGTTATAGCACCACCAACTGGCAGCAGGAAGTGTATCACTTTTTGAAATGTTTTGAGATCACCCTCTTATTTTTACCTGATTTGCTTCAAACTTCATCAGTGTAATGTCAATACACAGCAGATGTAGACCTATGACAGGATTTTTGATATTTGAAATATTGTTGCCATGGCAACAGGTCAAACTGTAATAATATTCTTGAGTGTTTTTGAGGCTCTTAACATGCTTCAAATTGCATGAAACTCGACACACACATCAATATTGTCAACCAGTAGACATGGACAAAGCCATAGAAATGGGCGTGGTGGAGGGGCTCAGTAGCGCCACCTTTTGACAAAAGTGGGGGGGTTAGTTTTTCCTACAGTCACCAAACTCGGTACACATATTATTCTCATCAAGCCGGACAATTTTCTAATTTACATTCATTAGCTCCGACCAACAGGAAGTCAGCTATTTTGGTTTGAATGTTAATTTTTTGAAAAAACAGGCTATGAATTTTATACTACTACTCCTACAGGGTTTATCCAATTTACACCAAGCTTTTTTTTAACTTGTTGCGAACACATTGAAGTTGTTTAATTGCAAACGGATTTTGGATATCTCAAACGGTTTGGCCGTGGCGAGGCAACGAATTTATGGCGAGAAAAGGGAAACAGGAAATGTGTTATAACTTCTGCATACATTGATTGATGTTTATGAAACTTCAGGAGTGTGTTGGTTGTAGTAGTCTGATCACATGGATGTAACTATTGTGAGTCAAGGTTATAGCGCCACCAAATGGCAGCAAGAAGTGTATCACTTTTAAAATGCTTTGAGATCACCCTCTTATTTTTACCTGATTTGCTTCAAACTTCATCAGTGTAATGTCAATACACAGCAGATGTAGACCTATGACAGGATTTTTGATATTTGAAATATTGTTGCCATGGCAACAGGTCAAACTGTAATAATATTCTTGAGTGTTTTTGAGGCTCTTAACATGCTTCAAATTGCATGAAACTCGACACACACATCAATATTGTCAACCAGTAGACATGGACAAAGCCATAGAAATGGGCGTGGTGGAGGGGCTCAGTAGCGCCACCTTTTGACAAAAGTGGGGGGGTTAGTTTTTCCTACAGTCACCAAACTCGGTACACATATTATTCTCATCAAGCCGGACAATTTTCTAATTTACATTCATTAGCTCCGACCAACAGGAAGTCAGCTATTTTGGTTTGAATGTTAATTTTTTGAAAAAACAGGCTATGAATTTTATACTACTACTCCTACAGGGTTTATCCAATTTACACCAAGCTTTTTTAACTTGTTGCGAACACATTGAAGTTGTTTAATTGCAAACGGATTTTGGATATCTCAAACGGTTTGGCCGTGGCGAGGCAACGAATTTATGGCAAGAAAAGGGAAACAAAGTGTTATAACTTCTGCATACATTAATTGATTTTGATGAAACTTTGGCTTAGTCTTCGTTGTACAAGGCTGATCGATGGATTTGACTATTGTGATTCAAAGTCATAGCGCCACCAACTGGAAGCAGAAAATGTGTCACTTTCAGCATACATTGAGATCACCCTCTTATTTTTACCTGATTTGCTTCAAAATTCATCAGAATAATGTTAAAACTTGGCACATGTAATCCTTTGAAAATGGGCAGGGAGGAGGGGCTCTATAACGGCACCTTGTAGTGCAGTAAATGTGGAGTGAATTTGACATAGTCCTTTGATGTTTAACCGTTTTAAGTGCCTATTGCCCGCTGTGCACAGTTGCCCTGAAGCCACCGGGGTGGCGGTGCCACCGGGCTTGGGCCCGCCATCGCTGCTCGCAGCTATATTTAGGGCCCAAGCGAAAATTCGCGCAGGGCCCTCTTGTTCTTCTAAGGATTTTTTTTTTTTTTTTTTTTTTTTTCCGTCTTCCGGGGCTTTTTGGGGGCCTTAACATGCTCAAAAACTCTTGAAAATTGGCACACACATTGGAATCCGCGGCCATGAGGACGCCGGAGAGGCTGGTACCCGGGCGTGGCAGGGGGCTCGACAGCGCCCCCTTGAAAAAAGTCTGAAAATTTGGTCCATATATTAAACATGCTTGCACGTATTAGTATGAAACTCGGTACACATATAGACCTCATCGGGCCGAACAACTTTCGCGCTCTAAGTTAATCGCCACGCCAACAGGAAGTCAGCTATTAAGGGTTGTTTGAAAAACGCATGCTCTGGAATTTGATATACTCCTCCTAGACGATTAATCCGATCGCCACCAAACTCGGTCAGCATGAAGTCAAGACACTGATGATTAAAAATTGCCAGGGGATTTTTGATATCTCGAACGGTTTGGCCGTGGCGAGGCAACGAATTTATGGCGAGAAAAAGGAAACAGGAAATGTGTTATAACGTCTTAATACATATATTGATCTTTATGAAACTTCACGAGTGTGTTCGTTATAGGAGTCTGATCACATGGATGTGACTCTTTTGAGTCAAAGTTATAGCGCCACCAACTGGCAGCAGGAAGTGTATCACTTTTTGAAATGTTTTGAGATCACCCTCTTATTTTTACCTGATTTGCTTCAAACTTCATCAGTGTAATGTCAATACACAGCAGATGTAGACCTATGACAGGATTTTTGATATTTGAAATATTGTTGCCATGGCAACAGGTCAAACTGTAATAATATTCTTGAGTGTTTTTGAGGCTCTTAACATGCTTCAAATTGCATGAAACTCGACACACACATCAATATTGTCAACCAGTAGACATGGACAAAGCCATAGAAATGGGCGTGGTGGAGGGGCTCAGTAGCGCCACCTTTTGACAAAAGTGGGGGTTAGTTTTTCCTACAGTCACCAAACTCGGTACACATATTATTCTCATCAAGCCGGACAATTTTCTAATTTACATTCATTAGCTCCGACCAACAGGAAGTCAGCTATTTTGGTTTGAATGTTAATTTTTTGAAAAAACAGGCTATGAATTTTATACTACTACTCCTACAGGGTTTATCCAATTTACACCAAGCTTTTTTTAACTTGTTGCGAACACATTGAAGTTGTTTAATTGCAAACGGATTTTGGATATCTCAAACGGTTTGGCCGTGGCGAGGCAACGAATTTATGGCGAGAAAAGGGAAACAGGAAATGTGTTATAACTTCTGCATACATTGATTGATGTTTATGAAACTTCAGGAGTGTGTTGGTTGTAGTAGTCTGATCACATGGATGTAACTATTGTGAGTCAAAGTTATAGCGCCACCAAATGGCAGCAAGAAGTGTATCACTTTTAAAATGCTTTGAGATCACCCTCTTATTTTTACCTGATTTGCTTCAAACTTCATCAGTGTAATGTCAATACACAGCAGATGTAGACCTATGACAGGATTTTTGATATTTGAAATATTGTTGCCATGGCAACAGGTCAAACTGTAATAATATTCTTGAGTGTTTTTGAGGCTCTTAACATGCTTCAAATTGCATGAAACTCGACACACACATCAATATTGTCAACCAGTAGACATGGACAAAGCCATAGAAATGGGCGTGGTGGAGGGGCTCAGTAGCGCCACCTTTTGACAAAAGTGGGGGGTTAGTTTTTCCTACAGTCACCAAACTCGGTACACATATTATTCTCATCAAGCCGGACAATTTTCTAATTTACATTCATTAGCTCCGACCAACAGGAAGTCAGCTATTTTGGTTTGAATGTTAATTTTTTGAAAAAACAGGCTATGAATTTTATACTACTACTCCTACAGGGTTTATCCAATTTACACCAAGCTTTTTTAACTTGTTGCTAACACATTGAAGTTGTTTAATTGCAAACGGATTTTGGATATCTCAAACGGTTTGGCCGTGGCGAGGCAACGAATTTATGGCAAGAAAAGGGAAACAAAGTGTTATAACTTCTGCATACATTAATTGATTTTGATGAAACTTTGGCTTAGTCTTCGTTGTACAAGGCTGATCACATGGATTTGACTATTGTGATTCAAAGTCATAGCGCCACCAACTGGAAGCAGAAAATGTGTCACTTTCAGCATACATTGAGATCACCCTCTTATTTTTACCTGATTTGCTTCAAAATTCATCAGAATAATGTTAAAACTTGGCACATGTAATCCTTTGAAAATGGGCAGGGAGGAGGGGCTCTATAACGGCACCTTGTAGTGCAGTAAATGTGGAGTGAATTTGACATAGTCCTTTGATGTTTAACCGTTTTAAGTGCCTATTGCCCGCTGTGCACAGTTGCCCTGAAGCCACCGGGGTGGCGGTGCCACCGGGCTTGGGCCCGCCATCGCTGCTCGCAGCTATATTTATTATTATTTTTTATTTTATTTTATTTATTTTTTTTTTCGTCTTCCGGGGCTTTTTGGGGGCCTTAACATGCTCAAAAACTCTTGAAAATTGGCACACACATTGGAATCCGCGGCCATTAGGACGCCGGAGAGGCTGGTACCCGGGCGTGGCAGGGGGGCTCGACAGCGCCCCCTTGAAAAAAGTCTGAAAATTTGGTCCATATATTAAACATGCTTGCACGTATTAGTATGAAACTCGGTACACATATAGACCCCATCGGGCCGAACAACTTTCGCGCTCTAAGTTAAATGCCACGCCAACAGGAAGTCAGCTATTAAGGGTTGTTTGAAAAACGCATGCTCTGGAATTTGATATACTCCTCCTAGACGATTAATCCGATCGCCACCAAACTCGGTCAGCATGAAGTCAAGACACTGATGATTAAAAATTGCCAGGGGATTTTTGATATCTCGAACGGTTTGGCCGTGGCGAGGCAACGAATTTATGGCGAGAAAAAGGAAACAGGAAATGTGTTATAACGTCTTAATACATATATTGATCTTTATGAAACTTCACGAGTGTGTTCGTTATAGGAGTCTGATCACATGGATGTGACTATTGTGAGTCAAAGTTATAGCGCCACCAACTGGCAGCAGGAAGTGTATCACTTTTTGAAATGTTTTGAGATCACCCTCTTATTTTTACCTGATTTGCTTCAAACTTCATCAGTGTAATGTCAATACACAGCAGATGTAGACCTATGACAGGATTTTTGATATTTGAAATATTGTTGCCATGGCAACAGGTCAAACTGTAATAATATTCTTGAGTGTTTTTGAGGCTCTTAACATGCTTCAAATTGCATGAAACTCGACACACACATCAATATTTTCAACCAGTAGACATGGACAAAGCCATAGAAATGGGCGTGGTGGAGGGGCTCAGTAGCGCCACCTTTTGACAAAAGTGTTGGGTAAGTTTATCCTACAGTCACCAAACTCGGTACACATATTATTCTCATCAAGCCGGACAATTTTCTAATTTACATTCATTAGCTCCGACCAACAGGAAGTCAGCTATTTTGGTTTGAATGTTAATTTTTTGAAAAAACAGGCTATGAATTTTATACTACTACTCCTACAGGGTTTATCCAATTTACACCAAGCTTTTTTTAACTTGTTGCTAACACATTGAAGTTGTTTAATTGCAAACGGATTTTGGATATCTCAAACGGTTTGGCCGTGGCGAGGCAACGAATTTATGGCGAGAAAAGGGAAACAGGAAATGTGTTATAACTTCTGCATACATTGATTGATGTTTATGAAACTTCAGGAGTGTGTTGGTTGTAGTAGTCTGATCACATGGATGTAACTATTGTGAGTCAAAGTTATAGCGCCACCAAATGGCAGCAAGAAGTGTATCACTTTTAAAATGCTTTGAGATCACCCTCTTATTTTTACCTGATTTGCTTCAAACTTCATCAGTGTAATGTCAATACACAGCAGATGTAGACCTATGACAGGATTTTTGATATTTGAAATATTGTTGCCATGGCAACAGGTCAAACTGTAATAATATTCTTGAGTGTTTTTGAGGCTCTTAACATGCTTCAAATTGCATGAAACTCGACACACACATCAATATTGTCAACCAGTAGACATGGACAATGCCATAGAAATGGGCGTGGTGGAGGGGCTCAGTAGCGCCACCTTTTGACAAAAGTGGGGGGGTTAGTTTTTCCTACAGTCACCAAACTCAGTACACATATTATTCTCATCAAGCCGGACAATTTTCTAATTTACATTCATTAGCTCCGACCAACAGGAAGTCAGCTATTTTGGTTTGAATGTTAATTTTTTGAAAAAACAGGCTATGAATTTTATACTACTCCTCCTACAGGGTTTATACAATTTACACCAAGCTTTTTTTAACTTGTTGCTAACACATTGAAGTTGTTTAATTGCAAACGGATTTTGGATATCTCAAACGGTTTGGCCGTGGCGAGGCAACGAATTTATGGCAAGAAAAGGGAAACAAAGTGTTATAACTTCTGCATACATTAATTGATTTTGATGAAACTTTGGCTTAGTCTTCGTTGTACAAGGCTGATCACATGGATTTGACTATTGTGATTCAAAGTCATAGCGCCACCAACTGGAAGCAGAAAATGTGTCACTTTCAGCATACATTGAGATCACCCTCTTATTTTTACCTGATTTGCTTCAAAATTCATCAGAATAATGTTAAAACTTGGCACATGTAATCCTTTGAAAATGGGCAGGGAGGAGGGGCTCTATAACGGCACCTTGTAGTGCAGTAAATGTGGAGTGAATTTGACATAGTCCTTTGATGTTTAACCGTTTTAAGTGCCTATTGCCCGCTGTGCACAGTTGCCCTGAAGCCACCGGGGTGGCGGTGCCACCGGGCTTGGGCCCGCCATCGCTGCTCGCAGCTATATTTATTATTATTTTTTTTTATTTTTTTTTTACGTCTTCCGGGGCTTTTGGGGGCCTTAACATGCTCAAAAACTCTTGAAAATTGGCACACACATTGGAATCCGCGGCCATTAGGACGCCGGAGAGGCTGGTACCCGGGCGTGGCAGGGGGCTCGACAGCGCCCCCTTGAAAAAAGTCTGAAAATTTGGTCCATATATTAAACATGCTTGCACGTATTAGTATGAAACTCGGTACACATATAGACCTCATCGGGCCGAACAACTTTCGCGCTCTAAGTTAATCGCCACGCCAACAGGAAGTCAGCTATTAAGGGTTGTTTGAAAAACGCATGCTCTGGAATTTGATATACTCCTCCTAGACGATTAATCCGATCGCCACCAAACTCGGTCAGCATGAAGTCAAGACACTGATGATTAAAAATTGCCAGGGGATTTTTGATATCTCGAACGGTTTGGCCGTGGCGAGGCAACGAATTTATGGCGAGAAAAAGGAAACAGGAAATGTGTTATAACGTCTTAATACATATATTGATCTTTATGAAACTTCACGAGTGTGTTCGTTATAGGAGTCTGATCACATGGATGTGACTATTGTGAGTCAAAGTTATAGCGCCACCAACTGGCAGCAGGAAGTGTATCACTTTTTGAAATGTTTTGAGATCACCCTCTTATTTTTACCTGATTTGCTTCAAACTTCATCAGTGTAATGTCAATACACAGCAGATGTAGACCTATGACAGGATTTTTGATATTTGAAATATTGTTGCCATGGCAACAGGTCAAACTGTAATAATATTCTTGAGTGTTTTTGAGGCTCTTAACATGCTTCAAATTGCATGAAACTCGACACACACATCAATATTGTCAACCAGTAGACATGGACAAAGCCATAGAAATGGGCGTGGTGGAGGGGCTCAGTAGCGCCACCTTTTGACAAAAGTGGGGGTTAGTTTTTCCTACAGTCACCAAACTCGGTACACATATTATTCTCATCAAGCCGGACAATTTTCTAATTTACATTCATTAGCTCCGACCAACAGGAAGTCAGCTATTTTGGTTTGAATGTTAATTTTTTGAAAAAACAGGCTATGAATTTTATACTACTACTCCTACAGGGTTTATCCAATTTACACCAAGCTTTTTTTAACTTGTTGCGAACACATTGAAGTTGTTTAATTGCAAACGGATTTTGGATATCTCAAACGGTTTGGCCGTGGCGAGGCAACGAATTTATGGCGAGAAAAGGGAAACAGGAAATGTGTTATAACTTCTGCATACATTGATTGATGTTTATGAAACTTCAGGAGTGTGTTGGTTGTAGTAGTCTGATCACATGGATGTAACTATTGTGAGTCAAAGTTATAGCGCCACCAAATGGCAGCAAGAAGTGTATCACTTTTAAAATGCTTTGAGATCACCCTCTTATTTTTACCTGATTTGCTTCAAACTTCATCAGTGTAATGTCAATACACAGCAGATGTAGACCTATGACAGGATTTTTGATATTTGAAATATTGTTGCCATGGCAACAGGTCAAACTGTAATAATATTCTTGAGTGTTTTTGAGGCTCTTAACATGCTTCAAATTGCATGAAACTCGACACACACATCAATATTGTCAACCAGTAGACATGGACAAAGCCATAGAAATGGGCGTGGTGGAGGGGCTCAGTAGCGCCACCTTTTGACAAAAGTGGGGGTTAGTTTTTCCTACAGTCACCAAACTCGGTACACATATTATTCTCATCAAGCCGGACAATTTTCTAATTTACATTCATTAGCTCCGACCAACAGGAAGTCAGCTATTTTGGTTTGAATGTTAATTTTTTGAAAAAAACAGGCTATGAATTTTATACTACTACTCCTACAGGGTTTATCCAATTTACACCAAGCTTTTTTAACTTGTTGCGAACACATTGAAGTTGTTTAATTGCAAACGGATTTTGGATATCTCAAACGGTTTGGCCGTGGCGAGGCAACGAATTTATGGCAAGAAAAGGGAAACAAAGTGTTATAACTTCTGCATACATTAATTGATTTTGATGAAACTTTGGCTTAGTCTTCGTTGTACAAGGCTGATCACATGGATTTGACTATTGTGATTCAAAGTCATAGCGCCACCAACTGGAAGCAGAAAATGTGTCACTTTCAGCATACATTGAGATCACCCTCTTATTTTTACCTGATTTGCTTCAAAATTCATCAGAATAATGTTAAAACTTGGCACATGTAATCCTTTGAAAATGGGCAGGGAGGAGGGGCTCTATAACGGCACCTTGTAGTGCAGTAAATGTGGAGTGAATTTGACATAGTCCTTTGATGTTTAACCGTTTTAAGTGCCTATTGCCCGCTGTGCACAGTTGCCCTGAAGCCACCGGGGTGGCGGTGCCACCGGGCTTGGGCCCGCCATCGCTGCTCGCAGCTATATTTATTATTATTAGGGCCCAAGCGAAAATTCGCGCAGGGCCCTCTTGTTCTTCTAAGGATTATTATTATTTTTTTTTTTTTTTTTTTTTTTTTTTTTTTTTCCGTCTTCCGGGGCTTTTTGGGGGCCTTAACATGCTCAAAAACTCTTGAAAATTGGCACACACATTGGAATCCGCGGCCATTAGGACGCCGGAGAGGCTGGTACCCGGGCGTGGCAGGGGGGCTCGACAGCGCCCCCTTGAAAAAAGTCTGAAAATTTGGTCCATATATTAAACATGCTTGCACGTATTAGTATGAAACTCGGTACACATATAGACCTCATCGGGCCGAACAACTTTCGCGCTCTAAGTTAATCGCCACGCCAACAGGAAGTCAGCTATTAAGGGTTGTTTGAAAAACGCATGCTCTGGAATTTGATATACTCCTCCTAGACGATTAATCCGATCGCCACCAAACTCGGTCAGCATGAAGTCAAGACACTGATGATTAAAAATTGCCAGGGGATTTTTGATATCTCGAACGGTTTGGCCGTGGCGAGGCAACGAATTTATGGCGAGAAAAAGGAAACAGGAAATGTGTTATAACGTCTTAATACATATATTGATCTTTATGAAACTTCACGAGTGTGTTCGTTATAGGAGTCTGATCACATGGATGTGACTATTGTGAGTCAAAGTTATAGCGCCACCAACTGGCAGCAGGAAGTGTATCACTTTTTGAAATGTTTTGAGATCACCCTCTTATTTTTACCTGATTTGCTTCAAACTTCATCAGTGTAATGTCAATACACAGCAGATGTAGACCTATGACAGGATTTTTGATATTTGAAATATTGTTGCCATGGCAACAGGTCAAACTGTAATAATATTCTTGAGTGTTTTTGAGGCTCTTAACATGCTTCAAATTGCATGAAACTCGACACACACATCAATATTGTCAACCAGTAGACATGGACAAAGCCATAGAAATGGGCGTGGTGGAGGGGCTCAGTAGCGCCACCTTTTGACAAAAGTGGGGGTTAGTTTTTCCTACAGTCACCAAACTCGGTACACATATTATTCTCATCAAGCCGGACAATTTTCTAATTTACATTCATTAGCTCCGACCAACAGGAAGTCAGCTATTTTGGTTTGAATGTTAATTTTTTGAAAAAACAGGCTATGAATTTTATACTACTACTCCTACAGGGTTTATCCAATTTACACCAAGCTTTTTTTAACTTGTTGCGAACACATTGAAGTTGTTTAATTGCAAACGGATTTTGGATATCTCAAACGGTTTGGCCGTGGCGAGGCAACGAATTTATGGCGAGAAAAGGGAAACAGGAAATGTGTTATAACTTCTGCATACATTGATTGATGTTTATGAAACTTCAGGAGTGTGTTGGTTGTAGTAGTCTGATCACATGGATGTAACTATTGTGAGTCAAAGTTATAGCGCCACCAAATGGCAGCAAGAAGTGTATCACTTTTAAAATGCTTTGAGATCACCCTCTTATTTTTACCTGATTTGCTTCAAACTTCATCAGTGTAATGTCAATACACAGCAGATGTAGACCTATGACAGGATTTTTGATATTTGAAATATTGTTGCCATGGCAACAGGTCAAACTGTAATAATATTCTTGAGTGTTTTTGAGGCTCTTAACATGCTTCAAATTGCATGAAACTCGACACACACATCAATATTGTCAACCAGTAGACATGGACAAAGCCATAGAAATGGGCGTGGTGGAGGGGCTCAGTAGCGCCACCTTTTGACAAAAGTGGGGGTTAGTTTTTCCTACAGTCACCAAACTCGGTACACATATTATTCTCATCAAGCCGGACAATTTTCTAATTTACATTCATTAGCTCCGACCAACAGGAAGTCAGCTATTTTGGTTTGAATGTTAATTTTTTGAAAAAAACAGGCTATGAATTTTATACTACTACTCCTACAGGGTTTATCCAATTTACACCAAGCTTTTTTTAACTTGTTGCGAACACATTGAAGTTGTTTAATTGCAAACGGATTTTGGATATCTCAAACGGTTTGGCCGTGGCGAGGCAACGAATTTATGGCAAGAAAAGGGAAACAAAGTGTTATAACTTCTGCATACATTAATTGATTTTGATGAAACTTTGGCTTAGTCTTCGTTGTACAAGGCTGATCACATGGATTTGACTATTGTGATTCAAAGTCATAGCGCCACCAACTGGAAGCAGAAAATGTGTCACTTTCAGCATACATTGAGATCACCCTCTTATTTTTACCTGATTTGCTTCAAAATTCATCAGAATAATGTTAAAACTTGGCACATGTAATCCTTTGAAAATGGGCAGGGAGGAGGGGCTCTATAACGGCACCTTGTAGTGCAGTAAATGTGGAGTGAATTTGACATAGTCCTTTGATGTTTAACCGTTTTAAGTGCCTATTGCCCGCTGTGCACAGTTGCCCTGAAGCCACCGGGGTGGCGGTGCCACCGGGCTTGGGCCCGCCATCGCTGCTCGCAGCTATATTTATTATTATTTTTTTATTTTATTTTTTTCCGTCTTCCGGGGCTTTTTGGGGGCCTTAACATGCTCAAAAACTCTTGAAAATTGGCACACACATTGGAATCCGCGGCCATTAGGACGCCGGAGAGGCTGGTACCCGGGCGTGGCAGGGGGGCTCGACAGCGCCCCCTTGAAAAAAGTCTGAAAATTTGGTCCATATATTAAACATGCTTGCACGTATTAGTATGAAACTCGGTACACATATAGACCTCATCGGGCCGAACAACTTTCGCGCTCTAAGTTAATCGCCACGCCAACAGGAAGTCAGCTATTAAGGGTTGTTTGAAAAACGCATGCTCTGGAATTTGATATACTCCTCCTAGACGATTAATCCGATCGCCACCAAACTCGGTCAGCATGAAGTCAAGACACTGATGATTAAAAATTGCCAGGGGATTTTTGATATCTCGAACGCTTTGGCCGTGGCGAGGCAACGAATTTATGGCGAGAAAAAGGAAACAGGAAATGTGTTATAACGTCTTAATACATATATTGATCTTTATGAAACTTCACGAGTGTGTTCGTTATAGGAGTCTGATCACATGGATGTGACTATTGTGAGTCAAAGTTATAGCGCCACCAACTGGCAGCAGGAAGTGTATCACTTTTTGAAATGTTTTGAGATCACCCTCTTATTTTTACCTGATTTGCTTCAAACTTCATCAGTGTAATGTCAATACACAGCAGATGTAGACCTATGACAGGATTTTTGATATTTGAAATATTGTTGCCATGGCAACAGGTCAAACTGTAATAATATTCTTGAGTGTTTTTGAGGCTCTTAACATGCTCAAAAACTCTTGAAAATTGGCACACACATTGTCAACCAGTAGACATTAGGACGCCGGAGAAATGGGCGTGGTGGAG
Organism: Chanodichthys erythropterus; assembly: GCF_024489055.1. Taxonomy (NCBI): domain Eukaryota; kingdom Metazoa; phylum Chordata; class Actinopteri; order Cypriniformes; family Xenocyprididae; genus Chanodichthys; species Chanodichthys erythropterus. The sequence goes on along the minus strand of NC_090235.1, from coordinate 41,430,744 downwards.
GGGCTCGACAGCGCCCACCTTTTGACAAAAGTCTGAAAATTTGGTCCATATATTAAACACGCTTGCACGTATTAGTCATGAAACTCAGTACACATATAGACCTCATCAAGCCGGACAATTTTCTAATTTACATTCATTAGCTCCGACCAACAGGAAGTCAGCTATTTTGGTTTGAATGTTAATTTTTTGAAAAACGCATGCTCTGGAATTTGATACTACTCCTCCTAGACGATTAATCCGATCGCCACCAAACTCGGTCAGCATGAAGTCAAGACACTGATGATTAAAAATTGCCAGGGGATTTTTGATATCTCGAACGGTTTGGCCGTGGCGAGGCAACAAATTTATGGCGAGAAAAAGGAAACAGGAAATGTGTTATAACGTCTGCATACATATATTGATCTTTATGAAACTTCACGAGTGTGTTAGTTGTAGTAGTCTGATCACATGGATGTGACTATTGTGAGTCAAAGTTATAGCACCACCAACTGGCAGCAGGAAGTGTATCACTTTTTGAAATGCTTTGAGATCACCCTCTTATTTTTACCTGATTTGCTTCAAACTTCATCAGTGTAATGTCAATACACAGCAGATGTAGACCTATGACAGGATTTTTGATATTTGAAGTATTGTTGCCATGGCAACAGGTCAAACTGTAATAATATTCTTGAGTGTTTTTGAGGCTCTTAACATGCTTCAAATTGCATGAAACTCGACACACACATCAATATTGTCAACCAGTAGACATGGACAAAGCCATAGAAATGGGCGTGGTGAAGGGGCTCAGTAGCGCCACCTTTTGTCAAAAGTGGGGGGGTTAGTTTTTCCTACAGTCACCAAACTCAGTACACATATTCTCATCAAGCTGGACAATTTTCTAATTTACATTCATTAGCTCCGACCAACAGGAAGTCGGCTATTTTTGTTTGAATGTTAATTTTTTGAAAAAACAGGCTATGAATTTTATACTACTACTCCTACAGGGTTTATCCAATTTACACCAAGCTTCTTTTAACTTGTTGCTAACACATTGAAGTTGTTTAATTGCAAACGGATTTTGGATATCTCAAACGGTTTGGCCGTGGTGAGGCAACGAATTTATGGCAAGAAAAGGGAAACAAAGTGTTATAACTTCTGCATACATTAATTGATTTTGATGGAACTTTGGCTTAGTCTTCGTTGTACAAGGCTGATCACATGGATTTGACTATTGTGATTCAAAGTCATAGCGCCACCAACTGGAAGCAGAAAATGTGTCACTTTCAGCATACATTGAGATCACCCTCTTATTTTTACCTGATTTGCTTCAAAATTCATCAGAATAATGTTAAAACTTGGCACATGTAATCCTTTGAAAATGGGCAGGGAGGAGGGGCTCTATAGCGGCACCTTGTAGTGCAGTAAATGTGGAGTGAATTTGACATAGTCCTTTGATGTTTAACCATTTTAAGTGCCTATTGCCCGCTGTGCACAGTTGCCCTGAAGCCACCGGGGTGGCGGTGCCACCGGGCTTGGGCCCGCCATCGCTGCTCGCAGCTATATTTATTATTATTTTTTTTTTTTTTTTTTTTTTCCGTCTTCCGGGGCTTTTTGGGGCCCTTAACATGCTCAAAAACTCTTGAAATTTTGCACACGGGTCAGAACCCGCGGCCATGACAGCCGGAGAAAAGCTGGTACCCGGGCGAGGCAGAGGGGCTCGACAGCGCCCCCTTGAATTGGGTCAGAAAACGTGGTCCATATATCAAACACGCTTGCACATACAAGTATAAAACTCGGTACACATATAGACTTTATCGGGCCAAACAACTTTCGTACTCTAAGTTAAACGCCACCTCAACAGGAAGTCAGCTATTATGGGTTGTTTGAAAAACGCATGCTCTGGAATTTGATATACTCCTCCTAGGCAATTAATCCGATCACCACCAAACTCGGTCAGCATGAAGTCAAGACATTGATGATGAAAAATTGCCAGCGGATTTTTGATATCTCGAACGGTTTGGCTGTGGCGAGGCAACGAATTTATGGCGAGAAAAGGGAAACAGGAAATGTGATATAACTTCTGCATACATTGATTGATCTTTATGAAACTTCACGAGTGTGTTGGTTGTAATAGTCAGATCACATGGATGTGACTATTGTGAGTCAAAGTTATACTGCCACCAACTGGCAGCAGGAAGCGTGTCACTTTCAAAATGCTTTGAGATCACCATTTTATTTTTATCCGATTTGCTTCAAACTTCACCACAATAATGTCAAAACATGGCAGATGTAGACCTTTGAAAAGAATTGTGATATCTCAAACATAGTTGCCTTGGCAACACGTCAAACTTTTATAATATTCTTTGGCGTTTTTGAAGCTGTTAACATGCTTCAAATTGGATGAAACTCGACACACATATCATTATTGTCATACAGTAGATATGGACAAAGCCTTAGAAACGGGCGGGGAGCAGGGGCTTTGAAGCGCCACCTTTTGACAAAAGTGGGGGGTTTAGTTTAACCTACAGTCACCAAACTCGGTACACTTATTGTTCTCATTAAACTGGACAACTTTCTCATTTACAGTCATTAGCTCTGACCAACAGGAAGTCAGATATTTTGGTTTAAATGTGGATTTTTCAAACATTCTTACGCACACACATAAGCTCTCTTAGACGTAGGGTCTCAGTCCCCCTACCCCCCTCCCTCTGTGTGTGTGTGTGTATGTGTGTGTGAGTGAAAGTGAGAGACAGAGAGAGTTTTACAGCCTCAGATAAGTTATTTAACCCTTTTATTGCAGACTCACTGTGCTTAAGAGTTTATTTCCAACCCTTACTCAAACACATCTGAAGCAGCTAATCAGGCCAGTTAATCTGTAGGCCACTGACAACATATTATTACATTATTAGTTTGATAATTAGAGTTAATTCAAATATAAAAACACACTGCAAAAGCATGCTTTTGGTGCATAAGATTGGGGCACAAACAACAGCTCAGGGAGGTCAAAAACATGAAGTGTGAGGATTATTGACTAGCCTTATTCCTGACTAGCCTACTGCGTTTCAAATTACGGGTTCCACTTCCGGTTTGGTGAACTTCCATTCAAAAAAAAACTGAAACTCATTTCAAATCATATGGTTGCCCTACAATTAAAGCTTATCTGTCAGCTTGACTGAATCAGCTGTCAATTTCTTTCATGTTTTATTTTCAGACATCATGAGAATGACATAACGCTTGGTATTGTAATATGTTACAACAAAAATATCTATGGCAAGAGCTCTTTTCAGCAGCTGCTTTCTATCCTCCAGAATATTTTATTTTGTCTCTTTGCATACTGCTGTAATAGTATGAAAAAGGACAGCATATACTGTACATTTGTGGTCTGTTCTCTCTATATAATGTACAATACATCCCATTAATAATTCACTGGAATGCACAAAGAATCTCCTCAAAGCCTCACGTCTCTTTCCAGGTTTGTTTCACAGGTATCACACAATGCTGAAGTTCATGACCTTTTTTTATTAAGGCAATGTATTACATAATGCACATATATATTATTATAGCATATGTTCAACCCATCCGTTATTGCTGTGGAAAAAATCACACCTTTACATGGCTTGTTGAAATTATGTTGTTGATGCTTTCACACTTTTAAATGTCCATTTATTGTTCATTGGTTGAAGGGTGAGTAGAATAATGTCATCTTATTGTACCCAGTTTAAAAAGATCATAGTGTCTATCACTGACCGTTTACAGTTTAACAGAAATTACTCCCATAATTTGTGCAAAGCATCATGGGGCGTTGGAATAAGGTGGATACAACATCAGCAATCACAGACATTCGCATTAAGGCTTTGAAAAGAATAGTGATATCGCAAACACTGTTGCCATGGCAACACATCAAACTTTAATATTAGTTTTGGAAGCTTTTGAGACTCTTAACATGCTTCAAATTGCATGAAACTCAATGCACACATCAGAGATATCAACCAGCAGACATGGGCAAAACCGTAGAAACGGGCGGGGAGCAGGGCCTCTATAGCGCTACCTTTTGACAAAAGTGGGGGGGTTAGTTTAACCTACAGTCACCAAACTCGGTACACTTATTCTTCTCATTAACCTGGACAATTTTCTAATTTACAGTCATTAGCTCCGACCAATATGAAGTCTGCCATTTTGGTTTGAATGTGGATTTTTTGACTAAACAGGCTCTGAATTTTAAACTACTACTTCTAGGGAGTTTATTCCATTCAGACCGAACATTTTTTACATGTTGCTAAGACATTGAAGATGTTAAATTGAAAACGGATAGTGGATATCTCGAACCGTTTTGCCATGGTAATAGATTGAAGTAATGTAAAAAAGGTAAAAAGAATGACTCATATTCTCTATTAAGAAAAACACTATATACAATTAATTTATGTATAGAATAATATAGATGTTTGAAATAAACACATTTTATTCATTTTCTTCCAATTCAAAAAGCATGTGTAATTAAAAATAGGCAGATTAATCCATTTTTCAATCAAATATAATTAATGTCATACATAGAGTAACAACTAGAGGGCAGCATATACCTATTTTTAAAACAGGGTTGGATAAGTCAAACATATATAATCATTTTGATATATATATATATAGAACAAATAATTTGTTTTAATTATACTGTTTGTGCAGGTATATTTAAAAAAATATCAAAGACTACTTTGTCATAATTAAGATTTTTTTTTTGTTTTGTTTGTTTAAAACGATCTTCTCAGTCTGTCTCAGTCTCTCTCCCTCTCTGTCCTCCCCCATATTACCTCAGGCTCATTCGGGTGTGTGTGTGTGTGGGTGGGGGTGGGGGGTATCTGTTTGTGGGTCTATGTCTGTGTCACACTGCCTATATATATCTTTTTCTCTCTCTGTGTATGCATATGTGTGCTTTACAGTCTTATTTTTTTTCTAAATATTGAGTTATTTATTTTTAACAATTACAATGAGAATTTTTGAATTATTTATTTACTGATATCATTCAAATTTATTAAAAAAAAAACCTGTTTCAGTAAAATTTCACATGATTATGAAAGTGGCTGTTTAAAATAAACTTGCATAAGTGAGCAGAAAATTCAAGATATGAACCTTATTAATACCTGAGACTGACATTAAAATTGTCTTTGCAGGTTCTGTGATTTGGCTCTATTTATTATTTATTATTTTTCCATTTTATTTTTTATCTTATACCACACATATTAAAATTAAATGAACACATGCTTTTGGTGCATAAGATTGGTGCACAAACAACAGCTCATGGAGGTCAAAAAACACATGAATAGAAGAGTGAGGATTATACAACATCAACAATCACAGACATTCACATTATGGCTGGATTAGTTATTTCAGAGCATTGTGGAGTTTGCACAAATAACAGTATATAATTTGGTCTAGAATTTTTATAGGGGTTGTCTGAAGCCGACTTCAGACTGCATGATTTTCAAACTAGTCTGGTCACTGTCCTTTTCACACTGCATTACTTTCGCTTTCAATTCAGTCGCTGTTGAGTTCAAAATGCATGATGGATCGGCGACAGAAGGTTTCACACTGCATGAATTTAGAATCGCCGACACATCTGTCTGGCACTCAAACTACGTTTCACAACCAAACACACGGGAGATGTGACAAGGAAACAACACAATATGAATGAATGAATGAGGCATTTATATAGCGCTTTCATATGTACTACTGTACACCCAAAGCGCTTTACAATCATATCAGGGGTCTCTCCTCATCCACCACCAGTGTGCAGCATCCACTTGGATGATGCAACGGCAGCCACAGTACAACGGCGCCAGTGCGCTCACCACACACCAGCTGAAGGTGGAGAGGAGAGAGAGTGAAAGAGCCAATTCAATGGATGGGGATTATTAGGAGGCCATGATTGGTAAGGGCCTATGGAAGGAATTTGGCCATGACACCGGGGTTACACCCCTACACTTTTTACCAGAAGTGCCATGGGATTTTTAATGACCACAGAGAGTCAGGACCTCGGTTTAACGTCTCATCCGAAGGACAATATCACTTATGCAAGACCGGAGATCTCAAGTGAGACTGGGTTTATTATTAAAAACGGTAACCCGCAAGAAGCTTGCAATACGAATGGCCTGTGTGCTGATTTGCAGCGAAAACAAGAAAAATAAAAGAATATGGAGGAGGAAATGGTTGGAGAGACTGTGACAGAGCACTCGCATAACAGAGCACTGATTTGCCTGTGATTTCGGGCATTTGTCTGCGATTTCACAAAACCTGTCTGCGAGCTAAAATCTTCAAAATCATGCAGCCTGAACTCGCAATGAGAAAAAACCCAGACATTTCAGATTATGATGATATTCTGCACTCATTTGAAATAGACTTATAACATTCTGTGACATGAAAGTCATCTCAATTTAAACAATCTCATGCATGTGGCTTTTGTGGTTTGTCATCATAGGAGCATCAGCCGCTGCAGTAAATGTGGTTTGAAATTGACATAGTCCTTTTATGTTTAATTGTTTTTAAATGCACATTGCCCGCCATGCACAGCTGACCTGAAGCAACCGGGGTGGCGGTGCCACCGGGCTTTGGCCCGTCATCGCTGAGAGGAAGAATTATCTAAACTTATCAATTCATCAAAATCAACAACATGTATGTTAGACCCAATGCCGACTAAACTACTGAAAGAAATGCTTCCAGAGGTCGTAGGTCCACTTCTTGATATAATTAATTCATCCTTAACACTAGGATACGTGCCAAAAACCTGTAAGCAGGCTATTATTAAACCTCTTATTAAAAAACCTCAACTAGATCCGAGAGATTTAGTAAATTACAGGCCAATCTCGAATCTACCTTTTCTGTCAAAGATACTAGAAAAGGCAGTTTCAACACAACTGTGTTCCTTTTTAGAAAGAAATGGAATCTGTGAGGATTTCCAGTCAGGATTTAGACCAAACCATAGTACTGAGACTGCTCTCGTTAGAGTTACAAACGATCTACTCTTATCATCCGATCGTGGCTGTATTTCTCTATTAGTGTTATTAGATCTCAGTGCTGCTTTTGACACTATCGATCACAACATTCTTCTAAAAAGACTTGAAAACTATATTGGCATTAGTGGAATTGCTTTGGCATGGTTCAAATCGTACTTATCTGACCGTTATCAGTCTGTAGTAGTTAATGAAGAGATGTCGTATCGATCACAGGTTAAATATGGAGTACCACAAGGCTCAGTACTAGGACCGTTGCTTTTCACTCTGTACATGCTGCCCTTAGGAGAGATAATTAGGAAGCATGGTGTTAGGTTTTCACTGCTACGCTGACGATACTCAGCTCTATATTTCCTCGCGCCCTGACGAAACCTACAAATTCACAAAACTAACAGAATGCATAGCTGACATTAAAAACTGGATGACAAGAAATTTCTTATTATTAAATTCAGAAAAAACTGATATCCTAATCTTTGGACCAAAAACTTCCTCACGAAAAAACGTCTCGGTTACGTATGTAACCCTCGTTCCCTGAAGGAGGGAACGGAGACGTACGTCAGTAGTGACCGACGAATTGGGATATCGCTTAGAGAGCCCTATCATCTTCGTGTAAACTAAAACAAGCCAATGGAATTGGCGTGCGATATTTGCATAATGCGCACCGCCCCCGACAGGTGTATATAAATAGGAAGCAGATGCAATCGCACTCTGTTTTTCGCTGAGGAGACAACTGGTGTCCGCACTACAGCGAGGGTACAGAAACTGTGGCGACGGGACGTACGTCTCCGTTCCCTCCTTCAGGGAACGAGGGTTACATACGTAACCGAGACGTTCCCTTTCAGTCGGTCACGTTCGACGTACGTCAGTAGTGACCGACGAATTGGGATCCCAACTAAAGCGCCACAGTTACGAAACCCCTTCCAGTGCCCAGCACAAGCTCAGCCGCCCATAGCACCGGCTGGCGGTGAAGGGGGCGAGCTTACACCGAGAGAGTCTACTGCTGTCTAACCACTACCCACTAAGTAAACTAGACACACTGGGGAAGCGAACCCGTAAGGGACGCTGCGGAGACCACTACCTACCCAATGGGGGAGGAGTTTACGTGGGAAATACACACATAGACTGGCCCGGGGGGCAGTACGCATATGGAGTCCCTGGGATGGCTCCACCTGGTAGGGGGAGACTCATCTGACAGGTGACAGCAGAGCTGGCTCTGTTAAGGGAAAGACACGGACTCGGCCCGTAGGGAGTTTTAAACCGTGGAAAATACACATATGGGACCGCTCACGTAGAGGGGTCACGACATATGGGCCCCAGCCAACAGACAGCGTCAGCGACGGATGTAGGCCTGGCATCAGACACTCCGCAATGTCCGAGCCGAAGGGGGAGGCGGAGGAACTCGACAGGGTTCGCCAAGCGGGGAACGCGACTGGAGTGAAGGTATGCATGTATCCGGCCAGTGGCGGGAATGGCATTGCAAGCCGACACTTAGAGTGGGTACAACACGTCTACCGACTAGTGGATGCGAGTACACGTGAGGATACCGGCTCTACACGTAGGCTATAAAACCTAGCGAACGTGTTTGGTGTCGCCCAGCCCGCAGCTCTACAGATATCTGTCAGCGAGGCGCCATGAGCCAGCGCCCAGGAAGAGGCCACCCCTCTGGTGGAGTGGGCTCTCAACCCGAGCGGGCAAGGCACGCCCTGGGATTCGTACGCCAAGGCGATGGCATCCACTATCCAGTGGGCCATCCTCTGCTTGGAGACAGCCTTTCCCTTCTGCTGGCCTCCGTAACAGATGAAGAGCTGATCTGAGGTTCTGAAGCTTCGCGTTCTGTCCACGTAAACGCGCAGAGCGCGGACGGGACAGAGCAAAGCTAGGGCTGGGTCTGCCTCCTCCGAGGGCAGCGCTTGCAGGTTCACTACCTGATCTCTGAAGGGAGTGGTAGGAACCTTGGGCACGTATCCAGGCCGGGGTCTCAGGATGACGTGAGAATCACCGGGCCCGAATTCTAGGCACGTTTCGTCGACCGAAAATGCATGCAGATCCCCTACCCTCTTCAGGGAAGCCAATGCAACCAGAAGAACCGTCTTAAGAGACATTAGTTTCAGGTCGACTGATTGCAAAGGTTCAAAGGGATGACCCCGGAGAGCTGTGAGAACCAGGGTCAAATCCCAAGAGGGTACGGAGGAAGGGCGAGGAGGATTTAGTCTCCTCACCCCCCTCAGGAATCTGACGATCAGATCATGTTTCTCCAGGGACTTACCCTCAACTGCATGGTGATGTGCGGCAATAGCGGCAACATACACCTTGAGGGTGGAGGGAGACAGCCTTCGCTCCAACCCATCTTGCAGGAAGGAAAGCACGGATCCGACCGAACATGATCGGGGGTCCTTTCGGCGAGAGGCGCACCAATCGACGAACAGGTTCCACTTCAACGCATAGAGACTCCTAGTGGAAGGAGCTCTAGCGGAAGTGATGGTGTCTACGACCGCTTGCGGGAGATCACTCAGAACCTCCGCATCCCGTCCAGGGACCACACGTGGAGGTTCCACAGATCGGGACGCGGGTGCCACAGGGTGCCCCGTCTCTGAGTCAGGGGGTCCTTCCTCAGAGGAATCGGCCAGGGAGGTGCTGTCGCGAGGAGAATGAGGTCTGAGAACCAGGTCCGAGTGGGCCAGTACTGAGCCACTAACAGAACCTGCTCCCCGTCCTCCCTGACCTTGCACATGAGTTGTGCGAGAAGGCTCACTGGGGGAAACGCATGTTTGCGCAGATCCGGGGGCCAGCTGTGTGCCAGGGCATCCGTGCCGAGCGTGCTGCCGGTCAGGGAATAAAACCACTGGCAGAGGGCAGTTTCCGGGGAGGCAAACAGGACTACCTGGGCCTCGCCGAAACGCTGCCAAATCAGCTGGACCGCCTGGGGGTGGAGCCGCCACTCGCCCGCAAGTAGATGCTGCCGTGGCAGCTCGTCGGCTGCACGGTTGAGCACACCTGAGACACGAGTGGCCCGAAGGGACCTCAGATCCTTCTGACTCCACAACAAGAGATGGCGGGCGAGTTGCGACATGCGACAGAAGCGTAGACCACCTTGACGGTTGGTGTACGCAACGGCCGCAGTGCTTTGTGAGCGGACTAGAACGTGCTTGCCTGACAACAGCTTCTTGAAGCGGGCCAGCGCAAGACGAACCGCTAGCAACTCGAGGCAATTGGTATGCCAATGCAGCTGAGGCCCCGTCCAAAGACCTGTCACTGCATGCCCGTTGTACGTGGCCCCCCATCCCGTGGCAGAGACATCTGTGGAGACCACAGCGTGCCTGGACACTCGTTCGAGGGGTACTCCGGCCCACAGGAACGAAGGGTCCAACCACCGGACAAGGGTGCGACGGCAGCTCGGTGTCACGGGGACACGGAGCGTGCCGCACTGCCACGCCCATCTCGGGACCCGGCCGCGGAGCCAGTGTTGAAGCGGTCTCATATGAAGCAATCCGAGCGGCGTTACCGCGGCTGCAGATGCCATATGCCCCAGGAGCCTCTGAAAATCTTTCAGTGGAGCCGCTGTCCTGCACTTGAGCGAGCTCAGGCAGTTCAACACCGACTGGACGCGCACCTCGGTGAGACGCGCAGTCCGTGCGACCGAGTCTAGCTCGAGACCGAGACAAGAGATCCTCTACCCGGGGGCGAGTTTGCTCTTGTCCCAGTTGACCTGAAGACCCAACCGGCTGGGAGCTACAACCATGTCGGGTAGGACTTTGTACTGACATGCCCGACCCTCGAACGCAGACCGACCTAGGAAGGGTCTGTGTCGAGGCAGAATCGAGACATGAAAGTACGCATCCTTCAGGTCTATTGCTGCAAACCAATCCTGGGGACGGTCCAGGATTGGCCGTAGCCCACCGCCCTTTTACAGTACAATGAAGTAGGGGCTGTAGAACCCCGACTTCACATCGGCTGGAGGGACCGGCTTGATTGTATCCTTCGCCAGGAGGACAGCAATCTCCACCCGGAGAACAGGTGCACTGCCCAACGACACCGGAGTGAAGTGGACAGCCCTGAAGACCGGGGGACGCCGGGCGAACTGAATCGCATAGCCGAGTCTGATAGTACGAATGAACCAACTGGACAGGCTGGGGAGCGTGATCCACGCTTCCAGACACTGAGCCAGCGGGACCAAAGGCACCACAGACGCACCGGGGGTGGGGCAGCAAGGCAGAGAGGGACCCGACCCGGACGGCTTGGGGGCGGCCCGGAGTGGGGTCGGACTCTGCGAGGCAGCAGTGTGCATGGGAGACAGCGCACGGGACGCGGTCTGCACCATCACACTGCCACCTGCTGGCGAATGGGGAGGGAGCTGTCAGTGGCGAGGCGGAGCCTGGCACACTGGCAGACACCCCTTGTTGTGACCTGAAGTTTGAGGAAACTGCTCTTTTTGTGGCAAAGTGGGTACCGCTGGACTCCGGAGAGCCAGCGGCGGTAGATGGACAGCCGCCACAAAATCCCCCCCGGCCCTCCTCCGGGGGTGGGAGAGCAGATGGAATACTCTCCCAAAGGGCAGGAACCTTCCGCTCCAGGTCGCCCGTCTCAGGGCCGAGTTTTCCCCGACCACTTGCCACCTGGCTTGGCAGAGACGGGCTGGGCACCACGTCCGCGACCGGCACCCTGCTGTTTGGCTGGTGTAGGCTGCTGCTTTGCCGACTTAGCAGGGGCGGAGGAAGACGCAGGCGGGCGCCCTCGGCAACGAGCGGGCTGAGGCTGAGCCACGGGCGGCTGGGTGGAGGCAGCAGCGGACCGCCGTGGCATGACATGTCTGATAGCCTCAGCCTGCTTCTGTGCAGCGGAGAACTGTTGGGCACAGCTCTCCACCGCGTTGCCGAAAAGGCCGACCGGAGACACGGGGGAATCCAGGAACCGATGTTTGTCGGTCTCCCTCATGTCTGCCAAGGTCAGCCAGAGGTGGCGTTGCTGGACTACCAGAGTAGACATCGCCTGGCCAACAGAACGCGCTGTCACCTTCGTTGCCCGGAGGGCAAGGTCAGTGGCAGCGCGCAGCTCCCCAAGCAGCTGTTGGTCAGGACCTTCCTGGGGCATCTGCGACAGCGCTTTTGCCTGATAGACCTGCAAAAGGGCCATCGCGTGCAGGGCAGAGGCAGCCTGCCCACAGGCACTGTAAGCTTTCTCAGTCAGACCAGCTGAGAATTCACAGGCCTGGGACGGGAGACGCGGCTCACCGCGCCAGCCAGCGGCCGTTGGACACAACTGCATCGCAACAGACCGCTCGACTGGCGGGATCCTCGCGTACCCCCTGGCTACCCCGCCGTCCAGGGAGGTGAAGGCGGACGAGGGACCAGGCCCTGTACGAGCCCCATGCGGAGCTTGCCAAGACCTGGTCACCTCATCGTGAACTTCCGGGAAGAAAGGCATTGGGGCGGGACGCTGGATTTGACCAGCGCGACCCCCCCCCCAAGTACCAATCGTCCAACCAAGATGGGCCGGGACAGGGTGGAGGGTTCCACTCAAGCCCGACGCACAAGGCGGCCCGGGAGAGCACAGCCGTAAGCTCGGGATCCGACTCGGGCAACGCTACCGTCTCGGGCGGCAGCGTGTCCGAATCTTCCCCCGAGGACTCAGGCTCACCTTCCGATGCAGCGATCGACATCCGATCCGCCGCCGGCACACCAAAGGTAACGGCTGGACAGTCCGTAGAGGGCCCAGCGGAAACCAACGGTGGCATGATGGGTTGCGGTGCTGATGAGGCGGCAGGGGCCCGAGGAGCGTTTCCGCTCGGCGGGGGAGCCCTGACCGTTATCCCCAGGCCACCCTCCCTATACAGCGCCGTACCGTCATTCCGGTTCCCGGGGCCGGAAAAAACGGTCGTACGCGGCATAGGAGAGGGGACTCCCGCTTCCTGAGACTTCAGGAAGGAGAGCCTCGACCTCAGCACTGCGATGGTCATGTTCCCGCAATGGGAACATGAACCATCCACAAAAGCTGCTTCAGCGTGCAGAATGCCCAAACACGAGATGCAGCGATTGTGCCCATCAGCAGGGACCAGGGAACGACCGCACCCAGTAACGCACAGACGAAATGACATACTGTCAGGGTTAGTCTTGTAAAGCTCTTTTAGAAGGGGAAGTCAACTCACTCGTGCTGAAGCACCCAGGGAGCGACGCGATGTGTCAGGTACACCACTCCCTGACACACCGAGGAACCGGCCCAAATCGCTACACACACACACTCTTTGTGTTGCTGTGAAAACAGCAGTTTTAGAGCTTATAGCTCAGCTCCTCGGACACTCGCGACCTCGCTGAACGTGCCCTCTTCACCCGCACTGAAGCTCGCTGTAATCCTCTTCTGAGGCAATGTTTTAGAATAAAACAAATGAAGAAAGGAGTCTTCTAAAACAGGACACCAGTGAATGGCTCCGAAGCGAAAGACAGAGTGCGATTGCATCTGCTTCCTATTTATATACACCTGTCGGGGGCGGTGCGCATTATGCAAATATCGCACGCCAATTCCATTGGCTTGTTTTAGTTTACACGAAGATGATAGGGCTCTCTAAGCGATATCCCAATTCGTCGGTCACTACTGACGTACGTCGAACGTGACCGACTGAAAGGGAACCTTGAATACTCTCTAACACTTGACGGGTGCTCCATTAAATCTTCGTCCTCAGTTAGGAACCTGGGTGTGCTCTTTGATACCAATCTTTCATTTGAAAGTCATGTTTCTAGTATCTGTAAAACCGCCTTCTTCCATCTAAAAAATATATCTAAATTACGGCATATGCTCTCAATGACAAATGCGGAACAGTTGGTTCATGCATTCATGACCTCAAGACTAGATTATTGTAACGCTCTACTGGGTGGTTGTTCTGCTCGGCTTTTAAACAAACTACAGTTGGTCCAAAATGCGGCAGCTAGAGTTCTTACTAGAACCAGAAAGTATGACCATATTAGCCCAGTTCTGTCAACATTACATTGGCTCCCTATTAAACATCGTATTGATTTTAAAATCTTGCTACTTACTTATAAAGCTCTAAATGGTTTAGCTCCCCAGTACCTAAGTGAGCTCTTAATGCATTATAGTCCTTCACGTTTATTGCGATCTCAAAATTCAGGCCAGTTGATAATACCCAGAATATCAAAATCAACTGAAGGCGGCAGATCCTTTTCCTATTTAGTACCTAAACTCTGGAACAATCTTCCTAGCATTGTTCGGGAAGCAGACACACTCTGTCAGTTTAAATCTAGACTAAAAACACATCTCTTTACTCTTGCATACACATAACACATTATCAATACATTAACATTTTTCAAATCCGTTAAAGGATTGTTACGCTGCAATATTTAGGTCGGCCGGAACCGAGAACATTTCCTATAACACTAAATATACCTGTACATCAGAATAAGAATGGCATCTCCGCTAATATCTGTCTCTCTGCTTATCCTGAGGTTTGCCGGGTGCTGGATTCAGGCCGTATCCAGATCAGATGGAGAACCTGTGTCTGGACCTGACTACAACGTAGCCCAGGAGACAATGGGCCTACAGACCCAGTTCTAGCTGCATCTATAATTCAGATTTTTAATCCCCGTATCCGCTTACATATATTTATATATAATCTATTTTTAATCTATAAAAATGTATAATTCAGATTTTGATCTCCATATCCATTTACATATATTATATATATCTTCCAAGGGTTTTTTTCCCTCCTAGGACTTTTTTCCCAGTGCTAGCACGCTGGGTTTTTCTCCTAGGGGGTTTTTTCCACCCCTGGGAGTCAGCCGACATTGGCTTAATGTAGCACCATCTTGTATATGTTACATATTACCACGCTTGGTTGTACAGCTTATTTTTAACCACTTCCCTTTTTCTGTGCTTCTAATATGTAAAGCTGCTTTGAACAATTACCAATTGTAAAAGCGCTATATAAATAAATTTGACTTGACTTGACTTGTTTGATAACGCACATGCAAGTACCCAGAATCTACAACGATGTATTACGCTACATTAAAGAGCGCCAAAACTGTATTTATTGCTTGAATTTCTTAATGAAATGGACAGAATTTTAAATCTGAGACTTTGTTCCATATCAAAAGCAACACAAAGCTTTAAGCCATATTGCGAATTATTGGGTGGGAGGTGCACTAACCTACTGTTTATTTGTCAACTGAAAAAGGCATATAGCCTGGGAATCGATATTGGTCTTATGAATGTGACCAAAACAGCAAGGAGACATTTTAATTGTTTATTAATAAAGTAATGTTTTCTAAATCAGTATCGGCTGCAAAGATGAAATTTACATTGACTCTCATTGTCTCCTCATGGACGCTGTAACAAGGTTAGTAGATGTGGGAAGAAGGAGGCGGGAACCGGCGAACATTCAACAAAACTTTAATATAAAATAAACAAACAAAACGAAAGTAATGCCGGCAGACCCTCGCGGACGTCTGCCGGCCACACAAACATAATAAAACATAAAATAAAGTCCAGGCCTGGTCCTCTCTCGTCCTTCACTGATGTCGCTCCTCCTTTTATGCCTCCGGAGCTCCTCCGTGAGAGACTCGCCGTTCCCTCACGGCTCTCGCCCGCCCTGCTCGTCACATACCCCCAACGCCCCTCGCAGGCCGGGGGGTACCTCCGAGACTGCGCTTCACTCCCCCCCGGGGCCTGTCTCGGCGGCCGCAGCACCTGGGGGTAAGGACAGACGAGACGAGAGAAAGGAGACGGAAGCAAGGGGAGCGACAGGACGAGAGAGGGGAGAGAGGAAAAAGAAAGAAAAAAAAAATGCTGGGTCCGGCTCCCAGACACACTGCCGCTCGGCCCTCAGCCTGCCAAGAGGCTCTTCTTCGCGGTGCCATGCGGTGGCACTGGACGCTCGGTGGACGGCCCGATCCTCGACCGCCTCCTGGCGGCCGGCGATGGCTCCTCCGACTGAGGGCAGCCGGCAGCGAGTCCCCCGTCCCCTGCTCCTCCCCTTCATGGCGGACGGCAGCAGGCTCCGGCCCACGGCAGACGGCGGCGACTCCTCCGCTCCCTCCAGGTCCAGGACGGCAGCCACCCCACCTCGTCCCAGGAGCACGGCATCCGGGTCTCCGTCCCACCTTTCACAAGGCTCCAGCACCACCGCCTCGGGCAGCCTTTCGCGGTCTTCACTTCCGCGCTGCCCGAACTCCGCAGCACCGCGATCCCCCTCAGCAGCGAGGGCTCTCCGACAGCATGTCCCTCCTTCCTCCCGGGTTTCGGCACCAATGTAACAAGGTTAGTAGATATGGGAAGAAGGAGGCGGGAACCGGCGAACATTGAACGTAACTTTTAATGTAAAATAAACAAAGAACAAAACGAAAGTAATGCCGGCAGACCCTCGCGGACGTCTGCCGGCCACACAAACATAACAAAACATAAAATAAAGTCCAGGCCTGGTCCTCTCTCGTCTTTCATTGTAGTCGCTCTTCCTTTTATGCCTCCGGAGCTCCTCCGTGAGAGACTCGAGGCCGGCACGCCTCGCAGGTGACGCTCATTATCACTCGCGTCACCGGCCTCGCGCCGTTCCCTCACGGCTCTCGCCCGCCCTGCTCGTCACAGACGCGCTTAGAGAGAGAATGAGCATTCCATTCGGTTTATTCTACATAAACACAGAAGCCTATTTCTTTTCGTTTTCAGTTATTTCGTTTTCGTTAAAGTAGATATTTCATGCTTTCTATAGAGATATTTCTCATGTATGTGAGGCAAGCAGCCTATGCGCTAAGTTTCGTTAGTTCATTTATGTAGGCATTCCAGTTCACACTCCAGTGATCGCGCTGGCACGTGTCATGATTATATTTTCTACTATATTTGCTTCTTACTTATTACATCCAGGCAATTGGTTGATGAAACAAAAAGTGAATTTTGTTTTGTAAAAATTGTATCTTAACTTTAATCAATGTTTCATCAACCAATTGCCTGTATTTAATAAATAAGAAGAAAAATGTGTCTGACAATATAATCCTGACATGGAGGCGCAGGCGCATGGAAGCTGTTTTTTTGCCACTTTCATAATCATTACTTTGCCGGTTCTTAATGAAAGGTTTATGCTTGCCATTGGGTACTATATCTATATAGTACCCAAGACTCCACAGATATGGTTTATTCTCTCCAGTATTTAAGAAATTAAATGAATTTAAATGTGATTAGTCACTAATGGCTTAAATGAACCACTACTAGTCGACTAGAAATAATTTATTTCACATAGTTTTGATACAGTAAGTCACAAAGGTCTGAGCTTGCACCATGTTCTGACACAAACACAGAGGGAGCATCTACATTATTATCAGTTTAAAATTATATTTGTGTATGACTAAACTGCACTATTTCTTTAGAACAAAGCTTTGCAGCAGGTCTATCGACTCAAGTCATACACCAATCTTCTTCAGTGTCCCTCCCCAACACACACCAGAGAAAAAACTTTGCAGGTCATATGAGAGAGAGCATACTCGCATTCAGTGAACTTACAATGCTGCATTTTATTGTCAGTAAAAGTAAGGGCGTTGTAAAAAAATAATAATAAAATAAAAAATGCATGGTGGAAAAATTAAATCTATTTTTCATTAAACGATAGTTTAAATATATTAGATTATACAAAAATGACCAAATAAAAGAGCACAATAAGCTGATAGCAGGTTAAATAGTGGCATCTTAGTAAATGAATGGTACACCCCCTTAAGCTCACAGAAAATGGTTTGACCCAAGTTCTCAGCAGCCAATGACACTGACCCGTTCAAACAGATTTTTAACGTATTTCACGCATATTTAACGTGTATTTTACACGTGAAGTATTTAACGTGTTGTTGACGTGTTAAAATCACGTGTATTTGGCCCTTTGGCCTTCCATAAATACGTGTATTTAACGTGTATTTTACGTGTGAAATACACATCAAATACACGTATTTAACGCGTGAAATACGCGTTAAATACGCGTGAAATACACGTATTTAACGTGTTGTTGACGTGTTAGAATTCACGTATATTTGGCCCTCATGGCCTTCCATAGATGACATCATCGTTTCAGAAATTATACGGATTGCCCAGTCCACACGACAACGCCAAGCCGGCGTTTTCAAATTTTTCCACTCTGGGACCCGGTTTCAAAAAATACCGGTTTCCCTGAAACGCATCTCCGTGTGGACGGGGCCTGAATTACGCCTGTTTCACACATAATCCGTCTGCAGTGCGTATGTGTTGCTGAAGCAGGAAGCGGCCATTGTGCTTTCACACAGCACACGTTTGCAGTGCGTAATGTTGTATTCATTACGCTTATATATTGACAGTTGCTGGAGTAGTTTAGTACACGTAAACATGACGATTTGAAAACTTACTGTCGACACCAACAGCCGACGAAACTGCTTCCCATGCCTTTTCCTTCGCATTCAAATCTTTGTACAATACATTCTGCGGGTCATACAGAATTTTATGTTTTCCCACCTCAACGATGAGACGAGTGTCATCCATGTCACCTTGTTTTTGAATAGGTTGGTTTAGGTCCGCCTGTCACGTCATTGCCTGCTGAGATGCGAGTTTCCCTCCAACGATGGGAAAAACATATCTGATCGCATTATGCAAGTAAACACTGTTCATTTTTTTTTAAATAAAATAATTGTTTTGAAATGATACAACTGTTTCCTCTTGGCATGAATATATCTTGTTGCTGGCATGGTGTTAAATCATTTAAAAAAAAAATATATATATATATAGACTATATATATATATATATATATGTATATATATATATATATATATATATATATATATATATATATATATATATATATATGTAATGTACTAAATGTACAAAGTAGTTTAAATGTGCATAATTTCTTTTCTTCTTTTTTTTTTTTTTACAATTTCAGGTCAATCCATGTTCATTTTGTCCACACACAATCTGCACAGCAAAAATAGACTCGGTACGTAAACGATCGCTGCACTGCTGCAGACGCACCGCTCCTGGAACGCAATGACAGACCGCAACCGCGTGCAGTGTGAACGCTCTAATCCGAATTCTGCGAATTCAGCGAATTCTGTCAATGGGTGTGTAAAAAAATACGAAACGCATACGCACTGCAGACGGATTATGTGTGAAACAGGCGTTAAACATAAATGCAGATTTTGTCTTTATCAGCTTTTCTGCATTTATACCGGCCCTGATAATCACACATTCACTTATGCTTGCTCCATTTCTGTAAATCCGTTTTTATGAATGAATGATGACTTACTCTTCGTAAACAGCCGCTAGCGGCACCTGCTGGTGAGGTAGACTAACAGCAGATGGAGAGCATGCATCAGCACTCTACTGCTTTTCCTGCAGTTCCCCATATGTGAAATGTTGAATTTTTTGTTGAATTTGAACCACTGAATTTGTGGAAGCGAATTTGTAAAGCGAAATAAAGTGGACTGAAAATTGCTAGTCGAATTTTATAGGTTGTATTTTTAAACAGAATTAATATTTTGGAAGAGAAATCTGAAAGGTGAATATAAATTATTGAATTTTTAATAATGTGTGTGAAATATTTTTAATTGAAATATTCACAGCTTAAATATACAACCATGTTGAATTTCAGCCCATAAAAATGCAAGCCTTAAAAATACAATGCATCAAAATGCAAGCACAGCTAATGTAATGCATTTTTTTTTTTTTTTCAATTAAGTGCAGTTCAACAAGCTTTTTATTTCAAAAACATTTGGCATTCATTTACATCCATAGTACAGTGCATTACAGTTAGGTATTGAATATATATTTCATAATAGTCAAGTTATTAGACATTTGTCATAATAAAAATTCATAAAAATTATACTTTTCCAAAATAAGTGTTGTAGTATAACTATCAGGACATCAGTGATGTGTGAACTGAATCTGAAAACAATGCAGTTTATTACAGTGAAGTTATTAAATATATTTGTCATTATAGTGAAGTTTTTGAATATTTTTCATAATAAAAAATATACAAAAATACATTTTTCCAAAATAAGTGTTGTAGTATAACTATCAGAACAGCAGTGATGTGTGAACTGAATTTGGTGACAGTGCAGTGAACAATGAAGTTATTTATTTTTCATTATAAAAAACATAAGAATTATGCAAAAGACATTTTTTCCAATATAAGTGTTGAAGTATAACCAGCAGGCCAACAATGGTTTGTGGAATAAATTTGTTGATACTAAATAGTGTAACATTGAAGTTATTGACTGTTTTTGTAGTAACGGTTTTCAGGTTTTGCACTTTGCAGACGGTCCCTTCGAATCTGTCATGTGCTATGGAATGCCACTCATGTGCTATGGAATGCCAAACCTGCCAAAATTATACAAAGAAATGTAAATAAAAGCAAAAATAAATACATAAATATATAAATACATATACAAAGGAAAGCAAAAAATAATAAATTAATAAATAATTATTCATACATTTATTTCCTTATTTATGCATATTTTAATTTTTTCCACATTTATTTTTTTCTTTTATTTATTTATACAATTATTCATTTAGACTTTTATTTATGTATTTATTTCCACATTTCTTCATTTTTTTTAAATTTATTATTATTATTATTTTATTTTTTTTTTCATTTCTTTATTTTCACATTTATGTATTTCTACATTTCTTTGTCCATGGGGTAATGTTTGCAATTATGTAAAAACCCTAAGAAAAAGCATTTACACCCCATCTCAGTATAAAATATATATCTAAGTGTTTTCTGTAACTTATTTTAGTAGCTAAATACACTATATTGCCAAAAGTTTTAGGGACATCTGTCTTAATGTGCACATAAACTTTAATGATATCCCATTCTTAATCCGTAGGGTTTAATATGGATTTGGCCCACCCTTTGCAGCTATACCAGCTTCAACTCTTCTGAGAAGGCTTTCCACAAGGTTTTGTTCATTTACACATTTATTCATTACTACATTTCTTCATTTTTTTTTTATTTTTTTTTTTTACATTTCTTTATTTTCACATTTATGTATTTCTACATTTCTTTGTCCGTGGGGTAATGAGGGCGTGGTTTACCTCAGACATAGCAATCGAGCTCAGAGTAGGCGAGGGCGAAGCGTTGAGGCCATGTGACACCTTCTGGTGTGCCCGAAACACAAGAAGTGATAGTCACAGCATCACTGATTATAATGGGTTCTCTTGGTGTGGTCTTATTATTAATTACACATATTAGGCTAAGCTATCAACTGGAAATATCCAGAATTAGATAAATCAAAATTTGCCCATGGAAATGGAGTTAGTGAAACACACACGCCATGCATTAAACATTAAACACAGATGCATCATGCTCTTTCAAACAGCACCTGTTGCGTGCCCTCATATATTTGAGCTAACTGCAATTTAATGTAACTTCCAAAAACAATACTGACAGCAACAGAAACAAACTTATTTTCTATTAAGCGGTGGTAGCCTTTAGCCTAACCCCATAAAATAATGTCCAGGGGCAACCTTATTAAATGTATGAATGCCACGTTAATTCCAATCGATAAATTCAGATGATAAGGCTGTAGGGCAGTTACCAGTAAAATCCAATCAGTGTGTGAACAATCAGAGCTTCATCAGAGCCATCATACAGAAGAGACATGAATGCATTTACACAGCAATTAGCCTACAAGTGCTTAAAAATGTTATGAGATAAATGTTTTACATTTTAAAGACAGAAATATGACATGATGGAATCAATGAAATGATACGCTTAATATGAAACTAAAACAGACAGTAGGTGGTGGCAAGTGAGTTCAATCCATTAATTTGATTCCTAGTACCTCGGAGAACCCTGTAGTATAACACAAGAGGAAACCTGTGATAAATAAATAAAAAGTAAATAAAGCAAAACAACAAAGAACTATAACAAAGTACTCAGGTGCCATGTGCATTATACTTTTAAAGGGATAAACTCTTCAATGACTATGTTTACATGTGCACTAATAATGTGATTATTTCTCATAATCAGAGTAAGGTCTTAATTGCAATAAAATGTTAACATGACATGAGCAGAACTCTTCACCCCAGTTTACATGCAGTTTTCATTACTCTGATTATTCGCTAAGTTATACAATCATGGTTATACAACACTCAGTTAGGCATAGGCCTACAGTATGCATGTTATCGGCCATTGTTTTAATCTACTCGCATCAAATTCAAAATACATTTTTATCGATGTACTGGATAATATTCTGTGCCGTGATGAACATCGCAATTCATGGAAGCTTATGCGTGTCAACCTTTTTTTTGGGGGGGTTGGTCAATCAAATATCAAGCATATCAAATATCCATCAATCAAATATCAAATCATTCATTGAATGTTTGCAATTATGTAAAAAATATAAATGTGTTTTCTGTAACTTATTTTACTAGCAAAATACACTATATTGCCAAAAAATTTTACTGTCTTTACGTGTAAATAAACTTTAATGATATCCCATTCTTAATCTGTAGGGTTCAATATGGATTTGGCCCACCCTTTGCAGCTATAACAGCTTCAACTCTTCTGAGAAGGCTTTCCACAAGATTTAGGAGTGTGTTTATGGGAATTTTTGACCATTCTTCTAGATGCACATTTGTGAGATCAGGCACTGATGTTGGACGAGAAGGCCTGGCTTGCAGTCTCCGCTCTTGTCACGGTTCATGGATTCACTTACTCGCCCTCGTGTGTTTGTTGTGTGTGTATGTGTGTGAATGAATGATTATGTGGGCATCACCCAATATGGTCTGATTGTGATCTGTTGCCAGCTGTGTCTTGTTAGTGTTTGTTATATATTGTGCGTGTCTTTATGTGGTCTTTGTCAGTTTGTTGCAGGCTGTCCTGGTGTAGTGCTCTCTGTCTGTCTCTCCCTGGTTCTTGGATTACTGTTATGTCGTCGTGTGCTCTGCTTTCTTTACTGGATTATCCTTGGTCTCTGATACCCGTTGTAGCCCTGCGTCACCCATCTCATCACCACTCTGCACGCCGCCGATTCTGCACGCCTCAGTCTCTGCAACGCCTGTCCATTTGAAGTTACTGTACAGCGAATTCTGTCAATAAACATTGTTATACTTGCACTTGGATCCTCTGTCTGTGTTTATTTCCTGACAGCTCTAATTCATCCCAAAGGTGTTCGGGTTGAGGTCAGGACTCTGTGCAGGCCAGTCAAATTCCTCCACACCAAACTCGCTCATCCATGTCTTTATGGACCTTGCTTTGTGCACTGGTGCGTAGTCGTGTTGGAACAGGAAGGGGCCATCCCCAAACTGTTCCCACAAAGTTGGGATCATGAAATAGTCCAAAATGTCTTGGTATGCTGAAGCATTAAGAGTTTCTTTCACTGGAACTAAGGGGTCAAGCCCAACCCTTGAAAAATAAACCCCACACCATAATCCCCCCTCCACCAAACTTTACACTTGGCACAATACAGTCAGGCAAGTACTGTTCTCCTGGCAACCGCAAAACCCAGACTCGTCAATTGGATTGCCAAACAGAGAAGCATGATTCGTCACCAAAACAATAGTATTCTTTTTAAGGCATAACAAAAATACATTTTTAATTTATTTTTTAAGTAAAAATAAAGGCTTACGCCATAAGAAAGCTATATTGTGCCAACAATTGCCCCATTGTAAAAGCAAAATTGCACTCACTGCATGATCAAACCTTTAAATAAGATAATTCTATATTAAAAAAAAATAAAAAATATGTCAGAAAAGGCCCCTCCCCCCTCCAATTAAAAAAATGAAAATTATATTTAAGCCCTGAATGATTGTCTGTAAAAATCCTTATTGAAGCATCCCTATAAATAATTCTACATGATAAAAAGAAGGTTTCAAAAAAAAAAAAATGGTATCGGTGATCATATCGGCATACAGGTGCTGGTCATATAATTAGAAAATCATCAAAAAGTTAATTTTTTATTGTAAATTATTTAAAAAAAAAAAATGAAACTTTCATATATTCTAGATTCCCTACATGTAAAGTAAAACATTTCAAAAGTTTTTTTATTAAAATTTGATGATTAGAGCGTACAGCTCATGAAAGTCCAAAATCCAGTATCTCAAAATATTAGAATATATCCTAAGATCAATCAAAAAATGGATTTGCAAAACAGAAAAGTTCAAGTTCTTTAAAGTTTGTTCATTTGTGCACTCCATACTTGGTCGGCAGCACATATTACAGCAAATGACTTGCTCCAAGCACAAATTACAGCATCAGTGAAGTGTGGCATGGAAGTGATCAGCCTGTGGCACTGCTGAGGCACTATTGAGCCTTCAGATAATCTGTATATTGTTGGATCAACTGTTTCTCATCTTTCTCTTGAAAATATCCCATAGATTCAGGGGTCAGGCATGTTGGTTGGCCAATAAAGCACAGTAATATCATGGTCAGCAAACCACTTGGAAGTGGTTTTTGCACTGTGGGCAGGTGCTAAAGTCCTGCTGGAAAAGGAAATCAGCATCTCCATAAAGTTTATCAGCAGATGGAAGCACAAAGTGCTCCAAAATCTCCTGGAAGATGGCTGCATTGACTTTGCACTTGATAAAAAAACAATGGACCAACACCAGCAGATGTTACGGCCCCCCAAATCATTACTGACTTCAGAAACTTCACACTAGACTTCAAGCAGCTTGGATTCTATGCCTCTCCAGTCTTCCTTTAGATTCTGGGACCATGATTTCATCATGAAATGCAAAATTTACTTTTATCTGAAAAGAGGACTTTCGACCACTGTTCACTGTCCAGTTCTTTTTCTCCTTAGCCCAGGTAAGATGCTTCTGACGTTGTTTCTGTTTCAGAAGTGTCTTGTTAGTCCTTTTCCTGAAGATGTCTGAGTGTGGTGGCTCTTGATGTGCTGACTCCGGCTTCATTTGACTCTCTCCCAAGTGTCTGAATCGGCTTTATTTGACAGTATTCTCAAGCTTGTGGTCAGCCCTGTTGCTTGTGCACCTTTGCCTTCCCAATTTCTTCCTTCCAGTCAACTTTGCATTCAATATGCTTTGATACATCACTCTGTAAACAGCCACCACATTCAGTAATGACCATCTGTGACTTACTCTCTTTGTGGAGGGTGTCAATGATTGTCTCCTGGACCATTGCCAAGTCAGCAGTCTTCCCCATTAGTGTGGTTTCAAAGAACAAGAGATACCTGGAATTTATACTGTAGGGATGGTCATTTAACGAAACCCAAATATAAATATTCTACTATTTTGAGATACTGGATTTTGGACTTACATTAGCTGTGCGCTCTAATCAACAATTAAAAAAAAAAAAAAAAAAAAACTTTTGAAATGTTTTACTTTACATGTAGGGAATCTAGAATAAATGAAAGTTTCATTTTTTAAAATAATTTATCATTAAAAAATGAACTTTTTCACGATATTCTAATTATATGACCAGCACCTGTATACTGCTTCATGTGATCAACGATCAGTGATCGGCTCCAAAAATCCTGATCGGATATTTGTAAATTGTCTTTCTAAATGTTTCATTAGCATGTTGCTAATATACTGTTAAATGTGGTTAAAGTTACCATCGTTTCTTACTGTATTCACGGAGACGAGAGTTGTTGCTATTTTCATTTTTAAACACGTGCAGTCTGTATAATGCATAAACACAACTTCATTCTTTATAAATCTCTCCAACAGTGTGTAATGTTAGCTTTAGCCACAGAGCATAGCCTCAAACTCACACAGAATCAAACGTAACCATCTAAATAAATACTTTACTCACATAATTCACATAACACATTCAGGGGACACCTAGGACTTATATTACATCTTGTAAAAAAAACAATCTAGGGCACCTTTAATAGAATGAGATCCACAAATATATGTTAGGAGTTTCACAAAAATTAATCGAATTCACAAATAAATAAAATAAGATTTGCTAATAAAAAAACATATTCACAAATGTTTTTATGTCACAAGCACAACTCTGCCTGCATTTATTTGTGAATCACCACCTGTACATTTGTGAATTGCTTTCTCTGCATTTGTGGATCGCTGCACGCATTTGTGGATTTCTTCATGCACATTTGTGGATTCTGAAACAATTCTAGCGTCACGACCTCAGACAAATCCACAAATCGGTCAACTCCACCCACCGACTACTCAAGCCAATCAGATAACGGCCACGTGACGCTGACGAATCACAGCACACTTTCGCTACAACAATCTTACAATTGGGGCTGTCTCGTCCTGCATTGGCTTAGAAAGGAAGTAGAGGGCTTCATTAGGAAATGCAACTTTTCTAGGCTACTTGAACCTCTTCTGCTTATAAAGAATAATAATGACAACACAACTGAAACTTAATAGGAAAAAAACATTTATTGAAATAAGTGATTTATAAAGAACAATAATAACAACACAACTTTGATTTGAAGATAAACAGAAGTAAGCTGTTTATGAGGTACAGCTATCATAAAAAGATACCTTGGAGGAAGAAACATGTTCAATGACATGTTTGTGTGTAAACAAGTGAAAAGAAGTTAGCTGTTTATGAAGTACAGCTGTTATGATAACTTGTATATATAGATATATAGATAACTTGTTTATGGGTAAACAGTGAAACAAAATGTTTGATAGCTGTTTATGTGAACAAAAAAGATTGATATCTGTTCATATAAACAAAAAGGTTGATATCTGTTCATGTAAACAGAAAGGTTGATAACTGTTCATGTAAACAGAAAGATTGATATCTGTTCATATAAATGAAAAGATGTGATCACATCAAAAGAATGTAGAAAGAAAAAGAGCCCAATAGCATATATATTAACCACTGAAGAATGACAGACAACTGGTATTGTAACGTCTTTATTAAGGCATATATTAAACATTAAAGAATGACAGACAACTGGTATTGTAATGCCTTTATTAAAGCATATATTAACCATTAAAGAATGACAGACAACTGGTATTGTAATGCCTTTATTAAAGCATGTATTAATCACTTATAAAAGAATACAAAACAACTGGAAATGCATTTGTTAGCAACATGTTAGTAGATTAGAAAGGAAATAACATGTATTAGAAAGAAAGGCAATCTTACCGTTGAAGGATGTCTTGATCAGAAGAGCAGGACGCTCCAGAGGAAAAGAGTCCAGAACAAAGAGGAGAGGCCTCTATATATAGACATATGAGGGGAATTCCCATGAAGATGACATCAACTGGTCAGATAGTCTATAAAAGGCTGGACCATGAAGAGAGCAGAAGGGGCTGCTTCACACCTGAGGCTGTACCTCCGACACCAGAACCAGCTGATGATGCCTCCATCGCTGATATTGCCTTGACTGAAGAACTTTTTAATACTTATACTTTATTTAATTACTTGTATAGAATGTTAGTAGAATATATGTAATGCTAGTAGTATTAATGTAATAAATAAATTAACTTATAACTTTATAACTAAACTCGGCCTCATGTGGCATTAATTTAAGTCGTTGAGCCTGAACAGACCACGGAGAAGTCTTCTGTCTGATTGTAAGTATTTTTAAAATGCTTATAATTTAAGTCAGATTTGACTTTCTTACCTAACCTGAGAATAATAAAAAAATAAGGTAAAGGTGCTTAGAGACGCATCACAAAACATGGCACCCAGCGTGCCCGGGGCAGATTGATCATCAGTTACTGGACAGGACTGATGACCAAATTGCTTGACATTTGGCTTAATACTCGCTTGTATGTTAAATATGTAGAGCATGAGATGAGAAGTTACTGAGGAGAAAACTATATCCTGTAAGACCCAAAACAGAATAGAATAATTCTAAGATGAATTATTAGGTTCGACCCAGAAAGGGTTGAGTGCGCATACAAAGAGAGTAAACCGTACGAGCTTAGAAAGCTGTAGAGTTTATTTAGCCAATAGATGTGAGATAAGATCTCATATGGCAGGTCTCTGAGAGGCTAGAATAGCAAAAGAGACAGGGCTTTCTGTCAGGAGAGGGACGCCTCACTAACAGAGAGCCAGACTCTTCATTCAGGTTAATGTGAGTATTATGCTTGAATGGGAGAAAAAGTAGCTTTAAAAGTGAAATCATTGATTAAAGAAACTGAAATGAGTAAGCTGATCCTTTGGATCCCGTCCAGATGTGGTTAGAGAATAAGCAAAATAAGTTAAAAGAGAATGATAGGACTTGAACCTTAAATATCTTTAAAATAAATGAAATGGTGAAAAAAAGAAAAAATATACGGTGTGTATATTAGGGAGTTAAAAAAGAGTTCAGGAAGAGAAACGAGAGGCTATATTGTTAAAAGTATCATAATATCAAAATAAGACATTGTAAATTAATCAGAATAAATGAAAGAGAAAAATAAAATAATCAGGGGATAGATCCATATTAGCCTGGAAAAAATGAGAAGAGCCTTAATAGATGGTTGCCAAATTAATAATGAAACGGGCAAGCCCGGGGCAGAAACAGTGAGGTGTGTGAGTGTTTAAAGAGAAAGGGGCCTCAGATAAAAAATGTGCATAAGCCCAGATTAGATCTAGGATTGTGTGTACATTTAAATCCACAACACCACTCATATGTTACAAAACTGTCTTTGACACAGAAAAGTGCTTGAAGTAACATCAGGGTCTAAACAAATGTATGCATTTTCCTTGTCAAAAGTATGACTGTTTTTTTGGAAATTTAGGTAATAGCTTTCACTTCTGAAAATGAGGCATTTGCATGTTTTTCAAGTGTGTGCGTTCATTCTAAAAATCACATATGCACAGATGTGCACAGATTGTAAGGTCAACTGTTCGGTTCCCATTCAGTCGGTCACGTTCGACGTACGTCGGACAGACCGACGAATAGGAATCTCGCTAGAGAGGCCAATCTACTTCGAGTGTAACTAAACGAGCCAATGCACATTGGCATGCAATCATATGCATCAGCTGCTCGCCTCGCAGCGCGGGTATATAATGAGCAGCAGGTGCGTTGCATCTTCAGCTTTTCGCTTCGGAGCCAAACCTTCTATGAAGACAGCTACTGAAAGCGAGTGTGGTGAACGAGTCTCTCTTCAAGACGTCTCTTTGTTGCGAGGTGCAGGCGGACAGCGCAGCAGCGGGGCCGATTCTCCTTTTGTTTTTGTTTTTGCCTTTAATTTGATTGAGCAAAGCTGTAATCAGCGTGAAGGCCGTTCTCACGGCTGGTGAAACGGTGCGCCTAGAGCGCTAAAAAGCTGTTGTTACAGCTGGTAAGAGGAGCGCCTTCAAGGAGAGTGCACACGACAGGCTGCACATTCCCTGTCTGTGCTGCAGCGGCTATTCCCCTGCGTGCTTCAGCACCTAAAAGAGTCAGTCCTTGAAAGAGCTAACACGAGTAGTTCGCGTCTTTTTAAAGATGTCGTTCTACTTGTGTGTTTCTGGATGCGGTCGTTACCTGGCGCCTCGGGATGGTCACCAGCGCTGTATCGCGTGCTTGGGCTTAAGGCACGCTGAGGCAGCGTTTGTGGATGAGTCATGTACCCATTGTGGGAAGATGACCATCGCGGAGTTGCGGTCGAGACTCCACTTTCTGCAAAGGGGTGGAGTCCCGGTCCCGACGCCTCGCTCCAATCCTCCTCAGAGGGTTGCTGCGAGCGGCGGGGCTGGTGACTTGAGGATAACGGTGAGCGCGCTTCCTTCGGGGAACCAACCCCCTAGGAACCCTCCCCCCTCGTGCGCTCCGCAGCCAGTAGAGCTGCCCTCGGAACGTGGTGGACCACCCCAGAGGTGTGTACCATCCGTTTCCTTCGGAGCTCCCCCAGACGACCGGATGTCGATCGCTGCATCGGAGGGTGAGCCTGATACTTCTGGGGAGGATGAGTCGGCGCAGTTGCCTCCTTCGGGGGTGACAACTGTGCCCGACACGGACCCGGAAATGATGGCTATGCTTTCCCGGGCCGCCAACAGGGTCGGGCTCGTGTGGAATCCTCCACCGTGTCCCGAACCCTCGAGGTTGGATGACTGGTATCTCGGGGTGGCCAGGGCTGGTTCTCAGCCCCCCACCCCAGTGCCCTTCTTCCCGGAGGTGCATGAAGAGCTCACGGGCACGTGGACGGCACCCTTTACTGCCCGAAACCGTGTCGGTGGGTCCTCCTCCCTCACCACCCTTGATGGCGGGGCAGCGAAGGGTTACACGCGCATACCCCCTGTGGAACGTGCCGTTGCTATGCAACTGTGCCCTAACTCCACCTGGCGGGGGGAGCCGTCTCTCCCTTCCCGGGCCTGTAAGTACTCGTCGGATCTTACCGGCAAGGCTTATCAGGCCTGTGGGGAAGCTGCCTCTGCCTTACACGCTATGGCGTTGTTGCAGGTCCATCAGGCCAAGGCACTGAGGGACCTGCACGAGGGTGGTCATGATCCACAAGTTCTCCAGGAACTTCGTGCCGCGACGGACCTCGCGCTTCGAGCGACGAAGGTTACGGCGCGGTCAGTGGGTCGTGCGATGTCCACTATGGTGGTCCAGGAACGCCATCTCTGGCTGTGTCTTGCGGACATGAGGGATACCGACAAGGTCAGGTTTCTTAATTCCCCCGTGTCCCAGACCGGCCTTTTCGGCGACGCGGTCGAGAACTTTGCCCAACAGTTCTCGGCTGTACAAAGGCAGTCTGAGGCCATCAGTCACATCCTGCCGAGGCGGTCAGCTGCTGCACCTCCACCGCCGGCGGCACCTCAGACTACCCGTCGCCGAGGGCGCCCCCTGCAGCCGCCCCCGCTCCCGCGCCCCAGCAGCAGCAGCCTCCATCCAAGCGGCGCCGTGGAGCCGGTCGCGGGCGGGGCGCCCAGCCCGTCCAGCCACCCCCCAAGAAGAAGGGTGGCAAGGCCAAGTCCAAGCGGCCCTAGGACGGGCGACCCGGAGATGGAGGGGACTGCTCTTCAGGAGGTGGTGAATGCACCACTCCTTCCCCCGGAGGAGGGCCGGGTGGAGAATCTTTTGTTGTTTCCTTTTGTTCCGCCGCTGGCTCAACGGCCAGCGGTACCCAAATTTTCAAGAAAAGAGCAGTTTCCTTTATCTCCGGGTCCGAAGAGGGCTCGGAGAGCAGTGGGAGGGCTAGAACCTCACCACTCTCATCCACCTCTTCTGTCGCCAGCGGACAGCAGCGAGCAGCAGGTAAGCAAATCCTCGACTGCTCCCTCTGTCCACCCGTGGAGGCAGGTAAGTGTTGCACAGCACACTGTGACCCCGCTTCGGGCCGCCTCACACAGAGAGCCTCCCGGGCCGCGTCCCTGCGTTCCACCTCGCTGCCCCGCGGCGGGTACGCCGGTGGTCCCCTTGGTGCCGCTGGTGCGGTCTCTGGGAGCCTGGCTAGCGCTCCCCAGTCCGTCTCGCTGGCTCCTCCGGACCATCAGGCTCGGCTATGCGATTCAGTTCGCCCGGCGTCCCCCCAAGTTCAGGGGCGTCCTCTTCACTTCAGTGAAAGATGTCGATGCCCCTGTTCTGCGTGCGGAGATTGCAGTCCTACTGGCGAAGGACGCGATAGAGCCGGTCCCTCCAGCCGATTTGAGGTCAGGGTTCTACAGCCCCTACTTCATTGTACCCAAGAAAAGCGGCGGGTTACGACCGATCTTGGACCTGCGAGTTTTGAATCGGAGCCTTCACAAGCTACCGTTCAAAATGCTTACGCAGAAACGCATTTTCGAGTGCATCCGTCCCCGAGATTGGTTTGCAGCGATCGACCTGAAGGACGCGTACTTTCATGTTTCGATTCTTCCGCGACACAGGCCATTCCTGAGATTCGCGTTCGAAGGTCGAGCATATCAGTACAGAGTCTTACCCTTCGGGCTGGCCCTGTCTCCCCGCGTCTTCACGAAAGTCGTGGAGGGAGCCCTTGTTCCCATGAGAGAACAGGGTGTTCGCATTCTCAACTACCTGGACGACTGGCTCATTCTAGCACAGTCTCGGGATCAGTTGTGCGAACACAGGGACTTAGTGCTCAGGCACCTCAGCCAGTTGGGGCTTCAGGTCAACTGGGAGAAGAGCAAACTCGCCCCAGTGCAGAGGATCTCTTTTCTCGGTATGGAGTTGGATTCGGTCGAACGGGTAGCACGCCTCACAGAGGAACGTGCTCGGTCGGTGTTGAACTGCCTGAATACGTTCAATGGCAGGACAGCGGTCCCACTGAAGTTTTTTCAGAGGCTCCTGGGGCATATGGCGGCTGCAGCGGCTGTAACACCGCTCGGGCTGCTTCATATGAGACCGCTTCAGCACTGGCTTCACGGCCGAGTCCCGAGATGGGCGTGGCAACGCGGCACGTTCCGGGTGCCAATCACTCAGGAGTGCCGCCGAACCTTCAGTCCGTGGTCGGACCCTTTGTTTCTCCGGGCAGGAGTGCCCCTAGAACAAGTGTCCCGGCATGCTGTGGTTTTCACAGATGCTTCTGCCACCGGCTGGGGTGCCACGTACAACGGGCATGCAGTCTCAGGGGTTTGGACGGGACCCCATCTGCATTGGCACATCAATTGCCTCGAGTTGCTGGCAGTACGCCTTGCGCTGAGCCGCCTCAAAGGCCTGCTTCGCGACAAGCATGTACTGGTCCGTACGGACAACACTGCGACCGTTGCGTACATCAACCGCCAAGGTGGTCTACGCTCCCGTCGCATGTCGCAACTCGCCCGCCATCTCCTCCTGTGGAGTCGGAAGCATCTGAGGTCGCTTCGCGCCATTCATGTCCCCGGTGTGCTCAACCGTGTGGCCGATGAGCTATCACGAGCTGCGCTGCCCGGAGAGTGGCGACTCCACCCCCAGGTGGTTCAGCTGATCTGGAGAGAGTTCGGAGAGGCTCAGGTAGACCTGTTTGCCTCACCAGAAACCTCCCACTGCCAGTTGTTTTACTCTCTGACCGAGGGAACACTCGGGACAGACGCACTGGCTCACAGCTGGCCCCGGGGCCTGCGCAAATATGCGTTTCCCCCAGTGAGCCTACTTGCACAGACCCTGTGCAAAGTCAGGGAGGACGAGGAGCAGGTCTTGTTAGTTGCGCCTTACTGGCCCAACCGGACCTGGTTCCCAGAACTCTCACTCCTCGCGACAGCCCCTCCCTGGCCCATCCCTCTGAGGAAGGACCTCCTCTCTCAGAGACGGGGCACTCTTTGGCACCCGCGTCCAGACCTCTGGAAACTCCATGTCTGGTCCCTGGACGGGACGCGGAGGTTCTAGGTGACTTACCCCCCGAGGTACTTAACACCATCACTTCGGCACGTGCACTGTCTACGAGACGTGCTTACGCCTCGAAGTGGAACCTGTTCGTCGAGTGGTGCTCTTCTCGCCGAGAAGACCCCCGAAGATGCTCGATCGGTGTCGTGCTTTCCTTCTTGCAGCAAGGGTTGGAGCGTAGGCTGTCCCCCTCCACCCTCAAAGTCCATTCTGCTGCTATCTCCGCTTACCACGACCACATAGATGGCAAATCTGTTGGTCAGCACGACCTGGTCGTCAGGTTCCTTAGGGGGCGAGACGGTTAAATCCTCCTCGTCCCCCTCCATACCCTCTTGGGACCTTACTCTGGTGCTCAGAGCACTCCAGATTGCTCCCTTTGAGCCTTTGCTGTCAGCAGACTTAAAGATTCTCTCTATGAAAACTTTGCTGCTGGTGGCATTGGCCTCCATCAAGAGGGTAGGGGACCTGCAGTCATTTTCGGTCGACGAATCGTGCCTAGAGTTCGGGCCGGGTGACAGCCACGTGGTACTGAGACCCCGGCCTGGCTATGTGCCCAAGGTTCCTACCACTCCCTTCAGGGATCAGGTGGTGAGCCTGCAAGCGCTGCCCTCGGAGGAGGCAGACCCAGCCCTGGCTTTGCTCTGTCCAGTTCGCGCCTTGCGACTGTACATAGACAGAACTCGAAGCTTCAGGACCTCAGTCCAGCTCTTCGTCTGTTACGGAGGCCAGCAGAAGGGAAAGGCTGTCTCCAAGCAGAGGATGGCCCACTGGATAGTGGATGCCATCGCCCTGGCTTACCAAGCTCAGGGCGTGCCCTGCCCGCTCAGGTTGCATGCCCACTCCACGAGAGGTGTGGCATCCTCCTGGGCGCTGGCTCGTGGCGCCTCGCTAACAGACATTTGTAGAGCTGCGGGCTGGGCGACACCTAACACGTTCGCTAGATACTATAGCCTTCGTGTCGAGCCGGTCTCCTCCCGTGTTCTCGCCTCAGGTCAGAGGCACGGAGAGTCGGCTTGCTGCGCTACATGCGCATTCTATTCTCCAGAGAGTCCCTACGGGCAGACCCTGTTGAGTCCTCCGGTTACCCTTCGGCAGCCGACGTGGCGGAGCGTCTGGCGCCAGGCCTATACTCCGTTGTATCCTTGAGAACCGGATTTAGGCTGGGTTCCATATGTGTGACCCTACGGGGATCCCATATGGCTTTTTCCACGGCTGCTCCTAAACGAAGCCCGTGTCTTTCCCTCTGGGAGAACCCATCTCTCACCGAGTGGAGTCACCCCAGTTCTTCCATATGTTGTACAACCTACAAGGTTAGTCCATATGTACTTATCCATATAACTCCTTCGGGGAAGGATATGGCTTCCGCAGCGTTCCTTATCGCATGTAAGGCTACGCTTTCCCAGCGTTATCCAATTGTCGCACTGAGTGGGTTTTGGGAACAACAGTGATCGACCCTCTCTGCGTGAGCCTGGTCCCACCGTCCTTAGGCAAGGGGGTTCAGGTGGCTCACGACAGAGCGCTGGAAGAGGGCAGCCCCTGTGGCGCTTTGGTAGGGATTCCTATTCGTCGGTCTGTCCGACGTACGTCGAACGTGACCGACTGAATGGGAACGTCTCGGTTACATAGGTAACCCTCGTTCCCTGAAGGAGGGAACGGAGACGTACGTCCCGTCGCCACAGGCGTTGTCCTGCTGATGCTGCCGCCTGCTGGGTTCGGCTCCTCAGCGAAAACCTGAAGATGCAACGCACCTGCTGCTCATTATATACCCGCGCTGCGAGGCGAGCAGCTGATGCATATGATTGCATGCCAATGTGCATTGGCTCGTTTAGTTACACTCGAAGTAGATTGGCCTCTCTAGCGAGATTCCTATTCGTCGGTCTGTCCGACGTACGTCTCCGTTCCCTCCTTCAGGGAACGAGGGTTACCTATGTAACCGAGACGTTTGTGTGAGAAACAGCATTGTGAATTTTTTACCTCTAATACACCACTATGTCCAACTCCGTTCAGCTTCCGGTGAGTGAGGTCAGATCGCGCTCTGACAACAGAAGTGATGTCTCGCGTTCATTGAAGTATATGGGCGAGACATCACTTCCGTCTTCAGAACGCGTTTTTTGACCTCACTAGCAGGAAGCTGAACGGAGTTGGACATAGTGGTGTATTAGAGGTAAAAAAATATATAAATAATGTTCGGTTTCTCTCACAAACCGATCGTTTCGTGTCTTAGGACATTAATGTGTCGTCACGAGCCGCAGGTTTTCATTTGGATTTGTCTAAGCAAGGTTTATTCACTCTTATAGATGAAGTTCCCATCTACTGCAATGATTTGAATGACAGAGGGCAGCGGTTGCAGTTAAAAATCATCATTTGTGATTGACTGAAGAAAAAATGTCACCTACATCTTGTAAGCTGATAAACATCAAATTTTCATTTTTGGGTGAACTATCCCTTTAAAGTGTAATAGGATAATTAGAGAAGTTCCAAAATGTGAAAGCACATAAAATTATAAGACTAGGGAGGTTAATTACTAGAATTTAAAATTGAATAAAAGGTATGTTTTTTACCAAATGCTATCAATAAAAATAGGTGAGAATTAATGCTTTCTCTATAAACAACAAAGAAAGATTGCCATAAGGACCTACAATATGTCTGTAGGTGATAATACTTTATAGGAGGGATAAGAAAAAAAAAAAAAAGAAAAAAAACATCTGTCAGTTTTAGTCAATGCAAAGACTATAAAAGAAAACGATAAAGATGCTTGCAAAAGCAGGACTAAATGTGAAGAATGATGACAAATGAATTATTGACAAATATGAGTGTATTTACAGGATGTTAAATATTTACACACTAAATTGGTGAGAGCATAAGCTGATATAAAATCCCTAAAATAAAAAGGAGTTTGAGACAAATTTTAGAGATTTGGTTAATAAATTGAGTCAAATGGTGAATTTAGTAAAGTAATAGAATAGAACAAAAGATAAAGATATTTGTTAAAGAAACAGTGTATGCTATAGTTTACAACATTATGAAGAACAAAGATGGACAGAAAGCTCTGAAAATACACATGAAGCCGATTATGAGAGTACATAATATATACCTGTTTGGATGTTGAAAAAGTCCTGAGATTGAGTTTTACTTAGTCAGAGGAATAGTGTTGATTTAAAGTTGTAATGAGCTTCAGGATAAAACTACAACATAGCTTCCTATGAATAAAGTTATAAACATAAAATACTGAATAATAAAGTCAAATAATAAACATTAAGAAAAATATTAAAACATTTTAAAAGATAAGAATTAAAAATAAAGAGCAGAAAAAGTCTAAGGAAAGGGACTTTTTACATTAGAGGCATGCAGTGTTTGCTAAGGGAATTAAAGCAGTGAGGTCAGAAGGTCAGGAGATAGAGCCACTCCGTGATGGTAACAGACGCAGCTCGCTGAGTGTGTGTGTGTGTGTGTGTAGTGAAAAAACTGCAGGAATTAGTGTAGCATGATAAATAAATGATTCTAAATTAATCTTAATATATATTATGTAAAAACCATTATTGACTTAACGATTAATTTAGAAATGAAACAAAAAGGTTGTGGTAACTATTGTGGCAGTATAGGGAAGACATATAGACTATGACTTTTCCCTTAGTGAACTCATGATTTACTGCTTGTTAGAAATTAGAGAGGTATAGTTCAGCTATTCGGTAGAATTAAGGATGCAGAATAAGATCATGTAAAATAAGGCATTAACATGTACTTAATAAATATTAATTAGCCAGTGTTGTAGTAATTTGCTTGCTAATAGACAATTGGTTAAAAGACGTTAGAATAAAGTGTTATTAAAGTTGTATATATTAAAATGTGAATAAAAATGACGAAAAATAATGAGACAGTGGGAAAATAATAATAAAAAAAAATCAAATAAGTGAAAAAATATGAAAATATAATTTTTCCATTCAAAACCTATATGATGGAGAATAAAAGTAATGTAAGAGTTACAAAGAGGTACAAAAAGTACAATAACAAACAGAACTAAATAGAAAGGTCATTATAAGATATTATGAGACCGTTGAAAATGAGCAAGAATAATGATTATTGTTAGAGGACAAGCTAAAAACTATTAACTGTAAAGAGAAAACATGGTTCTGAATAAAGTCTGAGAATTAGTGTCTCAGGACGTAAAATGAGTACTTTGGAAATAAAGACTTAATAAATGTATTGAAAGATTAAAATTTAATAAAATATAAACTATATGAAGTTAAATTGAGAAAAAAAATGGAAATATAAACTTAAGAAAGGTTTTAATACAAATGGGAAAAAAATGGAAATAAGGGATAAAACTTGTTAAATTAAACATGTTAAAATGAAAATAAAAATAATAAAGAGAAATTTAAATGAAAATGAGAGAAAATTAGAAAAAAAAAATAACAGTTGTTGTGACTGAACTGAGAAAGAATAAAACATCAAAATAAACAGGTATTATTTGCAGAGACTAATTAAAAGCAAAAAGTTATAAAGGTCAAACTTAAACAAATAAATAAATGAAATATAATACCTGTAGTATTAAGAGTCTTTCAAAAAAAAAAAAAAAAAAAAACAATGACATATTTCTAAGTGTGTGTGTTCGTCAGGAATGCGAAACAACACATGTCTTAGAAAGGGCCATAAACAATAGCCTAAGTGTGTATCTGGACGGGGTACCACATTGGATCTGTGAATATTAGGTATGAGAGAATACTCAATAAGATATGTCTATTGATAAATGATAGACAGAATTTGGGCATGGATTTAGCGATTTGATCAGCAGGAATATGAAACTCAGGGCAATATGTAAACAGCTTGGTAATTCTGGTGTCGTTAAATTCAAGGTAAATGATAAGATTCTAAGGCAAAACGATTCTAGTTGATTGGACAATCCAAAAGAAAAAAAACTAGACTTTAATTTCTTGCTTTGATATATAAAATAAAGTGTTTCAGCTTAATAAGGAACAATATTCAGCTGAAACATTAATTGACAGACATATTATTAATTAAAAAGAAAATGAATTAAAGAAAAACAAAACAAAACAGAAGATTGACTTCCCAAGAAGGGGAGATTTTGAAATAAATTATTTCAGTACTTTGGATAATTGGATAGAGCATATTAATCTTAATGAACAATGATTAACAAATACTTAATAATTAATTAAATATACAAGTACTGATGCCAGAATATCTTCTAGAAGGGGGGAGTAATCCATCTGTAGAAGATCTTCTGACATGCAAACACAGATTTGAAAGCAATAGTTAATCTAATGACTATTGTTGGAACACAGATTCCAGTCTGTGAGTATGTTAAGGGTTTCTGTGGGAAGATTTATGATCAGAGCTGAGGCACAGAAGGGTCAAACTTTCTGCTGGCATAGAATTGAGACAGAGAAACAAAATGAAAGAGAGATGGGCAATGAGCCAGACATAATGCAAAGATTATGAAAATCCTGGCAGTATAAAATAATTGTTAAATAATTGTAGTTATAATTAACAATTATAAATATAAACAAAGCAGGATTTTGGCCTTTATAAGTATATAAGTATTTAAGTGATTCAGACAATTATGAAAGAAGTAAATAATATGGAGCATTTAGGTCTGGGTTTTGTTAAAACAGCCCAAGATCTAGATATGATGGAAAATAAAGGACATTAGGACCTTAAGAAAAAAATTAATAAATAAATAAATAAAATATAAAGTTAAGCTAAATAGACAGAGAAATAAATTATGTTTTAAGAATATAAACAAGAAAGAAAATATTTAGTTTAGATAGAATCAAGATTTGGGAAATGGAAACTTGGCTTTATCTTAAAGATGGGAAGATAAAACAAGACCTAGTAACAGAGTGACAGATGTACAAAACCAGTTCCCTTTCGATACTTCACTTGTACTGCGTATGGGGAAAGGTCTCCCTTTTTCCCCGCTGCTGAAGCCTTTTTCAATAACGCAGTGTAACTGCACCGTCATTGGTTCACTCATAGACAAGTTGTTGAACCAATGACGGCGCGGCATAGCTGCGCGGCCTATGGCGACAAAGCGCGCGAATATTCCCGCCGAAATGGGCGGGGTTAAGGGCTATATAAGCAGGTGTTTCGCCATAGGATTTCAGTGTTTTCTCCTTCAGCGACGACCTCATCATCTCCTCGCTGATCTCCGCCTGAAGCCGAGAAGCTCGCCGCCTTCCTGACTGCTCTCGCCGCCGTCTGAAGAGGCTCCCGCAGCGGACTCGCCTGGAATCGCCGGACTGAGGACAGCGCCGGCGCCCTCTCCGACTGCAGCGTCAGCGCCGTCGCCGAGTCGCCGCCTCCCGCTTCCCGCTCCCGGCCGCTTCCTGTGTGTCCCCTGCCGCCATCCGGCGCGCCGTCTTGAGAGCTTCACCGCGGCTTAACGCCGCTCTAAAAGAGCATATTTCAGCGGTTTTCACCGCTTCTAGAGCTTCCGCGGCCCTCGCCGCTCTAAAAGAGCCACCCAAGTGCCGTTTTCACGGCAACGGCGTCTTCTCAGATGCCCCGCCACTCGTGTGGCACGTGCAGGGCCCCCCTGCACGACGGTGATGGTCACAGCGAGTGCGTCGCTTGCCTGGGCAAGCCCCATGCAGACGGCGCGCTCGCTGGGGACTCATACCCGCACTGCGAGTGCATGAGTCTCAGTTCCCTGCGCTCATGGGCCGCCTTCTTCACAGAGGGTGATCTCGCCGCTCGCGCCCTCCCGTCTCCTTCCTCCCGCGAGCCGGCTAGGAAGAGACAGCGGGGCAGAGCGACCCAGCGCCAGGAGATAGGCGAGCTCACGCCGGCCCAGCTCCCGTGTGCCTCGCCCTCTCCTCCGAGGGAACCCTCTCCCGTCCTGTTCTCTCGGCCTGAGCAGCGTCCCTCTGCGGAAGCGAGTGACCTCGTCTCATTCGGTGGAACAGACGACGAGCAGGACGACTCCATGTCTCTTGCGGCTTCCGAAGCAGAAGTGTGGGCTGGCGAATCGGACGATCCCGCCCCCCCGCCTCCCTTGGAGCCCATTGAACATGGCCAGGGCATGGATGCCGAGCTCTTCCGCATCCTATCCAGAGCCGTAGAAGAGCTGGACCTCGACTGGGCCCCACCTGAGGAGCTGTCGCGCAGTCGCGCAGTCGCCTTGACGAGTGGTTCCTGCCTGGCCGCCGCCAAGCCCCTCGCCAGCGAGCAGCGCCCTTTTTTCCCGAGGTCCACGAGGAGCTGACGAAGTCGTGGCGCGCTCCGTACTCCGCCCGCCTTCATACCACGCACCGCTCCGCCCTCACTGCCGTCGACGGCGCCGAGGAAAAGGGATACGAGCACCTGCCACCCCTTGACGAAGCAGTGGCTGCTCACCTCTGCCCTCCCGCGGCTGTGGGATGGAAAGCTAAGAGGTCACTCCCTTCCAAGCCCTGCCGGACTACTTCCACCTTAGCTGGTCGAGCTTACACTTCGGCAGGACAGGCCGCTTCTGCGCTACACTCCATGGCCATATTCCAAGTCTTCCAGGCCAAACTCCTCCGCTCTCTGGACGAGTCTGGGATTGACACGCCGGCTTTCAAGGACCTTCGCAGCGCTACTGACCTTGCCCTGCGAGCCACGAAGGCTACGGCTCAGGCCATCGGCTGTTCCATGGCCAGCCTGGTAGTGTTGGAGCGCCACCTGTGGCTTAACTTGACGGAGATCAAGGACAATGACAAGACAGCCTTCTTAGACGCCCCGGTCTCTCCCTCTGGTCTCTTCGGCCCTGCAGTGGATGGCTTCACTGAACGCTTCACAGCGGCACAGAAATCGTCTCAGGCCATGAGACATTTCCTGCCCAAGCGCTCCAGCTCTGCTTCCAGCCGCCCCAGGACTGCGTCGGCTCAGCAGCACAAGCCCGCTCCACCTGCAGCACCGCAGTCAGCGCCACCTAAGGAGCTACTCTCGGTGTACAACCCCCTCAGCGGCGGTCTGTCACACGATATCATTCAACCCCTTGCCACTCGGGCCGAGGCTTGGCAGGCCATCCCCGATGTGTCAGATTGGGTCATGGGGATCGTAACTCAGGGTTACTCGCTCCAGTTTGCACGCCGGCCCCCTCGCTTCGGCGGGGTGCTTCAAACTTTGGTCAATCCGGACGACGCCCATGTCCTCCGAGCCGAAGTCATGACGTTGCTAAGAAAAGGAGCTGTGGAAATAGTTCCCCCCGCGGAAAGCGAGTCAGGCTTCTACAGCCTCTATTTTCTGGTCCCCAAGAAAGATGGTGGTCTCAGACCCATCCTGGATCTCAGACTTTTGAATCATTCCCTCATGAGACGGAAGTTCAAAATGCTGACACTGAAACAGATCCTCGCGCACATCTGCCCCGAGGACTGGTTCTGCTCGCTGGACCTGAAGGATGCGTATTTTCACATCCAGATAGCCCCTCGTCACAGACGATTCTTGAGATTCGCATACGAGGGAGTGGCATACCAATATACGGCCCTGCCCTTCGGGCTGTCTCTGGCTCCTCGCACTTTCACCAAGTGCATGGACGCGGCACTTTCCCCTCTCAGACAGGCGGGAATCCGAGTCCTGAATTATCTCGACGACTGGCTCATTCTAGCCCGTTCGCGAGTCGAGCTGGAACACCACAGATCCGTGCTCCTCAGCCATTTACAATGCCTGGGTCTCAGGGTCAACGCAACCAAGAGCTTGCTGTGCCCCACTCAACGAATATCGTTTCTGGGAGCAGTTTTCGACTCAGTCCATATGACGGCAGTAGTCTCGCCAGAGCGCGCTCTGACGATTCAGCAGCTCACAGCCTCAGTCAAGAACAGAGCCTGCCTCCCTCTGAAGTTTTTTCAGAGGCTGCTAGGGCTAATGGCTTCCGCCTCTCCGGTACTACAGCTCGGCCTTCTTCGGATGCGGCCTCTTCAGTACTGGTTGAAGTTCCGGGTTCCTCCCAGCGCTTGGCGGCACGGCCGCCTTCGCCTCAAGGTCAATCAGGCCTGTCTTCTAGCCCTGAAACCTTGGACGAACCCTGTATGGTTCAAGCACGGAGTGCCCTTACAGGCGGTCTCACGAAGGACGGTGCTAGCAACAGACGCCTCCAACTCGGGTTGGGGCGCTGTGTGCGACGGCAGACTGGCCTTCGGCTCATGGAGCCAAGAGGAAAGCCTTCTGCACATCAACTGTCTAGAGATGCTAGCAGTGATGAAGGCCCTTCAGTTCTTTCAGGCTCATTTGACAGGGCGTCACGTTCTAGTCCAATCGGACAGTATGACAGTGGTGTCATATTTAAACCACCAGGGCGGTCTCTCGTCCAGCCGCTTATGCGCTCTGGCGAAACGTCTACTGGAATGGGCTCTTCTGAGGCTTCAGTCGCTCAGAGCGACTCATGTTCCTGGCAGGAACAATCTGGGTGCAGATATGCTGTCACGGAGCAACGTCCCCTCCGACGAGTGGACGCTCCATCCCCAGGTTGTCCTCAGGATTTGGGAGCTCTTCGGGAAGGCAAAGATAGACCTCTTCGCCTCAGAAGACAACTCTCATTGCCCAACATTTTTCTCGAAGGAGGTCGACGCTCTGGCCCATTCATGGCCCAGCACGCTCCTTTACGCTTTTCCTCCGATCGCCCTGATCCCTCAGGTCATCAGGCGCATCAGAGAAGACCAACACAGAGTCCTTCTAGCGGCCCCGCTCTGGAGGAACCAGATTTGGTCCTCGGAGCTGTTCAAGCTCTCTCTGAGAGCCCCGTGGCCGATCCCCCTGAGACGGGACCTCCTCTCTCAGGCGAACAGGGCAATCTGGCACCCACAGCCGGAGCTCTGGGCTCTGCACCTCTGGTCCCTCGATGGGAGCCTACTAACCTCCCCAGGGACGTCCTAAATACCATTTCTCAGGCTAGAGCGCCGTCCATGAGACGCCTCTA
Organism: Chanodichthys erythropterus; assembly: GCF_024489055.1. Taxonomy (NCBI): domain Eukaryota; kingdom Metazoa; phylum Chordata; class Actinopteri; order Cypriniformes; family Xenocyprididae; genus Chanodichthys; species Chanodichthys erythropterus. The sequence goes on along the minus strand of NC_090235.1, from coordinate 41,387,766 downwards.
CGACCAGAAATGGTCGGTCTTTGCTGACTGGTGTTCGTCACGCAACATAGACCCAATGGAGAGTGACGTATCTTCTATACTGTCTTTCCTCCAAGAACGCTTGGAAACGGGGCGCACCCCTTCCACGCTCAAGGTTTACGTAGCAGCCATTGCAGCGTTCCATGCTCCTATTGCTGGCCAATCAGTGGGACGAAACGGACTTGTCATCCGTTTCCTGAGGGGCGCTAGGCGATTGAATCCTCCTCGCCCCCTCACCGTTCCCTCCTGGGACCTGTCTTTGGTCCTCAGGGCCTTAAAAGGAGCCCCATTGAACCAATGGGCTCAGTCGACCTCAGGCCATTGACGCTAAAAACCGCCTTGCTGTTAGCACTGGCCTCGGTTAAGCGTGTTGGCGATTTGCAGGCCCTCTCTGTGAGCCCTGCATGCCTCGAATTCGGGCCTGGAGACTCGAAGGTCGTTCTGAAACCCAGGCATGGCTACGTCCCTAAGGTGCTCTCAACGCCGTTTAGAGCTCAGGTCATCTCGCTCTCTGCTCTGCCCCCTTCGACGGAAGAGCAAGGGCTGGAGTTACTCTGCCCTGTCAGGGCATTGAGGACCTACATAGAGCGATCGCAGTCTTTCAGACAGTCAGATCAGCTCTTTGTCTGTTTTGGAGGCCGCACCAAAGGATCTCCGGTCTCAAAACAGCGCATTTCTCGTTGGATAGTGGACGCTATTACGCTGTGCTACTCCTCACTGGGAGCCAAATGCCCCATAGGAGTCAGAGCCCACTCCACTAGAGGGATGGCCTCCTCATGGGCTTGGTCCAACGGAGTTTCCATCCAAGACATCTGTGTGGCGGCCGGCTGGTCTTCGCCGTCCACCTTTGTCAGGTTTTACCATCTCGATGTCCCGACCTTACAGGCTCGAGTCCTTTCAGTGTGATTAGCGGCCTCAGATGAGCTCCGCCTCACGCTATCATGGAAATAAATTTCCTCTAAGTGTAACGCAAGGGTTCGGTAAGGGCTTGCCCTCTCGCTTGTCTTTTTGGCCCCCTCTCAGGTGTCCAAACTTCAAGCTATATCGTTCCCAGCCGTGGCACGGGGTGGTTGAATTCGTTCCCCATACGCGGTACGAGTGAAGTATCGAAAGGGAACGTACTCGGTTACTAACGTAACCTCGGTTCCCTGAGATACGGAACGAGTACTGCGATACTTGCCGTGCCACGAGGCTGCGGCTCAGGGTCGTCGCTTCAGTCGAATGACACTGAAATCCTATGGCGAAACGCCTGCTTATATAGCCCTTAACCCCGCCCATTTCGGCGGGAATATTCGCGCGCTTTGTCGCCATAGGCCGCGCAGCTATGCCGCGCCGTCATTGGTTCAACAACTTGTCTATGAGTGAACCAATGACGGTGCAGTTACACTGCGTTATTGAAAAAGGCTTCAGCAGCGGGGAAAAAGGGAGACCTTTCCCCATACGCAGTACTCGTTCCGTATCTCAGGGAACCGAGGTTACGTTAGTAACCGAGTACGTTATGAAAGTCACTGGTAAACAGAACCTCACTAAAGGATGTGCTTAGATGCCAAAGTAATGATAGTAAAGAGAAAAGAGACTGTAAGTAATAGCTTAAATCATTTGGTTTAATAGAAGATATTGTAGTTAATCAACAATTACAGATATAGAAAAACACATCAATTCTATTATTTGAATAGAGAAACGGTAATGCGTAACAAGACGAAATAGAGCCCTCCATCTAAGTAAAGGAAACCAATTGCTGATTGGAAAAGTCACTATAGCTGCCATTGGAGGCTCTGGTTCCCATAGAAACAGGAAGCTAATGAATGGGATTGCACATGTGCATTGGCTGATTTAGTTTAGAAAATAAGCCTTTTAACTATATTTAAGCATGGGAAACGAGAGTTACGTATGTAACTGCGGTTCTATGAGTTCTGGATGACCGCCAGAGGCAGTGCTTCACACTGGATATTATCTCTCGTTGCAATTGCATAGGTCGAGTTTAATACCAACAAAGTCCCTCGTGACCAGGATGACTCGGGGTGCTCCCCTATTTAACCCCGTGACTTCCTGCAGACTGTCCCTACGGAATCTTCTCGCACCGACTCCGAGTGACAGAAAGCTCTGGCGGTCATCCAGAACTCATAGAACCGCAGTTACATACGTAACTCTCGTTCTATTTCGTTCTTCCTGACCGCCAGAGGCAGTGCTTCACACTGGATGACTTATAACAACAAGGTCACGAGGAGGTCCTGCTTACCCTTAAGAGGAAGTTGAGGGCCCAGAAAGGACCGCTGCCCCCATGGTATCAGAAGCCGCCACATTAACCCTGTAGTATCTGGAAAAGGTACTTGTTGATGACCATGTAGCTGCTGCACAAATATCACTAAGAGGAACACCTTTTAGTGCAGCCCAAGACGCTGAGATGCCCCTTGTCGAATGACATCTCACCCCCAATGGTACTGAATAATTATTAGATTTGTATGCATGGGAGATTACCTCCACTACCCAGTGCGACAATCTCTGCTTTGAAAGGGGCTGACCTCTTTTTGGCCCCCCGTGACTGAGAAAAAGTTGGTCTGATTGCCGGAAAGCTTCTGTGGCCCTCAGATAGGCCCGGAGGGCTCTTACTGGGCACAAAAGTCTGCTTCCCTCCTCCTGTGTACCCAATACTGTAGGATTAAACACTGTCAACTCAATAGCCTGGTTTCTAAAATTGTCAGAGAGCCTTTTGGGGAGAAATGCTGTGTTCGGCCATAATGTCACTACTGAACCCTCTGCATTCCAGCGCATACAGGATGTGCTGACTGATAACGCGTGGAGTTCACTCACACGCTTAGCCGAAGTAATGGCCAAGAGAAACGCTGTCTTCAGTGAGACCCACTTCAGGTCACTCTGCTCCAGAGGTTCAAACGGGTGCAATGTAAGAGATTTTAAGACTAGGCTCAGGTCCCATGAGGGCACCCGAGTGGGCTGAGGAGGGTGCAGCCGTTGAGCACCTCTAAGAAACTGAGTAACCAAGGAATGAGTCCCCAATGGCTTACCATCTATTCGCACATGATATGCCGAAATTGCAGCCACATATACTCTCAAGGTAGACACTGTCCTATTATTTTCTAACAGAGACTGCAGAAAACGTAAAACCATGGGAACAGGGCATTGCTCTGGGTCCAATGCATGCTTTCTGCACCAATCAGTGAAGAGCTTCCATCGACAGGCATAAGCACTCCTGGTAGAAGGTGCTCTGGAGTTCAATATAGTGTTTTGCACCTCACGATCGCAGACTCTGAAAAGTGGTTCCGGCCTTTCAGAGGCCAAACACAGAGCTGCAGGCGGTCTGGATTCGGGTGCCAAATCTGACCCTCCAACTGGTGGAGAAGATCCCTTCTCCTGGGAAGGCTCCAGGGATCCTGCTCTAGGAGATTGTACATCATTGGAAACCAAGGTCTCCCCGGCCAGTTCGGCGCTACCAACAGCAGTCTGTGGTGTCCTTGAAGGACCCTGTGAACAGTTGCCAAGATCAATGGTATCGGGGGAAAGGCATAAAGTAACTGATCTGGCCAAACGTTTGCTAGAGCATCCTGCCCCAGAGGACTGGATTCCTCCACTAGTGAGAACCAGAGACGGCAATGGGTCGATGTCGCAGAGGCGAAGAGGTCCACCTCTGCCCTGCCAAACCGCTGCCATATCATCTCTACCACCTCTGGGTTGAGTCTCCACTCCCCCGATGGAGGTCTGTGGCGCGACAAATAATCTGCCACCACATTTGACACTCCCGGAATGTGCATCGCTCTGATGCTTGCAAACTGTGGGAAGGCCCAAGTCAACAGTTCCTGAGATACCCGAAGGGACTGGCTGGACCTCGTGCCCCCTTGATGGTTGATGTGATAGACCACTGAAGTGTTGTCGGACCTGACAAGAATGTGCCTGCCCTTCAAAAATGGTACAAAGTGCTTTAGAGCCAACTGTACTGCACGAAGTTCCACGGTATTTATACTCTCGCTCTTCTCCTGGGGGTTCCAATGTCCTCTGACTGCTCTGTGTTGCCAGACTGCCCCCCAGCCTGCAAGAGACGCGTCGGTCTGGACTACCTCCCTCCGAGAGGGAATCACGCCCAGAGCCACCCCTTTGGTCAGATACGACCTCCTCCTCCATGGCTTCAAGGCCAGAAGGCATCGTTCTGTAATCTTGATCCACCTGTTCCTGTGCCAAACGGGATTCAAGTGGAGACTGTTCACCCATATCTGAAATGGGCGGAGTGATAGGAGGCCTAGCGGTATGACAGCAGCTGCTGCCGCCAACATACCCATGAGCCTGAGGATGCACCTGAACGGAAGTCTGGCCTGCCTTCGAAACTGTTGTAGGAGGAGCTGTATATTGTCCACCCGCTGTGCTGATGGCGAGGCTTTCATTGCTCGTGAATCTAGCATGACACCTATGAACCCCAAAGACTGACTTGGAGTTAGCTGGCTCTTGCTGAAATTCACAGAAAGACCCAGACGGGTAATATGTGACAGTAGCTGTGTGATTTCCAGCACTGCCTGCTCCTGTGAGTGGGAGCAAAGGAGCCAGTCGTCCAAGTACGGAAGCACTTGTAGTCCTGTAGCTTGGATTGGAGCCAGTGCCGCAGCCATGCACCTGGTGAAGACCCGTGGTGATAGGGAGAGGCCGAATGGGAGGACACGGAACTGATAGACCTGTTCCTGAAATGCAAAGCGTAGGAATGGCCTGTGTTGTGGAGCAATTGGAATATGGAAGTACGCATCCTTTAAGTCTACTGTGGTGAACCAGTGCTGCTGCCTGACCGCCTGGAGAACATCGGTTATTCGTAACATGTGAAATGGTAAGACCTTCAGGAACTTGTTTAGGCCGCGAAGGTCGAGTATGGGCCTTACTCCCCGTCTTTCTTTGGAATTAAGAAGTATATTGAAAAGAACCCATTGAGCCGTTCTGACCCTTCTACTGGTTCGATGGCACCCTTCTGTAGAAGTTGCGCTATTTCTTGTTTTAGTGAAAATGAACTGTTGGGGTCTGAGACTATGGTCATTCTGACCCCGTTGAAAGCGGGCGGCCGCCGTCGGAACTGCAGCTTGTACCCCTGAGTTAGTGTTGCTATAACCCATGGGTCGGAGGTTGTTGTCTCCCAATAACTGAGCTGCTGAGGAGTAAAACGTCCGACGGCTGGCCGCAGACCTTCAGGTCCTGCGTCCCTGGCCTCTAAAATCCCTGGAGGGCCGTTGGCCAGGTGCTCTGCCCCTTGGGGCCTGAAATACTTGCTGTCCCCGAGCCCGGGGCCGCTGAGTAGAATGCTCCACTCGCTGAGATCGCTGTGGCTGAGGCTGGTCTCTCTGAGTATCACCTGGGCGTGTTGAAAACTGAGGCCGTGGTAGATCATGCCCCCTAGAGGGCTGCCTATAATGTAATTGAGACTGAGGAACTCTCCTCAGGTCAGCAAATTGCTGCCTGGTCTGATTCACCTGGACACTGCGTTCCAGCGTCTGCTGTGCAGCTGGTCCAAAGAGCTGTCCTGGAACTACTGGAAGGTCCCTTAGTGTCTTTCTACATGCCTCAGACAGAGGTGATTGTGCCAGCCAGACTTGGCGGCGTGTCTGTGTGAGCGTCGACATCAGCCTGCCCAGCTCTCTTGTCATGAATGCCATTGCTTGAAGCGAGGCATCACTTAAGTTCGAGTTTAAAGGATCACTTCCTGATGTCTGAAGAGATTGAGACAGGGCCAGCATGAGATGTGAGAGAGAATTGCCAATGCGACCCATTCGTGCTGCTGTGTTATATGCCTGGATAAGAAGATCATCTGTAATCCGGCATTGAGGCCGGGGGCAACGAACATTAGGCCTTAAGACCTCCTCTGGGGAGAGAACAAAAGAGGCAATAATTGGATCAACTTTCGGCATTTGACCCAAGCCATACGTGTCTGCATCCTGCATCGCAGCCAATGCTCTGCTTGCACTAGTGGGGTGTGTAAGAGATCTAGGGTTAGCCCAGCATCTTTGCAACTCCTCAATATAATCTTTCGATGGTGGAATAGTAAGAGGAGAGGGTTGCGCTGAACCTCTGAAAAAGGCGCTGGAAGTGGTTGCCACCACCGGGGCTGTGTCAAGACCTAGGCGAGCCAACGCAGCCTGAAGAGCTTGCTTCACCAGTTCTAGCTCCGACTGTGGACTTCCTACAGATCCATGACCAGTGCCCTGGGAGCCATCATGGGAGAGATGGGATTGGTGATCCGAGACAACCTCCACTTCTTCCACATCATAAAATTGGTTGTGAGAAGCCGCCATTGATAGAATATCTTCCTCCATAATGGGCGACTCCGTGGTGGGGGCTTTGACTACAGACACTAGTTTCTCACCCGGTTGTAATTTCATAAGCAAAGACTTAATCTGAGCAAACTCAGCAGTCAACACATCCACTTTCTTGACTAAGGGGTCTTCTTTGCATCTCTTTCCAGCGGAAGCACTGGTTGATTCAACGTTTCTGCGCTTATGCGTTGCCTTACTCGGCGGAGGTGGTGGTAGCGACTCACCCAAAAGTCCTTCCACCAAAGCTATCCTCGAAGTTCTCCACTCCCAAGACATGACACTACAGTTCATGCAAGCATCCTCTGTGAGGCCTTGTCTCAAGTGTTCCAAGCCTAAACAGGAAGGGCAGCAGTCATGCCCATCATCCATCTGCAGCATGGTCATGCACAACGCACACGTATGAGAAATTGTTTCCATTCTGACAACAATTTATTTTTGTAGGCCGAGCGGAATCACTCTGACCGTTGCTGGTCTCAGCCGTCCTTGTTACCAGAATATCTAGAGAATAATAATATATATATATATATATATATATATATATATATATATATATATATATATATATATATATATATATATATATATACACAAACACTTAGTATTTCAGTGTATAAGTAAGTATATATAACCACAATTTTAATTGCCTCCACTACTGTGTTACTTCAACAAGCTCCCAGCAGAGTATTGTACTTCTTGTAGCACAGACACTGACCGCTATACAGAGCGCACACACTCCTAGCGTGGTCTAACTACATCTACAGTTTATTATAGCACTATATGGCCGTACCACAGAGCGGAAACACTCCGTTCTAGCGACCAAAACAACGCCGGGAAAATGTGAACGAACCCCAAGCGTATATGTAAACAAACTCACCCGTCGTCGTTGTTTCCGATCGTGATCTGTTTCTTTCAATGAAACTCCAATTGAATCCGCTGCAGCCTCTGGAGGACGCGCAGTCGCGAAACACCAACAATGGTTTTGTTGCGAAGCTGTGAAGAACGGATTCCAAAAGTGTTGTTGTTTTTTTATTTTTTATAATATTCTATGACCTGCAATATGTGCACGCGAGAAGATTATAGGGACAGTCTGCAGGAAGTCACGGGGTTAAATAGGGGAGCACCCCGAGTCATCCTGGTCACGAGGGACTTTGTTGGTATTAAACTCGACCTATGCAATTGCAACGAGAGATAATATCCAGTGTGAAGCACTGCCTCTGGCGGTCAGGAAGAACGAAATAGAACAACACTTATGTGACAATTCATGTCAAAATTAGTTGCTAATTTGAAATATGATATTAATCATATAGAGTAATTAAGAGTTCTGTGAGCAGCTTTTGAGATTTCAGGATCCCCCATTCAAATAGACAGGACATAAATGTTTGAACTAGCAATTACAAATATGGACGACAAACAAACAGATGTATCTTTAAAGGGATTTTGATGTAACAATTTAAGATGCAGTTACAATGACAATTGATGAATAAATAATAAAAGACCTAAGAAAATATTAGGCAATATAAGTATGTAGATTAGAATATATAAAACAACATAGAAGAAATTATTAGGGTAAAGATCTTGAGTACTGCAATAAATATAAAGCATCAAAAAAACAGACTGTTCTTTAAAGGCTGAGTTTTTTGGAAATCCGCAGTTTAGCAGAAAAAAAGAAGTGTACGAAGGGAGTGAAATAGTCATCTGAGCAAGATTTATAGGTTAGTCCTTCAAACAGGTGAAAAGGGGCTCTGAAAGCTCATAAAACAACATACTTTAAATAATATAGACAGAACAAGATAAACTTGGCAAAACAACCTGGGAACTAGTGAGAGATGTAAAAGATAAGGAGACTTAAGTATTTAACTTCAAAAGAGTTTGGATGAACAAAGCTACTAAATGAAGATAAGCAGCTACAAATACAGAATAATAATATTTAAATTAATTGATTGACAACAAGCATAAGTGACAAGTCAGATGAGTTTATACAATGAGGTGTATAATGCTGTTGTGTTCTATATGCCTAGAACAATGAATGTATAAATGAATTGTAATGCACAATGTGAAGGAATATGTATGCCTACATTTCCATTTTGTTTTATTAAGACTGCAGAGTGCATGCATGTAATACAGATACGTGTTGTCTGATTGGAAATTAGAAAAAGATTATGAAAACTATTTTTTTATTTGAAAGAGCATTTTAAGAGTAACTTTGTAAAACTTGCAGAAAAGAATATCTGCACAGAGAGCAGCAAATAAGCATCTGATAACAGAAATAAGTGAGACCATACTGTAATAGCAATTACAAAGGCCTGTGAGAGTGCATATATGTAATGAGATGGAAATAAAGAGAATAATGAATTACTTCTACACAGTGTGGAATATAATAATTACAAAGTGAGAAAACAGATAGTAAAAACCTGGAGAAAACTGATGTTAGTAAATATTATTGTTAAGCAATATTTACTATGAATAAAAATGCTTTAAGGGCAAATGAACAATTAAATAATGTGAAAATATAGAACTAATGAACATTTTGAAATGGTTCCACCCAAAGGTCAGAGATCTGTGTGATGATTGGCAAATACAAGATTAGGAGATTATATGTGCTTTACTTGCCAAACAAATATGGAACTTTTAAATATAAAGAAGGCGTTTTAAAACTAAGATTAAAAGGAATAAAGTAAGCCCTTGAAATATCACCTCTTGGTTAAAGCACAGTGAAATGCACGGCCCATGGAAAGGTATAAAAACCAAGAAACCATGATTCCCATGACTGACATCTGTAGATTGTCTAGTCACTGGAAGGGGCCGTATCTTTCTATGTGAAGATCCCAAGAAGGTATTTGATTTAATAAGGAAACCTTATAAGGTACAAGATAATACATTTGTAATGGCAACAGAGCAGAGTACAAACATTTGAGACTCTGGCAAAATTATGCATTAGAAAATTAATTGATTAATCAAACACAAACGACCCTGGGTGGACTAAATGAATGTATTTAAAATAAAGCTTATAACAAAAACAGGACAGATTAAATCATATCAGATATCAGATTAAAGTAGTATAATAAAAGAGGGAGATAAACATGCAATAATTAAAAATAAACAAACAAATGTAGAACAAAGTTGCATGAAGGGGGGTGTTGATATGAGCCACACTCTGCTTCAAGTCAAAAAAGTCAAATTTATTTATATAGCGCTTTTACAATTGGTAATTGTTTCAAAGCAGCTTTACATATTAGAAGCACAGAAAAAAAGGGAAGTGGTTAAAACTGTACAAACAAGCGTGGTAATATGTAACATATACAAGATGGTGCTACATTAAGCCAATGTCGGCTGACTTCCAGGGGTGGAAAAAAACCCCTAGGAGAAAAACCCAGCGTGCTAGCACTGGGAAAAAAGTCCTAGGAGGGAAAAAACCCCTTGGAAGATATATATATGTAAATGTATATGGAGATAAAAATCTGAATTGTACATTTTTATTATAGAGATTAAAAATCGATTATATATAAATATATGTAAGCGGATACAGGGATTAAAAATCTGAATTATAGATGCAGCCAGAATTGGATCTTTAGGCCCATTGTCTCCTGGGCTACGTTGTAGTCAGGTCCAGACGCAGGTTCTCCATCTGATCTGGATACGGCCTGGATCCAGCACCCGGCAAACCTCAGGATAAGCAGAGAGACAGATATTAGCGTAGATGCCATTCTTATTCTGATGTACAGGTATATCTAGTGTTATAGGAAATGTTCTCGGTTCCGGCCGACCTAATTATTGCAGCGTAACAATCCTTTAACGGATTTGAAAAATGTTAATGTATTGATAATGTGTTATGTGTATGCAAGAGCAAAGAGATGTGTTTTTAAGTCTAGATTTAAACTGACAGAGTGTGTCTGCTTCCCGAACAATGCTAGGAAGATTGTTCCAGAGTTTAGGTGCTAAATAGGAAAAGGATCTGCCGCCTTCAGTTGATTTTGATATTCTGGGTATTATCAACTGGCCTAAATTCTGAGATCGCAATAAACGTGAAGGACTATAATGCATTAAGAGCTCACTTAGGTACTGGGGAGCTAAACCATTTAGAGCTTTATAAGTAAGTAGCAAGATTTTAAAATCAATACGATGTTTAATAGGGAGCCAATGTAATGTTGACAGAACTGGGCTAATATGGTCATACTTTCTGGTTCTAGTAAGAACTCTAGCTGCCGCATTTTGGACCAACTGTAGTTTGTTTAAAAGCCGAGCAGAACAACCACCCAGTAGAGCGTTACAATAATCTAGTCTTGAGGTCATGAATGCATGAACCAACTGTTCCGCATTTGTCATTGAGAGCATATGTCGTAATTTAGATATATTTTTTAGATGGAAGAAGGCGGTTTTACAGATACTAGAAACATGACTTTCAAATGAAAGATTGGTATCAAAGAGCACACCCAGGTTCCTAACTGAGGACGAAGGTTTAATGGAGCACCCGTCAAGTGTTAGAGAGTCTTCAAGGTTTTTTCGTGAGGAAGTTTTTGGTCCAAAGATTAGGAAATCAGTTTTTTCTGAATTTAATAATAAGAAATTTCTTGTCATCCAGTTTTTAATGTCAGCTATGCATTCTGTTAGTTTTGTGAATTTGTAGGTTTCGTCAGGGCGCGAGGAAATATAGAGCTGAGTATCGTCAGCGTAGCAGTGAAAACTAACACCATGCTTCCTAATTATCTCTCCTAAGGGCAGCATGTACAGAGTGAAAAGCAACGGTCCTAATACTGAGCCTTGTGGTACCCCATATTTAACCTGTGATCGATACGACATCTCTTCATTAACTACTACAGACTGATAACGGTCAGATAAGTATGATTTGAACCATGCCAAAGCAATTCCACTAATGCCAATATAGTTTTCAAGTCTTTTTAAAAGAATGTTATGATCGATAGTGTCAAAAGCAGCACTGAGATCTAATAACACTAATAGAGAAATACAGCCACGATCGGATGATAGGAGTAGATCGTTTGTAACTCTAACGAGAGCAGTCTCAGTACTATGGTATGGTCTAAATCCTGACTGGAAATCCTCACAGATTCCATTTCTTTCTAAAAAGGAACACAGTTGTGTTGAAACTGCCTTTTCTAGTATCTTTGACAGAAAAGGTAGATTCGAGATTGGCCTGTAATTTACTAAATCTCTCGGATCTAGTTGAGGTTTTTTAATAAGAGGTTTGATAATAGCCTGCTTAAAGGTTTTTGGCACGTGTCCTAGTGTTAAAGATGAATTAATTATATCAAGAAGTGGACCTACGACCTCTGGAAGCATTTCTTTCAGTAGTTTAGTCGGCATTGGGTCTAACATACATGTCGTTGATTTTGATGATTTGATAAGTTTAGATAATTCTTCCTCTCCTATAGCGGCGAATGATTCTAGTTTTACCTCAGGGACACTACAGTGCACTGTCTGAAGAGAAACTGTAGACGGTTGCATGTTTATAATTTTCTCTCTAATATTATCAATCTTGCAAGTAAAGAAGTTCATAAAGTCATTACTGCTGTGCTCTATGGAAACGTCAGCAGTTGAATTTCTGTTTCTAGTTAATTTAGCCACTGTGTCAAATAAATACCTAGGATTATGTTTGTTTTCTATTAAGAGATTTGAAAAATAAGTAGATCTAGCATTTCTTATGGCTGTTCTGTACTCAATCATTTTTTCTTTCCACGAAAGGCGAAAAACTTCTAGTTTTGTTTTCTTCCAAAAACAAAACTTCTAGTTTTGTTTTGCTTCATTAGGAAATGCAACTTTTCTAGGCTACTTGAACCTCTTCTGCTTATAAAGAATAATAATGACAACACAACTGAAACTTAAAAGGAAAAAAACATTTATTGAAATAAGTGATTTATAAAGAACAATAATAACAACACAACTTTGATTTGAAGATAAACAGAAGTAAGCTGTTTATGAGGTACAGCTATCCTAAAGAGATACCTTGGAGGAAGAAACATGTTCAATGACATGTTTGTGTGTAAACAAGTGAAAAGAAGTTAGCTGTTTATAAAGTACAGCTGTTATGATAACTTGTATATATGCACATATAGATAACTTGTTTATGGGTAAACAGTGAAACAAAATGTTTGATAGCTGTTTATGTGAACAAAAAAGATTGATATCTGTTCAAATAAATAAAAAGGTTGATATCTGTTCATGTAAACAGAAAGGTTGATTACTGTTAATGTAAACAGAAAGATTGATATCTGTTCATGTAAATGAAAAGATGTGATCACATCAAAAGAATGTAGAAAGAAAAAGAGCCCAATAGCATATATATTAACCACTGAAGAATGACAGACAACTGGTATTGTAACGTCTTTATTAAGGCATATATTAACCATTAAAGAATGACAGACAACTGGTATTGTAATGCCTTTATTAAAGCATATATTAACCATTAAAGAATGACAGACAACTGGTATTGTAATGCCTTTATTAAAGCATGTATTAATCACTTATAAAAGAATACAAAACAACTGGAAATGCATTTGTTAGCAACATGTTAGTAGATTAGAAAGGAAATAACATGTATTAGAAAGAAAGGCAATCTTACCGTTGAAGGATGTCTTGATCAGAAGAGCAGGACGCTCCAGAGGAAAAGAGTCCAGAACAAAGAGGAGAGGCCTCTATATATAGACATATGAGGGGAATTCCCAAGAAGATGACATCAACTGGTCAGATAGTCTATAAAAGGCTGGACCATGAAGAGAGCAGAAGGGGCTGCTTTACACCTGAGGCTGTACCTCCGACACCAGAACCAGCTGATGATGCCTCCATCGCTGATATTGCCTTGACTGAAGAACTTTTTAATACTTATACTTTATTTAATTACTTGTATAGAATGTTAGTAGAATATGTAATGCTAGTATTAATGTAATAAATAAATGAACTTATAACTTTATAACTAAACTCGGCCTCATGTGGCATTAATTTAAGTTGTTGAGCCTGAACAGACCACAGAGAAGTCTTCTGTCTGATTGTAAGTATTTTTAAAATGCTTATAATTTAAGTCAGATTTGACTTTCTTACCTAACCTGAGAATAATAAAAATAAGGTAAAGGTGCTTAGAGGCGGCTCACAAAACAATGGTAAATCAATACAAAACATGGTTTTGGTGAGCGCTTTGTAATATGTTTTCACATTAGATTTTAAAGCAACACAATTCGTTTGCAATAAGACAAACCAGATTCAAATTGCCCGGCAAATTCGTAAAGCAAAGAAAAATCATTTCTAGCTGATCAACATTATGAAAACTGGTAAAACCTTTAGGAACTTCAAAAGATAAAACAGCGAAATTCCTAATATTACTTCCAAATTTTTATTTCCAAATTATGTTCATTTTCATAGAGCGGGCCAATATCGTGACGATTATTTAAAATCAATCGAGAGAAGCAGATATCGTTATCTTGATAAAATATGATTAATCGTGCAGCCCTAATTTAATTTAATTTGATTTGACATTTGATATTCAACAGTATCCTATACATTTATTCAACAGTGCTTTTGATCTGCCTGCATTGACACTATTCTTTAAAAGGAAAAATTATATACCAATTATCAATGTAAAGCTGCTTTGACACAATCTGCATTGTAAAAAGCGCTATATAAATGAAGGTGACCTGACCTGATTTAATAGATTTTTTTTTATTGTAAAAGTTATTTAGACCATATATATTATATAGTGGTGATTCACAAATATGTAAGGACTTAGCCTATTTATTAGCTCAATTTAATTGTTACAGGGAATAAGAATTGAATCAACTGTAAATGATTCACTGTAAATGATTCAGAATTAATATTTAACACTTCATCAATTATTTGTCCAGTGAAAATTGAGGTTAGAGTATTTTACCAATTCTGGATAAAATATTATTCTGCGGCCAACAGTAACAATATTTTATTATGATTATTGTTATTATTGTAATTATTATATTATAAGCAAGAGGTAACTAGATCTTTTAAGTTTAAGGCAGTAATTTGACACACAGCACAAGAAACTCGTATATGTGAAAATCAAAACAAGGTTTATTGACTACTTCTAATGATTACAGGAAACTAAGGCTAAACACACACACATACATACATGCACACACATTCGCGGAGTTGATGAGTTATGAAAAGTCCCAAGTTCAGTGCTAACTTAACTCATAACCTGAGGAAAATCACAAAAGCAGAGCTTTGGCTTGATTCTTTAGGTTTAAAGGAGTTTCACCAGTTTCCAGCAAGAGAGAGAGAAGTTTGCTTGTACCTGCGTTTACTGTGACAGCTGAGGTAATCGGGTTGTTCCGTGACTCGTGTAGAGCGGAATCCCGTTCTGGATTGGCTGTCTTTCAGGCTTCTTCTCGGGAAAGCCCTGTGGGTTGCGAGGAAGCTTTGAAGGATGTTGCTGGCTGGTGCAGCGCACTGATCTGAGCGTCTGGCTTGAATACTCTCTAACACTTGACGGGTGCTCCATTAAACCTTCGTCCTCAGTTAGGAACCTGGGTGTGCTCTTTGATACCAATCTTTCATTTGAAAGTCATGTTTCTAGTATCTGTAAAACCGCCTTCTTCCACCTAAAAAATATATCTAAATTACGACATATGCTCTCAATGACAAATGCGGAACAGTTGGTTCATGCATTCATGACCTCAAGACTAGATTATTGTAACGCTCTACTGGGTGGTTGTTCTGCTCGGCTTTTAAACAAACTACAGTTGGTTCAAAATGCGGCAGCTAGAGTTCTTACTAGAACCAGAAAGTATGACCATATTAGCCCAGTTCTGTCAACATTACATTGGCTCCCTATTAAACATCGTATAGATTTTAAAATCTTGCTACTTACTTATAAAGCTCTAAATGGTTTAGCTCCCCAGTACCTAAGTGAGCTCTTAATGCATTATAGTCCTTCACGTTTATTGCGATCTCAGAATTTAGGCCAGTTGATAATACCCAGAATATCAAAATCAACTGAAGGCGGCAGATCATTTTCCTATTTAGCACCTAAACTCTGGAACAATCTTCCTAGCATTGTTCGGGAAGCAGACACACTCTGTCAGTTTAAATCTAGACTAAAAACACATCTCTTTGCTCTTGCATACACATAACACATTATCAATACATTAACATTTTTCAAATCCGTTAAAGGATTGTTACGCTGCAATAATTAGGTCGGCCGGAACCGAGAACATTTCCTATAACACTAGATATACCTGTACATCAGAACAAGAATGGCATCTACGCTAATATCTGTCTCTCTGCTTATCCTGAGGTTTGCCGGGTGCTGGATCCAGGCCGTATCCAGGTCAGATGGAGAACCTGCGTCTGAACCTGACTACAACGTAGCCCAGGATCCCCGTATCCGCTTACATATATTTATATATAATCAATTTTTAATCTCTATAATAAAAATGTACAATTCAGATTTTGATCTCCATATACATTTACATATATATATCTTCCAAGGGGTTTTTTCCCTCCTAGGACTTTTTTCCCAGTGCTAGCACGCTGGGTTTTTCTCCTAGGGGTTTTTTTCCACCCCTGGAAGTCAGCCGACATTGGCTTAATGTAGCACCATCTTGTATATGTTACATATTACCACGCTTGTTTGTACAGTTTTAACCACTTCCCTTTTTTTTTCTGTGCTTCTAATATGTAAAGCTGCTTTGAAACAATTACCAATTGTAAAAGCGCTATATAAATAAATTTGACTTGACTTGACTTGACTTGAGTGGCTTTCTTCTTGGGAGATTTTGGTCAGATATTTCACAGAGGGTTTTGGAGTCTGGATGTGACGGCTGTTGAGTGATCAGCGGCGCGGCTCATGGTTGACGTCGGCGGCTGTTGGATGGAAAATCAGCCCGGTCAATCAGTTCTCAATGACCCATGCGACTTTTCCGCCGTGGTCAAAGTAGCGGTGCTTCGGCTACTGGGCTTCAACGACTGTACTTCAGTCCAGCTTCTGACCGACTTCTGACCGACTTCTGACCGACTTCTGACCGACTTCTGACCGACTTCTGACCGACTTCTGACTTCCAGCTTCTGACGTTAGCTTGTTCGGACAGCATAGTTTTAAAGGAGCGATCCTCCAATGAGACGTTGCTACGGAGATTAGACACGCCTCGTCTATTGTCTATTGATCACATCGCGTGATATCTGCAGAACATTCTCCTGTTTTATTAACAACTTTATAAAGTTTCTTAATATTTTCCTGATACTGAATTTCAATGTTTCATTCACACAGAATTACAGAGAATTATAAACTCTGTATTTAGAGCTCAAACATGACACACTTCTTACACACATATTACTAGACTGACCTAATTAAAAACAATGATTACAAGAGAAAGAAAATGCATACGGGAATACAAACATATAATGCATTGACTCCAACATATTAGTAATCCCATCATATCATGCGTTATTCTAGATATAGTTAATATTTTAACAGACAAACAATTGTCCCTTTTTGAGATTCAAGATTGAGTCCTTAAGCATAGTTTACACTTTGACCGGAGTCACGAGTGACCGGGTCAGGATGGATTGCTCACACAAGGGAGGTATTGATAGGACAGATTCGTCTTTAAATCCGTTGATGGGTGTTTTCCTGTTCCGTCCGATAACACAAGAGGCTTTTGTGAGAGAATCAATAGATTTAATGTGATCAAACCCACGTGATGGGTTCTGATTAGTTTATTGCTGATGAGCTAAGAAGTCCTTTAGACAGTCCTTTGTTAAGAGAAGTCACGTCATCACTTCTGTTAAAGCTAGGTGTTTCCTGTTCAGGAATGGACAAATAAATGCAGGCAGAGTTGTGCTTGTGACATAAAAACATATTTGTGAATATGTTTTTCATTAGCCAATCTCATTTTGTTCATTTGTGAATTTAATTATTTTTTGTGAAACTCCTAACATATATTTGTGGATACAATTATTTTTTGTGAATATCTTTACATTTATTTGTGAATCATAATGTATTTATTTGGAGATTAGCTACAAATCTACCTCCATACCAACCCAAACTCCTAGACAGCTATCCTGCAGAGTTTAGCTCCAGCCCCAATAAATATATTCCATAACACTGCCTCCACCATGTTTCACAGATGAAATTATATTCTACAGATCATGATTCTTCTCCATGCATTTGTCTTCCTAACATTCTGGTACAGATTGATCTTAGTTTCATCTTTCCAAAGAATATTGTTCCAGAACTAGACAGGCTGTTTTTATTATTATTATTATTATTATTTGAAAGTCTAATCTGGTGCTCCTATTCTTGAGGCTAACCAGTGGTCTTACCTTGTAGTAAATCCTCTGTATTTACGAGGGATGTGCATTTTTTCAAAAATATTATATAAGTTCTTTCTTGTACAGATGACAACGTTATCAAAATAATCCCCATTCACATGGATATGCAAAAACGACTAAAAACGCTGTATTATGCATGCCAGGCCAGTAGTTACTTTGCAAAGAAAGACTAAGTGCCTGTGCACATCCACATTCTTTTACAGACCACTCACGCCAAACCTACATTAGATTAAACACATATACGCATGTGCATGCAGTCACTATTTTCACAGATTCGCCTTATTAGAGACGATAACGGTTTCGTTTTCAAAAACTTGCACTTTGAAACCAGTTTTCAAAAGCTTGCATTTTCAGGCCACCAAAACTAATTGTGTAAATGAGTGGCCAAAATGCATAAAAAAAGGTCCCTTTCAGTCGGTCACTTTGACGTTATGTCAGAGACTGACGAAATGAGGTCTCGCCCGAGAGCCCAATCACCTTTGAGTGTTGACAAAACAAGCCAATGATACGAGAAGTATCTTGGTCTGCGGAATTTGCATGTGCAAGTTCCGCCCCACAGTGTGGGTATGTAAGGAGCAGTGCGAGCAACACACATTCAAGCTTTCGCTTCGGAGCCGAGCCCATCGTGCCTTCACTGGAGTGTTTTCAGCGAGTCTCTGCAGTACTGGTGTGATGGCACATCTCAGCGGATTCCAGTGTTCCTGCCTTGCCTGTTACCCCTGAGCGCTTCACTACTAAAAGAGTAATTTCTGAAAGAGCTAACGGGTTTTCAGGTCGCGTTTTTTTCAAGATGTCGTACCGCCAGTGTTTCTGGGTGCGGTTGGTATATGGCGCCTCTTGACGGCCATGAACGCTGTCTCAGTGCTTGGGCTTCCAGCACGCTGAAGCAGCTATCGTGGATGGTTCATGTTCTCATTGTGGGAACATGACTATCAAGATGCTTAGATCTAGACTCGATTACCTTAAACAGTATAGAGTCCCCTCTGCCACATCCCAATCTTCGGCTGGTGGCCAGGGTGATCTGAGGGTTACGGTCTGGAACAACCCGACGAGCCAGCCTCCTCGGGCCACGCCCCACTCTCAAGTGTCTCAGCCGGTGGAACTTCCGGATGGGCCTGCTGCCTCCCCCCCTGGGGGACCCAGCGTCTCTTTCGGGGCTCCGGAGGATGATCGTATGTCGATTGCTGCATCACAAGGCGGGTTTGAGTCCTCGGGAGATGAAGACTCGGCTGCGGTGCCTCCCCCTGGGAGAGCAGCGTTGTCCGAGTCAGATCCCGAGCTGATGGCCATGCTTGCCCGGGCAGCCGAGAGCATTGGGTTGGAGTGGAATCCTCCACCCCGCCCTGAGCGCTCAAGGTTGGATGATTGGTTCCTAGGGGCTGCACGCTCTGGTGAACGCCAGGGTCCCCCTCCGGTTCCTTTCTTCCCGGAAGTGCATGAGGAGGTCACCAGTTCATGGAGGGCACCTTTAACTGCCCGATGGCGGAGCGCCTAAAGGGTATGCTGGGGTACTCCCTGTGGAGCGTTCGGTTGCGATGCAATTGTGTCCTCCGAACGCTTCCACTTGGCGTGGTGATCCTAAGCTCCCATTCAAGTCCACATTTGTGGCCAAGGCTTACAGAGCTGCGGGTCAGGCTGCTTCTGCCCTGCACGCCATGGCCACTTTGCAGGTTTACCAGGCTAAGGTGCTCAAAGGCTTGCACGAGGCGGGTGCTGACCAAGCGGCCCTCCAGGAGGCCCCCCAACCGCCAACCTTGCCCTTTGGGTGACTAAGGTTACGGCGCGCTCAATTGGTCAGGTGATGTCCACCTTGGTGGTCCAGGAGCGCCACCTATGGCTGAACCTGGCAGACATAAGGGAGTCGGACCGGACTCAGCTCCTTTACTCCCCTGTCTATCAGGCTGGCCTTTTCGGCGACGCGGTCGAGGTTGTTGCCCAGCAATTCTCGGCCGCCCCAGAGACAGTCTGAGGCCATCAGCCATATCCTGCCCCGGAGGCCCGCTGCTGCTCCTACACCGCCACCGGCTCAGGTGCCTCAGCCTGCTTGTCGCCGAGGTCTTCTCCGCTTCCGCTCGCCACAGCAGCAGCCTCCACCCTGGCCGCAGCGAGGAGACAGCCATGGGAAGGTGACACAGCCCGTCCCCGCCCCTCCACCTGCCAAGCGTCAGGCTAAGAAGCGGCGGTCCTGAGACGGGCGACCTGGAGTCAGAGACGACAGCTCTTCAGGAGTCAGTAGCAGGACCGCTCCTTCCCCCGCAGGAGGGCTGGGGGAGAACCATTCCATCCACCGTTTCTGGGCGCCTGGTTAGAGCTTCCCAACCTGTCCCGCTGGCTCATTCGGACAATCAGGCTCGGCTACGTGATTCAGTGCGCTCGGCGTCCCCCCAGGTTTTGGGGGGGGTCGGCGCTATGATGGTGGGCAAGGATGCCCCTGTCATGCGTTCAGAGATCGCCACCCTTCTGGCGAAGGGCGCGATCGAGCTGGTCCCTCAAGCCGAGATGAGGTCAGGGTTTTACAGCCCATACTTCATTGTACCCAAGAAGACAGGTGGGTTACGGCCAATCCTGGACCTTCGGGTGTTGAACCGGACTCTTCACAGACTCCCGTTCAAATTGTTGACACCCAAACGCATTTTCGAGTGCGTTCGTCCACTAGATTGGTTTGCAGCAATAGACCCGAAGGACGCGTACTTTCATGTCTCCATTCTTCCTCGACACAGACCGTTTCTTCGGTTTGCTTTCGAGGGGCAGGCATTTCAGTACAAGGTCCTCCCCTTCGGGCTGGCCCTGTCTCCCCGCGTCTTCACGAAAGTCACGGAGGGAGCTCTCGCTCCTCTCAGGGTCCAGGGAGTCCGTATTCTCAACTACCTCGACGACTGGCTGATTCTGGCTCACTCTCAAGAACGGTTGTGCGAGCACAGGGATCTTGTGCTCACACACCTCGCCCGTTTGGGGCTTCGGGTCAACCAAGAGAAGAGCAAATTTTGCCCAGTGCAGAGGATCTCTTTTCTCGGTATGGAAATAGACTCGGTCGCCATGTACGTGCAGCTTACGAGCGAGCGCACAAAGTCTCTGCTGAACTACCTGAATCATTTCAACGGCAAGACAGCGGTCCCACTGAAACTTTTTCAGAGGCTCCTGGGGCATATGGCTTCCACAGCATCTGCTGGGGTTGCTCCATATGAGACCGCTTCAGGCATCAGGGCACGCTCCGGGTGACCATCACCCCAGCTTGCCGTCTAACTCTCTCTCCGTGGCGGGACCTGAAGTTTCTTCGGGGTGGAGTCCGTCAGACCGTCCATACCGGCGTGATGAATACGATCCTCAACTGGACACGACCACAACGCAGCCCTGAAGTATCAGCAGAGATCGAGTCAACTGGATCATCCATGGCCTCATCGACACGACAGCAAGTAGCAGTTCCTCAACAGACCGTCCATACTAGCGTGATGAATACGATCCTCAACTGGATGGAACTGAAATAAATACTTTGATTGTTGCGATCCTATCAGACTTATGATAGCAACCTGATTGTAACAAAGCACTGTTCGCCAGAGGAGAACTGGCCCCCCGACTAAGCCTGGTTTCTCCCAAGGTTTTTTTCTTTCTCCATTTTAACACCTATTTGCCACTTGTTTGCCACCTGATGTCACCTGATGGAGTTTGGGTTCCTTGCCGCTGCCTCTTGCCGCTCCCCTTAGAACCAGTGTCCAGGTATGTTGCTTTGTCAACAGATGCCTCCACGTAGACAGAACTCAATGCTTCAGAACTTCAGACCAGCTCTTTGTCTGTTTTTACCCGCTGTATTGCCTACACTTGAGTCGGCATATGGTTATTGTGTTCATATTGTTTCATGTGTTCAAGGTAAGAAAAACAAGAATATCTACATGCTTGGATAAAAGTTAGCTCCTCAGTCTGATAACAATTAAGTGTACAGAGAAAGAGCGCTTAAATTGCTTTTAAAATCCAACAGAGAAAAAAAAATATGAAAATTGTATCACTGTTCAAATACTTCTGGACCTACCTGTATGCACATACGACAACATTCCGTTTAATGTCATTTAAAAAAGAATGTTTTGTGCTCACAACTTCATTATGTTGACAGAAAATTATTGTAAACATGATTTCACTTATCCATGATTATAAAATATAATAAAAATATTTTAAGAAAATTACATTATGAACCTTACATTAATACATTAACAACATTACATACTGTATAATAATAATTACATGCAATTATTACATTCTGATACCAGAGCAGTGGACCATTTGTGGCAACACTGCACAAATGTGTTGCAGAAAACAATGTTTTCTTGCTGTAATTTGGTGAGTTGCTGCTTAGTATGACTATACGAATTTTGAGTCAAAGTATGTAAATGTGATTGATTATACAGTGTATTTATATTTAAGGTTAATTGTACAATATTAATAAAATAGTGTTACAAACCTATAAGTAGTTTGAGACAACACTCTTATATTTTATATTTTGGCCTACATCAAGATTTGCTTGAAATGTCACAAATCGCAAGCAAATTGTTCTCATAGGTAACAATTTCCCTCTTATTACAGAAATCTACAGAACTGTCTAATGGAAGGCATTGTCCAAAGCAGTAATAATCTGACATATGCCAGAATTATGCTCAAGTTTTTAATCTTATAGTGACTTTTTGTGATAATACGGTTTCTTTTTTTTTTTTTGCCTCAGAAAACAGGACAATTAACGGAGGATAAGGATCTCAAATCTATGCACACTTCTATTTTTGTCTTTTTTTGTAATCAGATCAACTATGTACATAGTTTTCCTTAATTCTAAGTATTTGAGATCATTTCAGCTGATATTGAATGTCTTTTTGTTTGCTTTCACATTTTTTCTGCATTTGGCAAATGCTTCTATTCAACGTAAATTACATTTCATATACATTTCATCAATCCATGCATTTCCCTAGGACTTGAATTGAACCTGCCACTAGCCGTAGCTCCAGGGTTTGAGCTACAGGAATGCTGTGTTGATTAAAGTATGAACTTGTCAAAAAAAAAAGATTGTTGTGCTTATGCTTTGAAAAGTGATGTTACAGGGTTATTCTGATATACAACTGTGGTTGCCTAACAGTTGTTTATTGGAAGATTTGAATTTGTTGACTGTAGAACAGCTTTATTTTGCCTCCTGTATTTGTAGCTTTTTATTCAGTAGGCAATAAAGCATGGTACACAATTGATCATGTCATGTATTGAGTTACTATAACAGACTAAATGATTGTTGCCTACAAAATTTTAGAACTGAACAATTTGTAACTAATTTATAAAACAAGGCCATGTTAAAAAGCAATACTTTACAAGACGTTTAAAAAAAAAAAAAAAAAAAGTATTGGGCAATTTTCAGTTTGTTCAAGTGTATATATTATATTATATTATATATTATATTATATATATATATATTTTTTTATATAATAATAAAAAAAAAAAAATTCTCTTCCCTGTGGAGCATGTCCCCCAGACCACCCAAGTTCACATATTTGTGACCCATTTCACCCCTTATAAGTTTACATCTCTGGACAGTTTGATGCTTAAGTCTTAGGGGTTTGCTAGAAATTTACAACTTGCACAGATAAAAAAATTTTTATTCCAAGACAGACAAGTTCGAACAAACAAGATGATTCAAACACTCCAACTGCCAGTGGTTCACCTGGGCCTCATTGAGACTACAAGAAAATTGTTTTTAAAAAAATAAATAAAAAGAAAATATTCACATCAGCTTGCAGACAACAGAAATAAGTCAATAGGCTTGTTTGAGATGCATCGGCGCTGCGCAGACCGATCGGTTTATGATATCAAAGTACAGCGAGATCGATTGGAGAGAGCATATGACACTCATGCTTTTGAATCGCTCTCGCTGTACTTTGGTGCTGTGCAGATCGATCTGCGCATGACATCAATGCACCTTGAACAAGCCTATTGTAATCCAACATGAACATTTCAGTGACTCTTAAGGCAAGCTTACAATACATGATTTTGAGGTTGCAGACAGATTTCCAAGGTCTGTGGCAAGCCAAATCAGCATTGTTAATAATGAGCAGGTCAGTGACATGATCTGAGCCAGTCTCGAGCAGTCACAGACGCTACGATAATATTCATCAGGTTTTAAAATCGCCAGATGATCTTTTGGTTTGTGCAATGCAACAAGGTGAAACTAATCTGGCCAATCACAGTGCAGACCGTATAAACAAATCTCGTAGTATACAATTTCACATGAATTTGTGAGAAAACTTTTTCGGTGTTGGTCCAGACTGCCTCTTTACTAAAAGTCTTTCAGTTTGTATTTAGTACAGTAGTATTGTATGCGCTCTGCCATGACAAGATGACAGATGACCAGAAACCTTGTTTAGTGTGAGCACCACAACAATACAGGTAGTCTTGCAGTCCAGTAGTGTGAGCTTGCCTTTAATGTATACAAATTTGGCATGACACACACCTTTCCATCAAAGCAGGTCTCTGCACATGGTGACCCAGAGGGCATGCACACTTCAGTAGAACACATGAAGTAAATCTGTTTGCAGGGACGAAACACAGGAACCATAAGTTCGCCTTACCAAATCATGATTCTGGTCATGTGTTTTTGTCTAGTAGTTACCTCCTCATTTAGATATTTTTTGCTGGACAAATCCATGAACTGAAAGGCTTTAATCTCGAAGCGACGCTGGTGTGGATTCTGAGGCAGATGTTTCCCATAAAGGATGGAGGTATTGCCAGAGTCAAGAGGATTAGGGCATCTGCAGAAAAAAAATAAAATTGATCCATTAATCATTCATGAATTAAAAGACATCCGAGATTAGCAGAACTTCTAAATATGCATATAAAGTTCTCAGCAGCCTTTGTAATCTCAATTACACTTTCCTTAACTTAAATTCAAGGAAGTTACATGTAAGAATATGGAAACTGAAGTGTTAATGAAGTTAACTAAATATAAATCAAAAACAATTGTCTATAGCTGGCATTTTGAACATAACTTTCAAACTGGGCTCTCACAATCATCCATTCAGTGTTCATCCATTTAAAGATTTCACTAATTGCAGATGTGTATTTGAATTTTAAATTCATTTAATTCAGATTTATTCAGATTGGAAATCTGCATCCTCAATTCACTGCAGGGCTGCATCAATGTTAGCATCTTTACTGTGAATTTAAAATTCAGGTTCTTACCCCTCAAAAAGCAGAACCAGGGCACTCTTAGCAGAGCGTGGATAGGCCACACAGTAGTGAACCAGAAGAGTAGCTGTAGGTTTTGGAGATCTCAGACGCAATTCCAGATATACAGGCTTCCCCAAAAGAACATGTAAGGGCTGATGACACTGTGGATAAAACTTGGTGAAAGTCTCATCTGCAGGGGGGAAAAAAAGAAAAAAAAAAAGGATGGGGGGAGAAATGAATGTATGAAATATTCTATCACTATTCTAATCTTCTAATCAACACCAGCTTCACAGCTATAGAAATTCACCCTCAGAAATTAAAAGCTGAACTCCAAACAGTCCTTCAGAGAGCAGGTATGGAGGAAGACTGGGACTCATAACCATATACCCTACACTGGCAAGCACAGGTCTGGAGACCAAAGCATCAGCTGAAACCTTCTGGTAGCGGCATTCAACCATCAGTCTAAGGAGCACAAAATAAAAGAAAGGAAGAAAGAGGTGACAATCTTTACATGGGTATTTAGTTAAAGTCAGAATGAAATGGAAGTTGCAATAGGTGTTTTCTTCCCTATTGTGCATATATACAAGTGAAATGGCAGGACTTGATTTTGTCCATGGGAATTGACTGGATGGTTGGGGTTTGCTATTGCTGTGATCTGAGAGACAGGCTGTCCTGCTTTCATGCAAGTAAACATGTAAGAGATGTTATTTTAAATTTAACCATTACCAGGACATATTAATGGAAAAACGTGATGTACGTGGATAAATCATTTATAATAAATACGGCAATATTCCATAAAATAATAATAATAAAAAAAGTAAATGCTGATTGCATGGTGACCTTAAATTTTTACCGCCCATGTGACCAAGATAAAATCATCTGAAAAGGAATGTTGTTTCAGAGACAGAGCAAGTTTCTACGTTGTGTGATGAAAGATCACAAAGGCTTGGAACCATGCACTAAAAGATAAGGGGCCTCATTTATAAAGCAAGCATATGCACAGATTTGATCTTCGAGTGTGTACGCTTAAATCCATGGCAACGCTCATATTTATAAAAACTTTGACGTCTTTGATCTGACAAAGTGCTTAGCGCCAAGTCAGGGTCTGACCAGACATACGCACTTTTCCTTGTCAGATTACTGCAGGATTTTGGAAATCTAAGCTATTCTTGCAGCTCGCCATTCTAAATGAAAGGATTAGGATGATTGCTGATCTTTTATATGTAAATGACAATTAGGTGTCGTTTACAATGTAGAGAACTAAAATCATTCAGCTGCGCGCAAGTTCAAAATCATTTGCGATTTATAGATTTCACATATGAAAGAGATGTACTTGCACATCTGAGAAATGATAAGATCAAATTTAGGATGGTTTCTGCACAACATTTTATAAATAAGGCCCCAAGTATGTATATTAAGAAAGAAAAAAGAAAAAAGAAAAAAATAGCTACACCACTTTCAAAGAATTCATTTTCAAAGACCTGATGGGATTATCCCTGGAGATCATGCCATATTTCAGGTTGCGAACTCTGATGATGGTCTGTACCTCAGCCAGGTAAATTGTCGTCTCACCTATGACCTGATGAAAAATTACAACAGTTGTCCTCATTTCTTTCAGCCCCCCCAATGGCACAAACCCTGATACAAGCGAATTCTTCTACGGCAAAATACTTACAAAGGAACGTGTTCCACATTCAGTGACAGAAAATTTGAAGATGGCAAATTCTTTGTTGGAGATGACCGGTTTGCATCCAGTCTTCCCAGCAACAATCAAGCTCATGGGGTTCACAGGGATGTTTGCAAAATCATTGTGAACAGCAAACACAAAATTTTTATCAGCAGTGCATTCTGGGAAAACAAGAAGGTTGAGACAAATGAAACCAACCTTGAATTTGCAGTCTATCCCTTTAAACATCACTAAACATCACTAAACAAGTATTTATATGCTTTATATTTTTTATTCTTATATTTATAAGAACTTCACAAAAAACAAAACAAAACGACAAAAAAAAAAATTCCACCTAATTCACAATATGTGCATCCGGTCCGCACATGGATTTCTTCTTAAACTGGATTTCTTCTCGACTTAAAGACTTTGTTAAAACAGTCGACGTGACTGTAGTGGTTCAAACTTCTGTGACATTTTCATACGCCGTTTACGTTCAGTGCTTCCAGGTTCTACATCAGAACGCGGGCTCAGTATTGGCAGAGGCTGTTCACGTGAGCAGTACGATGCATTGGTGTGATGCTGATGCAGGAGCCAGCCAATAATGAATCGCGTTCTTGGATTTCATCAAAAATATCTTAATTTGTCTTCCGAAGATGAACAAAGGACTTATGGGTGTGGAACGACATGAGGCTGAGTAATTACTGACAGAATTTTCCTTTTTGGGTTAACTTACCCTTTAAGACTTGTCTGTGAAACCGGAGGCTGGAGTACTCTAAATGAGCAATTGCG